>NC_046971.1:13586519-14296519 GCF_009769545.1 Cyclopterus lumpus | reverse complement strand
ATGAGACGACTAGAGGGTTTGGAGGATCTGTAAACATCAGACCACCTCGGGACTCTCCGCTTTCAATCCGTCCTCCTCTGCTTCTGAATTATCTTCCTTCTTCTCCAGGTCAAAGTTCTATGACACAAGACCAACAAATTACATCAATACAAATCATGTTTCAGTCCAAAATACTTCAGACAACACACTTTAAGCAACAAAGACAGAAGAGTAAATAAGCACGTGAAAAAAAGTTATTCGAAAACATTAATTGTATTAGAGTTTATGAATAGGTTTTGAGTAAGCATCTGAGAAATGTTTATGAAACAAAACAACAATAGTTAGTTTGGGTTGTAAGAAAACTACGAAAGCTTAAAAGATGAGCATGTCGGTGATCAGACTGTTTATGTATTCAGAGAGCTGTACCTCTAATTCTTGCATCACCTCATCCATGAAGTCGCTGGGGTTTTGCTTGTAGTCCACGGCTCTCTTGATCATCTCTCTGAACATCTGTTGTTACAGACAGAACGATCAACATATTGGGGCAGTTCAAGTGGTCTGGGCAATTAATGAGACACTGAAACATCGGGTGAATTGATTTGATACAGTCAACTGTAAAACTAATGAGTTTGAAATGCATGAAGAAATTAACTTGCAGATCAATGCTGCAGGAAAATAAGCAGAAGTGCAAACCTTAACTACATTAGTCCCATCAGCCGCTGATACAAAGTAGAATGGGAGTCCTTGCTTCTTCCCAAAGGTAAAGCTTCTCTGGGTGACCTTCAAATCAGCTGCAATTACAAAAAACAAATGTGTTTACATTAAATATGCTAGTGTAAATCTTGTTGGTCAGACAATGTGTGCAAAAAAAAAGCGGGGAAAAAAACTAGTTTACGTATCCTGAAATAACATTAACATTGAATACAATTGAAAAAGACAAACATTGTTATGTGCAGTGTCAGAGCCAAGCTCACCATCAATTTTGTTGGCAACCACACAACAAGGTATCTCCGGTCTGTACTCTCTCAGCTCCTTATACCAGCTGGACAGATTCTTATACGTGATTTTCCTTTGAACATCAAAAACCTAAGAAAGTACAAAGGCTTACAAAGGAGTTTAGCTATATTTAGTGACAGTGTGGCACCTCCCCAGTTCAACTGGTGCATTCTCGCAGTCATCTAACAAGTCCTTGGCGACTTCTCTGCGAGAGAGTTGGAACTTAAAAAGAATGCATTGTGATATTTCATAAATTCCTCTCCACAATGCATGAAGGCAATGATATACAAGTGTAAATAAAACAATATGTTGGACTCTTTATAGAAAATGTTGTTTAAGTAATCAATTCTGAAATAATGTATTCTTTACTTTTACTGAATACTTTTTATAGTCACTGGTTGTTCTACCTCCCTGTAAGGTCCCAACGGGGAGCCAGAAAGGGCCAGCTAGATGATTACTGAAACGTACCATGATGCATGCATGTGCTTTGTGGTAGTATGAGGGATGCATGCTCTGAAATCTCTCCTGACCAGCGGTGTCCCAGAAATCTGTGAATTAAAAACAAAAAACATCCCTACTGATTTAATCTGGGCACATGTATTTCTTGTGGTCACTGAGGGCAGAACAAAAGCAATCCATAATACATACCGACTGCTACAGTCTTGATTCCCACAGTGGCTGTGTGTTTGTAGAGAGTCAATGCGTAGGTGGACAACTGCTGGGGACGACTGCAGAAGGCGTTAAGGATGTAATCTCTCAGGACAAACGGTCTCCCTTTAACGGCAGGTTAATGTGCTCACAATGGCTGCAATAACCATGGTAGGACGAGTTTAAAAAAAGAATTGGCACAGATAAGTTTCACTTTAAATTTCTCCAGCTGCAAATGGATACTATTCGTCCATGAGAAACCTCTCCATCAGCCTACGAGAGAGAAATAGATCATATCTAATAACAAGAACCAGGACACTGGGGAAGGTTACTAATATGACGAGCACAAAACAGCTGCCGAGGAGCCTCAGCTTATTGCAGGAGATACTCACTTAGATTTACCAACCGCGCTGTCACCCAGACAGATGATCTTCACCTGTTCGTCCGAGTCGTATTTCTTTTGGTCCAGTTCGGGGACGCTGCTCACGTCGCAAGCCATTTTAACGTCGCTCTCTTTTTGAACTTGTGTTCGCTTTAACTAGGAGAATTGTGTAAGCCAGCACCTGCTGAACAAAACTGATGAATAACGTCAGCTGGAAATGTTGATCTAAGCTCCTACAAGAGAGCTAGCTAGCATCCGACGGCTCTTGACAACGGACAAGAGCGTTAGCATCGTGTGGTTCGGCTTCAGATCGATACTTTCCTCCTCGCATCAACCATACTGATACCAGCTGACAATGGCACAGAGACGGTAGTTGATTAACTACATGCGTGTTCTTAAAGTCTCTAATGGTCGCTGTACGGTCACCATTACCTTTGCAATGCGCCTCCAATGGCTGCTAATCACCACTCGGCTAACGTCGCAGACTGAAGTAGCTTTGATACGATTTTGTGAACAAATGGTTCGAGTCCGAATTTAGTGATCTGTCTGGTGTGCGTTTGTGTATCACAAGGAGAGGTTCATAGATGCGCTACACTCATCACGGCAATCCGGATATTAAAAGTGTGCCTGTTTCGTGGTGCCTCTGTCTGTTTTCGTTTCTATGCAACGGGGACGCCTGATGGACCACTTCGTCCTGGATTCTGCTGTCTTTAAATGTGCCTGTCAAGAATGCTCTTCGATTCTCACAAATATAGCGTTAGGTACCTTTGGGTTAGTTTTCTTTTTGTTGAAAGAAACCAAAATAATAGCATGTCTTTTTACCAACAAAACTGTAGAAAAATAATTGTAAAATGTTCAGTACATCTTGTGAAATAAGTTTTTAGCCAACCCCTAACCAGGGCAAAGCATTTTGGGGTGAAATAAAAGATGTATTACACAGCGCCGTGCCATCAGCGTCTGATTTAATATAGATTTATGTCAGATTTATGAAATAACTATTTTTAAAAGATTTTTGAATGGATGCTAATTTTAAATAAAATTTAAAAAATCTCACATACGTGATTATTTTACATACTATACTATAACTTTTAAAAATAATATTTCAATGCGATATACTATTACTTCTAATATGTTGACGATATATTTACGATATTGTTAATGACTTAGTTTTATGACATTTATCAAATGAAATATATAATATATTTTTAATGTCATGCATGGTATGACCTTTTACATTTTTTTATTACATATATTATATATATTATTTAAAGGCATACTATACTATTGCTTTTTTATGAATATTTGATCACACTATACTGTGCCATTTGTAATCACGTTTGTATTGACTATTTCAAGATATTTCCAATGGCATACTACACAATGGCATTATGTATCACCTTTTAATGGAACACTATAATTTTGCTTTGTTAATCTATTATTTATTTGTTTTTTTATGGAAAAGGTATACCTTTATGATGACATTTTTATGACCTGCTATAGTAAGACTTTATATAACATATCTTATGACATACATTCTATGTTTAATATGCATTAATTTGTTTTAACACGCTACAATATTAGATGTTTATGATATTTCTAATGACAAACTATGCACATTGTTATAGCATGACTTTTTATAAAATATTTGCCTTACTATATAATTACTTTTTAAGATTTATTTGTATGACATACTATGCTATAACTTTTTTATATATCTATTGACATACTATAGTATACTTTTTTTTTAATGTCGTACTTTTTCTGTGACATCCTATATTATTACATTTTTATCATATTTTATTCATCATCATAACTTATTTTTAATGACATACTGTATGACTGTATTACTTTTTATAATATTTTAATAGCATACTACTACTTACTACTACCACATTATATATGAATGTGTATATAATTTATCAATGATATACTAAATTAAGTCTTTTTTATTTTTAAGTTATTGTTAATGCCGTGGTAAACTAAGACTAAATGTTTGAAAAAGTAATAGTTTAGTATGCCACAAAGAAATGTCATAAAAGTCACAGAATATAGAATACCATAAAAAAAGTCTTTAAGCATTAGTATGGAAGGCCATAATAATTGTCATTTATAAATTAATTGTCTAGTATCAGTATATTATTGTAGTCAGTCCGTGGTGTGTTGTGATTATGTCACAGCTAAGGGGGTTGTTGTCCCTAGAATTGGAGAAGCATTCTTGCCTTGTTTTATTTATACCGATGACCATGTCAAAACTAAAATAACTGCAGTGGATGTAATAAGCATTTTGTTGACATTAATTACCAGAATAAAGACTTTAATGTGAAAACAAAAGACGTTTCAGCAAATTAAGTGTGTAGTGTTGGACACCTGATTTACTTAGTGCACCAAAAGTTTAACTGGTATTTGAAGTAATACAACAACTGTAACATCCTTGATTATTGGGTCAAGCCATTACCAGAGCCTTCCTATAGTGTGCAGACCGGTTCTCTGAAATGTCTTCCTGGGATACCTAAATGGAATGGAGCCATTGTTTATGTTTATTATACTTGTGCTTTTGCTGCTTTGTCAAATTCTAATTTAGACTGCAGTAATTAATACCAGTTACTAACTGAAAATGTTAATTAACCAATCAAAATAATCATCAGTTTTCTAAAACAACAATAAAAATATACCTTGAAAAAATCATGGTCTAAGAGAATGGTCTAAACCATAATAATACACATTTAAAATATGGATAGTGTTCATAACCCTGAAAGAGTTACTAATACAAAAGGGCCTTTAACCATGGCAGTACAATCTGATTTCATTAAGCCTGCAGTTTGCTTTTTGTTCTTTATTGTGCTTTATGCTTATGGGAATTTCCAAAACATCGTATTTGACATTATTCAGCCACATCTACAAACAGGGGTGAGATGAATTCTGAGTGACGCAGTCCAAAAGAGTAGCTTGGAGCTTTGGTTCTTGTGAAAGTTGCCTAGGCAGAGAATAATGTCAGTGAAGGAACACAATACAAAAATATGTGGGTTCTTTTTAATAATCAAAATAATGTCTTATTTGATTATCAATGACGTTTCTTACCTGCTCAGGATAGTGAGCTCCGGGTCCTGGTTTCTTTGTGGTTTCACCAGGTGGGAAGTTGCGTCCTTTCATGCTGAACTGGGGAGGTTTGTGTCTGTAAATACAAGCGTCAACAGTGTTGTAGGCAGCAGGGCCAGGAGTCTGGAGAGGAAGCACAAGTATTGAGAACTTTAGTATTGAAGTATTGAGTATTCTAAGAGTTGTTTGACATTCACATACCTTCTTTAGGTCCTCATGGAAGGTTCCAATTGTGTTGCGGCCACAGAATGAGAAAGTGGGAGCTGCAGATGTCACCACAGTGTTGGACCCCAGCATTTGAGGCAGAGAGTAGGAGGCAGGACCTGCAGTATGAGCCACAAACAACGTTTATATTGGATGCAATGTGGAACTTGGTAAACCACAGCTCAATTATAGCTGACACCAAATACAACATTGTACCTGGTGTTTGGATATTGCTGATGTCTTTGCTCCTCCCAGATAGAGTATAAGCAGGAGCAGTGTGGAAGAGCACCCTTTCTGAATGCTCTGGAGAGTATTTTCCTGAAACACCAAAGGAAGTTAATTAAAAAAAACACTGCTGACAGGCAAACGCAAATGAAAAAGGTGTGCGTCATGATGAAAGCGGCATATTGTCAGCTTTCAGTGAAAAATCTGAGATTTGAGCTCAGCAGTACTCCATTTTCATTTGAACTTTGACTAAATCTGTGTTAACGTTAAGGGGCTCTGCTGACCTGGTCCAGGGGCCTGGAAGATTTGTAGCTCCTTTGGACGGCTGTGGAGTGAAAACGCAGGAGTGCCATCTCGGCCCACTCTGGTGATGTTGGAGGGGATGAGGTAGCTTGGTCCAGGGCTGGTTGTATCATACCTGTGGTCAGGACGTGTCCCAAAGCTGAACATTGGTGCTTTGTATTTCGTAGGGTCATGTTTACAAATACCTTTTGGAAGAAAAAAAGACAAACAATGTCAGTTATAAAAATAATAATTGTGTTGGTAGTGGAAAAGGCTTAATGGTGATTTATGTCATACCTGTGAGTCCAGGCAGTGCATACTTGGGTCCTGGACTACCATAGAGGGCAGCTATGGGTCCTCTTGGCTTGTGGGGTCTCCAGGTTCCAACCCAAGCTTCAGCACTTTGCATTATCCTGAGAGAAAACACTCACACTGGATTGTGACGAAAGCACGTTGAAGAATTAGCTTTTAAGTTATGAAAATAAAAAAAACATGCTTCCCTTACTCAAGGTGCCTCAACATATATCCAACCCTCTCTTAATGCTGCGTTCACACCAAAAGCGTTGTGAATATTCGTGTGAACGCAGCATAAGAATTGTTAACAGGTCGGTCTTCAGAGTCCACTCTTAATTTGGTCATTATTTATTTAGATCATGTGCTGCAAATACCTCGGCCCATTTATTTCCCATACTTGTCACAGGCAGTTAACTCATGAATCATTCTACTAGTGGCAATTTACTTACACTACACCTAACATTACACAGCATTGGAAATAATGGCAGTACTCACTGTCACTAAGTTAAATACATTTTAGGCAAAGTACATGGAATAGAGGTCTACTGTACACTAAACATTTGTGGGTAAATATTAACCAATGCTCCATCAAAACCAGTGAACACATTATACACCCCGTGCAAAAACCACAAGATGTCTACCAAGTGCATAACAACTCAGTTTAGTTCAGTTACTGACTAAAAATAAATAGATGAATTACTCTACCTTATTTATCCTGATGTGAATGTCTCAACGTCGGGTTATGTGTATTATGGTCAGGTTCCTGGATCTTGGCATGAGCATTGAACCCAAACACAGATTGTTTAGTGCTTGTCAACTTCACTATGACAACGTTGCCATGGAGACGACTTTCTGACAGTGTCATTTGAGTGCCAACAGCAATTCCCAATATGATTTTTACTGAAAGCACAGCCACAGATGGTTTAAATGATTTATTAGGCATGAAAATCTGAACCAGGTTACAAAATCACACTGTCACACATAAATAATAGATGTTGCTAAACAATTGTGCAAGAAGTCGGTGGGTTCACTTTAAGGATTTAAGAATATTTTATTTTTTGGAGTTTGGATTTTAACTGCTCGTACAAGAGTACAGTAGCTTACATACTATGTATGGGAGACATGAAACAAAATGTTTTACCCTACAGTAAACATTGCATCAGTGTCATTATTGAATTATAATGTGGGGGCTTTAATTTAAGTAAAGCAAAGTACCAGCAAAAATAATTATGATCCCACCCCCTCTCTTAGGTATACCTGACTTGAAAAAATATCAATCTTCCTTTTCCACTGACTTTGTACCAATTGTTCATAATCGCCAATGAATGGAAAAGGATAGTGATGTGAACTCAAAAACCTATAAAACTTGCTTTTTAGTTATTGGCATATTTTTGCACATTTATTACACTGAGTGAGTGGTATTGTGTGAAGTATGACCAACAACAACACAAACAACATTTAAGTGCCAGAGAGAGCTCATAGTTATTACATGGGTTAAAAGTTATTTGATGTATCTAAATAAAGAAATGTAGAGATGGATGGTTTTGATTACAGATCTATTGTGTACTTGTTTGTATGTATTTTGTAATGGGAAAGACATAATTGGATGGTATCAGTAAGATTTGGGGACTGAGGCACCAGAAGCCAAATCTTGCTGTGGCCTCCAAAAAGATCTGCCTTTTTCACAGCAGATATTTGAACTGGTCATAGTAGGAAAAGCACATGACATTATCTATGCTCTATTCTCTTCAAGTGTTTCAGGAAGCCATGATAATGTGCCAGTGGTACTCTTCAAAGTGTACCGTTGGTGCTGCAGGCCCTCCTGAGGTGTGTGTAGTTGTGGAAGGTTTCTCTCAAACTCGCCTTCAGGACCTTCATCAAAGTTGCAAGGCTTCCCATTTCCTCCTGGGAGTGCTGTTGATTTAAAAAAAAAGAAAAAAAGGCTAAATATTGAACTCAACATTAAACCCTGTACTAAAGGGTTTCTAATGGATCTGCTCACACACACATTAACATACTTTAATTCCACATTTGTCTCACCCTTGTAAGTGCTCGCACCAGTCGTTGCAGCACTGCATCCTCTCTGTGTGGACACAAGCTGGTCACCGTGCTCACACAGCTCAGTAGACAATAGATGGTGTGTCTCTGTGGCTGTAATAATGAAAATAACTTCTTTTTTAAAAAAGGTTAGGGCCTATGGGTATTATGGTCAGGTTTTTAAATTAAGAAGAATAAACAGATAATGATGAATTAAATACCTTCTTGAGCACACTGAGAGACTTCCTGTTCCTCAAACTGTCTACATCCTCTACACTCAGAACAGGCTCCTGGATGAGGTTGGAAGAAACAGAGATGGGACTGAGAGAAAGATGCTTACCAAAGAACAGGAAGTGAAAACACTGTGTTAAATTCAACAATTCAAGGTGTATTTTTTGCCACTGACCCTCAACTTGTCCAGCCAGGTCCACAACAGACAGCTGAGAACCTGAGGCTCTGACTCGGTGACCAGCAGAGCCCAGCCACAGTCACTGCTGTTCAGTTCCTCCTGTTTGAAAAGTGAGTGACGGTATTAAGTCGGTGGCTTAAAGAATCAAAATGATGTAAAATTAGGTTTGCACCAGTGTTTTTCACCTGCAGCAGAGACGATCTTTGCAGTATGGTTTCTCCTCGAGGACCATGGTCTGCCATCGCCTTAGCAACAGCACGGGCGACTGAGGTTGGGCCAGGATAATGTGGATTTCTGCAAAACTTTTTATGACATAAATACAAAATATTTTTAAAGAATTCATATCAAAGCTATATTTGTTAGCTACATTTTCTGATATTAAGAATCACAGTTACCTCAGTGTTCGAGCTGTATTTCCGAAGTGCCTTTTTCGCAGGGCACCCAGACCTTTTAGCACAGTTGTTGTTTGTTGTCAAGCTAGATTTTTGGATGTTAAGTGTATGAGATGCCCTTTTGGTGGTCTGGTGGCCCGGTGAAAGTGTGGCAAGCATCGGACTACCGGGTCTCAGATCAGGTCGTATCAAATTCTGAACACACCATTGCCTCTCATTTCCAAGTGCTGGTGTGCAGTATGGACTCAACTCTAGATCCTTCAGGACAACATGCAAAAAAGTGAGAAAAGCCTCAACGACCAGTTAGATTTTACAGAAGAGGTCTAGAAACTTTATGTAATTGTGGACAAATAATGTGAAATTGTACCTCAATTACTGCGATCTTGCTGAGGTCAGAGTCGCTGTAGCTGCGTTTGTCCAACAGCACCTCTCTCTTCCTCTCCAAGAATCCCAGTGGCTCGTCCCAGGAGGACACCGACCCTGAGCTCCCCCCTGCCCCCTTGTAACCCTCCCTCAGTAAGGGCAAGTGTTGTTTGGACACCAGGGTCTCCCTCACAGTCCTGTTCAAGGTCCTCAGTACTGACCTGTTCTCCAGCTCAGCCTGGATCTCTGGAGGAGCAAGGAGACCCAGGGCTAAGCAGGAGAGATGCACACACAGGAGGTACACCACCTAATGAAAGGGCAGATATGAGGCAGAGATGAACTGTTAGTGAACTCCAGTGCAGCCAGGTATGTTCGTGACAAAGGATTCATGTAATATAATCATACAGTCCGGACCTTGGGTGTATGTCTGAGGGTGCGTGCCTCCTGGCCATGCAGCATTATTGCCTGTCGGTTTAGGTAGTGCTGCAGGGTGAAGGGGACTCCATGCCGCATGTTGAGGTCTGGGTATTGGACCAGCTGTGTGCCAAGCAGGCGAGCAAAGTCAAACACCTGGCTGAGCTGCGCCCGGGTTTGGATAGAGCGTGGCCTTTTAATCCTTACGTAGTGGACGGCCTCACTCGGGCTGATGCGCAGGGTGTAAATCAGGTAACAGGCTATCAGGACACCTGAGCAGGTACACAGGAGCAAACACGCTCAATATACACAAGCTGACACACGCGGTGCTTATATGAACGGTAGATACAGTACTGGTATTCCTACCTGTCCTGCCCAGGCCTGCATGGCAGTGCACAGCCACCCTTCCTTCCCTCACTGCAAAGGCCAAAACCTTCACCCCATCAATCATACCGACGAGGGAGGACACACCGAAATCTTGCATCCCAAAGTTGTAAAAGTAAACTGCAAATATACCGATTGGTGAACACAAGAATGCATTTAGGACCATAATGGACATCCATAAGGATAACTGTGTTTGTACGCTATTTCATCATTTAGAAACACGGAACACAGTCTGCCAACCAGAACTTTGCTGCCGCCCTATTGGTGCAAACCACAGCTGTCTCTCATAATATTCTTTCAATGTTAACTTTTTCTGCTTATTTATATGTCCTACATTGTGAGTGGTACAGTCTTTCATGTGATGTATTTACTGTATGAAGATCTCACTGTCATTGTCCATGAAGATCTGTGAAGAGTATGTGAAACCACTTCCAGGGTCTATGGGAGGTCCACAGTGAGCATGCTCTCCAGGGAGCTGCACGTTGATGATTGATCTGATGTTCAACCTGAGAAAAAGTGATACATTATGAAGACCATGGTTGACACTAGTGCCGTGTTTGTGTATCAAAAGTAATAGGTATTGTTATTGTGGGTGGATGATAAGCAGTAAATTAGTCCAGTTTTAATGTTTAATTAATTATTTATATTTCCACAAGGGGCATTTACATTTTTTGTGTAAATAAAAAGCACCGTCAGATGTCCTATCAATATTGTAAGAAAGTTATATTTCTCGTCTAGATCCATTTGCCCGCTTTGTTTTTAACTAATTACCTGTGTGTGTACAATGATAATCACATCTTTGACTAATAATAATCACATCTTTCAGGCTCATAATTCCTACAGCTCCTCGTGTTTCAAAGGCACACAGGAGAACAACACAAACATTGCAGGAATAAGAGTGATTACCTTCGAAATTGTTCTATGATGTTGTACTTCTCAATTAGATGATTGGATGGCCGTGCCATGGCAATAATGTCATCTGTCACCCTGCAATAGGAAGAAGTTCATAATTAGTACATTGCCACTTACTGTTTTTGATATGGCACATAACGCCACAACATCTATGAGACTGCAGTCTCACCAGGAGGAGAAAAGGCCTCGAATGGCCTGTTGATTTAATTTCCAACAGCCTGGTCCTTCATAGCGGCAGTCTATTCCTCCGCAGGTCAGCAGACACAGCAGCTTGGGCGGGATCGCCTTCACTACGTTCTCCCTAGCCTGGGAGTAGGAGGGCTGTGGTACTGGTATCAAGACCGACATCATCCTGCACCGAGGGGAAACCCCAAGATCAGCTGGAGCGATCACACGGTAGATGTGAAGGACTCGTCCCAAACTGGGCCCCCCTATTGTTACCTTCTCGCCACACTGTATTGTTAAACTGACATGTTGTGTACTGTTACTTCAGTAGTTTAGCATAGTGGGACAGTAGCAATACTAAAGTTGAGTTACCAAAAACAAATTATTTGCCGTAAGGCTGGAAAGGATAAAACAAATAGCAAACGTATCCAGAATACAATGATTCTATATTCTATAAAATACAATGCAATCAACATAAATTTAAACTTACCCTTTTGATTATGTTGGAAAGTGAAGCTGTAAATCCCATTTAATGTCTTGCCAGGGTTTAAGAGTGCAGGAAACTGAAGAAAAATGTGCTGAAAACTGCAGGACGCACATGTGCTCGTCGATGCCGAGCCACCTCGCTGCATACAGATACACAATGCGTTGACCCAGCACCACTAAGCCTGATTAGCTGTCATAAATACATTAGAAGAGACATTCACACATTACAGCAAGCCAATTATATAATGCTTATACCTTCACCTATAAACACTGTATGAAGGTTCTAATTACCCGGCACCACTTACCAACTATCTGAAACAAGTTGAACATATTGTGGATGAAAGGAATAACGATGCCAAGAGTAGTAGCTGTTGAAAACCTATTTAAAAACCTGACTTCTTAAAATACATGAAATGTATTTAAATAAAATGTTTTCATTTTAAGGACCAAGCATGCGAGACAGAAAGGCCTCTCCCATGCATACCATAGTGTCTGTTATTGTAGTGTACTTTTTGTATTATTCAAACTTGTGGAAATATTTTATATTTTTAATCAAAACTTTCAAGTACAATAAAAAAAAATCATCTTTTATACAGATTCTGTGTACCGTCCACTTTTTATTTCTGTGCAAACGGCCACAAAAACCAACAGACATTTTAGTAAACAACCATTTACTGACCACATGTTGTGAAAGGACACAAACATATCAATCAACATGCTGGAAGGTTCTCTGCATTTCTCTACCAGATATCATCCAGTATGAACAAAGATCCTCTGCAGGTCTCACCACCATCGCTTTGATGTCCACTTGTTAGTTTACATCTGTGACAGCACACATGACTTTTTAGCTCTTGTGCAAAATAAGCTTGCTTCCCTTCGGACATTTCCAACATGCAGAAACAGATGTTTTAGGAAATGTAGTGTTTTGAAAGTGTGTAATATTTAACCAGAGGCCAGGAACAAGATCTATTTCTTAATAAACCTAAACACCTTCCACACTTCCTCTTATCACGCACGGTTCCTGATAGAAATGCCAGTTGAGTTTTTTAGTCAGTTATTATAAAAAACTAAAGTTTAACATTAAAGTAAGCAAGATTTGATCTGAATACTGTAATCAGAATGTTTTCAAAGTATTTTAAATGAGTAAAAGCGTCAATGAGTGGAGTCCAAAACACAAATTTGTTTTAACATCGTCTTTATTCAGAGCTTTTTTTGTAAAATAGTTTTCGGGAATAATTTTAAGAGTGGCAGCTCCAGCAACTGCAAGCATAGGTTGGAATGTATACACAAAAATAAACTAATAGGGCAGGTATGCTTTTGTTTACGGTATTTGCCTTCAGACAGTACAACAAACTCAAACAAAAAACTTGCTACTTTACTGTGTCACACTGGCATTGGCCATGTGTCACAGAAAAGGCGCTTCCTTCCTCCGAAAAGATTTTCTCTTAGTGTGTCAGCAGAAATGAAAATGCTAATTAAATCCTGCTTTCATGCATGGCGGTTATAAATAACAATTTAAAAAAAGGTTAGAAGGATGTAAACAGTATGAAATCCTAGTCGATAGTGAAGTTAAGTTGCAAAGAAGCAATGTACACCAACACTGCTGTGGTTCTGCTGCACCTCAGCATACATTGCAGAACAAAAGGAAGTGTCTTGTAATATTTTGTCCTTCAAAAACAAAACATGTAACTTAAGCACCTAATGAGTGAGTATAGCCTAAGAATGAGATATGAAAAGGATTAGTCAGATCTGTGTTAAGAGGGACCAGAAGGCACAATATTCCCTTTGGATCCATTTTACTGGGGAGGCTTTATGTTCCACACAACTAACCAACTGGAAAATCAATGCAATCGTCTTTACAGAAATGAGTTGGCATGAGACACTACTGAAGAGCAAAGGGGGGTCGGTGGGCAGGGAGGCAAATATCCCAAGAGGGGTTGTACAGCTGAACAGCCCGAGGGAGCCTGCAAGTTGTCCCTCACCAGAGCTCTAGAGATATATTATCATATCCCCCAAGTTCGGCTCAATAATGGCGATAAGAAAGTCAAACAACTATACAAGTGGTCAATTACTGCAAATTCTGCTTAGACAGGAACAGAGGTGTCAACTGAAAAAACAACTTCCATTACTCCATTTATTGTTTCCATAAAATTTCCCTAAATGGCCATTTGCTCATGTGAAATTACAAATTGTTGCCATGTCAGAGTTGGGGAACAGAAGGAGAAAAACAGAACATAAAGCGATAATATGGTAATTAAATTGATAAGAAAAGGAAAAAAAAATGTGATATTAAAATTTCCCAAAGATGATTATATATTGTCCACCAGCCTTTTCCTTTTTGGGAACATTGGTTCTGGAAGACCAAATGTTTCTGGATTGAATGTCTGTGCCTTCATTCCTGTCCTGTGGTGTTCAGCCTCTTTCTCTCTCCGAGAGGCCGATCCTTCTTTACTTGGACAACTCTTTGGATAGCCAGTCAAGTCCCTCATACAGCCCAGTGCCCTGGGTAGCGCAGGTTGACTCAATGTGCCACTGTGGGGTATGAGAAAGATATGAATTAAACTCCACGCATGAATCTTGCTGCAAGTGTAAGGAGCACGTTTAGTCAAATGACTTACAGTTTTGTGGCGGAGGGACTGTAGGCCAAGTTTGTCTGTGAGCTCGCTGACCGATAAGGCATTGGGAAGGTCCTGTTTGTTCGCAAACACCAGCAAGACAGCGTCTTTCAACTCATCCTCATTCAACTAGAGGGGGAGAAACAGATTTGATTATCAGCTCCAAGATTTCAGAAACAGATTAAAGAGTGATTGTATTCATTACATACAGTGAGGTAATATTAGAGGTTTGTCTCGAGTACTTATGAAGTCTAAAATCATGAGGATTTCTCCAGACAGAATGTACTGTGTGTATGTGTATATATATATATATATATATATATATATATATATATATATATATATATATATAGAGAGAGAGAGAGAGAGAGAGAGAGAGACACACACACACACACTAAATTAAGAGAAAGGGCATTTAACTCAAATTAGATTAAAAAATAGACTTTTCATTGGGTAAACTACTAAGGACAGAAATTACTTTTTTGGTCTAAAGATTAAAACCAAGATTTAAATCTAAAATAGCTGCCGAGCTGAAGATAATAAAAACCTACCATCTTTGTGAGCTCCTCTGAAGATTCTGCCACTCTTTCTCTGTCATTGCTGTCCACCACAAAGATGAGGCCCTAGATGAAACATCAACGTTGTTAGTTTCCCATTTCTTAAGTTTAGATGCTGAGAAAATGCCAATTATTGAATATGACTGGTTGGGAGAGAAGAAGTATTTGTGATGAAATGTGAAGATGCAATGTTTCGAATCTTTCATATGGATTACATAGCTTGACTAATGCAGGACTGATTAGAGTAATTACAGGTACAAGAAAAAAAAAAAAAGTGCAACAATTGTATTCCTTCATTCAATTAAATCGAAATAAGTAACAAGCTAAATGAAAGTATATGCTTGTTGTTTTAAATGTGAGCATTAAACTCATGTACATTTTCCAACAGCACAGAGCTAGCCAGAGAAAAACAAACATTAAAAAAAAGCTCTCATTCACAAACATGTGCTGCGAAATACTTGTTTAAATAAAGACACGAGTTTAAATAATTAAGTGGAATCTGTGGCTACCTGGACACGATTCCACTCTACTCAGTGACGCTTCAGCATTATACTTTGACATGAGTACCGAATTAACTGAAACAGCTTTACTTAGTGATCAGAGTAGACGTATTTGAGAGTTGCGTAGTCCCATTTTACGATATCAAACATGGGCTTAACTTTGTATTATGAAAACAAAGTTGTCCCACGGTCGTCGCATACATACCTGTGTGTTCTGGAAGTAATGTCTCCAGAGGGGTCTGATCTTGTCCTGGCCACCCACATCCCACACAGTGAAGCTGATATTTTTATATTCTACTGTCTCCACATTGAAACCTATACATGGGAAAGAACAGCGACATATCCTTATAGCATTGTACACAAAGTGCAATGACTAAAACATGTTGAGGTACACATTAAAAGATCAAAAGGACCACAAGTGAAGTTAAAATAACTGTTAGTGTGTCTCTTACCAATGGTTGGGATGGTGGTCACGATTTCACCAAGCTTCAATTTGTACAAGATAGTTGTCTTTCCGGCAGCATCCAGCCCAACTACAGGGGAAACGTGTGATTAAAATCAATGTTACCAATTAGTATACAATTACAATTACTTCAACGAGAACATGGGACTCCCCAACTATGCGGAAACCGGACTGCGAATGAACACACAATGACACCCATCACACGTCATAAGGAGTTAGTCAGCGTCAACGTTACCCAATAACCAGTCATAAAGTAAAGAACAGAAAACGCCATAACGAGTTACCGTCTAACAAGTTAGGTTAACCAATACAAGACATTCTCGACTATATATTTTAAATGGATCAATAATGAACTCTTATATCCCAACTAGATTTAACGTGACGTGATGAAGTGGTAAAAGACACACTTGGCAATTGCGTCCAAACCATATTTTCTTAAAAGCTATTACGATGTAAAAAACGTATTATTATATGAATAATTCCTTATAATTAAGGCGTTTTGGGGGGGAAAGTTGTCGTTTGCAGACTCGATTGCTAAACTTCTTTAGAAACACCCGAATGCAGCTAACGTTATAAGCTAGCTGACCGCTGGCTGGGACCGCTAACGTTAGTTATATTCTATACATATATATATTCCACAACTGTAATTAATCATATGGATGTTAGTTGTATTAATTCCGCTTCACCCCCAATGTTGTACCTTGAAAGTAGCCGTCATTGAAAGCATATCAAGTTAACTAGCGAGCTAACTAACTACTTCGCTAGCTAACGTTAAAGCTACAAGCCGAGCGCCTCACTGACGTTATTACTAAACTCACCCATCAAAATCCTCATTTGTTTTTTGCCAAAAATCCGATCGAAGAGCGACGAGATGGTGAGCCCCATAACTGCTCGATGATGTCGGAATATATTGTATGGAAGAAGCACAGATGACGACCACAGCAACACCGACGTGTGATAGTTTTACACTGATCCGGTTATAGGACACTGCCGAGTGCCACGTCCGGGCCAACGTGGAATCCACGACGTCATCCGTTTGAATCAACTTTATCAACACACGTCAATATCTGTGAACATTGCGTTTTTGAATGCATTGTGCCTGAAGCTGGAGCGCCTGTTTAAAAAAAAAAAAAATACACATTCAAGCTGTTCTCTTTATACTATATACTTTGTAGTCCGTCTTTAACACAGAGGAAATTACTTTTTTTAATGCTAAAAGTTGTTTTTATCACGTTGTAAAATGCAAATCTGTTTCATGCCACGAGATGTCTCTGTAACACAGACGCTTATCATAATATAACGCAAGTTGTGCACCCAGTAACCCAGTCATTGCACTCCGCAGTCCCCCTGTGTATGAGAGACGGTGTGTGTTATTATGTCAAAACTTTACAGAGACATTCTCATGATAGTTGATGCACAGCAGCAGAGAACATACGGGCATCTAGTGTCTACAACTGCTATTTTGGTAGACAATTGAAGCCTCTAACAATATCCCAATAGTATGGAGGATATTCTGTTTCATAGTTTTAATTTCTTGAAAGACTGTTAGTAAAACCAGGAATATTCCCATTTATATTTAAAAGTGTTGCACTAAGCACACACTCAAAGCAGGTGGAGTCAAAACAGCAACACGTGACAAGGTGTGGACTTTTATAGAGGTGTGTTCTGACAAGAAATCATATTTTCACAAAGACCTGTTATGAAGACAAGTAATTTAGCTGTGCACAAACAGTGTCTGAGTTTTGAATAGACTGATTATTGGAAATTCAACATGGAGCTCAATAGTATACTAAGTGGAGATCAGGTATGCACTTACTTGACACAAATAATAGCTTATTTTTCTGTGAATGCTTTAATTAATTGAAATGGAAAACAGCTTCTTTGAATGAAAACTATTAGGATGCAAATAATATGTACATTTCTGGTAACATGTTTGAATTATGTTTTTTCTTTAGATTGATGTTCTCTCTACTGAGTACTTAGTGTTACTCACTCCTAGGTAAAATACTTTGTCATTCGTTTTCTCTTTCATTCTTGATTTCTTACCGGCAACAACTTGTATTTATTTACATTAGGAGTTTTTATATAGCACCCAGATTATAGCATATGAAATAAGTTGTACATTAAGGCTATCAGCAGAATAACATTCTTATAATTTCAGTTTTCTGATCAGGAGAGGTTTGCCAAACTAGTATGGCAACAGTTAAGAAGAGGGGGGCTTATGAATTTTCTTTTCTTCTTTATTTCTTTAGTGTTCTTACCTCATGTGTCTGTTCCATTAGGAATATTTTTACCATAGTTAAATTTCTAATAGTTGTAGTTCACAAGATATTTGTAGTTGCTAAAAACTTCCCTCAGTAAACTCAGTCACCCTGCTGCTGTGTACTGCTCTGTTTACGAGTGCCTCGGTTTATAATACTCCATATTATACACACTGCAGTGTCATTGGAAGTTTTTCTGTCCTGGTGGTTTCCATGGTGAGATGGAGGCACCTAAAAGAACAGGTGAATCAAGTTGTTTGTACTTATGTGTTTGTGTTACTGTATGTTGTGTGGTTGATCAATAGACTAAATATATATTCTATAAGTTGTATAGTTGTCTTTCAGTGCAGAGCATTTGTTGACTTTTGTCTTCTTATGCCCAGTTTTAGAGCGCAGCAACATCCTTTGTATGTATTTGTTTGCAGGTGCACCTCCTGGTGCAGCTGGCCCTGGCAGACCTCCTGGCGGCTCTGATCCTGATGTCCACCAGTGTCATGAACAAAGTGAACGCTGACAACAGTGTAGCCATCTGCCAATACAGCCTGCCGCTGTCACTGGTGAGAAACAATTACTTTCACTTAGTTCGTCCTCTTACCCTGAATCATTATGTGATGGTTTCCTGGTGGGTGGAGGTTCATGGATGAGGTTTAATCTACTTGAACTAGACAGGGATGTGGAGCAAAGCTTGGGTAAATACATCCACTTAGATTTAGGTAATTCAGGGTTGAAGATCCACACCACTACAGTTACTTAGGATTGTAACTGAGACTGAGCAGTAAAATAAGTCAAAACTGATTGTTTATTATATTGCATCTATAAAGCAAAGGGGTTGGCCGTGTTGCTGCTGTGTCATGTCACATTGTATTTCACAGTGAGAGTTAAGGTCAGAGGAGATATAGATTTTACTTAGTTTCATTCAGTTAAGATTGTGGCTTTCTTTCAAAATACTAATATGGACAATATTTAGCCTTTTAAAGTAAACATATTTGTTCAAAGAAAAATGTCAGGTTATATTTCTGAATAGGTGAAAAGTGACCAGGATGAATTAATATTTTCATAGGTTGGAGTGATATTCTCAAAACACCTCAATTTAACCTCTTCAAAAAAACTATTAATGGAGTAGGATAAGGACTTTTGTTTCCAACTAGTCACCGCTGTTGATAGATTACATTTAAATGTAATAACTGAATGCATGCAAACAAAAACATACATCACTGCATTACATTGCTATCCTTGACAGTTGCATATCTGTGTGTTTGTCCACTCTGTTTCAGACATTCTATTTCATATCATTTCTGCTTGTGGTGGTTTACGCATGGAAATCAAAGAACGCAATCCAAGGGTGGAGAGCAAGACCCACAGAGGAAGAGGGGGTGCAGGTGAGGCTTCCACTGCATTTTTGGATTATAGTTTGTACAAAAACAGCAAGAGCTAATTAAATAATGTAATTCTCCAAATCTATTTGGTTTACAGAGTCAGTGTAGAAGAAAAATAGTCGCTATACCTGTATATGCCATTGTTTGGTGAGTTTGTTAACAGTGTGCTATGACCGTTCCAGCAATTTCGGACTTCATCTTGGTATACACAATTTAATTCTGTATCTCTGTCTTTCCAATATCACAGGTTGATCCCCATCACAATGTACTTCGCATACGTGCTCACTCCCTTCATAAAATCTACCTTGCTGATTCCAGTCACTAACAGATCATTGATCGCCCGTAATGACACCAAATACTGCACAAGGTGAGCACAGACATTTTATTATGAATTTATACTGAAGTCACCACTTTCAAACAGAAATGAAATAGGTCTGTTGAGCTGCGTTTTTGACCTTTTGATTTTCTTTTCTTAGTTGTATTTTGTTTTTGCATGTCTGGAGGGATTCCTGCTCTGATGCTGTGAGTATAACACTCTTTCTTAAACTAAAAGACTCTTTGTTTACATTCACTTTAATTTGCAGTGTTTTAATTTCAAAGCATTTGTTTTATTAGTATTTAATGTTGCTGTATTTGATTGGCATTGTTACATATTGTATTTATTATCAAAGAAATGTTGTTATTTTGTACTGTAATGTGTCTAAGCTATGTTTATTTTCTTCCCAGGAAAGAATTCATGACACTTTCATCAGAAGTTTTCTCTTCGTCATTGTGATAGCAGTGATGTTGTCTTGCTCTGTAAGTAATATGCAATCATTTGACATTTAACATTTTTCTGTCAATATAGTTATGACTATTTTACAGTGCTATCTAAAGCCTTTAATTAAATATTAAAATGTGTGTAAGCAGACTGTTATCATTTTTTTTTCTTGTTTCAGGTCATTTACTATAAGGTTGGTAAATGGTATGAAGGACATGAGCAAGAAGGGCTATTTCCTGTGGAGGGAGATGGACGCTCAAGAAGGAGATTCAAAAGAGTGTTTTCTACAACAAGAAATATGGTGATTGTCATCTTATTCTGCTGGGCACCAGGTACACAGACAGACACACACACACACACACACACATAATTAAATGTAATGTACCATACTTCGTCAAATTGAAATCAATATCAGATTGATGCCTCACTGTGTTTCTCTTCCTGCTTTAGCTCTTTTGCTCATTTTACTGTCTACCCCGACGATCTGGACAAACATTGAACAACGCAGCTTCTTTGGTATTTATATGATACAGGTATGTTTCAGAAGAGCAAGGATTTAAACCAGAAAATTCGAATGTCAACTGTTGTCTGAGTTGCAGATTGCATTATCTTTATTTATTTCAGGCTGCGAGTGTGTCCCTGCAAGGTTTCCTGAACAGTGTGGTTTACGCTTGGGGACGGCCTAACTTCACGGATGCCGTTCTTGGGGAGAATACACCCCTGGTGGCACACCAACGCCTGGCCTTCTTTGAAGAATCACTAGTACCTCATGTTGATAGTTGAGTGCTGGGAGACATTTGTTGTGCTCCGGAAACAACAAACTGGCCTGAGGCAGACTGACCGCATGCCTGCGCACTTCCTGACTTCATGTCAATGTAGACTGAAACAAAAAATTATTTCATTTTGTGGGCCTCGGATTAAAAGAAATAGAAGAAAAGATGAAGGACACACAAAGACTCCCAAAAGAATAAAAACAACAACAAGTGATGCAGTGTTTTGTTCTACAGTTGCTGATTCTTTTATTTATTGAACAAAGTCATTGCGCGTATGGGAGCATATTTTTTATTATTATTAATGGGGCCAAAAAAGGACTTCTGGATGAATTGTAGAATGGTGTTGTATTTATACATGTGCTATTAATGTAATGTAATGTACCCCTCGCTACCTCTCAAATCTTCTGCACATTTCTGACAGCAATCGCCGTTTAAGATCCAGTGACTTCATTAGGCTCATCATTCCAAAGGTCCGTACTGTGTTTGGTCATAACGCCTTTCATTTTACTCAAACTAACAGCTCTCACCTCTCTCAACATGTTCAAACAAAAGCTGCAACAAGTCATAGTTGACAGCTTTACTTGCCGACCAGCCCTGACTTCTCTCTCTCTCTTCCATCATCCAGTAATCCACGTTTTTTTTTGTACATAGTGTTTATTAATTTACCTATGTTGTTTTTAGCCATTTTCTCATGTGTTTGTCATACTGTATTGTATCTGTGCTGTTTGTGTCACTTGTCTGGACTGTGCTACTGCCTCTTGGCCAGGTCATCATTGTAAATGAGAATTGGTTCTCAATTGATTTTACCTGGTTAAATAAAGGTCTAATAAAAAAATAATAATGTAATGTAAAAACACCATTGAGAATTCTGGAATTATTGTGTCATGTGATTTCCATGGCACATGCATTTATATTGTTTGATAAGGTGCTTTCTATTTGTTGAATACTTGACTTGGTGTGTGACAGTCCCTCTGTAGTGCAAGACAAGAATGATGAAAACCTGTTATGGTTGCATAATCTGCATTCACCATTGTGTCACTTCAGAAGCATGTGCTGCTTGGACAAAAAAAGAGAGTTCTGTCTGAGAAGCATTTCTGAGTTGGAATAGTGAGGATCTCATTAAAGAATATTGGCTTGTTGTGTAACTGAAGTCACACACCAGGCATACATGTGATAGTGTTGTTCAGTGTTCTCACACACGCACACGCACAAGGATCACTTTCACATTATTTTATCCTAAACTACATGGCCATGTTCAAGCGTGGTTTGTCTCTGAGCTGAACTCTCTGTTAATGGTTGACAGACTGCAGGCCAACCTGTTGGTGCTTGATCACCTGACTCACTCATTGATCTACTACTGTAAAGTCAACCTGATGTTCACTTTCTTGGTTTCAGGTCAGACAGTCCCCGTCACAATATAACAGAAGGGTTGTACAGTTATATGAGATGGGATGTGTCCAAAATGATTTGCCTGTTTAGTAACAATTTGGTTTTGTTTTTCCATTGTGTTCATTATGAATTCAGTTAAGGAACACAGGCCAAAGACCTATGGTAGGTTGAGCTATTATCACAGATCCAACTGTTGACTCATTTTACTATAATAAAAAGCCATGCAGCATGCATCACCTGAGCCTATTGATCTACTTTTAGTTTATTTGGAGCAATCCACTAATGTGCCCCAGATATGATACAAAATAATGACTGTGCACCACAGTTTCACTAAAAACAGCAACACTCAGCAGATGTATACTTCCTGTGAAAGAAATAGATTTGATAAGTCGTGTTTTTTCAAATATAAGACCAACTTTGGATGCTTTTGAGCAGCACAGTACAAGTCATTAGGAATTATCCTTTGACACTCATCAGCAGTTTGTTCTTTTTGTTATTCTTTTTGTTATGAGCAGAAAGTATCCAACCAGAGCAAACCTTTTATTATTGTATTAATTATTCTTGAGCATGATGGTGCTCATGGCCATAAACAGCTCCCATAATGTAGTGACAATACTGCACGCTCATGTTTGTCTCTGTGTGTACGCATAGTTGCTCCATTAATTATCTGCCCAGTGAATTTTCTGAATATGACGAATGAACCCCACATAATTGCTCAGTATACTGCAAGGATTTGGCTTAGAAATCATTTTCTGGATTTCTGAATGTTTTTTGTCCTCCAGCTTCAAGGTTATCGAAGCAGTTTGGCACACTGAACACGTTCTCGTCAACATCATCATTGGGATGACACATGTTCAAAGCGGCCAAAGGTGTACACTGTCGACTGTGAATGTGTTGTACTGAGCAAAAGAAATGACAGGAAACGATCGTCGACTTAATCAGTTCAAAACCTTTTTTAAATCTCCATTAGACAAGTTTGAAACCCTATCATTTAATTCCGTGTCCACAGCCCAAATCGAAAATGAAATATAAGGTTAGACTTTACCAATGCTAAACAGTCTGATGCTTTTGGTGGTTATATAATTATACTACTCGTCATAGTGACAATGAACATTATAAGGGAAGTTCCAACCACCACACCTTTTTGAAGATTCCTGATGACACACACCTGCTGACTCGACTCAAAGGCATGACCACGATGGGTGCCGAAATGTACATATATATTCTTTAATACAGGTGATGAGAGATTAAAGGAAACTGAGAGGTGATTTTTACATTGTAACCACACTTCCTTAAAACATTTATTCAGATCCTGAACACCGATTGAAAACATTTTTCAACAAAATCTATTTGCTTTACAGTAAAATGTTTTTTAACAAAATACATTGAAAACAAGAACAATACACAGCATAATCTGTATTCACTTTTACACTGTTCACAAATACGATAGCAGCTCCCTGTCAGCTGTTTCAGTGTTCAAATAGAGACGGCAGTGCTCAAGTATCTTAAATATTTTTCCCCTCCTGAAGAACTGCTCTGTAACAGACCCTGTATTACCCAACCTCCCTGTGAAGGACGCAGGGGGAAAAAAGAGTCCAGGATTGCCCAAAAAACTATGACTTTTTTTCAGAAGTCCATGGACAAGGATCTTTGCTGGGCCATTTCATAATTCCCTCTTCGGCTTCCTGCTTTGCGTACATACACATCATACCTTCCATCTTCCTCCTCCTCTTCGCCCTCTTCCATCACTCTATCCTGCCGCCCCATCACTCTATCCCCCATACCATGATGGCCTTGCGTTCGTCCTGGTTTCATACTAGGCCAGCTCTTCTTCCGCATACTGCTGTTCAAGTCTCTAAAGGGAGGTAATGAGCTTTGAAGGTCCCCTCTGAAAGGGGTAAGCTCCAGGGATCCACTGTCTATGTCATGTGCACCTTGACCGGCTTTGACGGAGTTGACAGAAGCCTGAGAGCCACAGTGGTGTTCGTGAATGCAGCGTGAACCCGATGAGGATCTCCTGAGCGCCTGCAGGGACTGAAGTTCTTCTGATAACTCCCCAAGGTCCCCAGACATATCCTAAAAAAAGATAATGTTGTTAGGTATAATAAAATCACCATGTACAGCTACTAATGTATCAAAGTATTCAAACTAACCTTGTCCTCTGAGAGTTAAAGAGTTCATAATGTGGAGGGTCAAACACCTCCTGGAGGTCCGCCTCGGTGGAACAGGTTATTCTTACGTACCAACACCTAACCAACACCAAATTATGATTCAAAACACTTAAAATAATTAGCTATTTCTACACCAATATTTTGTCACTAATAATAAAAATAACATTACTATATATTACCTTCTTCCGTGGCTGTTTGACTTGCACCAGGATGGAGACAATGAGGAGCAGTAGCACCACTCCCGTCGACACACAGATTACTGTCCCATGAGTCTTTGTGATCTGGTGGAAAACACCTTTGCTCTTTTTCTCTAGATGATCAATATGAAGAGTGACAAGGAGAGATAAATTATGAGAGACATTTATAGGCGCAGAGAGTACCTCGGTCAATAACTTTTTGCCATTCCCATCAGGACAGTCTGTATCTTTGGTTGACAGGGACAATTCAGAGCCTTCACTAAAAGCCAGTTTTACTGATAAATATCCAACCCAATCAATTGAGATGCTTAAGAGCCACAAAGCAGCAAAAAGGCCATTAAGGCCTTTTGCTGCTTTGTGGCTCATGGAAAGGTGTCAAAGAAGATGAGATCGTGATTTTCCTGCTACAAGGACATTTTGAAAGGATATGCTGTACCGTCCAACATTCATCAATATGCACTGCTTTGTGGAATCAGGGAGAAACATAAAATACATTTGAGAAAAAGAAGAGAGAGGAGCCTGTCTGAGTGTCTATTTGAAAGCCACACATCCTCAAGCAAGTGTGACACAACATGTACCATATGACATAACGCTATACAACTAATTTTAATACAGCACAGCAGATCTTCTAAAATAGAATTGCAAAGTGCTTTGGCACAACTGGAGTACCTTTGCAGTTGCTTTCATCCCAGGGAAAGATACAGTTTTGAATGCCGTTGCACACCAGAGAAGTGTTGACGCACATGTTACTGTGGCAAAAGAATGCACTGCCTAAACAGGGTGCTGAAACACAAACAAGTGGATTAGTATGGGATGCCAACAGAGCAGGTCGTAAAACAGTGAGAGGAAAGTCATATAATTATAATTTAAAATGAAGCTCATATAAGTATATGGGTTGCATATAGGACTTCCCCCAGGAGACCACTGTTTGTGTCCCATGTGAAACCACAAGTAAATGTTCTTTTCACGCTTGTTATCCAACATTGTGTAAGAAAGTCCACTCAGGGCGGTTGTTATGATATTTCTTCTCACCTTCACCAAGTGGTTTTGTTGCTTAAACTGAACCAATTGTTTCAATACGTTAACCGAAAGGCAATGTGTGTTTCAGCAAGAGTGTTACAAGGCTGATATGAAACAGATTTATATTCCGTGCTTTTCTGAAACTTACAACTCCAGTATTCTTTTCTAGGGACTGGGTTGGGCTCTTCATACAACTGATATCAAGACAGTGTTACTCTTTAAAAAGCATACAACCTGAAACTAAACAAAATGGACAATGGCAAAAATGGCAAAAAACAAAGATTACGAATAATCTGGGGAAAACTCACGGTCTGCAAAAGAAGTGAACAGCATCCGGAAGCGGCTGAGCCGGCTTGTCTCATCAGCCCACATCCTCACTACTCCTACACCGGTGTCCAGCATGATGTCATTAGCTACTGTACTACAAAACTTGGCCTGCAAGAAACCACACACCATTTTCTCGTATAGTTTTGGATGTGTTGTCTCATTGAGGTCAAGGTCTGTAGAACAGTTGCAACTTCAACTATTATAATTAAAATGAGCATGTATGACAAGGAAAAAAAGATAAACTCTGTTGTGTAGCAAAAGGAGAGAAAAACAGAGTATGATGCAATACAATGTGCAACGAATACACAACATCGTATTGAGGTACTTTGATTTTATAGGCTGCAGTAACACAATGCATATTATATATGTTATAAAATATATTACCTTTAGGTCCTCAATGGCATTACTGCCATCATAAACAGCCACAAAGTTCTTCTTACATTCATTTGAGTTTTCCATCTGGTATTCCAAGAATCGCAGGTAAATCTGGAATAAACATTGAGGAGAGATGTTCATGCAGTTCCCTGTCTTTTGCTATGACGTTTGAAGGAATCTCTGCGTTAAAGGATCACATATAAATCATTTTGGGCTAGCTTAATTGTATGTGTACTTATGTTGAGTTTTATGAATACATAAGTTTGCGTTATATACGCATATATGTCAAGCTGTGGATGTACTGTCAGGGAATGTTGAATAATAAAACACTTAAACTCTGGGGTTTTAAAGAATCAAAGCTTGTTCTGCTGTTGTGCATAAGATAACTTGCCATACCCTGTTGTTCGTAGGGGCTCGTATAGTCCATATGCAGTCCACTGCCTGGTCCGGCTTCACTTTATAATCCTCCTCCACCTGACTGGAACGGATCATGCCGTCAGCCCCAGTCAGCTCAAACTGACAATCTGACCCACGGACAATGACAAGAGGCAGATATAAGGAAAACAGAAAGAGATGATTGGAGTCGATGGTGAAAGGAAGCTGCCGTGACTTTGCATTGCATATTGATCTAAAGATACAACAAGTGGTGTGGTTGCACTACCTGGATGGGGTTTAAGAGTCCTCCCACGTGCAGATGAAACTCAGGATCTTTTGAGGCAAATCAGTGGAAGGACATATATATTTGATAATAACAGCAGAAACATTTGATCAAAGCATTATTTGAGAAGACTGGATGAACATTCACTAAATACCAGTATGGTATAGTGAGAAAATTGCCTTGCCATTGTGTTTTAATCACCTGCTGTAAAGCTGTACTGGACCTTAAAGCCACTCCCCTCAAGCTCTTCATCGCTGAAGAAGCGGATCCACATGAAGCGTCCGCTCGAGAGGACGAGTCCAGGACTGGCCGAGCCACAGAAGCTATTGATGAGTGGCGAGAAGCTAAAGGGGCCGTCCCGCACCTCGATGTGGTCAAAACGACATTCAAATGACGCTTCGATGTAGAAGGTCTGATCAAACAGCAGCTCTATCCGCTGGCGGGGCAGAGCTGAGGAAGCAGAGCGATGTGTCACATCTACACAGATGTGATTCAAGGACATTATGCTACCAGAAAATGGAAAGCGCAGTGAAAAAAACATGTGCTCCTTTTAACATTTTTACCCAAGAATTACTGTGGGTCAGACTGTTTTGTGTGCTCCAGTAGCAATTATAGGAAACTGATGCACACAAGTACAACAAAGTTTGATGCATTGTTGGTGTCCCATATAATGAGAAAAGCACTGTGAGTGGTCAGTATTCAAACACAGAGAATAAATACTGAAATAACAATAATCCAAACACCAGTGTGACCAAGACTGATCATTATAAATAGAAGTGTTATTTTGTTCCAGGGATTCCCTTTAATTTCCATCAGAGGCTTGTGACCTAATTAAAATCCAAATCAACAACATTTACAGAAACTTAACAGGAGCTCAACCTTTTTAACAGCAGTGAAATGATCAGGCTCGGTTGTTGGTTACCTTCCAGTACGTACAGGCACTCCTTGTTGGCAGGGTATGTTTTCGGGTAGTTTGGGGAACTGAAGGTGCCACCTTCTGTGTTTCGTTCCCAGTTTCCACAGTGATGAGATTGCTGCGGCCGTTGAGAAGGTCTAACCCCTTTTGATCCTGCACCTCCATCTGTATGTATGAGAGCCAAGAATTATTTAATTTTGGAAACATTAGTTGTGCAGTTGATGATAAAATGTAAAGACAGTAGACACCTACAAGTCAGCTGGATAGATGTGTTTGTTGCCTAAATTTTGGAGATATTGACCATATCTCTCTAATATAATGGGGACTATAAGGCACCTGGCTTTTGGTGCTCAAAGCAATGTCTCTTCCCAGAAATTATGACCGGGTTACTCAAGTCAATCCACAGACCTTGTTGTGAGCAGTTTCATGAATATGAAAACAATCAAGATGGATAAATAGCACTAAATGTAAGAGGAAATGTATTTTTGATTGTGGGGTGTCCCTTTAGTGTAGTTCCTATATCAAAGGAGTGCAGTGAATGTATCAATCTTACCTTTAGTTTTTTGTGCCAGAGCACATCCTCCCTCAAGAAACAGGAGAAATATCCACACTGCAAAAGAAGCCAAGAGTGTGTGAAGCTCAAAGTCAGCTTTATTGTCAATTTCTCGACATGTACTAAACATACAGAGGAGTTGAACAAAAGAGATCAAGGAATAAGGAAATAGAGAGAGCTTAGCAGGATTTGTGTGTCTGCTTGGTGTCTCGGATGAATCCCTGAATGTATATAACAGGTCAATCAAGTGCAGTTCAAAAGCTTGACAGGGACACACTGCTTGGACCATCTGCTTCCTTAACTATTTCTCCTATTTCTACCTCTTACTTTTGCCCTAAGGTTTCTAACGCAGTGGACGAGAGTAGGAAGGAACTCTTGGCAAAATAAATAAACAATAAGTCTTTGTGTCATGAAGTCATATTTTCTGCCACATTTGTGTATATTACATAAAATGACCTAAATAGAGCATCTAGCTCAAGGGCACCATCCCACTAAAATGGTTCTTTGAGTTTTCACCAAAGTGGCATGTTGACAGGTTCCTGTGAAGGTCCACTCACAAGCTGCAAGGCATAACAAAATAGCAGTTATCATATGGGCTGATATGCAACTGCGAGAGTTTGTAGGAAGTGACGGGTTTAAAAGACATTTTGACCAACAATAACTAGCATCTGGCACTGAAAGTTGCATCAGTTGTTATTGACGATTTATTGGTTGTCTTCTGCTTGTTTGAAAACTGCTTACATGGGTCTCTAAATTCTTAATTACATTTCACTATATTCAATACATTGAATTAATCTGTTCCACTGAACCACTTATATAACAATATGTGTGTGAAGGACGAACTGAAGCAGCAGCAGCCCAAATCCTCGTGTCCAGGCACAGACACCACATGCTAATGCATGAAAGACCCTTTCGATTTGTTTTTTTATATTTCAAACGTTGTCTTTACTTTAATAACAGAGTGCATAGTGCATCATCAATCAATGGCGTAGCCCTGTCTTTTAAATCTCTCTTCCCTGTCTCTCAATATAAAAGTCCAGGCACGCACTGGTTTGTTTTTCTTTGTGATAATTATTTGGCGCAAAATGCAGACTGCACCTAAGTCTGTGACCTGTGTGTCAAGAGTGTGTCAATCAAACGACAACTCAAACTAAGATTATCAGAGATTAGAAACTCCCACCTCTCTTGCATTTCTCCCAGAGAAATCATCAAACGTCCTAAATCATGCAAATATGGATGATCCCACTCACCGACAAGCATCCTCTCAGCTGAAGTCCGTTTTCTGGGATTTGATTTCAAACTTGGCCAGCAGCGTGTCCCTCACATCCCTCCGTCAATGCTACGCATTAGAGCATGTTAGATCCACTGATTTCCACAATCCAACTTTCACCTGTTCATCCTAATTCCATTGGTCAAGACGAGAGAAGCTTCTGGAGCAGAACAACTACTTCTGACCCACCATCAGTATTCTCTTTTAATAAAAAGCAACAGATGAGGTCAATTTTCCAGTGGAAGGACGCATTTCTTGCAGAGCTCAAGTCTATCAGTCTGAGAGTTGTGCTCTCAAATACACGGATAATCTGTCTGCGGCTGCTCGCGGTTTTAAGATTGGGCTCAGTTGGCGCGAGAAGGGAGAAGAGCTGATTGCGCATGTGTATCATCATATATGAGTAATCAGTAATATGATTATCCCCTCATAGTCTGTTTGGCATAATTATGATTTGCATCAGGAAGTCCCATATTTAAAAAAAATGAATTAGCTGATAAGGGCAACAGTCCAGAAGGCAAATGCACACACACACACACACACACACACACACACACACACACACACACATATTCCCTGTTGTCTATTCTCATATGAAGACGGAAGCCACGAGTTGGTGGGACGGAGATTTCCCTGATGAGTTCCCTTTCAACAGCTCAACCCGTCACCAGGCAGGACCACTTCCAGATGTGTGCCTCCTTTGCTGATTGTAAGTTGTCGGGGGTGCTCTGCAGACATTCTCCCTTTGACAAATGCCTGGGAGAAAATGAGAGAGCTATTGTGATATTGTGTCTGATGATAATAATCGTATTATTATTATTATTTCACCTTCCTTTGGATTTGTGTTTCTGACGTAAAACAAATATAAGTGTCAGAAAAAACCACAGCAGCCACCAAACTTTACACACATCTATCCTATCAGAAAGCCCAGGGGCCATATCTTCAAAGTCTCCAAAGCCCTCATTATTCAGTAACGTGGGACCGATCTCCCTTCCACGGTAACAACCCCGGGGTGAATTAATTTGGCAGAAGATGAACACACTCACCCATACAATACATGCACAATCATAAAGATGCATCATCTGAGTCTGTCCTTTAAAATGACACAATTTCTTTACTTTTGATTGATTATAAAGTGAAAGTGTTGACACAGAGATGCATGTATCATGTATTTTCTGCTACGTGTTTGGTTTGAAAGGAGTGCTGCCGCACCGCCTCATCCTGAGCTGTGTGACATTTGAACTGCAGCAATACATTGCGACTCGTCTATGAGCCTCTATGAATACCAGCTGTTATGACCAGATGCCACAGCTGTCGACCTGTCTTACCCTCCGTCCAACTGTCTGTCACTCCTTTAGTCTCTCATATACAAACATGCAAACTGGCACACTGAAACACCTTTGCTTACTGCATATCCAATATGTTAACACCTGCATCTGTTGCCATGGCAACCATGCTGGTGCATTGCCTGCTTCTTCTGAGGCAATCAGGGACCTAAAAGGGGGGGTTGACAGAGACGGGATCAAAGGGAAACAAAAGTCAAAATCTTTCTACCAGCGCTGCTGCTGCTACTGAAGGGAAGGCTTCGAGTTTTATTTGACTCCCCCTTGAGTAGCTGTAATCTTAAGAAAGCTTTTGTAATAGTGAGATGTCCTTTAGTTTAGTTCATTTATTAGTATGAAAAAGCTCATTTTCAATACGTAGTCCATGAGGTGTCCTTGAAGTCTTTCATTTGCTTCCACCAGATACATTACTGCAACCTTGTGACTGAATACAGTGCTTTGTTAGACCGGACGTCAATGTGCTGCATGTGTGTGGGCTCTCTCTGTATAAGAACTATTCAACAGTGAAGATAATCAGACATATTTTTACAATGGCAGTTTTTTTGGCAAGCACCAAAAGGAATGCAGACAAAAAAGTGGAACTAAAGGAGGCTAATGAATACCAAATTGTTCAGGATTGCAATTAGCATTTTAATTGGAGTCTTAACCAGGCAAGTGATGTCTCTTATTAGCGTGTGCTTACAAATTAACATCTTTAATTTGGCAGAGCCTACAGTTGAGTGAGCCAGGTGACACTGCTGGGCGAAATCCACTTTTACTAGGGATTACTCTTTAGAAATAATAATAATAATAATAATAATAATAATTTCCAAGCACACTTCCACAGTAATACACTATCTGCTCGTGCTTTGAATCCAGTGTTGCTTCATCTACTCAGTGCAGTAAACAAATCACTTTTATCAGCTTCTGAGGAAAAGCCATTAAGATAGCAAGAGCCTGTGATTGGCAGGAGATCCCTGTGGATTTGGCCTATTACTGTTGATGGGGAAGCACAGTGGCCTACACCTCCGACCTGAATAGGGTGGAACAGATTACTGCATCCCAGGGACTTTCACATTTTTCATCACATTGATTTGGGTGTATGTCATTGCTCTAACACCATGGGCTTTTGATGTTACAACTGTAGATTATGTCACCACAACACCTTCATGCACAACTCACTGTGTTAAATCCTACACTACCAGAGGACACATGAACTAAATCTTGTGGAGCAATGAATGCCTTTACCTTACTTTAAGTTACTAAATACTAAAAATTATCTCTCAAGAATTTTGACTGGAATTTAATCATCCTCATCGGCGATTCCTTACATAATAGTCCGCTTAAGGTTCAAAGCCTGAGACTCCCAGGAGCTCCAGTCCTATAGAGAGTTGACACAAATATCCTATTTCTGGACAGATTTAGACATATGTGATATTGTGGAGCAGGAAGAGATGATGCTGAACTCCCTTCTTATCTCTGGCCCATATGACACAGATTAGATGGAGAAAGAAAGGAAATGAAAATTATCTCAAAAAAAACTATACTGTAAGCCATCCAAAATTCATGAAAAAAATAAGTTTGATTCATTATCTAATCTTTGAGATTACTAACTTTCCATTTCACTTTCACCCAATTCTGTTTTGTTTTTTTCGTATAATCTGTTAATGCCCAGCGCTTGCTCCCACGTAGCAATGCCTCTCTTATGTATTATTTACAATTCCCATGTGGTCTGTTGTCTGTGCTGAATATCTGACCAATTCAATAGAGAGAGAAGCACACACAGTTTCACAGAAAACTTTATGTTTCCACAAATCAACTATTTACGATCCTCGAGTGTCAATTAGATGCAAAATTATCCTAAAGAAAATCGTACTCCCTTTGCCTCCTCCAGTGTTTTACTTGTTTTAAGTTCAAAACTAAACTGTGTGCATCCGGATGCCAATTTATAATTTGAGGCTTTTTGTTATTCAGGATATGTCACCTGAGAATTTCTTCCCTACAGCATTTTCCTAATGTTCAAATATTGTGAAATAAACCAGGAGTGAAGTAACTGTGTCACTAAGAAAACATTTAGCCAAAACACCCTGACTGAGGAGAGGGTGGTTTGTTGGCTCTTGATGATCATGTTTTTGGGAGCATTGCTTGCTTGTTAAACTTTGTTTACCAGACTAAACTACATAAGTCTTCCTAAATATCAGGTCAAATACGGTATATGATGTACAGCGTATTTTCTGTGATTATTTTAGTACTTACTTACTTCGTAATGGTGACATTTTCTGCCTGCTTAGAGTCTCTGTTTTCAACTGACACATGAGATTATTTTGAGAGATTCAACCCATAACCAATTTCAAGCTGTTTTTACATTTCCTTTGGTCTTCGGAAGTGATTTAAATGTATGTATCAGTAAAATTGTTACCCAAAGAAAACCACGTATATCTCAGATTAATGTAGGCAACTGCATAAACATGTCCAGGTCTTTTTGATACAGCACATTCTAGTCAAACACACATCGCTGCACATCAACAGCGAGCATAGACACACTGAATGAGTCTGAAAGATTGTGCTCTACTTTCTCTTTGAATGTGGTTCCATGCTGGGAATAATGGGCTCCCAATGGTACTGAAAAGACCCTTGAAGGTATTAACGACTTCCTCTTTTCCTCTGGTGTCAGACTGTGTGTGTCTAAACTCAGACTTTTAAAAGTTGTTTGTGTGTCCTTGGTGTTTTGCTACAATATGGAAGGTTTTACTTGAATTTACAGAATCAAAACCAAAAGCACAAAGAAGTATTTCTATTGCTGTGTAACGTTTGAGCACCAGACTCTTCCCCAGACTTCACTTGAATTAACAACAAAGTCTGCATCTGTGAACACATGTGCACTTGTAAACGTGCACACACACGCACACACATGCACTAATATGATCCTGGTAAACATAAAGAGATGAAATCATGTCTCTCCCGACAGATAACATCAGTCCCTTTGGGACCCGTGGGACATCTTCATTCAATTTAAAGATTCTGCTTTTCCTAAATCTTGCACTCTTATGCCATATGGCCAATCACAACAAGCATTTCTAGGACAGATGGTCAATGGTAATGACCTTTACACAAAGCAGGGTTAATCCTAAGAATACAACTAGAAGATTAGTCTGGTTCTCACCAGTGTGGACCCTCATAGCAAAAACAACATGAAGAGGAGGCTGTGAAAAATGAGAGGATATATAGATTAAAATGACTTGCAGAACTTTTCTAATCCAACCTGTGCTTTCTACACAAGAGCTTCCCATCAAACAACAATCTGCAGACTATGCCCTATTAGAAATGTACAATGTGTAATTATGGACCAGAGTTCTGCAATTCTCAGCATTATAGAACATTAGGCTCATTACAATATTCAGGTTATAAAACTAATGCCATTGAACCAATGTCAAACAAACCCACAGTGCTGATGCTCTGGTGTCAGTAAGTTCAGCAGACATGTTAGCATGTTGACCCACAAATTCAGCAGCAAGTAAGCAGTGACAGGCTTTACTCCATCAGCAAACAGAAATCTTCTTAGCACGGCCTGATCTGTGGACGTGGCAGCAAGCCTGGAAGAGGATGAGTTAAATGCCACGTTAGGTTCTTCCTTGTTTGAATCCTTTTTCATGTTAAATTGAATTATTTCATTTTCTTTTCATTTTGGTTTTTTTGGTTAAGAACAAATGATGGTTTTCACTAAAAAAGAGATTGAGAACTGTCTGGACCCTAAAAGAGTGTGTTTCACTTGAAACCAGTTATTTCTGGTCTAATGGTCAGTTTGAGCTTGTTGAACATTTCATTTGTTCGAGTGGTGTTACATTAAAAAATAAATCCACCATATGAATGACAAAATGTAGGTCAGTGGTAAAAGTTATTTATCTGCTATCTGGTGTAAATAATAATAATAATAATAATAATAATAATAATAATAATAATAATAATAATAATATAAAGGACGGTTTTGAGGATTTTTAGTTTTTCATTTGAAACCAGTTCAGCCCTCTGATTACTTGTTGTTCCTAAAATGCGGTGAACTTGAGAGCTTTAGTGAAAATGACATTGTGCGTGCATCTGGCTGGTACATGCTCTTTGCCTTGAGGTTTTTTCCCCCCCTCCCTTTTTCCCCACTTTTTTAATTTAGTCAAATATACAAAGCTGGTCTTTGCAATCAAGGCCTAAGCACTTAGGAAGAGGCTTTGGAGACATAATTAAAAAGGCCTCAGTGGGAGATGGCAGCTTTGAAATAAAGTGACAGAAAGTGAGAGTTTGATCAAGGTTGTTTGGAACATCAGAGTGAAATAGGGTGATGAAAGGACAGAGAGAGGAGAAAAGAGGGGAAATGGAGAAAAAATGTGTCATCCGACTAGACTAGCATAGATTACCGGCTGTTGGCTAGTAAGTAAAAGGCACACAGGTTGAAGCCATCGGGCTTCACTGTGTCATTTTTCCAGGCATAAACAAAATGCACTAAAAAAATTTAAAAAGGCTGCAAAACAACTGTTATCATAATGCAGTTATTGTTATTGCAAATTGAAGTAACAACATACAAAAACAAGCGGTGTTGATGATGAAACAAATATGGTTGTACTTTTTTTATTTTACTTAAAACATTTTTTTTAAGTTTTAAGTTTCATGTAACATGCATGAGCCTCAATATGACAATTAATATACCAACATGTTCTCATGGCAGGATGCTGCAAAAAGCTGAGACTGTGGAGAATTTGGATGATCAGACTTTGCAACATAGTTTTAATTATACAGCACACCACTGAAACCCTGATAAGAGATGCAAGTGAATGAGAATAGCGAGATAGAGAAAAACATTTGGAATTCATAGTTAGACTTTGTTAGACAGTATTATACAATAACTTATTTATACATACACTATAAACTATTGTAGTCGTATACGTATTCAGAGTAGAGTAGAGCAGTAGCAGTGGTGGTAACTTTAGGTCAATACTGCACCTATTGAACTGTTTTTGAGTTGCCTACTTGTCAACATTTTATACATCACATTCTACTCCTCTACGTTTTAGAGGGTCTTCTTTGTACAGCACTGTATGCATATGAGTGCTCGATGGACTTGCTACATGCAAAACATTGACAATAATCAATTAAACAAACAAACACAATACATTTTCAAAACCACTGCAGAGCTTTAGTGCATCCTAATGGACTGATTGAAACTAGTGTGCCACAATTATAATTAAATGTACAAAACAGTGATTGTTTCATTGAAAATAAATAGTTTTTGAAGGTGTTTTTTAAACATATTGTCCAATGGCGCATTAAGCTGTGTGTCCGCTAAGTGGCGCTAAAGACTCAGTCAGCCATTGTGGTCACGTGACTTTAACCACGCTGGAGATCCCTTGTTTTCTGTTTCCAGTTGACCGATAATACCTCCCTAACCTTTGTTCAGATGTAAGCCACAAATACACTTTTTTTTTTTTAATACAAGGCCAACATGTCCGAGAGGCACCGGGCGCTGCCGTCATGGATGGCGAAGAAGGAAGAGAAAGGGAAAGAGAAGGAGCCGCTGAAGAGCAGGAGGAAAACGGAAAGCTGCACGGTAGTTGAGCTACAGAAAACAAAGAGGGCAACGCCTCGGTGTTGTACTCCAGTGCACGTTTCTTACGCGCTTTTGGACTAACGCATATGAACCGGCTGTGTTTTCAGGGCTGCTTTCTACTGTATGAACGAGAAAGAGCTGGTAGAAGCAGCTGTTTCATATCTTACCAACGAGGACGTGGCTCTCCCGACTGACCTGCAGGTGGCGCTGTTTCTCTGTTTTATACGTTTGAAGGTTGGGGGTCAATAACCCAGTTGTTGATGAAATAAATTAAATGGAAGAAATGCCGATATTGTTACAGGATGTTGATATTATGTAAATAAATATATAAAACAATAAAATGGTGGGACCCTAGTACGGGCTTTTTACTTTTTCAAGTATATTTTGTCCACTCAGTATCCTGCATATAGCCCCAGTCTGAACTGCTCAGATAACTGTCATGTACCTACACATAGTGTATGTCAAATGCAAGATATTACCAGAAGCACTGTGTAAAAGGTCAATGTTTGACCCCACACTCTCAGGTTGAAGACAAGGCAGCAGCCACCACTGTGAACATGAGGGAGAACTCTGCCACTTCAAAGAAGAGAGCAAAGCTGTTGACCTTAGAGGAGGAGTCCTCAGACTGTGAGGATGCCCTGGAGACAATGTATGTTTCAGAAACGGACACGGACATCACGGAGGTGCAAACAGTGCTGTACACACACAGCCCGCTGCATCAGGGACCTGAGGGTCAGAGGTCAGGACCAGAACAGGATCCCGGTGGTCTTGCGAGTACTGGACTGGAGGCCGAGGACAAAGAGGAGCACTCACAGTTGCCAGCAGAGGAGGATGATGCCTTACGTCTTGTGAGAGACATTTTTTTCAAATGATGATGAACTTCAGCATACAGCATCTAAACCCCCATTTCAAAGCATTAAGCGTCTTACAGTCTGGGGTTCAGCGTTAATGGAGCTGCTACATCCTTTACACCCCTCTATTGTCTGATGTACCTGTCCTTGGGGGCACTGAACTGACATTCATTAATATAGATTCCCTTAACACAGAAAACATGGTATTTAGTGAATGAAAACATTTTACTGGAAGCTTTAACCAGAAAGCCAGAACATGTTTGATGTTGAGATAAGTAATCAAGTGGAACCTTTAATATTGAATGTGAAACTGAAAGCAACTTGTAATGTTGCAGCATTGCCACAGTTGTACCTGAGGCCTTTTTGTACTTTTTTTCAGAGATGAAGCCACAGATTAAAGGTTAACATTGGTATTGAACTGAAAGACTATATACATACTCTTGAATGGGAATGTATGTGCACCAGATATTGTTGTTTTCTTTCACTTTAATAAATGTTGAATTAGTAGTGGCTGCACTTCCCCTTTATTTTCCTTCTGTTAAGCACCTCTGTACAAATGTTGAACTTCTCTGATATTTCAGTGTATATTTTCAAGAGATGCTCACATCGACTTCTTCTTCTGAGGGAACTTAGTGGCCTCAGTGTTTGGGTACACTGTTTTCCAAAATCGGCAGATAACTATTGTTGAGTGCTTTAACTTTTCACCCTCCTGCCTACGGTCACCTAAACTGTAGATCCAAGAATAAACTCTCTAATTGTTGGCAAGCTAAATATTCGGCAAACCCCAGTTGGTGACCCAACTTTTACAAGAAGAAGAAGAAGAAGAAAAAGAAGAAGAAAGCCAAGTGTATTCTGGCAGAAAGGCCCTGTCCACTTTTCAGCCAGTTTCAGCTCTTGAGCTCTAGGAGGCGCAGTCGAGTCCCTTTGGCAACTCAAGCTTTGTTAAAGAAGTCCTTCATCCTAAGTGCCATCAATATTCTTACCTCAGAACTGTGATGGAGTACATCAAACACACAGACACCTACATGCACTGTTTTAATGTTTAGTCTGCTTTTTATGTTGTGGTCTGGTCTTGTGTTTGTTGAGCCGAAGACAAACTTCCACCCTGGTCGACAATAAAGATTTATAAAAATGTATGGTATTTTATTTCATTCTACCAGCCATGCATCAGAGAAAGTAAACCATACTACCACACAGGGATCAATTTAGTATTTCTGATTTTAGATAATTATTTTGTGATATATTTAATTATGCACCTTGCCATCACTTTCACAAACCAGTTTGTCCTGAATTTAAACACAAAAGCAATGCATTATGCTCCAGTTTGTTTAACAAAGGAAGAGGAACCGGTTTAGCATCAAATCTGTCATGAGACTCTTGATTTACGGCAGCATATGCCTTAAGCGGTTCACTCAAAACATAACAACAAACATGTAACATAATAGATTAATTCTCTTTGTAAAAAAACAACAACAATACAGTTTAGATTATATTATCTTAATCAAGCCCTTTGGCTTCATGATTCAAGTTTAACAAGGCGGACTTCTCATTTGCACCGATCTACTCCCACTCAGACGTTAGCCTCTTTCCTGACATCCAGGTCCAGGTTATGATAACCAGCTCCACTTGCACCTGTACACATAAATAGAACCAGATGGTCATGTGTTCCCAGTTCACATACGACTGATAGAGTACCGAGAAACCTACAATGCCAGTCAGGGTGAGTAGGCTGGATGCAGCCTGGCAGGTCACGCTGAACCAGAGTGCTGCTCTGTCTTTGGCATACGCTGCTAACAGCAGAGCCAGAAGGCCAAAGGTCACAAGCACAACAGGAATATACAAACCCAGGATAACCACTGTTGCAAGGATGTTCATTTTGATCTCAGATTCAGCTCCACTGATAGGTCTCCTGTTGCAGGATAGTTCACCATGTTGACGTGTTGGACAAAAGTGAAAGGGACTGACGAGGGGCTTCATTGGAGAGGATGAACACACCAACAAAGAGCACAAGACAAGTGAACATCTTCATGAAGCAGGAGAAACGCAGAAATCCAAATATAGTCTCCTCACATCCCATCCCATCTTAAAAGCCTTACCTCCCCTGACCTGAATATTTAAGCATGTTGGCAGAAATCAATACAAACACTTAATCATTTGGAAAAACAATCATAAGAGTGGTGCTTGTTTATTCAGAAAAAGGGACATTAATCCAGTATTGCCAGAGGGGTCTTTAAAAAACAGCATAACACACTTGTATGCGACAGAAATAAATGTCTAAAGGATTTAATATTTAACCTGCAGTGGGTCAGCTGACCAGTTTCCTCATTGAAATCACAATAAAAAAAAAAATCGGTTTTAAAAGCTCTTGGAATCGTATTATTGAAACATAGTGGTGGTCATTTTGAAACATGACACAGGTGTAGCTGGTTTACCAATAATTAATACGGCGCATGGATATTAAGGTTGATTGAGTAAAGGCACATTAGTAGTTTAATCTAGTGTTGTTTCGGCTACTTACGTTTGTTGAAGTTATTCTGCCTGGGGAAGTATACGGAACGTGCATATAAACCGTGGACGCGCACGGCGCGCGACAGCGTTTGCAAGAGACTACTCTGCTCGTGCGCGCGACGGCAGACAGTTTGACGTGCGGTCTTCTCCAAGTTGGAAGTCGAGATCCTCCGCGACTTAGTTAATCTACTTTTACTGCAACGCAAACAAGGTTGGTTCTCGTTTCTGACTTCGTGTTATTAGTGGAGCTGTTTTTATTTCTGTTCATTATGGATCGATTATAAGTTTGTTCAGCACGAGGGAGGCGGGGTCGTCTGCAAGGGTTTCTTTGTTCGTTTTGATTTGACCAACAATTAATGGCATTTATCTCACTGATGTTGTTTGTGTTGATGATAATTATAAACAGGATATTTTGTCATGAGGCTTATATTACATATTAAGGTTAAACGGCATGTGGTAATGCGGATGCATGGTTCTGATAGAAAGTACAACTGGATCAAGGTGTGGTTGTTTGTGGTTTTCAAATTGGTTTATATTTGAAATCATGACTTATAATTGTCCTGACATGGGGGGCTTTTAAGTGATAGTATTGGCAAACGTTTTCATTTGTGCGTTTAAACGTCCAGATTGTGTTTATATATAGGAGGTGAGGGGTGGCATGCAGTCAAGAAATAATCAATCGATCAAATAAATGCACAGATTAAAGTGTTCTGCGGGCACACCAGAAACATCCTAATAGACACGCTCAAATCCGGACACTAGGACATGCTGTACATGCAGCCCAGGGAAGGTACAGAGAACACAATGTACCATAACACACACACACTGGGAGATGTTTCACTCAACCAGTTTAGTTAATCGTGACAAGTATAAACAAGTTTCTCTTTTAGATTGTAGTTGTTTTAGTACCCTTGAACAATTGCATATTCATGAAATTGGAAGAAATGTGCCAACTTTTTATAATACAATGCCAGTAAAAGTAACAGTATGTTAATATTTACCTAAATACAAGTTTGACCTTTTGTAACCACTTACAGAATAGAATTTGACATGTCCTTACGTGTTAGTCATTTAATTTAAATTCTGTCTGTACAGGTTCATCATGGGAAACCGGTTCAGCAGAGGGCGAGATACCCCAGCCAACAGTGCTGAAACTGCTGCTCCTGAACAGAAGACTGAAGCAGAGTCAGCAGCTGCACAAGCAGCAGAGGACTCTGGGATCACACTGACTCAGCAGGCCGTTGAACCAGAGAATCTAGATGAGGGGATTCCGGAGCAAGTGACACAATTGGCGAGTTTTGGCACTCAACAATTAGTGTTAAAGATTGAAGTGGATGAGGTTCCTGACGCTGACCCAGAGCCTGTGGCAAAGGAAACCCCGGCTCCAGTCCAGGCTGAGCCTCTGGTCTCAGTCAGCAACTCATTAGCTACAGAATCAGAACCCGTGGCTGAGCCACAACCTGTTGCTGAAGCTCAACTTGCTCCAGAACCATCTTCAGAGCCCGACCCCAAACCGGAGCCCGTTTCAGAACAAGAGCCAGTTCCCGAACCGGTTTCCGTTCCCGAGCCTGTTCCCGTTCCCGAGCCCGTTTCCGAACCCGAACCAGAGCCCGCTCCCGAACAAGAGCCAGTTCCTAAACCCGAGCCCGTTCCCGAACCCGAGCACGAACAAGTGCCAGTTCCTGAACCCGAGCATGTTCCCAAACCAGAGGAAGAAGTTGAGGCAGTCCCTGAACCCATTTCAGAGTCGGTACCAGCACCAACTGAGGCTATGGCGCAGAAGACGGACCTGTTTAGCCAAGAGTCTCTTCCTGAGCCAGCCATTTCATCACCTTTGATCGACCTCGGTGTCCTTGACAAAACTCCCCAACCTGTTGATATTCCTCCCTCCCCAGCGACAGTCACTGCAGAAGTGCCCTCAGACGTCCCGGTGAACGAGGAATGCCAAGACGGTGCTGAGATTTCTGTGATTCCCACGTTTGAGCCAGAAAAGACCGAGGAGACGTCTGAGTCTGAGGAAAAACCGATAGAGGTGGAGGCTGCAGGGAATCTGGAGCAGCTTGCGAGTGTTGTCAGCGAGGAAAGTATTAGTGGACAGCTGAAGAACTTGGAGTTGACAGGAAATGACCTTGTTGCTGACCTCATTTCCACCGATGTCGAGATTCCTGATGCCATGAGCACTTCCACTGAGCTGATGTGAAACCAGCCATGCGAGACGACTCATTTAAGAAGTGAATGGATATTCTTTCTGTGAAACCCGCTTAACCCCTCACATGAATTCTGAAAGAATCACAGATGCAATGTTTTTCTCTCTCTTAAGTGGCCTAATAAGGGCAAACATTACATTTTCTATCTAAATTAACAAAATGTGCCAAACGGTGTATCGGTGGGGCTTTAACAGCACATGGGTTATGAGTGTACTTAAGTGTCTTGCTGGACCACGGAGATCTTCCTCTATGCAAATTCACCAAGCAAGAATTTAAATTAATTTCTTGAAGCGACTAAGAAGCCATTGCTTAATAATAACGCCTTACAGATGAAGGGAGACATTGTGATGACTGCATACAAAGGGAAAAGTGTTTTGAGGTAGATACCGGGTGTGTGAGTCTGCAGCACTCATAGGTGAAAGCAAACCGACAGGCAAGGGACCGTAGCAATGCAACCAAAGATGGAGACTAGTGTCCAATAAACATTTACGCTTTAACATAATCATCTTTGGACTTCTGTATGTTTCTTGTATTCTAGTTTAATGAGGGGATTTTTTTAACCCAAGTAGTGGCTTGCTTGTGAAAATAAAAATATTATTCTACATGTGTTATTGCCATCATCCCTGAATTATTTTATTTATTTTTTCACACGAAGGTATCTTAAGTTGAAGATTATGGGAAATGGAATGAAGAAATCTAGTAAGAAAAAGGCGTGTTTCTACTTGCATTAATTCGCTGCGAGGCCACAGAAGCTTTAGTAAGGCTTGTGACAGAATTTTGAATATGACTTTGCGGCCTAACGAGCAGATGGATCTGCTAAATGCACACATTGGAGCTCTCTCCATTACAGAGACTGTTTTGTAACACACCAGTACATGTATGGTACACGGTGTACATATGGACATTGAATTCCAGCTAGCACAGATCAGAACATGTTGGAGAGACTGTGCCTCCACAGTCTGGTGGGAGAGAGGAGGAGGGGCGAGGGGGCGAAGACATTCTTTCCAGAGGAAGGAGGTTTTCGGGTGGCCAGGGTCAAAAGTCTTCAGTGTGACTGTTTCAGTCCATGAGAAATCTGCTCCTCACATGCCTCGCCTCCTCCCCCCCACCCACCCCACCCCACCTCCCCGCCCTCACTGCACGCTACTCCAACATCTTGACCGAGTACTCAGTGGATTGGTCAGAGCGGCCTCCTCAATCTGCCTAAAAGATAACCGTAACAGTTGACTCTGCCAATTTGACCTAATGAAGGAAGGACTACTCTGCGATGTCATCAAGCTGTAGAACATCTATATCAAATCATCATTGGGCATCAATGCATTCTCCTGTTGCATAATCCGTAATTATTAGGTTCCACTCCCAATAAAGATTTGTTTATGCTGAACCACACCTAACTTTGACAGCCTACGCCTCGGGCCATGGCAAGCGGGTAAGTCCCTTGGTTTTGGCAACACACTATTGAGTCCACATGGAGAGGGAGAGGCCCAGTGATCTCAGTCAAGCTAGCCTTTAGAAGAGGATACATGTAGACTAAGCTGGTTCTTGATGCACACTGAGAATAGATAAACAGACACATTTGCACTGTCATAAGGCTTTTCAGCTCAATACACAAGTGCTGGACTAGTCTCCCCACTCCTCGTTGATGTCTTGCCTCGCTATGGACTTCAATGGCAAAAACAAAGTAAACAGAACTTGGTCTTTGCTTCTGTGACACGGTATGCCAAGTAAGTAACACGCACACATCTGTTTAAGGGTCGAAGCAGAAGTGCAGGAATGATTGCTTCCTGTTTGCCTTATTCTTTTGTTTTCCTCATATTTTTGTTTTAAATAAAAAGCAATGTATGTATAACCCACATAATGGTGACCTACACAACTGCCATTTGCTGACGACACATTGATAAGACTTTTCAATGACATATCCCAAAACCTTCAGATGTCATTTTGACTGACACAATTCTTCCTTAGATTATGATCCAATATTATCCAAACTGACAGTGTTGGTAAAGATTATGCAATGTGTATGGCTGGGTCTTTTCATGCCACAACTCAACATGTGCTGTTGCAATCAAATCTGGCAGACTTACATGTGGCAACACAGTGGTGCTGACATCAAAACAAGGATTTTGAAATGGTCCTTCCTCTAAGGTTCGTCATCAAATTCTCTCAAAATCTTGCACAATTCATCCTTACAATCAAATATAAATGTGTATTTGACAGAGAAGATACTGACAGAGAAATGTAAGAATCTCCAACACGTGTTTTAATGTTTTAACATATAACAAAAAGAAACAATTAACAATGTGTAAAAGCACTGAAAAGGCTAAACAAACTTTTTTTGTAAACACAATGGCAAAAGTACAATGGCACCTTATACAAATTACTTTAAATCTTTTTTAAATACTGAATAATAAATAATTAGGTCAATGCTTATTTGGATTATTTCCAATAAATACAGTGTGAAGAGAGTCAAAGCTATTATTAACATGGGGAATTTATTAATTGGCTGGCCCAGGATGCCAGAAGCAGGATTATAGCCAGACTCCTAGACTTTACCTTTCTGGGAGGCAAAGAAACAAGGTAGTTCATCTAAATGGTCTTTGACATTTATGCTGGAAAATATAAAATGTCATACTGGAAAGAGATTTTCTCTTGTTACCATTAGCCGCCTATACTTCTTGGCCAGGTCAACATTGGTGCGTCCAGGTTGGAAGGGGTATGACCACAAAATGGAGTTCCAGGAGAAGCCGAAAGTCTTCACACCGCACAGTAGGAAACACACCTCCTCACTGCTGAAGTCTTTCCTCTTCCTTTTCTATGAGCAGTTATAAGGATGGCAGAAGAGGCTAAATGTCCTCCTTACACTACAGCATACAATCATAGCATAAAAGGCAGTTGGAAAACCTGGCAGGCCATATCAATATATACAGTTTTGACCAAAAATATTCTTTCAAACTCTTACAATGGAACAGTGATCTGTGCTTGTCCTCGGCTCATCATCAATGCTGTGATGTCCACTTTTAATCCCTCCTCTTCTCTCTGTATTGGCATGAGAAAAACACGCACAAGTGAAATATCACATAACCAGTTATGACTAATGCAGCTACACTGCCGTACAAACAACACAACAGGAGAATGACTGATGAAGTAGGCAGAAAATAGAAGAGAACGACAGCTAAAGTTTATGGAGACACAGTGCAATGCAAGAAAAAACTCACACACAGTGAGTTTTGGAAAATGCATTTGGCTGAGGTATAAAGATACAGTAAATGTCATGGAGAAAGTCTGACTTAATGCAAGATAATTGGCAAAATTAGAAAACAGGAGGAGAAAAAGGGGATTGGTGGCAATAATACAAAAGCATCAACACACACACACACAGACACACACACACACACACAGTGTTATAATAAAGTATCTATCTATATATCTATACAGAGTATTCAATACTGTGCTGTTTTGAACCAGCTCTGGCCTGCACGGTGAAAACACTGGCTGCGGTTCAACATTCCTTCTGCTCTTTGGTTTGTCTGTTGCCAAGAACACACTACAGAGAGACAGCTTCCACCAAAGGCTCTCAATCATAACATTCACACACACTTACAGTAATATACTGTGAATATCCATATCTGAAAGCACATATCTACCTCCAGGAAGATGAGACCTTTTCAGGGGAATCAAGCTTGAACCTAAAAGGAGGAGCGATGAGATCAATGCTGTTGAACATGAGACGTATAAAGGACAATAAATGATAGGTTGCTATGATTATGTTACATACCAGTCTTGTTATGAGAAGTCAATGTCTCCTTTTTAGCTCCTCTATGCAGTGGAGTCAAAGCGAAGCCTATGATGGAAGAAGACATTGCACATCTAAAGATTATTGTACAACAAAATGTGGTTTAATGATTTATTGTTGATTTGTTAGATTGGCTCATTCCCTACAGTCCTTAAATACATTGATGTGTGAAAGAGCTGTATCTTTATAATTCTTACCATTGTGCTTCTTCCAGTGATGTTCTGGCAGGCAGCTCTTGCCTTTCCCTGCTCCTTTACGTATGGGAGTCAGGCAGACCTCTTACAGTGGAATATAAATCAGACATTTTATAGCAGTAGTTAAAGATAACAATATGTGTTTCATGCTGAGAATATTAAAGTAAAAGTTATGAAGTAATGTCATAAGGAAAATGTATTTATATTTATTGTACAACAAATCAGGTTGGAACAACAGCAATATGCATGAAGTATGTTTATCTCATATCTAAGCAACTCATTGGTACATTTATCTTGACTGAGGTATGCTCTATGATGAAGGAGATTTTACTTGTCTACATATTTTAGAAATACCACTTTTTATAGCTGTCAGCAAAAAAGCATGTATTGAGCACAATACCCACAATTCAGTGTATCTATAATGTAGCGTATACTCAGGACAAAGTCTGAAATGTTGCCCGCGCCCAGGCTTTTATATGTATGGGATATTTTCTAGCCAAATGCAGTAATATTCAGCCCATGTTGCAGTAGAAGGTTAGCCAATGGCAGTCTTCTCAGGTTATAGTGATTAGAGTAACAAAATGTAGAACTTGAGCACTCAAAAAAAAAAGGGCAAAGAGGGGCTGGAGCTGAGCCCAGCTGACATTGGGTGAAGGCAGGGTTCACCCTGGACAGGTCGCCTGGCTATTGCAGGGCCACATATAGCATATATCTTATTATTATGTTAACATTGTGAGCACCCACAGATTGACTGTGGGCTAAACATATCAAGGATGGCAGTGAGCTTCAACTGTGAGGTTAATTTGTGTCCATTTCTATATTTAACTTTGATACACGGTGCTAATTGTACACCAACTTGTGGACTGGCCATCTGACAAACAACAATCATCAAACCAAGGCCATTGCAAAGTGAGTAAGACATTGTCCATGAAGAAGGATTTCCTTACCGATCCAGTTTTCCCTGCTTCTCTGTGGCTCTGAAACTCGGTCTGGGTCTCGGTCTGCCTGCTCAGTGTCATCTTGGTACTCTGTCCTGGACAGAAGGTTGCAGTGACGAGTCCTAAACCGCTCCGTGGCTTCCTGGAGTACCTTGTGCATGTCACAGCTGTGGCGGCAGGAGCTTTGCAGAGACGCAAAAGTGCGACTGGTCACCTCCTCAAAAGGCAACACACAACCTAAAGGAGAGAAAGAACAGGGATGACAATAATTCAGTGTAAAGTCCAGTGTTGGCTTTGCAATAATCTAACTGAAAAATCCCTGAAAGTTTAAAAGAATACATAGTCCCAAGTGACCTAAGTAAGCCTGTACGAGTAGAAGACAAAGAAACACAAAATGTGCTTAATATAACATATTACACAGGCACAGAAAATACAGTTTAGTAAAGGCTGACCCATACACTATGCTCTCAATAACCAGTTGATAGTACAAGATGGAAAATATTTCATTGAGGGGCAGCATCATATTCTCTCACCTGCACACCGGATACGAGATAGTGAGTGTTCCTCCACTCGGATTGTCCCCACCGTACTCATCTCACAGTCCTGCAACTCTTAACATAAAAACATAATAATTGAATTAAATAAGATGAAATAACTCTACATCTACTCAAAACTAATGCAAATAAGTTTGTGTTAAAGGTGTGAAGCAGTGACTCTCACCTTCTTCATCAGAGCATTTTATTTCTTTTGGTACGCTGTGCCTCACTGATGCTGGGGGTTTAAACAACTGACTACAAACAAGACAGAAGAAAAAGTTATAAAGGAAGCTATCTTTTCATTATTAAAAGAAGTAATCAACATTGAGGATCTCGACTGACTTGTCTGCTGTACGAGGCTCTCTGCCTCCCTCTAGTGACTGCAGATGGGAAGACGTTAGGGCTCCAGTCCCATTGCACACTGAACAGCACACAGCCCCTCCAGTGGTTTTAGTCTTCTCTTTCTGCATTCTTAAATTGGAGCTCATTTGCTTCAGTTCACTGTCATTCTTAATCTTGATCACATTTCTTACAGTGTGAAGTTTAATGTTGTTGCCAGCCCCTGCTTCTCCATGCTTAGGAGTGCTGTTCTGTCGATGTGCTGTGTGAATGGTTTTAATGCTCTCCTTCTGCTGCAGAGGCAGAGTGTAGGCTGGAGGCAGAGATGGTTGGCCTAGATCTTCACTTGAAGGGAATGGCTCTGTGACTCCCTGCTCATCTTCGTCCTCCTAAAGATGGACACATCATGATTCACCACTCTTCATGCTGATTATATTATGGTCATGTGTGTGAGTGTATGTCTGACCTTTGCCTGTCTCTTCTCCAGCAGGTCAATCCTGCGCAGCAACTCTCTGGCCGAGCCCCTGAAGCCTTCCATGTTTGTAATGGGGTCCACATTTTCATCCTCTCCCTGTCTCACGATCACACAAGGCTCTCCCAGGGACATGGCTTCACAAACAAGTCATTAAAACTCCAACTCTACATTCTACTCACATATTCTTCAATCCCTTACTCTATTTATTCATTCTTATATTCACAATTTGAGAAAAAAGTAGAATAAAACCGCAGAACTAAACTAAATATGCTTGAGTTAAGTGAAGGCAATGCTGTAACAATACTGAACACATGTTGATGACTTACTGGCCTGTTTGCAGGTCTGCAATATGAAGGTAGCAGCCTTCCGGACCTCCTCACTTGTATCTTCTGTGAGTAGGGTTATGATAAGGGGGAGGCCTCCACACTGCACCAAATGGGACTGGTGCTCCTCTACAGGCAGGAAGAAAAACACATTTGTAAAAAAATGGATAGCATAAATTCTCAAGTTGTACTCTCTAGAGAAGCAAGACTGTGAAGAACCTGATCAAAATATGAAGCGGAAACACACAGACACAAGCAGCAGACTACTGTGCAGTCTTACCAGAGGCCTCAGTGCAGTGGCCCAGAGTGAGTAAAACAGAGAGCCTGTCCTCAGGGTCCAAGTGTGGGCTCACCAGCAGGGTGAAGAGGTGGGAAACCACACCATACTGAGAAAGACCCGAAGCCAGAGAAGCTACAAAGAAGAGATTGTTAAAATACACTTTTGTTGTTTAAGTGAAGTGTCCAGAAGTGTGCATATGTGTGTGAGAGTGATACGCACAGTTTTCTGTCATGCAAGCTGACAGTGTCTTAGATATAGTGACAGAAAGCTGGCAAGACATCAAGCTTGTATCTGCCACAGAAGCTAGACGAACTAGTACAAGAGCGAGAGTATCCAGACACCCTGAGGCTGAAAAACTCTCCTGTACACTGGCTGCAAAAACAAAGAAGTGATCAACATTTAATGTCAAATTTGAGTGTAAAATACAAAGAAAGAACGAGCCATTCTGCCCTGTCACTTACAGTTGTTGGCAACCGTCATTGCTATGAAGGAACATATGGGTTGAAAAATCTCAGGACGTAGCAAAACAATTTGCTGAAGCCAGACTTTTATTATGACAAAGGCTGCCACACAAATACGCTGACCCTCCTCTGGAAGACAACAATTTAGCAAAAACATCTTACTCCAGATATTAACTTAATGTGGTATGCCATGGTTTGACTTAAACATAATTACTTGGATGGCAAGAGCATCAATGTTTTACATCCTAAATGCTCAGTACAAAGCACAAATAAACAGGTGACATTACCATTTTGAGGGTTGTTGACACATCCACAGAGAGCACTCGACACAGATGCCCAAAGCTGGAAGGTTTGAGTAGCATTAGCTGCTCTCAAAGTAGACTCTGTAGAGAGAGGGGATGTGGTCCTGCAAAAATGTATACTATTAAACTTATATGTATGTGCTTGTATGAGTGGGTTTTTCACATGTTCAGCATACCAATTGGTATGACTATTGTCTGGCATTAAGAATAGCAAAGTACCTGAAGAGGTCCAATAGAATATCCAGGCAGCCAGTTGTTTGGCTTAAAGTCTGTCCTGATTCTGCAATAACACACAGACACATGAGACCTACAACAACTGCTGTACATTGTGTTCCAAATATATAAAAGAGCTTTCATGCGCTTGACCGAAACCAAATCAAAGAAACTGGTGTGCAACTAAATAGGACAAGCATTCCTGTAGCTTTAACTCATCCTTGATCTTACTATTGTTGGCTACCAACACAGACAGCAAATACACAGACACTCTCTTCTGTGTGAGCGGGACGTCTTCTTTCAGCAACAAACCAGCAAGGTCTGCAAATGTCTCCTTTCTGCAGAGATAATTCTTGCAATACACTATCAGAAGGAAGCATAGATAGTACATTATTAGTGTATTAAAATGGTAATTTGTTCTAACCGACTTGCATTTGAAGATACCACATTATACAAAGACAGTGATATTGTATTCACATAGGACAGTACACAGGCTTGTTTTATAAAATACACATATGCTGTAACTCAATCCAGGACCACAGCCTCTAATGCCCACATCTTAAAATTGACTTTGACATGACAGGGTGACAAAGCTATCCTATCTGTGTCCTTTGCAGCTATTAGTTTCCAACAATCTATAGAAAAATTAAAATTATTAACATTAACCTAGTAAGGTGTTTTCCAGTACCTATTATTTAGCACCCAAGTTTACCACCAATATTTACCACTTAGTCAGCTGTTTAAGAGTAACTTCCTGCCCATAACCAGGGAATTTTCAACTTTACAAATTGACATGGACTACCTAAATGCATCCCTGAATTGGGATTCAGCAATCTCACACACTCACACTCGCACTCGCACACGCCTACCATTGGCCTCTGCTAACGTGCCAAGCGTAAAGAGTGCAGTCTCCTTAACATCCGAGCGAACAACACTGGATTTGGAGAGGTTATACACAAATGACACACCTCCCATTTCCCTCAGCAGGTCCACATTATCCTCTAAAATAATGAAAATGAAAAGTGAAACAGATGATGAAAGGTATCATGTCAAGGTACTGAATATGTAAATCACTAACTTAGAATGTGTTTGTCAGCAAGACTTGTGTCCAACAACAAACATGAATGGTGGATAGTGCCGTAGGAGATGGTTAGAGGCAAAGAAGGACATGTGTGGTCATTGATGGTTCAGTATTACCTCTCCTTTCACAGATTGAGTGAATGGTGAGAAGAGCTTGTTTTTGCAAATCGGGACATTTCATCTGAAACTTCAGACACTCAAGCAGCAAACTGAGATCTGTCCTTATGGCTGAAAACAGAAAGATTAAATCAGCAAGGCCATATTAACAAGAGAGACATGAGTTAACCTAACTACACTTGTAACTTATATAACGTTAAATGTACGTCACATTAGCTACGCCCATCTACACGTACATACGTTAACGCTAAACAAAATGCGTAGTTGGCGTCACTCACTATTACGGCTTTTGCTGAAAACTTCTGTCTTATCCATTTCCCTGTTGACACGACTGAGTGGTTTAACGTTAGCTAACGTTAGATGTAGCACAGCGCTATTGTCGCTTCACGTCACTTTCCAGAACTTGCTAGATAACCTTGCTAACACAAATCAAATATTCAAGCTAACTTTAACTTCGGCCGCTTTTTCAGAGTTCATTTTTTTCATCAAGCTGATGCCCAAATGTTTTCCTCATGGCTGACATTGAGTTAGAGTTAGCTAATTGCCACTTCTCACTCACAAAAGTTAGGGTAAATTAAGGTAACAACATATTAACGGTAACCAGTGTTCAAGTAACGGCTGGACAAACCGTTACCATATCAACAAACAGATCTAACTACTATCACTATGACGTTTGACAGGTGGGCGTGGCTTCAAACTGATACCATTGAAATCGTGCGCTATTCATGTAGCTAGCAAAAAAAACACGCCATTGAGCAATATTCCTTTAATATCTCCAAACTATAAAGTATAACATAAATTGAATGGCTATCGCTTCAAAGATGTTTTAATTGTTGATTTAATTAAAGAATATCAAATGTGACTTGTATCAGCCATCAGCTCAAGATGTCTCAAACATCCATCCATCCATCCATTTTCAATACCGCTTATCCTCATTAGGGTCGCGGGGGCGCTGGAGCCTATCCCAGCTGACATAGGGCGAAGGCAGTCCATCGAGGGCACATGTAGGGACATACAACCATTCACTCTCACATTCACACCTATGGGCAATTTAGAGATCAATTAACCTGCAGCATGTTTTTGGACTGTGGGAGGAAGCCGGAGAGCCCGGAGAGAACCCACGCTGCCACGGGGAGAACATGCAAACTCCACACAGAAGGATATGTCTCAAACAAAGATCGCCTATTCAAATTGCTTCTACAATCTTTTCCCAATGCTTTTATCAAGGACTACAACAGACGCGTCTGACTACAACACTGCGTCTGATGGCTACGTCAGACGTTGTGGCAGATAGCCGTCATGTTCTGATGATCGGCATAGATTCATTTGTATTTTTACTAAATTTGTACGTAGTTAATCAATTAACCTAGCGTCAAGTGTTGTACTCAACATAGTACCAAGTCAATGTGTGCCTGTTTAGATCAAGCATAGGTTTGGGTGTTATGTTTGTCGCTTTATATGGTAACCTAAACATTAGCGAAGCTAGCAAGCAAGCTAACTTTACGTTTTAAGGCTGGCGTTATACGTTGTTAAAGTTACGTCAATTGTGTCAAACGTTAGCTCGCGTGCACATATTACTGTGAACGAGAGGTAACGTTATGCGACCCGGTATTGGTCTACCGTTATAGCTCACAGTGTGTTCATGTGAGCATAACCTGCAGCACATCCAGCTTGCTATATCTTTTTACGTCAGATTGTCTTCATCATACTCGTGCTGGTTTCATAACCGTATACGTATTGTCTGATTCTCTGGACGTAGAACAACACGTCACCAAACAGCGTCGCCTGTTAGAGATGTCAGGACGTGTGTGCGCCAGTGTCCTTCAAAGAGCTTCAAGCTACACGTTGACACTTTCCAGCCCCACTGCCCCACAGGTGTGTACCCTGTGATTGACTATTACTTGAGTAAAGTTAATCTATTTTGACATTTAGTTTCATTTACTTAATATTATAATCTAATGTGCATCCCGTCTTCAGACTCGACCAGCCCACCAAAGTAACTACTCATCCTGGGGTTCCTCCAGATCAGACAAGTTGTGCCTCACTGCTAAGGACCCAGGGAATCGGCCTCAAAGTAGGCGGCACCTCTCGACTCGTCGGAATCTAGACTTCCAGCTCAGCAGGGTTCAAATCAACAGTATTCTGCGATCTAATGAGCAGGTATTTGATGTGATAGTGTCTCTGAAACTATAAAAAAGGATATGAAAACACAATCATGTTTCTGAGGTCATCTTTAGTTGAAAAGGTTTTTTTCTAATCAGAAATATATGAACACACACACACACACCTTTGCCGTTGCCTAACCCTGTATGTCTCTGTGTACGTCTGCTTCTATATTTCAGATTGTAAGTGTGCCAGAGTTTGATGGCAGGGGACTCAGTGCTGTCAGAAAGTTTGAAAGCAACCAGCTGGCTGCTAACACTCCCAATGAAGACCGTCGCAGTGCAGCCACCTGCTTACAGGTGTGTATTCTCTCTCCTGTCTGTAATCCTATCCATCTCCACACGTTTATCTCCCTTCTTGTTACATTTAAGGTCATTTTCTCTATCTTCTTCAGTCAAAGGGCATGCTCTTTGGAGTGTTTGATGGCCATGGGGGCTGGCCGTGTGCCCAGGCTGTGAGTGAGCGTCTGCTGTACTACACTGCAGTTGCAATGATGTCAAAGCAGAGGCTGGAGGAGCTTGAGACATGCATGGAGGATGGCAGAGCTGTTCCTCCCATCTTGCAGTGGTACAAACACCATGCAGACTTTAACTATCATGAATCTGCTTCCCTCTACATTGACCACCTCAGAGTCTTCTGGCAAGAATTACTAGACAGTGAGGAACATGGTGAAGGCATGAGGTAGGTACAGTACAAAGACATACAATTCTAGCAAACTTAAGTAATTATTTGGGTTGCGTTTGTGAAATCCTGCTGTTCAAAATAAATTATCCCTTTCCTTTTCCCTTCATTTGGCATTTTACTATTGTGCATCAGCTATTAAACAAATGTTGGTTAATGTAATCAGAATTGCATAAATTTACAGTGTAGATTTTTCCTGTTTTTTTTTGTTGGGAAAGATTCGCAGTCCTACAATGTAGTCTATATCTTTTCCTTTAGGGATTGATAAATAAAAGCGTGTGTGTTGCTGTCTGTGATTGCCAAACACTGTTGGTCTATTTGATACACCAAGTCAATAGAGATGGAACAGTTTTGTAGCTTGGGATCTCCACTAAGTACAGTATATCCACATTTTATCTACATATTCTCTCGATGTAGGTGTCTAGATATGTGCTCCTGATCAAAACTCTTTTCCTTCTAAATTCCCTCACATAATTTTCTAGTCCTATGGATGCTCTGGACTGCTCTTTTAAACGGCTCGACGCTGACATATCCTTGGAGGCTCAAGTCTCTCTTTACAATGACCTGATGAAAAGCACAGCCATCCAGGTAACAACGCTTACGCTTTCTTTGCTGCTTCAGCTTATTCAAGGTCACACAGTGTTGATACACACGTGCCATCATCTGTCCAGGTTGCGTTTGCTGGATCCACTGCCTGTGTGGCTCATGTTTGCACGGACGGGATCCATGTGGCGAATGCCGGTGACTGCAGAGCAGTATTGGGGGTGCTGGAGGAGGATGGATCTTGGAGTGCTTTGCCTCTCTCCCAGGACCACAACACACAGAACCAGGCTGAAGTGGAGCGGATCAAGACCCAGCACCCGACCTCAGAGAGAGACACAGTGGTCACAGATGACAGACTGCTTGGGGTGAGAATTCTTCATGTCATAACACTAAACACTAAGCAAAACCTTGATGAGTTAACTGCTCCTTTAAGAAAATAAGTCACTGGTCCTAAGTCTTTATGGCGCTGTCAGGTGTTGATGCCACTGCGTGCATTTGGTGACGTAAGATTCAAGTGGAGCCTTGAGTTGCAACAGAGCATTTTAGCCAGCCTGCAATCTGGAGTGGACCTGGACTCTCTCAACCTGTACCAGTACACTCCACCTAACTACTTAACTCCACCCTATCTGGATGTGGCACCCGAGATAACCCATCACAAGCTGAGACCCCAGGACCGCTTCCTGATCCTCGGCACTGACGGGCTGTGGGATGAACTAGGGAACGAGGAGGCTGTGCGACTCGTTGGAGAGCACCTGAGTGGGATTCACCTTCAGGTTCGTTTGTAGATTGAAAGTGATATGTCTTGATCCCTGATTCAACTTTCACTTTGAACCTCGTAAATTTCTGTTTTTCTTTTCTTTTTTTACCAGGCTCCTGTTTCTCCATCTGAGAGGCAAATGAAATTAGGTTGGATACATAAACTTTTGCTAAAACGCAGGGCCCGTGCCTCCCCTGCTTTAGACACCAACGCTGCCACACACCTCATCAGACATGCTCTTGGCACTGGGGAGTATGGAGAACTGAGCCAGGAGAGACTGGCCACTATGCTCGCCTTGCCACAGGACCTAGCTAGAATGTACAGGGATGATATCACAGCTACTGTAGTGTATCTGAACTCTGACCTGGCCAGACTGTAACACTGCTAACAGAAGGTTTTTTACAATGCTGGACAAAGATTTAAAAAAAAATCATAGTCAACATTTTCATCAGGTTGTTATTTTCTGGATATTTATGGACAAAAAGGATGATCATTACCACCTGTTACATATATTGGTTTGTACATATATTTTGTTTAATGACAGTTGTTGTATTAAGCACACAAGTAAAGATTCACTGGTCTATAGACTTAACGTAGGTTACATATTCTGAACTGTTGCATTTTTCTAAGTTAAAATACAGTGTTTGTGGCTAAATAAATGTTATCCTTCAGCATATTTATATTGGACATTTTATATACATAAAAATGAAATGTTTGCAGTAATTACAATGCTACAGAATAAAACACTCACTCATTTTGTTCCCTGTCTGAATCTTTCTTTCTATTTTCTTGCAGTGTGCTTTCGACAATCTGGTTTTTACTCTGCTTTTAACTATGTATAAACTGTGATTTCTTTCTTATTTATTTAATGTAAATGTTTATATTGAACCATTGAGAAAATATTTAGTTTCACTTGTCTGTTTTTAATCACAAAGACATTTGGATTGAAAAGTAAATGCAATCAAATTAAATACACAAGCCAATTTTGGTTTTGCCAAATGTAGAGAACATAATATCCAAAGCTGTGTGGCAAACACGTTTTCAAATAAACTGCCAACAGTGTCCCAGGAGCCAATCTGATCCTCACGTGTTATGTAAACACTGCTCCTCTCAGAAAAAGGTGAACAAACACCTGCATGTGGGACGGTGACTGAGGTCACCTCTGGCTTCTTGTTTTGTCACCAACATTCCTCTGATCAAACAACTCAGTTAGCATCATTAGAAGCAAGTAAAGAAGCACAGCAATACTGTGAGGTCATAGTATATTTATTATGCTGACTGAGGAGCTCTGAAGGTGAGTTAGTAAATGCCACAAACTTGGCGGGCTGCCACGAGAACAAAGCAGCACACTCGGTCCAGTGACGGAGCTGTCGGCTGAAGAAGATGACGGAGAACCGAAGGACTTGGAAGGTGCTCTCTTTTCTGTGCCAATTGCTGGTGAGTGTTTAAAAGATAACGTATTCTTTTCCTCTGGAGACTGACTAACTATAATTTGTAACTTTTTCCCTGCATTCACAACACTGTCCATTGATGAGTTTACCTTTTTTGTCTTCAAAGTAAAATTAACGTTAACATTGAATAATTCTGTTTTGAAAAGTGCAGTATAAACATAGTTGCTAATACTATTTTACACTAAAAAATATTAAATATGTACGCCTTCCCCTACAGTCTTGCACTCCCATCATAGTTTGTTATCAAATTATAATAGTTTCTGTATTATTTTTTTGTGAATTATGGGGTGGTATATTGAATTGGACACAGTTTGAATGACGTTTGTTCCTCAGTGTTTAGCCTTTCTCGCTGCATCAGGCATCCAGCCGTGCTGCTTGAACAACAGAATCAACTGTACGAATAATGAAATCCCAAGAGGCAAACATTTAGAGGTAATCCGTGAACTTGACGTATTGATCCGATTCCAATTGTATATCTGATTTGACAAGGTACGTTCTGACTCAAACAGAACAACTGTGACGTGGACGTCGAGCAGCTCCCCGCTGCTGAGTTTGCGCACGTGTCTGGCAGTTTGAAACGGATGAAGAGGGAGTGGGTTATTCCAACAATTAACTTTCCAGAAAATGACAGGGGTCCACATCCTAAATACATGGTTAAGGTAAATAATGTGCATTTTCTCTAAATGTAAATCCATGTGACTAAAGCTGTCCTGACTAGAACATCTGTTGTTTAGATCAAGTCAAACAATGAGAAAAAGGTGCCGATAACCTACAGCATCACTGGACCAGGTGCTGATCAGCCCCCCGAGGGTGTTTTTACTGTAGATCGGCGGTCTGGAGTGCTGTACGTGACCAAGCCACTGGACAGGGAGAATACAGCAAAATACAGTGTGAGCTAAACAAAAAGCACAAACTCACTTTTTACAGTCAATCCCATAACTGTCTTTATCCGTATGCAAACTATTGAAATCAGAAAAGTATGGTGTGTGTTACAGCTGTGGGTCCATGCACTGAATGAGGGCATTAAGGCTGAGGAGCCCATGGAGCTCATTATCAATGTCGTTGACCAGAATGACAACGCTCCCAGATTTACTCAGAACCTTTTCTATGGCAGTGTAAGCGAAAGCGCCAGCACTGGTGAGGAAAGGATTCAGCAAACTTTTCTTCCTAAAATGTGAATTTCAAGTCCTTACTTGTATTGTATTGTGGTCTAAAACAGGTGACTCCATCATAAAGGTAAAAGCAGTGGATGAAGACGACCCACAGACAAACAATGCTGTAATATGGTATAGAATAAAGGCTCAGACACCCACAGAGGACATGTTTGCCATAAACCCAGTGAGTGGAATGATCAGTGTGAAGGCAGGCGGACTGGACAGAGAGGTAACACAATCACCACTCTTCACTTTATAAGACTTTCTCCATCCTCATTTCCATTGTGACTCATGTTCCTGTGTCAGACTCACCCAGAGTACAAGCTGACCATTGAAGCTGCTGATATGGAGGGAGAGGGGTTAACAACCACCTGTGCTGTCATAATTAGCATTACTGATAGCAACGATAATGCTCCACAATTCACCGTCACATCCGTGAGTTAGAAATGCACAAATACTCCATAATGATGTGGAAATAAATTTGATCTGTAACGGCATTTAGTACAGTTTCATGCTTTACCCCAGATATCCACATCAGTCCAAGAGAATGAAGTTGGAGTGGAGGTAATACGATTAAAGGCCACTGACGAGGATGAGTTAGGATCTCCAAATGCCAACACCAAATATTCAATAATCGAAGGCGACGAGGGAGGAGACTTCAACATCACCACAGGCTCCAGTAAAATGGAGGGAATCCTCAAAACAGCCAAGGTTGGGAAATACCTGTTCATTTTATTTTTATAGAAGACTTGTTTTACTCGACACACTCACTTCATCCGTCTTTCCTTGCTCCCCATCACTTCCAAGGGGCTGGATTTTGAGAGTTTTCCTGTCTTTACTCTGCTGGTGGTGGTGACCAACGAGGTGCCGCTTTCTGGAGTCACGTCGACCTCGACAGCCACCGTCACTGTGACAGTCACGGACAAAAACGAGCCTTCTGTTTTCAGTCCATCAGAGATCCATGTAAGTATCTCAGAAGATGCGAAAATAGAGAGCTCTGTGGCCGACCTCAAAGCGCAGGATCCCGACACAGCCAGGAGACAGAGCGTTAGGTAACAACACACACACACACACACACACACACACACACACTGTTTATATGCATGTACACTAATCTGTTTTAGTTGCAATCAGGTCATGTCTCTTTTGTCTTTTTTCAGATACAAACTACATAATGACACTGCCAGGTGGCTAAGTATTGATAAAGACTCAGGATCAGTCAAAGTTAAAAGCAACATGGATAGAGAATCACACTATATCAAAGAAAGCAAATACACAGTCCTAGTTTTGGCTTACGACAATGGTAAATGCATACTTTCGGTATTCCCTGAACACACTGCCACAGCCTTCTTTCTCATTTGCCAAACATTAAGCTTTCTCTTTTCATTCTTCTAGATACCGTCCCGGCGACGGGGACGGGCACTCTGGTTGTGACTTTATTAGATGTGAATGACCATCATCCTGTGATCAAGCAGCGGAAAGCCAGGCTATGCAACAGTGATCCTGTTCCTGCCTTGCTGGATATAGTGGACCCAGATGGACCTGGTCATGCTGGACCGTTTGCTGTGGAGCTTCAAGGAGAGCACAGGATCAACTGGACTATAAACACCAATTCCACAAGTAAGAGAGCTCAATAACTTTATACATAGACAAGAACATATATGTAATCATTTAAATGACAACTACAAATACATTCTTACACAGTTGCAACATTTTAAGCACACGCTGCTGTCTTATGGAAAATATAGCAGTGCTGTCCAACTCTCCATGACTCTCACAAATAAACAAATATTTACTCAAAACCAAGCACAGCACTTCTCAAGTGTTAATTCTGAATATTTTCTTCTACTTGCAGGTAATGTGGCAGCCCTGGCTCCAAGACGGGAGTTGTCACCTGGGGACTATTATGTGCTGATGCGAATCTATGATGTGGGCATGATGTACCAAGACAGCACACTGGACGTAGAAGTGTGCCAATGTCAAGGGGCTGTCTCTACCTGCTTCATCCCACATGCTGCCCCTCGACTGCACGGTTCCTCCCTCGCAACCTCAATTCTGGGATCAATCTTTGGTCTTCTGTGTATGTAGCAAGTCTTTTATATTCCCCCTATGTCTTAAATCTGCCTTGAGTTGCTCAACTCTTTCTGTTGACCACAGTACTTCTTTTGCTGCTGTTGCTGTTGCTGAGAAGAACGAGTAGATCAGAGAAGGATGTCCCTCTTCTTGAAGACCAACCCAGAGACGGCATCTTCTACTACGATGAAGAGGGAGGAGGTGAAGAGGACCAGGTAGGAGCAGGAGGTTTAAATACAACTACAAGACATCTGCACTGTCAGTCTGCTTACATTGTATAATATAAATATGATATCTGTTTATATATTTTGCCCTGGACCGGTTTTAGCCTGAGGAAAAGTTCCTCACATTGGAACATTTTTGCTTTCGGACTCAGACAATTGTATTTAAAAGGCAATGCAATAGAAGATAACACTATCTAGTCTCAGGCTTGCACTCTTTTACAGAATAGTTGTCAGGTTAAGCAAACCGATCCAAAGGCCAAATATAGGCAGAAGGTGGTCTTAAAGTCGTCTGAGAGTCAGGAAAACTAAGACTGCGATACAATCAGAGGAGTCGTCCCCTGATGGCTATTAGGAAAAATGCAAGTTTAAAGCACTTCCGCATTGGCTTCCCTTTTTAGACCCAGATGTCAGTTTAAAGTTCTGTTTCCTCTTGTTTTTTTTCTTCAGGAGTATGACCTGAGCCAGCTACACAGAGGGCTTGATAATCATCCTGAAGTCTTCAGCACTGAAGTGTTTCCTACTGTCCAGAGCCACCTGTACTACCGCCTACAACTCCAAGCCAATGAAGAGATTGTCCAATTTATCGAAGATGTGAGTGATGTTGAGATCTACAGAATTTATTAGTGCAATAGCTATTGTATGTTTTTTAGTGCTTTAACTCAGTATGCATTATATTTTCCTTGTAGAACCTGCAGTCTGCAGACAGTGACCCCACAGCTCCTCCTTATGATTCTCTTTTGGTGTTTGACTATGAGGGTATTGGCTCAGACGCGAGTTTGCTCAGTTCAATCAACTCCTCCGACTCAGATGAAGGGAAGGACTTTCAGAGCCTGGCCCTCTGGGGACCCCGTTTCAGCAGGTTGGCTGACCTGTACACAGGCGGGATCGACGAGGACAATGATACAGAAACACTGCCAGGAAAAACAGAATGGGTCTGATGTGCCTGATATATTGATATATCTGGTAAACCTCAGAGTGCTGTGTGACCTCTTTCTGCTGCCTTCTGTGGTGATGCCAAACACCACCTCAGCTGGTTTGTATATTTATTCTGTTATTAGGAGCAGTATACATCACTATTTAGTTTAGTTTTTTAATATACCTCATTTAATTAGATTTTCTCTATTGTCTGCTTATTATTTATTGCTGTTCTTGTGCTGATGCAAAAGCCAACATTTCTTTCCTAATCATATAAAATGCTGGATGCTGCAAAAAGTGTTTTTGTTTTTTAAACGCATTTATCAAAGTGAATCTGCATGCCTTTTAGTTTTAAACTGAAGAACTATTTAACAAACCAATGAATAAACATATACATTTTGTGAAAACTATAGAATAACATTTTTTAAACTCACTGTTCAACATATTTTTACATATTTTAGGCTAATAGCCTACGGTTGAAAATGTTGAACCTGGGTCCCACACACATTCTGCATTTATATACAAACAAGCTTTGTGAGTATCTGTCCACTGTTGTGACCACTATGCGTGAAAGTGTGTTAATAGCATGTCCCAAACTTATTGAACATCAAATGTTCCACACATAATTGTCTCTATGATTTCATATTGTTGTTACGCTTCTTTAATGTCAAAGTCTGATTGCACAAACAAAAGCAAACCTTTTTTGCTCTGATGATAATGATCAACAGCTTCAGTCACTAATGGCATTGGCAATCTAAGTTATGGCTTATTCAAAGCTGCTTTACATTAATGTAAAGGTTGACAATATTTAAAGCAATGGAGTTAAGTACTGTGTGTGTGTGTGTATAGCAGGCGGCGTACTGCATTGACAGGCCTGTGAGGAAGCTCATAGTTACAGGACGCTTACATCAGACTCCATTTCAGCATGAGTGAAGGATTTGTCTTAAAAGTAAACCAAATATGATGCAGTGATACCTATATGTTTGCAAAAATCATAGACTGCTGATTTGGCTCACGTCAAAGCATTTTGGACGACCTTCCAAATAGCCCAGTTTTTTTTGTAATATCATTGTATTCCTGTTTGGTTTTGCTTTTACATACTTACCATATTACATATCTTAACGTGCCTTTTTAACATTCTAACATTATCCAAACCGCTTATCCTATTTTGGTTTGCAACCAGCTGCAGCCAGGGTTCACCCTGGACTGTAGGTCGCCAGTTTATCACAGGGAACATATAGAGACAGCAACAACTATTCACGCTCACATTCACACCTACGGGCAATTTAGAGTCTGCATGTTTTTGGACTGTGGGAGGAAACCGGAGAACCCGGAGGGAACCCACGCTGCCACGAGGAGAACGTGTAAACTCCACACAGAAGGATCGCCCAGAACTGAACCCGGGCTTCTCTTGCTGTGAGGTGACAGTGCTAGCCCCTACACCAGCATGCAGCCCTAATTAAGATTATTTTGAAAAAGAGTGTGAATAAGTTTCGCTTCACACTTAATTGTAAACTTTCTGTGTCATATAAACTTGTTTGTATAATATGTTTGTTGCAGTATATGAGAGTGGATAATGTAAAGTATAATCGGTTACGTTACAGTTACCTGGCTGATAAGCTCTTTAGTCATGACCAATGATCTCCCTGTTCACTTCCTCAAGAGTGGACTTCAGTCATACATTATCATCAGGTGAACTTTGACCCCCTTGAACCGCTGTAGTACTGCGAGAAAACAAACTGTCTCAATGATTGCCATTTTTAGCCTGCTGTGGATAAATGAGTGAAACAACATTTGGCGAAGGTAAGCTGCCACACTGACTGAAAGTGTCAAATCTGAATCAAAGGTGTGTGTGTGTGTGTGTGTGTGTGTGTGTGTGTGTGTGTGTGTGTGTGTGTGTGTGTGTGTGTGTGTGTGTGTGTGTGTGTGTGTGTGTGTGTGTGTGTGTGTGTGTGTGTGTGTGTGTGTGTGTGTGTTTCTCATTCATTTTGTTTTCCTACACGAGTTAAGTGGTGGTATTCTTCCACAACAGATGACACAGAACATGTTCCAGGAGGGGTTGTACCAGGTGTTTTTTAAGGAAACACCCTCAACCCGCCCACTGACCCAGGTTACCAAACAAGGAGAGCCAATCAATGGCAGGATTCATCGTTGGTTTGGGACTGTGGTTAATACCAGACTTTTAGTCACTGGAGTGAGATGCTACTTTTTTGTGCAAACCATAACTTAAGCATTTAAACTGCCTGCCTGCTTCATACCTTGTATTTCCTCTCAGGTGGTGCAGATCATCAGTGCATTAGCTTGCATACTGGCCACAGTTACCTATGCTTGTGTGAGCTACAGCTGCTCCGTCTCCATGACAACACCAGTGTGGTCAAGCTTATTTGTGAGTCCACATCTGCTTCAGAGGAGAGAGAGAGAGAGAGAGAGAGATTAAAATACTACAATCAGAACTGTTTGTGTTGTTACAGTATTTGGCTGCTGGCTGTCTGGCAATGGAGGTTCAGAGGAAAGCTAATAAATTAAAGGTAAATACTTTGTGTAGTAATGCGTAACTGTGTTGCTTACGTCATCAGCTGCCTTGCTTAATTTTGCATCCATCATGAACAGATTATCGCTCTGATGGGTCTGAACCTCTTCAGTCTAGTGTTCGGCTTCTCTGCTCTCCTGGCCAACAGCCTCATGTCTACGCAGCTTGTTGCACTCAACACAAACCAACAGGTAATTAATTTAACACATGGAGATTGTGTGAAGACCATTCTGGTGTTGTTGTTGTCTTTTATTATATCCATCAATAAACAAATAAACAATACATTTATGACCTTTATGAAAAGCTGGTTTCAACCTCTACTTTTATGTACTGAATGAGTAGAAGTGCTTCCTGAGCTGTGAGTGATCTGTCCTCTCCTTTCTCTCTACCCTCCTTCTCACTAGCGTGTTGGTTCCTATGTTGCAAAGGGGAGCTCCATAACATTTGCCGTACAGTGTATTCTGGCGTCACTCTACATACTCTTCCTGTCGTTGAGAGGCCTGCGTCGCTACAGTCCTCCCCATATTCAGGCCTACAGCCGCCTCTCACAGGTAAACATATGCAGGAGTACAGTTGAAGTCTGACAGCTGATTTGTTGTATGGATAACAGCTGATGAAGTATAAATAAATCAGAGATGCCAACTTTAAAAAGCATAGTATTCAGTTTATTATTTAATAGGGCCGACATGTTTTTGCTCTTTTCTGGGCAGGATCGAGATGAAACCAATGGGCCTCTACTGGAACAAGTGGAATTCAGTTAGTGAAACTCAAAGACCTGAAAAATTGTTTTAAATATTGTGAAATTTAGTTTGGGATTCCAAAATGCTTCAAATTCACTTTCCCAAACAATGGGCAAAAGCAAACTTACAAAAAATAAACAGCATATTCAACAAATAATGGTGAACACAACTTATTAAACATTTGAATCAAGAAAATATGCATGTTTTCAAAGCTCAGCAATCTGTTTATCTAACATTGTTAAAACTGATTATAGTTTTCCCATTTTGCTGCTCTGTGGTCAACACTAGAGGGCAGCATTGCCACTGATTTGTCATGTTATTCAATCTGATCCCCAAAAGCTCAGTTTAGTGCACAAGTATAGAGGATGACATTGTTTTACATCAGCTGCCAAATATAGAAATAGAAATACTTGCTGGTTGGGGCAATACCATATATTGAAGAGAAGATGAATGCACTCTAAGCTGCAATGATTTAACTAACAATGTTTTGACCTCACTTGGTCTCAAGGAAATTCATTGTTTTTAATCTAATGACCTGAGTGAAAATAAATGGTTGGTTTTTGTAAGCTTGCACTGATCTCTTAACTTCCCAGTCTTAAAACTGACCTTTAAATGCCATAATGTTGCAAAATGTTTCATGGTCTAAAACTCACAGTGGTCCTCACAGAGATAGAGGAGTACATAGAGTTCCGACACAGTGAAGGGTCTGGTGTGTTTGAGTATTTAAATAATGATCGAGGATTTCATTAAGGATATAAAGCAAGGTCATACCCCACTACTATAGTAAGCGCTCACACGCACGCACACGCACACACACACACACACACACACACACACACAAGCACACTAACAGACGTGTAAGAGTGAAAAAAAAATCCCGGAGGAGCGGGTTTCTCACGGCATGTCGGGCTAACAGCTTCCAGCTGTTGCCTGGTTGGAAGAGCTGCTATGGGAACACAATGAGGACAAAGAGAAACATGGTACTCATTATCATAATGGACACAGAAGGAGAATAAAAGAAAGCAGGATGACGAGGCTGGGTGTCCTCACAGACACTGGCAACTCACTCCTCTGATAGAAACCACTTTTCTACACGGTAAAGTATCAAAACTATTCTTTGTGTGTGTTTGTTGTCTGTGAAGCTGGCAGTTTATGATATGGACATATTGAGTTGCTCAAACGATCTATTTGTTCAGATGTCTGCACCTCCTGCTAGAACACCTCAACTGATCCATGTTGCATGTAAGAGAACGAGTGCTCAGTGTGATCACAGGTCGCTGACAACCATGTGACATAGTGGCTTGCAAATCTTAAGCGACAACATGTGTGAAAGAAAGCCTGCCCAGATGCATTTGTGCAGCTGTTTATCTTGTGGTTGGGTGATGAGTAATACATTTTATCTTTAGAGTGTTTCTTCCTTTTTTTTACCCCTCAAGAAATCCTTCTTCTCCTTCTCTTGGAGGCCAGAGCGTAAGAGGGAAGTGACTGAGGCCTGGACGTGCTGACGAGAGAGTGAGTGTGTCCGGAGGAGAGGAAGTAACTGGTGACTACACGAGGGATCCCCTTTGATAAGTCTGATACTTCAGCAGGATGGCCTGGAAGGATTTGATCTGAGCCACGTGGGAGTGAGTGAATAACTAAATATCGCCCATGTTTTTTCATAAAAAAACATAAAAGGAAAACATAAGAGGAAAAACAGATGAAGGCATAATCTTGAGAACATTCATCAATAATTTATTTTTTTTACTCTCAAGAACCAACAATGCTTCTCATCTTGAAAATTCATCATCAATTTCCAACAACACAGTTTTGAAAAATGTAAAGTTACTATACAAATTTTAATAGAAAAAAAGAATAAATTAACTGTGGAATTCATTAATTTTTTTTGTCAATTCCACATTTTTTCTACAACACCTTTAATGTATTGTTACAGTTGAACATAACTGATGAAATCAAGTTACATGCTCTATTGTCTGGGGAAGTGTATTCTACTATTAAACTGTCTGTTAAAATAAGCTTAATTTTGCAAATCTGGTAAATTGAATCTATTGATAACAATGAAGATGTCTAGATCCTACGTGATGAAGCAGTAACTGATCATTTTGTAGCACCTGAATGCATTGTTACAGAACAAAAAAAACAAAAACAATACTGGTTCATATAAAATGGAACATTGTAAAACAATGAATGTGAATGTTAAAAACCCCACAAAACCGTACAGTGCCCCTCCGTACATACAGGAAAGGACTGATAAAAGAGTTAGTTCATTTCTCTTGGAGTATTACAAAAGAAACCTCATACATTTCTATGAAGCACAGAAAATATGGTATTTGGGGCTACAGAGAGAAGGGACGTCACACATCTTCACATCGGGCTCAGAGGTCAGAGATCACCACAAGGTCGAGATGGGGCACACAATGGAGCAAGATGTGCTAATGTTAGCGTACAGAAGACGGGTGCTGAATGTCTCTGGGGGGTTTTGTCAGTGGATCTGCAGGACATGCATGGGATTGTGTCTTAGCACACTAACAGTGGGCAATGACTTTGAGTGAGCAAAGCAGGGTAAGAACTAGCACTCTAATAAGGTAGCCAGGGAGTGCTGGTTGCAATCCTGGGTGAAAACTGATCAAATCTGACCAGGCATGGGTGGGTAACTCTTGGAGAACCAACCATGCAGGGAGTGGACTAAACCTTCTTATTTAAATAGCCTAGAAGCGGCAGATTACAACAACTGGTGTGAGTGCATAAAGGAAAAACAACACTATGAGGGACAGACTAAGATGCACCTTGTTGCTCCCATGCCATAACACATGTTGCACCATTTATCCAGACATAATGGTGCTGTAAGACTGAAAACCACCACTTCTCTGTATCACTGAGATGTAGAATCTGTCCTCATCTTAGTGAGTTAACACCAATTCAGATTTTTTTGCAACAATGATACAACATTTTATTGACTCTGGTTACGGGGAAGATGGCGGACATTGAGTTAGATACAAATAAAACATGCAGAGGTCTACTTCCTTCTTACAAAACCAGATGTGCTTTTCTAACCCTGATCTGAATATCTGATTGTTGATTGGGATGAGTGAGAGAATAATTCTCTCCATTTGAGAGGGTTAAATAATTGCGTGTTTCAGTTCTGCTTATGGCTTCTCTTCTGCTTTGACAGTGGGGATTAAATATTGCCGAACTTAAAATTAGTCGATGTCCTCGAAAGAGCACTATAGTATAAAACCTTGTCCGTGGTTCTGGCGTTTCTACCTTCCTCTTATGCACTTTGATACAACTCCTTATTAATATATTGAAAGTGGGAAATGAAAATTCACTAATTGTATGTCCAGCCCTCATATACACTGTTAATGTTGTGCTTTTCAAAGTACATTTGAATAATTTCTACTATATTTGTCTGAGTGTCTGTACGATGGCTATAGACTGAGGGGCTTTACTGTTTGTAGCTTGAAGGAGGGGCGGTCTCAGTGCTGAATTACAGTACAAATGTAACGCACCAACATGTTGGCACGTTTGTACTACACAGTGTGTGTGTTGTAGTCGGCATTGAGTTCACTCCGTCTGTGTCCAGTCAGGTTGCTCCTGTCATGTTGAAGAGGTGGACAGACAGACGAGCAAGCGCAGTGCTACAAGTAGGGACTGACAGAAGAACCGGTACAGAATCAAGAGCAGCAGAGAGGAAGAGACACTTGTGATAACAGAGATGGTTCACTATAGAGATATATAATTGAACAGCCTCAACATCAACCACAAGTAATTCCAACAGATGTCAAAAGCCAAAAATCATTTACTTCCAGGGGCGAAAATGAAAAATGTGAAACAGTGGAATCAGAATGTCTTGTTTCTATATCAAAACTACAGCCAAAATGAAATGTTGCAGTACTTGTAAAAATGAAGTCACTGAAATAAGCATATGTTAATGCCAAACCCAATAACCACAACTCCCAATTCACTGACGACGCACTAATGATCTTCTACTCCAAGTATCGCAGAGCAGAGAACACTGCAAAATGCCTGCTTTAATTCACTCTGTAGACTCAAACCAGTTCATATTGTACAATGTTTGTTATTGCTATAGTCCTCATCAATATCCCAGACAGAGTCCCATACATCATCCTCATATTGTCACTGTGAATTCCCTCTCATACAGTTGATTGTATGGCTCCAGCCCAGGGACCCTGGTGTGACCAGTCGATCCAGTAAGTTGTCTTTGGTTGTGGGTTAAACTGAGAGGAGCTGATTTGTCATCTATATGTTGGTTAATCCGGATTTTTCTGAAAGGTTTGTCATCTTCTTTTAATATAAATATGTGGGGACAAATAAACAAAAAAGACAAACAACATTAATGGAATAGTGAAATCCAACACAGTTTGTTTGGGCCTGGAGATGGGTTTTAAACTGGTGGCTCAAATCCAGCAGGTATCCTCTGATTGGGTGGCAGTGCACTGGAGTTAGTTAGGTCGGGGACCAAAGATGAGATATGAAACAGATCCTGGAATGGCCGATGTCGGGTCTGCTGAGTTTGAGTTGTTTGTTTGATATTTTTCTGTGCTCTCTCTTCCCATCGCTTTTTTCCTCCTTGCCCCATTGCTTGTGTGTGGAGGGTGAGTAAAGAACGGGCTCTGTGGTGCTGCTGCGCAACAGTTCAACAGTTGAGGTGGCACTTCTCAGTCTGTCCTGGGAAATCAGCGCTAATCAGAGCCCAGCTGTGACAGAGGGGCATAATAAAGAGGTCGTGAGATGGATGCAGGGCAGGATTCAGGAAGGAGGGAGGCTCACGTCCAGTGGGCCAGTCCGCTCAGGGCAGGGTTTTTGTAGGGCCTTAAGGATGAGGTTGTTGGTTGTCGATGGGTAGTAGTGAGGGATAGTGGAGAGGCAGTAGGAGAGGGCAATGGGACTTTTCTGGGCCCTATAGGAAGGTCTCAGACCAGGGTTCCAGGTTTGGCCTTGTCACGTCCGTACCACTGCACATCTGCCAGCTCTGAACACAAGGGGCTGCTGAGAAAACAGCTGTCACTGAAAGACCTGCAGAGGAACACATGGACCAGGGTGAGACTGACTTTAGAGAGGAGCGGTTTATCTGTAAGTAAATTGATCTAAAATGCATCTGCTTTTGAGATTGTTTGTTTGTTAAAACATTTTCTGTGTTACAACACTTACAGCACATGATTACAATTTATATGAGTAAATACTGTCAGGGATTAGCCACAGTGTCGGTGTCAGACCACAGAGCAGAGCACATGCAGAGATCAGATACAGATGCAGCCAAAGAAGGAGTGCATGACACAGATACCGCCACCGTCAAAGAGCAAGAAATGGTCCACTTTCCCTTTTGTCAGCCCCCGACAGTTGATGATAAAAGTGAACAGTAATGTCACACGAGTGCCTCACACTTTTCGAGGTGTGCCATGACAGATTTATATAAATTAGTCTGATTGTGAATAAATTCAGCTCTGCTGTCAAATTATTTGTTTCTTCAAGGTTATTGTCACTCTGTTATGCTGCTGCTGTGCCTCTCGAACAGTACACTGTAGGTTCAGACCACTGGGAGGTCGAGACCACAGACAGTACCTCTATGCATCAGAGCTGGGCTGAGGGGGAGACTGACAGACGTCCTCAGTAGGAGAGCTGTCTGCTGTGCCTCTAAACCAGGAGAGAGGACACACACACAAGGAAAGGAGGGTTAGTGCAGACAGAGGGAGACGAGGAAGAAATGACAAATATTAGGTAATAAGAGAAATGTCCATGATGAAAAGATGATCGGAGGAAGTGAAAGATGACAGGACAACGAGTAAAGAAACAAGGATGCGGTGAGTAAATCAATAACTCAAACAAAAAAATCAAATGAAAAGTCGAGAGGAGTGACGAGAGACGAGAAAGATTTAAAAATAGATGTTAAGCCCAAATCGCATAAACACATTCCTTGAGATTAGGTCAGCAGTGTAAAACAATATCAGATGACAGATAAAACAGTCAAAGCTTGTGAGGATGTTAGAGTGAAGTTTGGAAAAAGATGTAGAGAAAGAAGCCGAGTGGCCAAGATTCAGTTGGTCCTAAAATAATGTAAATTCATATCGTCTTCTTCAAACATCTTGTCAACCCGGTCTGCTGCTGCTGTGTGTGTGTGTGTGTGTGTGTCTGTCTCTTACCCGCTCTGCCAGTTGAGGATTTGCTGTGGGCTACAGGGTGGTGTTGGTGTGGCTGCGTGTTCGCTGGAGGGCGTCACACTCCTCTGGCTGCAAGGGGATGCAGCTATGGGGAAAACTGATAGTTAGTCATGCTAAATGAGAAATGAATAAAAATGCAGCATGAGATAGAGAGACACACGCAAATTCAAATACACATGTATTGAGACGCGTGGATACACAGACACAGAACAAACACAGGTGATGGAGGCTAAAGTGAGTTGAGGAAAGGAATTTCAACTATGCTTCTTGAGGCCACTGACAATGTTTGTCCCAGGGGTCAAGTTGGAGACAGGTCACACGACTGTTCATGTTACAGGGCAGTTCGTCAGTCTCATAATCTGAAGGTCCTGAGTTCAAGGCTCACACAGGGCATTGACTTTTCTCCTTTTTGTCCACACAAAGTACATGTGTTATATGAATGTGTCGATTTGTTAATCACAATCTCAGACTCAAACCAATCCCACTGTACACTCACAGGACATCCCCATGTTGATGTTTAAATGTAGTTGATGCGGTGAGATTTGATATTGCTAACAAAACAATTGATTAATAGGAATTCAAGTAAGTGAAAAGTGGGGTCATCTATAATATGATAATGAGAAAAAAGAATGTTATGCTGTATTCTCACTACAAGCAACACCAACAGACTACAAATCATTTCAGAAGGAAGTGAGGCTGATGCTCGACATCTCACACTATTCCCATCCATCTAAAATAATGCCGTAAGCCAGTTCCCAGAGCTCATTCGGCAGCACAGTCACTCTGGATATTTTCTCTTTGACATGTATTGTTAGAACCTCTGAATAAACAAAATATTTGTCAACCTAAATAAACAGTGCATAATGTTATCTAAAACACGCGATGATACTTTTAACCCATATGACACAAGGTTTATGGTGAATAAATGAAGAAGACTAACCTGGTGAGCCCTTGGCGAGTGTCCCTACTCTACTCCCTCGACTATGTCCCAGAGTGCCTTGCTGTGACCCTGTCTCGGAGGATGTAGATCCCGAATGTGAGTGACTCCTCTCCTTCAGGCTCCCTGAGGACCTCTGGTACCAGCATCGCAGCTCTTCAGACACCGCTATCCTCCCCCCTCCTCCGCTTCCACCACCCTCTCGCCCCAATGACGGAGTCCTTACGATCTGAGAGCGCGAGGGCGTGAGTCGGCCGCTGCTCTCTCCTCCCTCCTCTCCCCCCCAAGCCTCCTTGTACAGTCCTCCGGCCGTGTAGGAGCTGGAGGTCTTGAACTGGGCCTTGACACTGTAGTGGCCCTCCTGATCGCTCTCCAGGCTGCGCACTACCACAGGGTTTGGGCTGCCCTCCACGTATAGCGGGTACTCCTTGATGCGGTACTGGGAGGAGGGCTGGCTCTGGCTGTGGAGGTAGACTCCGTGGTGTCCCCCTCCTATCCCACCTCCACCCGAGCCTCCAACTGAGCCATTCTTAGCTGCCAGGTTTGGCATTGAGCCGGAGTTGGAGGAACCCAACTGACCTGCTGACCTGGAGAGAGAACAAAGGAGCAAACACATACATCGATGTCACTAAAACTCTGTTAGTTTCTTTATATACACAAAAAATGAATTGTGTGAATAGAGCCACTTTCCCTGCATCCTACCTGTGCCTTTGCCTCTGTCTCTGCCTGGCTTTGGAGGGTGAGTCCTCTCCCAAAGTGGAATAGTTGGGGTTGCTGCTGGGGGGTCCACCAGACGGGTAGTAATGCTCTGAGCTGCTCTGGCTGGTGCAGGATGAGCAGTCGTCCAGTGGGTCAGAGCCATTGGAGTTGCGTGCTGGGACCAGGAAGAAGTCAGGGCTGCCGAGTGTGCCCAGGGTGTGCGGGTGTGCGTCAGGGTCGGGCGCCAACAGTTTGCCCTGGGACTCAAGGCTTGAGCTGCGGTTCCTAAAGTGCTGAGCGATACTGTGCAGACGTGTGGGACTGATGTCCACTGACCTGTGAGATGCAGCATCACAAAAAGGTTGAATATAAGGGCTGAGCTGCAACACATCTACAGAACATTATGTGAATGTGAATTTAACAATCAACCAGATAATTGTTTTGTGAATGTGAAAAGCTTCAGGAAAGGGAGCCTTGTAACCCCATACTCCAGTTGGGGTACAAACATTAGTAAAAGATAGGAGCTTACTAGGCATTTTTTTGTTAAGTATAATCTATAACATTATAGCGAGATATAAGTCTTGAATAACCAGTAAACAACTGAAGGTATAAAGACTGACCTAGTGGAATGTACGTAGTGTGGGGTCCTGGTCTTCAGGTCTGGGGTTGAGGGCATGCTGGACTGAGAATTCCAGTGAGGGAGGCTCCTGATGGGGCTGCTCTGCAGAGAGTTACTACCCCCTGCTTCTGCACTGCCAGAGCTTGGGAAACGCCTGTGATTTGACAAAGAGGCAAGGAAATAAACGCAATTCATCATTAATTATTATTCCTTTCACATAAGCAACCTGTGTACGATGTGCTCTCCTGAACTTGTGGTCAACCCACATTTGAAGCATTAATCTTCAGACTGTTGTCACAGACTGACTCAAGTTCCACACACATTACTTCTATTTTGATTGGATTAATTACATTTGAAATGACAAACCAATATCTCAAATAAACTTGAAGTTGTTTAACAGTGGGTTTAAATACCATGTGTCAATACACAGTAGCTCTATTCTAAAGCTAGCCAAGATAAACTCCCTCATACCTGGAATGAGAGGAGCGTTTCTTTATTTTTTCATAGGGCTCATCCAGTGACGATTCACTCCATATCTTGGGTTTGATGGGTGATTTATCGTAGTCAGGGCGTGAATAGTGCAGGTGTCGCAGGCCATCCAGGGACTGAGGTGGAGGGGGTCGACTGTGAGATGGTGGTCGAGGAGGGAGGCCCTTGTGAGGCGATGCTACTGGAGAGAAGGTGGGGGTACCTGTAACTTGTGGATCATCTGAAATAGAGTAACAATTGGATTATGTTGGAGCATTAAAGATAGTTTACCCTTTCATAAAATAATGAAAAAAGCTCAGAAATCAGCTAGTTATTGAATCTTGCAGAGTAATGTCAAGGATAGAGGCTCACCATCATCCAAGATCAGCGCGTCAGACAATGAACTGTCTTCAGAACCAATGTTGGCCTCTATTGGACAGAGAAATAAAGACTAGAGGTTAGAGATTGTACAATTACTATATCTAGAACTTAAAAGCCTCATGTTTGCAAATGTGCGATGTCTCAAAAAGCAACAATGTTGAAACTCGTCAGCTCCACTGCTTTATATTGTATTACTCTAAACAGTAGTTGAGAAGAATACAGATGTGTGTCGTGGCAACTACAGCTAATCAATACTACATTCTGATATATATGTACCCTCTATGATGAGCGAAGCTCTCTGCGTAGGCTTCTTGCCAGAGCGGACCCGGCACTCATTGATAGAGTTCTCAATTTCCTGGAGCTTCTTCAGCGCGTTCAGGTAAGAAGTCTTCCTCTGTTTCTTCAGCTTCTTACTGCTCACGTGAGGATCGCTGGCAAGACGCCTGGCTGCCTCTGTAATCTTGGACTGAATGGCAAACTCCCGCTCCAAACGCTCCAGTTCCTCCTCCTGGGATAAGACACAGACACAAACATAAGGGCAAACTAACTCATGCACAAAGACACCAGATTCGCAAACAGTTTTAGCAATGAAATCTCTGCACAATCCCCCAAAAAAACAAGTCTTAGTTTGCAAACACATATTCAGACTGTAACTGGCCCATGCAATCTATTTGGTTTGACACACACACAAGGCCTTGCCAGAGAAGACACACTGCGGAAATCATTTATCTGTGCTGCAGCCTCGCATTTCCTTATCACTGTTTATTCTCTATTGAGACTGTCTGTCCCCCAATAATAACAACACCTCTCCATCAACCCATCCTCCCTTCCTCTACACGTCTCCTGAGGTTCGAGATGAACCAACTAAAACATATTCTGTCAAAGTGTAAATGTGTTTACTTTAATAAAAAATGTTCACTCATCGTGTGCACTCATATATGTGAGACCAAACACTTGACTTCCCTCCATAGAGACAGAGCAATGATGTGTTCACCAACATCTTACTGGACTACCTGAGTTCTGAGGAATCCCTCTCTCTAGCAATCCTTTCTCACTGCAGTGCAGCTTTCTGTGTGTGTGTGTGTGTTTATAGTGTAAATTAAGAAACATCTTTCTCCTTGCAAGGCAGTTTTGTGAAATTGTGTCCCTGGATTATTTTCAAAGCATACAACCTCAGCGACACACACCCACACATGCCTGCATACTTACATGCACACACAATCCTACTATCACCACTTCCTGTGGCGAGAATGCTGCTATTTTTAGAAGTTCTGCTGCTCTGGAAAATCTATCCGTGGCACAAAAAGACGAAGATACAGGTCCAAGATGTCTCAGACTGTGGCTTTTCACTGTTCTCTGTTTCCTTTGCTTACTTAACAATTGAGTGTGGATGAGGTAATCTATCATTATGTCAATCATCATCCCAAACATTATGTGACTATTAAGTATCTGGCTTTAAATTAAGTTAAACTCACAATCCACTGATCTTCACTGGATAACTTCAAGAGCTTGTAAACACCAGTTTGACCTATAATGCTCATACTGCTCATAAATGGCTCAATACCATTACAGCTGGGTTAAAAGGAGACAAACACGCTTAACTATTTAGCGCTACATATATTCATATATTACAATTACTGCAGCACTGTGCCTGGCACAGATACCTACAGTATGTGTTTCATACACTGACAATACTAGATGACCTTCTGTTTTCATTTGGTCTGTGTGGGGAAGATTGAAAAGTGTAATAAAGTGTAATAAAGTGAACAAGGAGTTGCAGCTTCACCTCGCCCTCAGCAATAATCTTCTGCTCGTCCAGTTTGAAGGCGGTGCCGATCTTCCGTCTGACGGTGGGTGGCTCCTCTCCCGGATCCAAAGGATATTCTTTCGGAAGCTTCCCTGTCAGCTCCTGCGAAAGATGACAATGCGACACATTTAAAAAGGAAGAGCGAAAAAGTATTCTGATTTTCTAAATATTTGCCAGATCTGTATTTGCTCATACCGACTCTCTAATGCAGATACTCTTGAGTTCCTCTAGTCTCTTTCTTAGAGTCTCCTCTAGAGCATCCTGCCGAGCCCTCAGTGCTGCCAGCATGTCCTTCTTAGCTGTCTGGGAGCTGTCCGATTCCTGAGAGCCTGCAAGCCACAGACAACACATCACGTGAGGGCAGAAGTCTGGAACGCATGTGTGTGTTTGGAGTAGTGGGGACTTCAGGCAGATTGTGGAGGTAGAAAATGGGCATGCACCTGCTATTCTTGCAGGATGTTTACAAGGAAGTGAATGGAACGTTTCGATAAGGAAACTGAGTTTTGGTGGCGTGTTTGTACGGGTGTGAGGAAGGGGCAGTTTAGGACAAAGTCTGTGACGCACAATCTCCCCGGCCTTGAGATGGTGCCAGTCTTGTTTGCAACATGCTTTGTTAAGAACAACACATACATCCCCACACAGACACATTCTGTTTCCCTCTGTAGCTCTTTCAGTGGCTATGTGGTCAAAGATAACAACAATACAAAACAAACCACTGAAACAGACCGAAAGAGACATTAAATGGCTCTCTATTGATACAAGTTATGCCATATTTAAGTATGTAAATTCAGTGTTCCTACACTTGTAGAGTGTCCTTGCAGCTCAACAATATTCAGTTTTATGCATGAGGTGAATTTGAACACACATATGTCTGTAGCCTCTCATTTGGATCCACAAATGGTTTCAAATTGATCAGAGAAACGCTGTGATCGAGTCAGACAGAGGCGTGTTGGCTGTGGTGGAGGGGGAGGTGCATGGATCTGTCGCCACAGTTCCGGTGACATGTTTATGTTGTGGGCAGAGATGGCCTCCAGTCAGCAGTGGATTATGAAATCAACACACTGACACACCGATAGGTCAAGTGACAAAACTAGAGAGGGACAAAGAGGGGAGAAAAGTGAGATTAAGAGACTAGGGATGGGATTAGGGACAGATACATGTATCTATACAAAGAAAAGAAGGAAACAGAAAAAAAACTGATCCGATCAGGAAGATGAGCTGGAGAAATCCAAATAAGGAAAGCAATTTTACTGAAAGAATATAGTGTTCTTCTTTACCAGGAACATTCATTTATTCAGTATACTCTAAATTAGATGACCCCAAAGCCATGCTTATCATCATAAATGAGGCTGCTTGGGTCTAGCAGCAGTTGCTCATCAAGTTTCAGTATTCTGCCAAATTACTCACTTTCATAGATTGCAACACACTTTACAAGGCTGTCTGGATTCAAACGTGCATTTTCCTTTTGAATCTAAATTTAGTTAATGTAAAAATATTCCTGTTACACTCATTACTTGTTCAACACGGATCGGCATTGTTTTAAAGGCCGTGGCAAAGTTGTGCACTGACCCGCTGCCCTATTCATTCCCTTACACCACTAAATTTAGAGGGGGCAGGGGCCTGTGGAGGATGTGTCTGTGAGACATGGAGGGTGGGTGTGGTGTTCCATACATACAGAAAGACACTGGGTGGGGTGGGTGTACAGTATGTGTGTGAGAATATTCAGCAGGGAATCAGTGGCCTCTTTCCAGAAGCAGCTGTTTCTGTCTCTCCAGTTGTTAACCATTCTCCCCCTCACTACCACACATTCAACACAGAGACTTATTTGCACGCATATCAATCTTTCTCTCTCTGTTTGTTTGAGTTTCTTTCTCTTTCTCCTTCTCTTCTCTTCCCAGCACAGACACACACACACACACACACACACACACACACACACACACACACACACACACACTGACCATATACTGACCTGACGAGAGTAGACTGCCACTGCTGCCACTTATAATTTTGCCCTTGCTTCCCATGTTTGCCAGCTTGGAGGTCTTCAGAGTTCCTGTTTCCGTAAGGTCTATAGCGATCTCACTCAAACTCCGCGCTGCATGGATCTTAGACTGGAAAGACAGGAATGGAGAGGGTTTGTCAAGGCACATAGTGAAGCATTTTAATTGCAAGAGTCTGACTGACCATGCTTGCTGAGTTTGCTGTACATTTCTAATCATGTCTATGGTCTGCGGTATGAGTGTGTATGTGGTTGGCCTGCTGACCTTGCTCTGCTTGCGGTCCAGGTAGAACTGGTGTTGGCTGATGGCCATGGCCCAGATGGACTTGATGAGGGCAGGACAGGCGTACCACGTATGCACAGCGATGCCACTGTGACCAAACGTCCTTCTTGTCACCGACGCCCTACAGTAAGAGCGGACACAAGGCCTCCTTATATACACTGAATACAAAAGATGGCTACATATTTACAACAGTGACATTACCACAATTACTACAATCACTACTATGGCTAATAAGACAGAGAGAAAATATGCCACACACAATGTTCCCAATTGTTTACTCATCCTTATTTAAACAGACATCTGCAGCTAAGCAACCAACCAGCTCACCCTAATGACAGCTTCCTTTGATGAAAACACCACCGCTCTCTGTTTCACCCTGTCTGTCTCTTTTTCTCTCGCTCCCTCCCTCCCTTCCAACAATGTTAAATAAACACAAGAGAGGTCACTTCCTCTGCGAAACAGCTATCGCACAGCCATTTATCCTTCTGTGGTCAACTATCAAGGGTTTACCCTGTGTGTGTGTGTCTGTGTGTGTGTGTGTGTGCGCTTGTGTGTGAAAGAGCACATGTGTTTGTGCATGCATGCGGCCGCACAAGTGTGTTAATAATCAGCCTATCAATCTGTGTCAAGCTCCACCGGGACATCCCCAATATCTTGCTCTATTGCCAAGACAAATACTGCAACCATTACTGAATTAGATTCCAATCTCTTCTTTTCTGCACTGAATGTCAACACATTCACATATGGCACAGTGGCCATTTACAGTAAAAGCTACTGGAAGGTGTCCATAACTTAAGGAAAATTCCATCACTTCCAAATATTAGCTGGAGAACATTCAATAGCAATAACATTCAATCACTGAAGTAGAACTGGTGTCATGGAATTCAACACTCAGCTGATATCTGCGTTATAAATTTACCTTCTTGGGTCATGAACTTCCACTGAAAACTTCTTCTCTCTGAAGTAGAGGTTCTCCAACTGACGCCATTGGAACACCTGAGGTTTAGGAGAAATACACACTCTTCAGGGCTGCTCACATAAAAAACATGCTTCACACTAAATCCACACAGCCTTCAGCCAAATCCTCTATTCTCTTCTGAGTATGCCCCAATTTGTTTTGAGAGAAAATGCAATGGATACAGAGGAAGAGGAGAAAAAAATGGAAGAAGCTGGCGAAGAGGAGGAGTTGGGAACAGAGAAAGAGGTGGAGGGAGAGGACCTAGTCTGTGGCTCTCTGATCAGGTCCAGACCAGGCGGCCATGTCCACATCAGATCCCTTCGCTGGATGACCTCACTCTGGAGAAAGACAGTGTGAGAGGGAGGAGGCTTTCTTTCCTCTGCTCAGATTTTCTTTTTTTCTCTCTTTTCCGTCCTCTTTATGAACCATCGGCTCCTCTTTCAATGGAGCCAAAGCCAGCTGGGCGAGAAAGTTTCCCCCCAGACGTACTCCACAGCATGTGTGTATCTAAAATCCTCCCAGACGCAAGGGAACAGGACGTTATGAGTTGGTGGGTGTTCACCATCTGTAGGCATGTGCATGTGTGTGTGTTGGTGGAGGGAAAGTGTGTAAAGTTAAGTTTCCTCCTCTCCTGTAGCTTTGCAAGGAGAGGGAGGGGGCGTTAATGTCTCCCCTCCTCCTGACCCCTCCTCCCTCCCTCGGGGACTGTGCTTCCTGCACTGGGCTATGTGGTAGGGAGGTGTGTGTGCGTGTGTGTGTGTGTGGGTGTGTAACGAGGGGTCAGGGGAGGAGTGATGAAGGGGGAAAGAAGCTTTCTGTGGCCCCACCAATTGAAGTGCCCTTGCTTTGTTTAGTCAGACCTCTGTGTACACGCACATACACACTTTCACAGAGTCTGTTTCTTGTTAGAGAAGAGAAGAGTGTGGGCTATTTCAGAACACAAGTGGGCTTGCATATATCAGCTGGAGCTGACACACAGGCACACACACACACACACACACACACACAAACCTCTGATGTACACTGACCAACCATCAGTAACGAAAGTTCAACTTAAGACTGACAAACAGGAGAAAAGGAGTGGCAGACCCAGCTATGACAGGATGAGGGAGGAATAGAGGAGAAAGGGAGCAAAGGGAGGAACAGGTCACAGTCCAGGAATTTTAACAGCCTGGGAAAACAATGGTCAGAGGGAGGAAAAGGGAGGAGGGGAAGAAATATGATTTTAAAAAGTATGTAAACACAGCGTAATGTATGCATGAATGTGCTGTACGTGTGTCTATGTGTGTATATGTGTGTGTACGTGTGTGCACAAGCATGAAGAAAGAAAACCGCCGCTCTTATCTAAACTGTTGCTGTACCGTGCATTTTCAATGGAGTGTGAAGTACTAATGTAGCATGGTAGGGTAGATAGTGAGTGTGAGCGTGAGTGTGTGTGTTGGCTACATATGGGCCAGAGCTGTGGAAATAAGATAGGTGTTTGTAATTGTGTTTAGGCACGAGACTACTCAAACTGCGAAGCTGCTGCAATTTTGGAAGTAGACTTTGATGTTGCAGGAAAAGTTGTACATGTGTGCAAATAGTAGTCAAATATATCTTGACTATCAAATCAGCAGTCACATGATCAACAACAATGTGAAATCAAATCCCCTTCAAGTTTAAAAATAGATAGTTTTGTTGTGCTTTTTCAGTGGCCCAGTTACATAAGCCCATTGTATTAATACAACCTTTGTAGTTTTAATGTCAGACTGTGAATAGAGTGAATGTCTGATAAAAAAAACATGCTCAGTCTGTTATTAGGGTGAGACTGGTGCATGAATGCGTGCATATGCTATAAATCCTCTTCCTTTTGTCGGTAAAACAATCGCACACAATGGCACGAACATGCACAAGAGGAAGGGACTGGTCATTACTCATAAACAACTGGGTGTTCATGTGCACAGAGCCACGTCTGGCTTATTATATTGTCTGTGCACCCGAGCAAAAAGCCATTATAGATGAAAAGGTCAGATCTGATTGAGTGTAAAGGTCTTCCTTCGGTGTAGTGGACTCCCGGGAGATTACGGGAAGAATAGAAAGTTTAAATAGCATATGCAAATTATTATTTTATAGAACTTGACCTGAGGCCTCAAAGACTATTGTTTCACCCATGGGTGGGGCTCTGGTGTGCAACACTATATCCACCAGTTCTCAAGGAGATGCAGATACACTCTGGAGGCACTTCCTGTTGTTTGTGTTTTGGTTGAGGTGTTTTGGAGAGATGACATTTATGGAAAAACTAATCAGAAAAGGCTGTATGTGCCTTTTGGCACTAAATGAAACACAGACAGAAGCTAAACTAAAGTCAGTGGGTGTGTGATCTCAATCTACTGCAGAAAATGAATATATATGCAGTGTAATGCATGTGAGGTGACATTAATTTAAACCATAGCTTGGTTTGATTGAACCTTCTGGCAGCTCCTTCACAGTGTTGAGAGAAGCTTTCCTGTGTTAGCCTTAAATCTGTCCATCGAGTAGTCAGTCAACACATAGACCCCATAATCTCTTTCTACAAGAGTCAGAACACACTAACGAGGCATCAGTACGATGTGTGGTTCAGTTGTTAACCTCTGTCTGCGTGTACTGTATGTGTGTCTGCATGGGGCCTGCGGTAAGCCGAGGGGGAACAGTATGTTAACGTAACCATATAAATGGTGAGGCTGTGGTGGATGCTCTGCATTTAGAAACAACAGGGATCTCCCCTCGTAAAAAGTAACTAATTAAACACAACTGCCTCGAGTACACACGCGTATTCTACAGCGCAACTTGAAGTCACTCAAGTCGCTTATTGATGAAAAAAAAGTCTGGTGTTGAAAACGTAGATCTTTTTTATTGTGACAAAAGAAAGTAATTGGCCCATAATGTCTCATAATTAGTCTACTTCCACCTCACTTAGTCACAGTACTGAAAACCTGTGTGAGTCAGTGGTTACTGGTACTGGACTGACTAAACTACCATTGACTCTCTAAATCAACTGCTCTTGAAGGGGGAAGGAGAAAGAAAGAGAGAGAAAAGAGAGAGAGATTGAGGGGGTCAGAACAGAGGCTTAACGAACCAATGACTCTCACTGACTGTTGCTACAGCAGCTGACTGTGTGATCAGTCTCTTGTGTGGGAATGCTATCAACTCTAACTTCCTTTCAACTCTCTCTTGGATATCTAAAATCCCTAAGCTTCATACTTCCTTCTTATATACTTTGTATCATAAAAACACACTGTTTGTGACCTTTTCACATGTTTATCAGCATGTTTGTGTCTGTGAAGTTGGTATGACATAATGTGGATTGCACTTCTTTTGCATCTCCATGGTTATTCAACACCCAATCAGCTACAACATTTGGAGTACTGGGGAATGGGGCAGAGATGGTGCTCAGTGGTAAGACACATTTACACAGGAATGCACAGATCAAGACACACACACACACACAGAGCACAATGTTAGTGGCAAACAGGAAAGCTGTGTCAGACAGGAAGTATTCATCAGGATTGCAAGTGTGTGTGTGTGTCTGTGTGTGTGTGTGTGCGCACGTGGTTTTATGAGCAACAGAGTATTGGTGTACATGTGTGAGAGTGTCTTGGTGGTCAGTCAGTCTACAGGGATGCTGTTGACCCCATTAACACCCGATAAGACACGGCTGAATGAAAGAGACCAAGGCCCTAAAGATGACTGGAGGTCAGGGGTGAGGTAAGAAAGGCTTTCACAGACAACCTACTGGTGCATCCACTGGAAGGAGGACCCCATTCATAGAAATAAAAGCAGCAAAGGATGCAAAACATTCCAAGCCTGAATGTCTCCAGACAGTAGTATTTGTACAGCATTGTTAGTGCTCTTCCCCAACACAATATCCTGAGTCACTGAATGGAAAAAATAGACAGTGGGGGCCATGAAAAGATTTCCTTCGGAAGTAACATTTTAACGATCCAGGAGGGTGCAAGAAGTAGGTGCCAAAAATGAGAACATACATTAAAAGTCATGCAGTAAATCACAACCTTTTGTAATTTTGGAAATAATAGCAACTGATGTTTTAAAGCTCACTGAAAGAGTGCGTTGCAGAGAGATCGTCTCACCTTTCTGGGTTTGACTCGGTCCTGGTGGTCGTACTGAAAGATGCCTTTATAGCTCAGACCCAACCACCATGGGATCCCCTGCTTGTCCTAAAACACACAACAGAAAAATTCCTCAGGAAAGCTTGTGCATGTGCTTGGGATTGATGGAGAGAGAATAGGAAAGTACAAATAGCTTTAAGCCCCATCATATCTCCAAATCCCAAACTCCCCGCGTGCACGTCCAAAGTCAACACAAATGTGTGTGGAGCGTGTGAAAAAACAAAGATAGAGTAGTAAAACTGTACCTTAACACCATAGTAATGTACTCCATATGTGGGTAGAGACTCTACAATGCTCATATAACTGTGAGGAGCAGAAAGACAGACATGTGAGGGTTACATGTATATTCTGTTAAGCCTTCCATACCGTGAACAGACCCAACCAGAGACACATACAGACACTTACTTTACAATAGCTTGCCCTCTGGACTGCCCAGTGAGCTTCTTGTAATGCTCTATGACACGGTCTTCACTGCAGGACAGTAAATAAAGAGGAAAAGGAAAAATATTACAAATGGTAAAAACAATACAATTTGTTGGAGTGTTGTGATGGTTTTCTGGATAACTGACAAGCGTCTCACCAGTAGGCCAGAGATGGGTGCTCCTTCAGGGCCTGAGTGGGCAGAGCAGGCAGCTTTTTCAGGTCAGACCTGGTTGCATCGTTACTGTGAAGGAGAAGCCACAATAAATGGTCAGCACATTTATGTTGTGCGACACAAACACACAAGATAAATAAAGATAGATACAAGGAGATCCAAATGTGATGGAGTAAAAGATAACCACAAAGGCAGAGCAAATGAGACAGGGAACCACGCAGAGAAACTTGGCCCAAGATTGGGGTTTCAGACCTCCAGAAGCAGGAGGTCTTAATACCCCACTCTAATCCCCTAGCCTCCACCAAGACCTCGGAGGATTGGGGAAAGCCCTGGGAACATGGCAACCTATGAGCTAAAGCCCTGGAAAAGATCCCATTCACCCAGCCTGCCTGTTCTCCGATGTGTGAACACAGCTGTGTGTCTGGATTGGTTGATATCCATTCAAGTAACTTCTCATTAGGTATATGTGGTTGTGTGCACAACCTCTGATGAAGAGGGCATACAAGGGTTCCATCTGAACAAATACAACATGTGCACTGTGGCATTGCAACATGTTGATCTTCACAAGTCACTAAATAAAATTCTTTAAATAGTTTGTAATGAATACAAAATGTCAACCTCTTTCCAATGCAGATCCAGATTTATTGAATCCCTGCTAAATTATTGGAAGAAGAGTGATTCCACGAGCATCAATAAAATGAAATTCCTGGAATGGACAAAATTATTTAAAACTATCCAATAGCTAATAATATTAGTCATAATGGGTATTTTTCGAGGAGAAGCAGTGACAGATATAGTGAAACGCAACATGGAGGAGGGCTGCACTGTATGTACTGTAGTATGGTCTATAGAGTTTTAAGAGAAGGGAGGTATGTGTGTGTGGGACGAATAGGGTAAGGAAAGGGGGAGGAGGGAGAAAGGAATGTCTCCAGAGTGTGTCACATTCCAGCCCTCTGCAGGATATTATGATTATTTACTCCTTTTACCGGCGGAAATGAGGTCAGAGATGGTGGCAGCTGTAGTCTGTTATCTGTGCTCCAACAAAGGGATGAGTGGATGTGGGTTGGCATACATTTAGGCCAACGTCACACAGAGGTACGACTGATGGGCCACATGTGGAATGTAGCTCACAGGAAACGTGCATATGACTGGAAAGCTCCATAGCAACAGAGTTTAACTATACTTTGTCTTTTCTTTTTTTTTTTTTTACATTTTCTGATGGTATTTATTATGTCCCAATGGTGAGCCCTGTCTTAAGTTGGGAGAAAGTTACTCCCAACAAAGACCTTTTGTCTTTCATTACACACATACTGTATATATAAACACACACACACACAAATACATGAAATTCTTTGCAACTTCATGAGTAGCAGCACAGCCTGAAAAGAGTGAACCAAAGAAGAAAAGGGATGGCAGGAATGATGGAGGGAAGGATGTCAAAATGTCAAAATCAAAGAGAATTCTCAGTGATGCACCAGAAGAGCAGCCAGAGCACTGATATCACCTCTATATCAACATGTATCAACCCAACCATGCCTGTCATTGGGGAGGAAACTGAGACAAAATACGGGATGTAAAAATAGGTGAAGAACACTCCCAGCTACAACCTAGACTTTTGTATCTGTACATCACATATAATCATCACTAGTTACTTATATGCTCACCTGGTGAAATCTCCTTTAGCCTCCTGTGCAGCAGAAAGGGAAGAAGAAATGTAGTGAGAGAAAACAGGAAATACATAAATGGATAAGAGAATACAAAGCAGTGGTTATAAAACGTGTGTTTATGTTCTGTTTGCAGTGATGAATGTGAAGTCAGGTCTGCTGTGCTGGAATCAGAGAGAAACACTAAACCTCCATCTGGAGTGAAACTTCTGAAGGCCTGCAGAGCAGGTACCTGATACAGTGCATCTGCACCTGCATACAGAACACACACACACACACACACACACGCGCGCGCACACGCCACTCAGCTCAGTCTATGTGTAACATGAACTTGCAGCATCACGGTTAATGGACTGACCTACTCTGAGAAAGGAAGAGGAGAGAGAAGAGAGAAGAACTGGCATTGAGGATAATTTGTGAAGTATAAGAGTTTCCGCTCTGCTCTGTTATAGATTAGCACTGAGTGACTGCACCAAGAATTTCACTGGGAGCCAAGAATTCAGCTTTTTTTTACGATTTAAACCTCTATGCGTCATTGCAAATTACTGAGACTTTGATGACTGCATTAGATATAATGTGTTTAATCATCGTCAATAATGACCACAACAGATAATGTGAGTTTAATCGTAGTCGGTTCAAATCAAAAGCTTGTGGAGACATTTTAGAAGAACACTTTTATTAATAAACTACTACGAAAATAACTAGTATGTTTGGCTGCTGGTGCAAGTGGTGAAAACCAGACAGACACACACACACACACACACACACACACACACACACACACACACACACACACACACTTAATCTTACTTGTAGAATAAAAGAAGCCAGTTCAAAGACAACATCACTGTCCACTTCAATAAGCTCCTGCAGGAAGTAGACAAAAGAGAGGACAAGGGTCACGATGACACATTCTCATACTGCTCGCAAAGTAAAACACACACTGTGCCGATGTTAGGAGTAAAAGTGGACGTGCCTCTGATCATCACCCATTTATATTAAAAGGGGTTGCTAGTTCCTTTCATCTCCCTTCTCCTTGCCCTGTATTTTCCTCTCTCCCTTCTCTAATTTCATGACCTCTTCATGTGGATGTAGCTCAGAGATTAGTGGCAAACTGAAGGGGTTGGGAGAGGTAGGCATGGATGCTCCGGTTACTGATTACTCAATACATTTTCCAAAGGTGCTTTTAATTCTATTAGTTTTATTTTTGTTATTTGATGATATGCGAAGATTCCTGGGGAAAAAGTAAAGGAATGGATCTTTAAGTGAATGATTATTAGTTTTTTTTTTTTTTTGTGTTAGAGCATGTAATCATCGACCATGTGCGTGTACATATACATTACATGCTATGTGTTCATTGAGGGGGAGGGTTAGTGGGCAGTGAGTAGTGGGTCAAGTATGCCAGGAATGTTCCATTTACAATCCACCTTTTAATTGGTTGGGAGATCAGACAGCCAGGATGAAACACTAGACCTAAACCCACCCTGAGTGTACCACCCAGCGAGCCAACACATCATCACAGTGTGTGTTATTGTACTGTATGAGATTGTTTCTCACTACTTATACAAACACTGACAGCAGAAGGTAAGCATATATCCTGATCTAATTTGCTTTAACTACTGAGTACTTGCAACATGTTCTCTCAAATACAATAATATTTATTTTCCTGCTCTCTTTTTGTTTTTTCCCTCACTCTCCATGGGGTCGTCAGGAGGTGTTAAGCTGAGGTTTTTATCAGGGTGACATGTGATAAATGAGCAGAGAGGGATCTTATATCTCGGTCAAGGACATTTTAACAGAGTTACTGGCGGGACTGAATCAGACTACTTGGGAGTCACTCTCGTTCAAGTCTCACTGTCTTCCTAATGGCCACTACAGTGTGACAGGTCCTTGCAAATGGAACAATTAAACTTAAACTTACTATTTGACAGCATTCGCCAAGGAAGGCACCCATTTATACCCTTTTCATAAACTAAGCCTGTGTATAGTTCACTATACTGAACATGCATTTTACCCATTCAAAACTTTAAACATTACAGGTGAGAATGACAATACACTTGATGCTATGGTGAAGCTTACCACCACTGTCAGCAGATATAACATGATTCATGCGAATATATGATATAATTGATCTCTTATAACATGATCATAGTTTTGTCTCAGGCCCATTATTTTCCTTCAGGCCACATACGCCCTCTTCTGGTCATGTCAAATAACTACTGTACACTGGTGTTACTGCGTGTTCTGTACACTAACCAAGCTGTGCATGCACAGGGTTAGCAGGTAGACTAATGATAAGAGAAAGTAAACCAGCTAACTGTCTCCCCACAAATTGCCTTTTTTTAGTAGAATGTTTGAAGTAAATCACCAAATATAAAAACTATGGTATATATATTTGCCTGCTTGTGGCACAATTATTAAAACCACTAACTCATGTATCGTATCTATTGATAAACAATAGGCACATTATGTGCTTTACACTAAGTTTGAAATTCTAAAACACTCTTTTTGCTAAATAACACAATCGATGTCTCCCCATTGCATTTGTGTCCATAGTCTCTGTGTACAGCATTTACAAATAAAAATGCCTCTAGATACTTGTATTTTATACTGAGCACATGAGTGTGCAGTTGTCATGTTTAGTGTTTGTGTGTAGCAGTTTTGTGTGTTAGTGTTGTAGTTTAGAATTAAGCGTTTGCAAGAGATTTGAAGATATTCCGATCACATGTTTTGTTTTTTGTAAATAAATGTGCGTCAACACTGACAGATGGCAGCGAATGTGTCAAATTATTCGCTAGATGCAGGAATGTGGTGCAGCACGTAACATGACGGATAACAGCTGATGCCAATGGTTCACATTTTCTGCTTCACCAAATCAGTTTCAAGCACTCTTAGTCCTCTTCTTCATTTAGAAGGAACAAAATGGGCTAATGAAGTGGCATGCAATCCAGCAATGTAATTACTGCATAAAGCAAACTTGAAATATACTCACAAAACACCTCAACATGTTTCTCGCAAACAAATGTTCAAGTCTAGAAGGAAACTTTGATTTTGCATACAAAATTAGAGAGTATTCCTACCACCCATTGTTGAGAACCCTTCAGAATAAACACACCCCTCCATTATAAATCAACAGTAAACGGACTGTACATAATAAATAACTAAATAATAAATTTACCTTGTAGATGATGGATTTGGCATTAAGGAAAAACAGCTCAATAGTGGCATTGTCCTTCAGGTAAGATATACTCTCTATGTAGAACCTAAAAACATAGAAGAAACATCTTCAATACATGAAACAAGTACATACATTTACCTTCAGTACTATAAAAAAACAGTGAGGTTTAAACGTGAATCATAAACAAAAAGAACACGTCCATAATATAGAAGAATATGTTCAACATGCAGGCTATGGTAGTGTCATGTGCATGTGACGTGACAGAAATAATGCAATGACCAAAGTGACCAGAGGGGGGCACACCATACCAAAAGCTGACTCTGTATAGCACATCCTCTCACTTCCCACTGAACCAATTCCCTCTCTCACCATGGTGGCTGGCAATGATCCATTATTAGTTTGTTAGTGTGAGCACATTCCACAATCTGAATGCACACACATAAACACACACACACACACACGGATTGAATGTGCACAGACGGCACTTCACACATTGTCGGCCTCTCTGCATCATCAGCACTGTTGTGATTCCACATGCACATACAGTACTTACACACACACACATACTAGAGAGAGAAGCACAGTAACCCACTTCTGGCGGTGAGTGGTGAGGAGGAAGCTAACATAATAATGCCTTCTAAATTTAGCTCATGAATGCATGCAGAGCCAGAGGGGAGCTATGATGGTACGCTAGGAAGTTACTCATTATTAGCTCTTCTCTGGTGCAAACGCACATCAACACATACCACATTTAACACTGTAATTAAATGACTTGATGCATCTTCACAAGTATGTATAATGTGACTTCACGTTCCTATGAACACACATGAGTGAATGTGTTGATTTGTGTGCTTATGAGTGTATAGGTATTGAGTGAGAGGGGTTGTAGGAGGATCAATATTGGAGGGCTTAAATCGCGTTACCAATTGAGCTGCAAGAGAGAATGAGGGTAGCCTTGTCAATATTCAGTGTGAACATTTAATTAAAGCCACAGTGTTGATGAGACATACACACACTGCCATCACAGCAGCAAGCATGCAGATAGGCACCCACTGAATCAGCAGGAGGCGGGCATCTGCCTCGCATTTAATGGGAACGTCACACAAATACCACATAGGCATGCAAACACATGGCATGCACAGGCACACACAACAAATGTGATTGTGCTTATGAAAACAATATTGATAATAGATTCAGGCCTGACAGTCCCTGGAGTGTATGTGACATCATAGAGGTATGTTGGGGATGGAGCACACCAGTGCACCAAAACAAAGCCTTGGCTTTCCCTTCCGGGCTCTAACTGAGAGCGTGTGTGTGTGTGTGTGTTTTTAGGAAAGTGCTGTGCATTTTCATTTGAGACTAAGAAAGATTGGACCATTTCTTCTCAGGTCAGGTGCCTTTTTTTCTTTTTCAATCCCCTACTGAAGATGCAACACCCACATACACACCAACAAAGAATCATACACACAAACACTTTGTATTTCTGTCACAAATACACACATGATCCAGTGCCTGTGTGCGAGTCAGGAGTGTTTCCTATATCAGTGGGGCCATTGTATGAGCAGTGCAAAGGGCTGAGAGGAGTGTGGGACTGAAGGGTTGTTTCATAACCCTGCCATAGCAGGTCATAGAAGAGTTTGCTTTAACTGAGGAGATGACTCCACCACAGCAACAGCAAGAGGAGCCCACTGCATGGGCACCTGCCTCATCATTGGTTGAGTCAAGTACCAGAATATTTTCTACCCATTTAGCATTACATTGACAAGTGACCTTTTCACGAGCAGCCAACAAACCTTGTCTGAGTGCTTCTGTATGTCTCGTACAAACGAGATAAATGATACGGCTTCTCTTCGTATAGGATTCTGCCATCTTTGTTTGAGTGTGGCACTTTGTAGTCACCGAAAAGCTATTTGACAGGATTTGCATGCAGCACATACTGATGAGGTCTAAGAGGCTCATGATTGGCTGAGACCCTATGGCGGGAGTTAAATACCAGGGTCAGAGCAATTTCATAGCGGCCTGTCATAACTAACCTTGTTAATCTGTTCTTATTACCGCATGAGGGCATGTGCATACACAAACACATATACAGATGATGCACTCCCCCCATCTTTCTTTCTCTCTTCCACACACATGCAATCACTGTCTGCATTCAGAAACCATTGTACACTGTATATGTTAGTTAGGTGATTCATTTATTGAAGAAAGACTCACCTGACACAGAAGTAGAGGACAATGGGACCAGATTTCTTGGGGAACTCATGTTCTAATACCCTGCGGTCCAACTGAAGCCAACTAAAATGGCCCCTGATGAGACAAAACCACATAACAACAAATTAATGCTTCTGGCTTGTCTGAACTAGGACACACAACAACTTCATCTCATAACACCGAACATTTTTGCTGAAGCCTCACCACTTTTCTTTTCCTGTTAACATGTCTGCCTCCCCCCTCTCCTCTCTTTTCTCTGTCTCCCTCCAACAGAGAGAAAAACTGCAGAGACAGCTTGTCACCCTGGTAACCCTGCATGGTCTCCTGAGCAACTGAGCAACATCTCTCTCAAACTCTCCCTTCTTCTGTGTCTGTCTCTGAATCTCTGGCTCCTTCCCTCCCAAATGGCCTCTTTGACCACTGAGCAGTCAGAGCTGAGTCGTGTCCCCAGGCACACGCAACAAATCTACACATCATAGAATAAGGCCTGGGGGACTGAGACTGCAAACTGATATTGCTTTACTGGACTGACATTGACAACAGCATGTGTCACAGCCATGTAAATGCCATAGAGCAGAGGCCAGACTTGCTTGGCATCAGCGGGTGCATGAGATAAAACAAAAAAGAGAGAAAACAAAGGCCATGGCAGTGTTTGCCTGTATGTAAATCATTGGTATCATTGCATCACTAGTTCTGGACTATGCTGTGGTGCTTCTGTCTTAATAGGTCACTGAACACAATACAACTAATTTGAATGTCATTTTTGCATTTCAAGCACAGTTCTTGTAGCAATCCCTCTCATATACATAGACTTGTGATTCATTGCTAGCCCAGGGCACGACGCTCGTAGCCTCATCCTAACATCAAAAAACCCTTTATACTTCGGGATTTGATCATACACAAGAACAACACACATTTATGATTCACCATACAATTCGTATTTTACCTGAAGGAAGGTAGAAATCCCCTTTTACTTGAAAGTGGCACAGAAGTGAAAAATGGATATCTACTTTTATTTGTTATATATGAACATTTAGAATTTCATTCCTAAATAAACCTTCACAAACAAAATCAAAATACTGATATAAAATCACACTGGAAATTCATCTGGAGAGAATCAGGCCAAAACCAACAGTCACACTTCTGAGCCCACATTTAAAAATTAAACAATGTATGTGTATGTTTCCCAGCACAACTGGCTACACCTGCACTTTGATACTGACTTTGCTTGTTGTCTGCTTCTTGTGTAAAATATCCCACATGTTGTTACATAAACTGAGCATTCACACAGGAGTGTAACTGCTGATAGTCTGCAGTTAGTTATTATGTGATGGGGAAGCACTGACAAACCCAATGCAACAAACAAGATAAAGTGAAGAGACAGTCCTGGGCTACTGATACACCATGTGCAGTAATGGCATTACTATTTCAATGTGACTTACGTTTCGTCTGTGTATGCAATTCCAAAGTACTCCTTCTCCTTGAGGTTGAAGTGCGAGGCCACAAGGTCCAGCAAGTCCTTAGCCATCAGCTTGGGCTGCAGGGGAACAGACACATTAGTATTGCTCTGCTTGTGTTTTTTTGTATTATTATAACATGTGCGTAATGGTTTATTACACTGAAGTTTAATTGGAACAAGCTTTATGTTAATGTATTCTATCAGCTATTGATCTACTGCAATGACTAAGCATTCTGACAAACACTGGGTAAAAGAGGAAAAGAGCAAGAGAGGAGGAGATAAATGAGAGAGAGAGAGAGAGAGAGAGATAGAGAGAGAGAGAGTGTGTGTGAGAAAGATGGATGGATTGTGTGGATGTTGCTGACAGTGCAGGTACCCTGCCCTTCCCCTCCCTCTTTTCCGCCCATCTGACCCAAACCTCTAATGCAGAGTCATGGCTCTGGGCTCAACCACTGTATTGTCGTGAGGGGGCTGCAGCTAGCACAAGAGCTTTCTAACTAGTTACTACTGTGGAATACTGTCAAAGCTATATATGATGACAACCTCCATTCATCACAAAGCTCAGAGCATGCAGAGCATCTTAAAGCCAAGCAGAGGCCGGGGACTGCTGCCATATGCTGCTGGTTTGTGACATCCTGAGTAGCAGCACGCCCCACCCTGAGGTTAACCATGGGTGTGCCTCGCTGCCTACGTTTTCATTACACACACACACACACACACACACACACACACACACACACACACACACACACACACACACACACACACAAATGTGCATGCACATATTCACTTCAGAGCCCATACAGCACACACAATCGAAGCATCATAACACACAGGAGCTCTGCATATGTTGTGTACACATGTGGACAAGAGGAATACATACCGTGTGCGAGTGCGACCTGTACTGTATGTAAACACACAAAAGCACGCACACACACACACACACACACACACACACACACACACACACACACACACACACATACACAGCTCCATGTGCCACAGTGTGTGCATATTCTTAATAAGCTTCCCCTAAGGTCCTGTACTATCTACCCAGTGCACAACTACAACATCAGTGACAGAAGCTACTGAGAGCTATTTAAAGACAAGAAGGTGATGTCATGCACACAGGAGGCATACACACAAACACACACACACATGCACAATATCACACGCACGCACACAACTCCAATGACCTAGATCTCATATAAGCACGACGCCTACAGTGATCCTGCAAGACAAAAAGGCTCTGGAGAGAAACTAGCATGTAGCCGTATAGTCCTGTGTATCAAATTTCTGTGTCAGATAAAAGTGTGAAATAGAAAACTACATGGCTCCCGTAGCTGATTCTGTCTCTGTCTCTTGATCTTACCTACAGAACCCTAGAGCATTGGTACATTACAGAGGAGACTCCCACACTGCTATATGAAGGAATATTGAGGTTATCATTAAAAGAAACCTTTCATATATATATTCACATTAAGAATTATATTCGTACTTCTCAACATGGAACAATTTTATTCATACTATGTGTGTGTGTGTAGTTTACGTAATTCAAGTTCTGACCGTAACTACTGTATGTTTAAGTCCTGACCTGTCTGACTCTGAGAAAACTACTCCGGTTGTCCCATCCACAAATGCTAAGATGGGCTCTTTTGTTTCTCCAAATGGAAAAGCAGCACAAGATCTCTTTGAAGTGCTCAAAAATGTTTTAGATGTTCAAATGTTAGGTCTGGAAGCAGGCTATCTTTATAGTATTAGCAGTAATACGTGTTTTGGTTCAGTCTCAGACACATACAGCCGTAGTCTCTCATTAACCCACAGCAGTCGACTGCCTAGGCAACAATATCAATTAAACAACAACCATTGCCACCACAGAAAAACAAACAATGAGCAGGGGACAGGCTCACATGGACACATGGAGTAAACTGTTAGAAAGAGGATATGGAGATGAAATGAGCCCCAGATACAGAGTTGAACATCAGAAGTGCACAACTATGGATGGGAAAGAACAGAAGGACCCCGTTAAGGTTAAGCTGAGCTTCTTGCCTCACCATTGTTATGAATACCAAGCAGACTGTAAAGATCACATGAGCTGCACTGACAGTATAATTTAGTTTGCCTCCTACTTCATGTGACGACTCACCGCTTCCACACGCGCACACACACACACACACACACACACACACACACACACACACACACACACACACATCTCCTGGCGTTACAGCTTATCTGTGAGATGGCAGATACCTAAAGGATGTGTAATAATGTTGTGGAAGATACCAACAGTGATACAGACAGTGAATGACAGGTAATATAGCAAGTGATATGGCACGCTGAACACACACGATAACTGAAACACACACCTGACATATACAGGCAATGCAGACATACATAAATACACACATATACACAAACACACTGTGGAGCCATCCATCAGACAGTCAAACTCTGCTAGCTCAGACAGCATTACTGCTAATAGATATTCCGCCTGTGCTTCCTCCGCAACACAGCTAATTAAAAGCATAAGAAATACAGGGAAGTGCAAGTGAGGAGGAGACATACTAACGCAAACTCCCAGACAAGTGACAAACACACAACAGTAGCTCACTTGCCTTGCTGGCAGCAAGTCACGGCCCAATCTCTGCAAACAGTTAGTCAGGCCCATGGCACCTTCAGGTTTGCTCAGAATTATGGGACGCTAACTGATTTATCAGTGCCAGTCCTTAACAGTCCAAGGGTGGGTAAGGAAAAGGGTTTTAGCCTGGCATGTTTGGATACTTGAACTAATACGTGTGCACTAGCATCTTAATTAATGCGCAGTTCTTCACATAAACAATGGAATGGGAGGGCAAAACTCTTGCACAGCTGACTGTAATAACTCATTCACTCTTCAACCTACCCCGCTCTAGCCTGAGGGAGTGATAGCCATATGACTGACATCTATTTTCACCCAGTGGTGTATTTGGTGGTTAGCTTCAATCTTTACGGCTCGGTCAATAGGTGTGCTGGCCTTCTGGCACATAGTTCCCTGCCAATGAGGTGTTGCTCCATAAACAAACCACAGAGAACACACTATCAAAAGTAGGAGGAAAGGGATGAGGAAGAGGAAAAAAGGTGAATGACACTTGTGGCATTAAACAGCCGGTCAAAGTTACAAGTCAGACAGTGACTGAACGGCGATCCAGCCCTTCAGAGGCTAGCTGGGTGGTGTGCTTGGCGTGCTACAGGAACTGAACTGAAAACCGCAACAGGGCTGACTTGGCCGCACTGCTGTTTAATGATCAGTGAAGACAAGACATATCACAATATTTACACTGCTTATGAATTATGATCATTCTTTCAAGAAATACTTTTTTGTCCTGACTGATTGCTTCTTAGTTCACCGGAAAACTAAGAATAACATCCTAATTCCCTGTGGTCCTACAAACAGCTTACTGGACTCTTCTACATCTGCCGACGCAGAGAAGCAGGGACAGACAGTGAGAGAGAGAGAGAGAGAGAGAAAGAGAGAGAAAGAGAGAAGACAGAAGTTTCCTGATTTATATGACAATGGTTTGTTAATAATATCCCCTCTGCCGGATTTCTCTCTTGCTAATACCATTGCCAAACTGTAAAATAAAATACCATTCGTTACATTGTGTATATTATGTGGTAAACAGAACAGATTTTCAGATGTCTTCAAGTTTCTGTAAAATTCCATATAACAAAGATTTAGGATGAAGAGGATGAAGGGATGAGATACAGAGCTGCTGCAGCTGTATTTGGAGATTCAGAAGGAGAAGGCAAGCAAGGAGCTGAGAAAAGAAGATATGGAGAGTGAAGAGTAGAAAGTCAAGAGAGATGGAGAGAGAGCGAGTGGAAGAGGGGTAGAAAGACATTTGAAAAAGAGGATCAGTTCTGGCAGAGTAATCAAATCAGAAAGTCAGCAGAGCTATCCTCAGCTTTCCCCCAATATTCTTCTCTTTATTCCCATCCCTCTAGTGTCATCTCCCGTATCTCTATTCCTGAGCTTGCATCTCACTTTCCTCTCTCCAATCTTAACCGCCTGTGTCATTCTTTCTATTCTCCACTTGCTCTTCTTCTCCTATTCCAGGGCTATTACCTTCGTTTGTCTTTCTCTCTTTTTCCAGTGGAATCGGGTAATAGTCAAACGGGGATGAGGGAGGTTAGGAAGACTGGAAGAAGCCTCCCACAAAAATACTTCAGACAAACCATAAGAGAGTTTGTATACATGATGTAATGGATGTTGTCAACAATCAATGAAGAAAAAGTGAGGGCCACACAATTTATGAACAGTTAAAAATCCCAGCCTAATGAAATGTGTGTTAATGTGTGATATTAAAAAGCCTCCAAAGTAGGGTTTAACCCTGGTTATAGAACAGAAAGCAGACCAAAGCAGATCTACAGTAGTAAATAGCTATCTAAAAGGGTAGGGGCTTTGGATGGCTAACAAGGGACTGACGGGTGTGCTGTGGGTGCTGATGCTTTTGGACATTACTGCAAAAAAGGCCTGCTGGGAGGATTGAAGGCTGAAAATAGAGTGAGGGGGGTCGCATGCTGCTTTGTTTTTCCTGGACATTTGGAGGATATGATGGCGCATTGTCAATTACACAGAGACATTTGAAGGATAAGAGGGAACATTGCCAATTACACAAACAGTTGATGTGTTTTTGTCAGATGATTTGGGGCATTTCCGAGGCATCCTGGGAAGTCAGTAGTGATGGGTAATGAAAAATGAGCAGTGAAGCACGAGCTTTGAGGACGTAAGAGTTTCTGTTTCGGACATTATTAGGACTGAACTCTGCATTGGGATATTCTACAGGGAGAGTAAATCAGGGCAAGGATCTGCATGCTATGCTTGTGTGTTGTGTGTGTGTGTGTGTGTGTGTGTGTGTGTGTGTGTGTATAGAGAGAGATCAGGTGAGCATCAAGAAAGAGCAAAGTCACCTACTGCTGACCAAATTTCCCTAGGTCAGCAGTAATAAATTCCCTCGGGACACCAGACATCACTTCTCCCTCGCTCTAAGGAAATGAGAGTCTGCAAAGAGAGAAGAAAGAAAGAGAAGGAAGAGCAAGAGGGCAGGAGGAAGAGAGACTCACCTGTACAAGGAGCTCCAGCTTCCTGTCGTCCAGGAGATGGACCTGACATCGCCTCCCCTCTGTCATCTGAGAACAAAAAGACAAAGAGATTCTTGTTTATAAATCGAATATGTATTACAGGTTATCCCGATACCATTCAAAAGCAGGGTCTCCACTGATGCCAATAAAACAAAGGAATTTACTTACATTTCATTTAACATGACATGTGCTTTATGCTGGGAGCATATATAGATGTGTTTGTGTGTGTTATCTCAGTGAAGTCTGAACACGGTCAGCTGACCTAACTACACAATGGGCCAATAGAGACAATTCTTCCTCACTGACATTTCTAACATTCCTCTTTGACCGGAAATCCAGCAGGAAATCCATTATGGACTAAAGAGCCACAAAGAGCAAAGCTGTCTGCTGACAATGTTCACTCCACTGTTTGTCTGCGTTGTTGATACAAGGTTTGCTGAATGGAGCTGCGAAAAAAATGTTAATATCCGTCTGCCAAGTTTAGCCGTAAACACAAAGCAGGTGCAATGATGAAACAGTCAACTGTGGGAAATAAGCACCACATACACACAAGTTTAACCAAACATTTCACACAAGCTACAAAGCCAAGACAATTCTCCAAACCTGTCTGAAAGTTTGCTACCGCATGGTACAATTCAAATGGGTACAGGACTATGGTTTAAACAAATAAAGCATTTCCAGAGAAGATGTACTATGCCAGAGTATTTAGCATGTTAGTATCAGTTTGTGTGTGGTGGTGGTGGTAGTGGTGGTGTTTTCAGCACTTCAATTTAGCAGGAAGCGGTGACCCTGAGGAACACAAACACTCCCTGGCTCCTCACACACTTTCCTCACATTTGGGAGATGGGGAGGTGTGTGTGGGTGTATGGAGGAAGGAAATAAAGGGGGAGAGACATCCTCATTGTCTAATATTTGATGAAAACTCTATAAAACATAGATGGCATAAACACGAGCACAAGCGTAACCGGTTTGTAACTTCCCCACAACCATTATATTGGCCACCTGAGGCTCTTGCAATTTAATAAGGGTGTGTCCACAACAGACTGCTACTTTCTCGCCACTCATGCCAGCTTGCGTCCAGCTGGCAGGTTGGAGGTGATAGTTTGGCAGAGAGCTGAAGATACCAGAGAACGAGAGGGAGAGGAGTGACAGAGTTGTGTCTCAACACTCATCCCTGTGTGAACTCTGCTGACACATGTGTATGTGTGGCTTCTAGCTGCTTTGAAAGGTTTGGTTTACCTACCCACTCACCATTGATCTCTTGTGGTTTGAGGGTTTAGATGGGGTGCACCTGAGCACACAGTGACTGACACACACACACACACACACACACACCACACACACACACACACACACACACACACACACACACACTATTGTCTTTTGTTTTCAGCTCCCACCCTCCTGTCATGGAGTTACATTACCTTTCCCAAACGTTCCATATTTACACTGTATACAGTGATTTTAATTACTGCCATGACAACTAAGTAGAAGGTCAGTGGTGTAGACATGATTCATTTCGAGGCAAATATCGGTAAAATAACAACCCAGAGATCTCAAGTGTATCAAATGTTGGTGTGGAGTTATTAGACTGTGTGCAAATATCTAATTTCTGAAAACAAAAATGTTGTCTTTATTGAGCCTGGATGTGTGGCAGCAGATAGGGCAAGTATACGGACCAAACATCTTACTTTAGTCTTCAGAATAATTTAAACTGCAATGCAGATAGTGTAACCCCCCCCCCCCCCCACCCCACCCACACACACACACACACACACACGCACACACACACACACACACACACACACACACACACACACACACGCACACACACTGGCTCTCTGCTTGAGACACCTGGGAATAGTAAAAACCCTAAGTCAAGGTAACAAATCACTGCCTTGAGGCTAAAATTAGGCAGCCCAATCTGGCAGAGACAGACTCTTATTGGTTTTAGTCACAAAATTAAATTAACTTTGTGGTATTGGACACATGCTACTGAGTTTCTATCCACCATGAAGCCAAATGTAATAAAGTGTCTATGAATAGCTTATTGTCATTACAATGTGTTGAACACAAATACATGTGGAATAGTGCTGCACCACAAGGAAGATAGCATGACAAAATCCCTGAAAATACGTACAACATCTTGACACCGACCTATAATGCATGTTGTAAACATTACAATGTAGCTGCAATGAGAGAAACATGGGCTCGAAACACATGTGGTATTGGCAGCATCCTTGTCCTGGTGTGTGATTCACGCTGTGCGTAATCCACCAGCATTGCTGACCCATTACTAGTCGGGATTGAATCGGCTAACTTGCATCCACAAAGCCTGACCCACTGGCATGAAACCGGTGGAATTAAAAGACGAGACATGAAAATGAGCAATGTGAAAAGCAGCCATTTAAAAAAATAAAAAAAAACCTTTCATTATTTCGCTGGAGCTGACAGCAACATTACAGAGGCGCACACACACAGACAGTTGTCAGTGATGCTTTGGTCAGTGCTGGCGACACAGCAGTAAGCTGGTCATTAGTTAGCTACCTTGCAAACAAACGCTCTCTGCGAGGCTCCCCACAAAAAAAAACGGCTCCAAGAGGACAACAAAAATGAAAAATACAAATGATTAATCCCAAAAAGAAACGAGTCCTGTTACTGCCAGAAAATCTTCAAAAATCACGCTTTCCCCCGGCCGGCCTAGGGGAGGAGGCACATCAGCATCCATGTTAGTGACCATTAGTTAACGTTAGTTACAACCGACGCAGCTCACTGTATCTGGTATCCTCCAAACGCCACAGACACGTTACATCTCACGTCTTCGCCATTCGCGCTGGAGGTAACTAATTAACGGCGACCGCGGAGCGTTGTCCCCGAGGCGGGCTTTCTCACCCTCCTCCTCCCGAAAGCAGGCAGCTTCTCACGGGGCTCGTCCGACCCCCCTCTCGCTGCCGGCGCCGTGCACAAAACGGTGTGTGAACGTGCGGATAGCGCGAGACCGTACCATCGGTCAGCAAGCGAGGGGGACGACCGGAAGAAATGGCTCAAAGGTATTGCGGCCCGCCTTCACTTGCCAGCTTTGTTTCACGCTGTCACCGGAGTTGCTTCGAAAACACGGGAATAATGGAGGCAAGATGTGGGGGCGGGGAGAGGAGGGGACATTTTCTGCTGCAGCTCACAGTCATGAGAAACTGCAGACCTCTCACTCCGCGTGTGTGTGTGTGTGTGTGTGTGTGTGTGTGTGTGTGTGTGTGTGTGCGTGTGCGTGGGTGTGTGTGCGCACGCGCGCGCGCTTACAAACCCAAACAGACATCCGTGTCTGCAGAGCACGCCAATAGTCTGCCTTTAAAGCTGGCGATGCACTGCTGATACATAACAATGAGCAGTGATCGCAGTCTGCCTACTTCATTAAACCAGCTGTACCTTCAGAAATGCAGGATTTGTGAAGGGAGAAAGAGTGCCCCTTGAAAGAAAGACCCTCTCCTCACATGTCTTGTGTCATTGGCCACACCGTTATATGCCCAGCACATCCCTGCTCTCTCTCTCTCTCTCTCTCTCTCTCTCTCTCTCTCTCTCTCTCTCTCTCTCTCTCTCTCTCTCTCTCTCTCTCTCACTCTCTCTCTCTCTCTCTCTCTCTCTCTCTCCTAGCTTGTCACTTCCTGTCTGCACTTTTAAAAACACAGATCTTCTTGCTCTCAGGTGGTTTGTATTGCTTGAATGATTCCCGGAGTCCACTGCAGCCGTTGGACTGACTTATTTTGTGTGTGTGTGACTTACACTGAACCTGTGTTCACCTTACACAGCTGGAGCAGCAGCCGTTGAAACCACCAAGTTGTTAACATCACTCCAGTTTCTGGTACCATAAATAGATACTAATGTGTGCTGTGTAGGCAAGGCTAAGCATATACTGTCAATACAGTATTTGAATGTCTTGGCAAGCATAGGCGAGTCTGTGTTCTATAATTGTGTTACCACATTAAACAACAGTAATCCCCACAATATGAACACAGTGTGAGGCGTGTACAGCATGCACACATCTTCCACTTGGCTGTCATTTGTTGTCGAAAGACAACTTTAACGTAACTTTTCAGATCTGTGTTGTAAATACAGTTGGTCTGAGCCAAATGTAGTTGCACCATAACTGAAATACACCAGGCAGTTTCTAATTTTAACTTTGCATGATTCATCGGAAATCTCTTCCCAGACAATAAGCTACACAAAGATGCAATACAATTTAATGTGCTTGGCTTGAACAGTTGTGTTGCTACCATAGTTCATGCTGCAGGCCCAAAGTTCAGCTTAGTTTGCCAAATGTAGAAGGTCCCATGAGAAACAAGGAGGTGTATCCTTTCCCATCCCTGCTGGATGTGTCTGTTTCTGGATATTTTTGGCCTGCTCCAGACACCGGAAACTGGCCTGTCCAACTTGAATATCTCCAGATGATTCTTTCCTTGGCTTTAATACATGCACCCGTCCCTCTTTCGCTAAATACATATCTCCCTTTATTGGTAACTTCCTCAGTTGGCTATCACAAGTGCCCTGTTGTTTGACCAATGCAAGGACGGGAGAGAGAAGGGGACAGTGGGGGAATGGGGGAATGGGGGAATGGGGTAAAACTGACAAAGACAGAGGAGGAGGAGGAGGAGGAGGGATCCATAAAACTTAAACTACACAAGGGTATGAAATATTGTTCCTGTTTGTAATGGATGTTAGGTGCTCCAGATAAGCTGAACGAGAGGAAGGACAGATTCACAGAAAACGCCAGAGAGTAGAAGGAAGGAAGCAAGGCAGGAAGGAACAATAACAAACAGCTGTGATTTAGTGAGCCTCTCTGTCCGATGCTCTAGCTCCTTAACTTCCCTATACATGGTCACCTTTCAATGACCTACAGAGCGTGTTTCCAAGAAGCACAAGGTGAGAACCACTTACAGGTGTGACATATCTGGGTCCTGACAGAGCCTTGTTATGGAGCCAGTGGGCTTCTATTCTGGGCTGAGGTGTGGTCGTAATGAGGTGCTGATCTGGTGTATTTCTGTGGAGTAGAGCTCCAAAGGGGAAAGATCTGCATGGGTGAGGTGGGTTTACCAGGCGGTGGGTATTAGAGTCAGGTTTTAGGGTCGAGCAGGGTTGATGGTCTGTGCTGGAAAAGGTAACCCATATTGGTGGAATGTGATACAAACAGTGCTGAGCAGTTAATTGAAGCAAGATGGAGAATCTCTTTAACCCTGACTGTGGGACGCTGCGGTAGGCAGTTGAGAGTGACCCCCCTCACACACACACACACACACACACACACACTCCATGCTTTCCCTCTCTGTCTTGCTCTGTCTGTCTTTGTCTGCATCGCTCTCATATTTAAGGAGACTAAACAAACACACACTCTTAAACACGTCACTTTGAGAGCGAACGTGGTCTGACACAAGCAGTCCTGCGGTGATTTATGATGCTGAGATCATTGTAGTTGAATAGACTTTAGACTCGTTGTCAGTTTTAATGTAACAGTATCTGCACGTGGTGAAGATTACATTACAACACAATATTCAGCAAAACATACTATTCTACAGTTTCAGTTGAATGGGTTATTAAAAACCTTATGGAAAAATAATAGTGGGACGAAATCCATCTTCTCCATCCCGTGCTTCATGTAGCAAAGTGAGACAGAGCAGGGAGGGTCATGGAAAGGCAGCCAGGAATGTCTAGAGGAACGACTGACCGAGAGAGATCTGTTTTGTTTGTTCAAGTGTGTATATGTGTGTCTCTGAGCTCCACCCTCCCTGCCCATGAGTGACTTTGGGACTGAAATGTGGTTCCAGTTAGGGTTTTTTTTAAATCAGAAACACACGGGCACTTCAAACAAACTGGAGATATTTTTGTAGCCAACTCTGCTTCGTTCTTGTTTTACTACAAAGCACCATTCCCAGACTTCACCAGGAATCTCTCTCCTTTTTTCAGGAGATGTTTCCCCACATTTTTACAAAGAAGCACAACTTTCTCTCAAGCTGACAGATGGAGATGCTTATGAATTTCAAACATACCATTATGCATTTTTTATGGTAACAACGCTTAAAGGTGTTTCATCGGGCACAATGAAGACATCAGAAATCGTGTTATATAGTCCAAACTTCACTTGTGCTGAATCCACAAATTCAACGTCGCTGTGCTCTGCATCCAGAGGAGCCTCAATCCCCAATGAATTGCATAGAAACTGAAGCGTTGTCTCTTGGCTCATGCTGAAAAGTCCCAGATGTACAACACACTCCTTACATATGCATTACACACCAATAGTTTGCTGCAGATATACATATATATGGGTATGGAGTAGCAGCAGTCATATATTAACTGGTTCTCAAAATAATATGCAAAATAATATTTGCAAATTGTGAGCCAATGCTTTGAGACAGAATGACTCTGAAAAAAGGGGTGAAGATAACACAGGATGGCAGAGAGCTACTATGCTGTATTGGTCCTGTACATTTGAATATGTCTTGTCGTCATAACACTAACAACCTCAAATTGTTCTTGATAAATTCCTGATGGTCTGATATTCTTTGTTTCCACTGATCACATTGTTTGATCTTAAGATAATGCTTCATTGGAATAGCCAGCAAAACTCTTACTATTACTATTCCAGCGAGTAATGTAGTATCATCTTGTGCTGTAAATGTAATCTATTTTTTAGCTGCCAACTATCCATTCAATAGACTATCCATTCAATCTTCTACTCTGCTCACATCATTCTCCTTTACTCATTTGTTTCCTTTCTCTCCTTCTCTTGGTCCATCATGCTTGTTTCTGTTTCACTGATGCCAAAATACAACTGTTCATATAGATGTACATATGTGGACACAGGCGCTCAGACATAGCCATAAGTTATTTAAAACACAAATACCTCGAAAACAGAACCACAGCAAATGCCTCCCTTGACGAGATCCAAGCAAATGACAGCCGCTCATGGACACAGTGTGATGACGCTGCGCCACAGCGCGTCGGTTCGAGAGCAAGTCACCACTTTCCACTTTTTTGCATGCTACAAACCATTTGAATGTGTTTGCACTTGATGCTCACTCATGTCTTCTTTACATGTTTGCTTTATGGGGATGAGCTGCATTCAAAATAGTCAAAAGGCCTATTTTCCAAAGGAAGGACAAGGTGCCTTTCTTCCACGGTTCACGATTCCCTCTTTTTTAGTTTCAGCTTTTTCTCGTCGGCTTTGTCCTTTACAGACACGGGTTGGACATTCCTTAAATTCCAGTCCAAACCAAGCACTTGGTTGATAAAGCCATCGTAAGCACTCCGGTTGGGTGTGCCATGTGTGTATATCTGTGCCTCTGAAAAAGTGGCAGTACTACTCTATTACCCTGTGTTTTGGATGAAATAGATATGAGGTGATTCGCTAACTGAAGTAGCCTCTGAGGAAGGACAGAGGACAAAGCGTACGGAGCGAGAGGGGGAGCTAGAGCGCCGAAAGCCGAACAAGCAGAGCAGAGTGGTTCAGGACAAATAGGTACGAGTGATGTCATGTCTTTTATCTCAAGGAAACAGTCTTAGTGATCACAGGGGTTGATCTGCAAGGGTTGAGGTGTTCAGTGTGTGTGTGTGTGTGTGTGTTCATGGGAGCCGTTCACAGGGGAAGGATCTTTTACCCGTACACCTCCTCTCTTCATCTATAATTTACACAGTCAGAAATCACTGTAGACCTGAGTGACCCTGTGTTCACTGATACTCGATCCATGCAGAGACAAAGTGACGTAGGATGAGGTATTTGATTTTGCATTGCTAGTAGTATCCGACTTTACAGTATGTGTGTGCGTGCGCATATGTGTATGTGTGTCAACTCTCTTTTAGTGCCAGTAAACCAATTGAACCTTGTTGATTGATGAATATTCATCCTTGACCTCTCTTTATCTCCCTACTGCTTCTTCTGTCTCACTTTTGGTCTCTCATTAACAAATAAACACACCCTCACGCACACACACAAGCACTGCTTGTGGCCTAAACTCAAGGGCACTGTGTACTGCAGAGCGGCTGAACTCCAGTGACCTCTATCCCCTGTCCTGCGACTGGATAGAATACCAAACACTCTAATCATTTAGCAGGCTGAATATTAAACAGTCCTATCTGCAAACTCCTGTGTGTGTGTGTGTGTGTGTGTGTGTGTGTGTGTGTATCACCGTCCTAATGTATTCCGCCATCCTATTAGGCATGTACCCTGAGACCAGAACAGCAGGGGAGAGGAGAAAAGGGGTTTTTGGGTAAACGCGCCCAAATCCTCTCTCTGCTTTGCTAATTTTGCCCTTGTGTGTGTGTGTGTGTGTGTGTGTGTGTACGTGTGTGTGTGTGTGTGTGTGTGTGTGTGTATGTGTGTGTGTGTGTGTGTGTATGTGTGTGTGTGGTGGGTGGGTGGGTGTGGGTGTCCTTCAGGGGCTATAAAGACCCTCCAGGCTAATTACAAAGACAGCCACAGAACAACATCATTCAAGGCACCGGCTTTACGGGAGCTCGGTGAGCTTCCATCCACATAATAACTCTTAGGTTTTAAAAGCACTTACTTCTTAAGCTGAAAGGCATGGACACAACCTGAGCTGTTAGGCGCACGCACACACACACACACACACACACACACACGTTTGACCAGCTTCAATCCCCCTTGCACTCCAACCTAAGATGCAAACAAAAGTTGTCATGGCAACTTTCTGGGAGATCTAGCGGTCTCTGGCACACACACTCTGCCAGAAATGTAGGGCACGAAGAGGAGGAGGCACTGTAAGACAATACTAAGAGACTGAATCAGGCAAAGGTAGGACCCAGGGGTATGAACCTGAAGTAAAAAGGCATGCAATGAATGTCTCCCTCACAAAGAGATTCAATCCGCTTGACGACAGTATTGTGATCCCTGGATGGCAAAGACAAGGGAATCCTTTGCTATAGTCTTCAGGTGACATAAGAGGGTCTTTGTGCAAGAACAGGATAGGAACAGGTGTATAGAAGAGAAACACAAGCACACACTTCAGCAGTGAAGACAACGAGGCAATGGATTCACAGAGGGAGAGTCTGAAAAGGGTAAAGCAGACAGGTAGGACAGAAGACGGAAATAAAGTGGAGATGAGGCAGGCAGACAAATAGAGGCAACGTAATAAAGGAAACAGAAGCTATGGAGAGATAAGAGCAGATGGTGTGAACACGCTGCAGCCTCAGACCTTTCTCTCATCGTCCCCCAGGATAAAGTCTGACGTATTCTACTGACAGATAGAGGAGGGAAAGGAGCTATATGTCCCTCCACAGGCTCGGTCCTGCAGCCTGTCTGGCCGGCCTCCACTGTGCTCTGCAGTTAGGATTTATCCCTCCATTGCTTTGGCTCAATGTGACTGTGCTCCATTACTACACACTTAATTCCTCTGAGCCAGGATAATGTAAAATGACCCAGCTCATATGCAGGGAGAGCCCTTTGGCAAGTGTGTGGTCTGTGTGTGTGTGTGCAATTCTTATTAAAGGAATCCCGTCATTGTAAAGATATTGAATGTCTTCCATTTGGCCATTTCGCCTCGGTTGGAGCCAGAATCTGAAGGTAGGAGGTGGAAAGCTTTTGCTCAATGAATTAAAACACCTGGTCAATCATGTAGAATAGTTACAGATGAGAACTCGTTTTTTTGCTTTAGTGGTCGAATTTGTCGAAAGCTTGTTCTGTGTGTTACGGACACCTTGAACTGTATACATAAACACACACAGACACACACACAGACACACACACACACACACACACACACACACATCCAGACACGATAGAGTTGCAGGGCCATTGTGAGTGTGTTGCCTTTACGGCATTTTCTATTTCATTTTTGTTTAATTAATGGGGTTTATTTCAAGACAGTTATTGGCAACATGATTTTCCTGTTCATGGCATATTATGACGTCACTTCCGGATAATTCACTTCCGGTTTAGTCACTTCCTGTTCCGGTACTTCCGGTTAAATGGTGTCTGGTTTCACTAGCTCGGGTTAACATTTGACAGTGGACCGCATGCTCCAGAATCTGCTCGCATCCACGGGGGAGCATCGTAGAGGCAATTTCGTGAGTGCTGTAAATGTATAAAGATGCAATGTATATTTATATTTTCTACTGTGAAATGTTATATTTACGTATGTACACTGAATGTTTGTATTGTCTTTGTTTGCAGTTTTCACCAGCATGATTGAAGAAAAAGAGTTACAGTAAATGGGTGAAACTTATTACGACTCCGTCTTCATTGACTGTGGTTTAACTCGGTGTTTAGTCCAGAGTTCCAACACCCTGCACGAGAACACTACAGTGAAAAGAAAAGCATTGGATGTTTCAACGGGATCAAGATGGCCGCCAACGACAAATCGTCTGTATCCAGCACTAGGAGCAGCAAGACTGCGTCATTATCACCCAGTGTGGCTCGCGTTCGGGCTAAAGCAGAAGCTGCTAAGATTAGAGCATCATATGCTACCCAAGAAGCTAAACTGAAGATGGAAAAGGCTTCTAGGGAAGCAGATAGAGTCACAAGAGATGCTCAAATTCAGTTGGAAGCAGTAAGAATAGACACAGAGTTGGAGGTGCTGACGTTACATCGAGAAGCTGATGTGGCCATGGTGGAGGCTCAAGTGCTGGAAGACGCCGAGGGAATTCCAGTTGAAAATGGCAGATCTGAATCACAAAGGAGAAAAATTGAACGTACCAGTGAATATGTTCAATCACAAATCAATCTTCGTTCTTCCGCTCCACTCTTGTCAGTCTTACCTGTTCCATTCCAGGAAGAATCAAGTGCCAGCTATGTAACATGGTATCCACCTACAAAAGATACTGTACCACCTACCAACTACAAGCTAAAGTCCGAAGGAGCTGAGAGCGGGCATTTAGCTACACCAAACCTACCTGTCCGTGCACAGTCATATGTTCCACAGCAGATTCCTCCCTCTAGCACACCACCTCTGGCAGAGCCTTTGGCACAATATTTAGCACGACGAGACCTTGTCAATTCAGGACTGTACCAATTTGATGATAAGCCTGAGAATTACCGCGCATGGTGCTCTTCATTCGACAATGCCGTTGGCGAAGTTCACCTCACAGCATCCCAAGAATTGGACCTCATGACTAAATGGCTGGGGAAGGAATCTAGTGAACGGGTGAAACGCATACGCTCAGTGTACGTAAGCAACCCCAAACTGGCTTTACACAAGGCATGGGAGAGGCTGCGTGAGTGCTATGCCGCTCCTGAAATAATCGAGAGGTCTCTGTTCCAGCGGTTGGACGCAGTCCCCAGGATTTCAGCGAGGGATCACACCAAATTACGTGAACTTGGAGATTTGCTCATGGAAATCCAAGGCGCTAAAGAAGAAGGTTACCTCACTGGCCTGTCGTATCTGGACACATCACGTGGAGTTGGACCAATCGTGGACAAACTTCCATTTGCACTTCAGGACAAGTGGATGTCTACTGGGTCATGCTACAAGGAAGAGAACCAAGGGCGGTTCCCTCCCTTTGAGTATTTTTGCAACTTTGTGTGCCGGGAGGCGAAGAGGCGCAACGACCCTAGTTTCATGCAGCAAGGTAGCATCATAACGCCAACAAAACTAGATACATTCATTGTCAAGAATTTTAACACCAACAAACCCATCTCGGTAAACAAAATGGACGTTTCTTCGACCAATGATGACCCTAACAAGAACTGCCCATTGCACAACATGCCTCATCCACTCAAAAGATGCAGAACATTCAGAAACAAACTCCTCAACGACAGGAAGGCTTTTCTTATGGAGAAAGGAATATGTTTCAAATGCTGTTCGTCAGTCTCACACCTTGCTAAAGACTGCAAGGCCTCTATAAAGTGTTCAGAATGTGATAGCCCCTATCATGATGCAGCCATGCATCCTGGTCCGTCACCTCAAAGTTTCACTTACCTCCAAGCCCCTCCACCATCACAAGAGAACGGCGGGGAGGGAGAAGATCATTCTAACATGGCCGATGTTAGAACAAACTGCACGGAAGTGTGCGGTGCAGGTCAGTGAAGCCGCTCATGTGCAAAGATCTGCCTCGCAAAGATATATCCAAAGGGTTCCAAGGACATGGCTGTGAAAGCCTATGTAATTATAGATGACCAGAGTAACCGCTCACTAGCTAGACCGGAGTTCTTCAAACTTTTTAGTGTGGAGAGCAAACCAATCTCGTACTACCTCAGAACTTGCTCTGGCATCGTTGAAACATCTGGCAAGAAGGCAGAAGGATTCCAGATTGAGTCGCTGGACGGAAAGGTTCTCATCGCTCTCCCACCTCTCATGGAGTGTCATGAAATATTGAACAATCGGTCTGAGATTCCGACGCCAAGCGCTGTTCTCCACCAGCCTCATCTCCATCACATTGCCAAGCATATCCCGCAACTGGATCCAGAGGCACAAATACTTCTGCTACTCGGAAGAGATGTCCTTCGAGCACACAAGGTCAGGCAACAAGTCAACGGACCACATAACGCCCCCTTTGCTCAACGACTGGACCTGGGTTGGGTAGTAATTGGAGAGGTGTGCCTGGGTAATGCACATAAGCCGACAGTCAACACGTTCAAAACCAACGTGCTAGACAATGGTCATCATTCAATCCTTCAACCCTGCACAAACTTCATGCATGTCAAGGAGACACAGTACAGTGCTAACCAGCCTGACAAGACAACAAAGAGGATGCTGGGTGAGACGGTGTTCAATCGAACTGAACGTGACAACAAACTGGCTCCATCAATAGAAGACCTTATCTTTTTAAAAATAATGGACACAGACGTCTACAGAGACAACACTAACACTTGGGTCGCCCCACTGCCATTTAAAGAACCACGCAAGGTTCTGCTGAACAACAGGGTGCAGGTAGTCAACCGGTTCGCATCCCTACAACGAACCTTGAGAAGGAGACCTGAGATGCAGGAGCAGTATGTGGCATTCATGGAGAAAATCTTTGCTAATGGACATGCCGAGATAGCACCGCTACTGAGAGAAGATGAGGAGTGCTGGTACCTCCCAACGTTTGGGGTCTACCACCCACAAAAACCCAATCAGATCAGGGTTGTCTTCGACTCCAGCGCACAGTATCGTGGCGTCTCCCTCAACGACGTGCTGCTCACTGGTCCCGATCTCAACAACTCCCTTCTTGGTGTCTTGCTACGCTTCCGGAAAGAGAAGGTTGCAATTATTGCTGACTTCCAGCAGATGTTTCATTGTTTCTTTGTGCATGAAGACCACCGCAACTTTCTGCGTTTTTTGTGGCACAAGGACAATGACATTAATAAGGAAGTTATCGAGTACCAGATGAAGGTTCATGTATTTGGCAATGCGCCATCTCCTGCTGTGGCTATCTATGGGCTGCGAAGAGCTATCAGAGAAGGAACAAAGGAGCATGGTGATGATACTGTTAAGTTCGTGGAAAGGAACTTTTATGTGGACGATGGCTTGGTTTCCCTACCAACTGAAGCGGAGGCAATTGATTTGCTTCAACGAACGCAGACATCCCTTGCAGAATCAAACCTCCGCTTACACAAGTTTGTATCAAACCGTCAGGCAGTTGTAGAGGCCTTCCCACCCGAAGATTGCGCCTCAGTAGTCAAGGACCTAGATCTGAGCGGAGAAACAACACCCACACAACGGAGCCTGGGTCTGCTCTGGGAGATCAGGACTGACACATTCACCTACTCTGCGTCAACTACAATCAAACCCTTTACCCGACGTGGAGTTCTCTCCACGGTCAACAGTATTTTTGATCCCCTGGGTCTGCTGGCACCTGTCACGATCCAGGGAAGAGCCCTCCTCCGGAAACACACTTCAGAACTGTCCGACTGGGACATGCCGCTCCCAGAAGACAAGCAAAGCGGATGGGAATCCTGGAGAGATTCACTCCAGGACCTAAAACAGCTCCATGTTCCTCGAACATACACAGTGATCTCACCCACTAAGGCAGTGCACAAAGAGTTGTGTTCAATGTTCCTTCAGCAAAACATTCGACTGACGCATGAAGTGCTTTGCACACTAATGGCAGAGGTCACAGCCATCATTAATGCACGACCTCTCGTACCTGTGTCTACGGATCCTGACGCCCCCTTCATACTCTCGCCGTCAATGCTCCTTACACAAAAGACAGGAGTTCCACCTCCACTTGGAGACTTCTCGGACATGGACCTGTACACAAAGCAGTGGAGACAAGTCCAGGCTCTTGCCAACCAGTTTTGGACCCGTTGGAGCCGTGAATACTTACCTTCCTTACAACACAGACAGAAATGGACATTGGCCCGTAGAAACCTTCAAATTGGAGATCTCGTTCTGCTTAGGGACAAGCAAAATTGCCGCAATTGCTGGCCTATGGCAAGGATTATCGCCACGTTCCCTGGAAAGGATGGACATATAAGAAAGGTTGAGGTGAAGACAACTGAGCAAGGCACTATGAAGACCTTTCTTAGACCAATTGCGGAGATTGTTCTACTTCTACCCAAGGACTGATCAAGAATGGAATGTTTCTCTATGCTGCAAGTTGTAGTGACCTCACAAAGGTCATGCGGGGAGTGTGTTGCCTTTACGGCATTTTCTATTTCATTTTTGTTTAATTAATGGGGTTTATTTCAAGACAGTTATTGGCAACATGATTTTCCTGTTCATGGCATATTATGACGTCACTTCCGGATAATTCACTTCCGGTTTAGTCACTTCCGGTTCCGGTACTTCCGGTTAAATGGTGTCTGGTTTCACTAGCTCGGGTTAACATTTGACAGTGGACCGCATGCTCCAGAATCTGCTCGCATCCACGGGGGAGCATCGTAGAGGCAATTTCGTGAGTGCTGTAAATGTATAAAGATGCAATGTATATTTATATTTTCTACTGTGAAATGTTATATTTACGTATGTACACTGAATGTTTGTATTGTCTTTGTTTGCAGTTTTCACCAGCATGATTGAAGAAAAAGAGTTACAGTAAATGGGTGAAACTTATTACGACTCCGTCTTCATTGACTGTGGTTTAACTCGGTGTTTAGTCCAGAGTTCCAACACCCTGCACGAGAACACTACAGTGAGCATGCGCACATTACGTGTGTGTCCAATTTACGCATGCATAATTAAGCCTACAGGTGTCCATACTTGAGAGAGACAGAAAGAGTTTGAAGGCATTTGCAGTATCAAAGGACGTAACCAAAATGGAGTCCTCCAGCTTTAAATCTCAAAATGATGACTGATATAACATATTAAACACAGTAAAGTGGCTGACTATGCCTCCCCAAAGAACCATGGGAAATCAATGATTAAGCTTGACCAAGTACAAACATGCATGCATCATATTTCTCACTCTCATTCAGCATTAATGTGACTGATGGTGTAAATTGTCCTGTACATATAAGTCTTTCTACAGGGACACATGAGGTCAGGTTGCGATTCAAGTTAATGATATTTCCTGCCTCACATATGAAAGTTAACACACAGAAAAGTTTAAACCTCTGTTCGGTGAACATGTGGCCACGCTGCTAGAGGATATCACATCTATACAAACAAGAGGATCTGGGAGTCCCTGAAAAGGATTTCCTCAGATATTCACTAGATTCCCCTAGTAATCCTTTGGGATTACCATTCAATACTCAGGCCCTAACCTCTGAACTTAAAACATCATAAGCCCTTATATCCCCATCACTAATACCACAGTTAAACTTATCACTTCAATGAATACAGGAGGACCACCTCCAAAAACCTAACATCGTGTCCGCTCTGGCCACTCAGTCGTGACTCTCTGGCCACAACTCAGACACACTTAGAGGATTTAGAGGGATACTAGCCAGATGTCTCAAGTAGGCCGCTCAACCATTGCCCAATAAATCACCAGCAAGATATCGTAAACTGTGTGTTTCATCATGTTTAACATCTGAATAGTCTCCAACGTGGCAGCCGATATCTGGGAAAGTGTTCATATCCAGCAATCCTTTGAAATGGAATCAAAAACACTGTCAGTAAGTCTTACATCGTGAAGATTTTTGTGAGTCATGTGATTTCCCTTGTAGCTTTACTAAATGCCAAAGCAGGAATACCATCCTGATTTTATTCAATGATGTGCCTATTATGTCAGAGAATCATAGTTCCTTTGGGAAGACCGTGTGGTACGCTTGTGAACATGCAAACGCCTTTAATTAATCAAGCGAGTGTCCGTCCTATCAAGGAGTGTGCCATATTCACACATTACCAGAGAAATTAGATTCCAGCTTGGCTAAGAAGCTTATGGTGCACAGCAACTAATAACTAATGGCACATGCGGGAGGAGGGGTGTCATGCTTTAAATGTTTAACATGTAACAAGCCTGCAAATAACTCGTCATACACATCTATATCAAACTGAATATGAATTACATGATTTATGATTTAAAGAGTGGTGAAAAAAAATTGTTTCCCATTATTGAACTGTTAATGAATCTCCACAGGAACCTTTTTCTTAAATTCAGACATCAACAAGTCTGGCCCCCTTTTCCTTTTTCTCTTTCACACACATTTACACTCACGCACTTGGTATTTGATAAACCTGGGAATGGAGCAGTGGAAATATTTTCCAGACCAACTATGCAAATAAGACCGTATCCCCAGGGAGACACTGTAAACTGCTTCAACCACCAACAGAATCTACAGAGGGGTATTTGTGTGTTTGTGAGTGTGTGTCTATGCAGAGATATCAAAACACAAACATGCCTCCGGTTAGTTGCAAACTAATTAGAAAATTAAAAAAATAAACAAAGCTTTGGAAAAATTTGAATCAAAGTCCGTTCTGGCCCTCAAACCCTCCAGTCACCAAACGTCTCTCTGTCGGTTCTGGGAAAATATTTTCTCACATACAGATCCTGACTTTGGCAATGAGTACAAAGATGGCTGCCAGACAGGAATAGTGATCCAAATTCTTCAGTAGAAGTCACAAGTTCAACTTCAACCTCCGTCCAATAATGTCTTGGCTGGAAAAAAAGGAACAAAGGAAAAAGGCTGGGAATACAGAGATTTCCCATTCTGGATATGTGCCTTGTCTGTCATAAGTCTTGTTATTGACATCTGCTTCAGTGGAATAAGAGAACAAATGGATGATGTATTGAACATGAGAGCAGAGCGACTTAACAACCTGAACTGAGTACAATCATGCCCTGATCCAGGGGAGCTGCTGTCACTCATTGTGGACTTCTCTTCCAAGGAAACCATTTGCTTGAAAACACCACGTCGTCCACCGCTTATCAGACCACAAACTAAAGATGTAACAGAATAGACACAAATGATCCAGCTCCTAGACGGAGGGGGCGGGTTCTGTATCTTGGTTATTTTAGACTTGAGCTGCAGTGTCTCTGCTTCGCATTTGATGGACTGGGACTCGTCGGTGGGAAAGGAATTTGATCAGTGACAGGGCTATTCTCACAGGAAACAGGACCAGATGAGCTCAGAGGCCAGGTTTTTCTTTCCAAGCTAGCAGAGCAGTGATGCCTAATTAATATGTATGACAGATGTGACATAATGCAAGATTTTAAATATGTATAAAACTTTACAGTGGGATCGCGTTGCTAGGAAACAGCTTGGATCTAAGTACATTTGACACAGAGGAGAACTAGCTTCCTGCCAGCGACTGATATTAGCAAGCACGGTAACAGGAAATAAACGTGGTCTATCTAGGATACAAGGATGTTGAACACACTCAGCATGAGTTTTGCTTGACAAGATGTCACTTCACATTCTTAAGAACAAAATGCAAGTCTTGTGAGTTGCAGGACTGTGATGATTACAGGTAAATAAGTCCAACCACCTGTATTTACTATAGTTTTTAACCCTGCTTCTTCCTCACGCAGGATATCCTTCCTTTGGGATGGTGTCGGGTGAAAAGAAGGGGGGAGCTGGCAGGAAAAAAATTAGATCAATGCGACTGGAAAGCAAGTTAAGAAAATGACACACTGCGAGAATTACCCATGAGATACTGTCTAACACAGCACAGCAGAGCACTGCCCTCACACGCCTGGCAGTACTAACTCTGTTTAAAGGGTCATACCACCAGAGAGAGAGAAATGTGTGACTGGAGGCTGTTGAGTCAATATTACTAAGTCTGATGTATGAAAGTGTGAACACGCCACTGCGATCTCTCATGAGAGGAATACGTGTCTGTGTGAGCAAACAACACTTCACAAATGTTGCAGTCTGCTGGTTACTGTAAGGCCACAGCTCAATCACACAGGCTGCTGCTCCATGTAACATGCAGAGCACCAAATGATCACCTCAACGTATGTGTCGACCACTGGAGCACAGGAACATATCTGGGCTGGTGTCCTGATTGAGTATTTATGACTAATGGTGATGTAGGATTTTTTAATTTAAGTAGGAAAAACAGTGTCAGAGAGGAAAAAGAGAGATAAGGAAACAGGTTTAGGTTGGAGCACTGGAGTGGAAATGTGTTTTCATTTCAAGATGAGAGAAGAAAGTGCAAAAGGAGTAAGTGAGAACAGGTTTATAAAATAAAAATACTGTTAAATCCTCTCTCTCCCTGTGTGTGTGAGGCTGGGTTTCTCATTAACAATTATAGAGGAAGCCAGGCAGAGAGGCAGTGCAGTGAGCCAGGGATATCCCCATCCTGCAGCCTGACACACTGACCCCTCCTCCGCTATTAACAGCTCCACCTTGGACCGTACCACTTCATCAGGCAAGAGGAAGATGTTGTTTGTAACAAGTCATAGCACTCGTCCAGAGGATGTTTGGGAAAGTTAAAACACCTCTGTTTGAAATGTGTTTTAGCGTGGCCTCTTTCAGACGTTTGTGCGACTCTAAACCAGGAGGGGGTGTTAAGGATGCGTTTGTCTTAGGGAGGTCTGGTATGTTATTTCAGTTTCCTCTGATTGTGTGGCCCTCCCTGAGGATGCTTAAACTTGGAAGCCAGTTCATTCCCCTCTTGAGAATGAAGTAATCAGAGCAACAGGACAGGAAAAGGCACATGATGTGTGTGTGTGTGTGGTATTTAAGTTACCCCACTGATTCTGTAGGGTGATTTTGTGCTATGCAGTACAGTGTGTGCTTTTTGGTATGTAGCAAGAAGCCCGACGAGTCTCTCTCTGTGAGCCGGTTGGGTTTGTCCCGGTAGTGCCAGCTGCAAACAGGGCAGGTGAGACGCCTGGGGATTACTAATGGCTCCATGAAAGGCCTGAGTACCGAATCAGACATGGTGAAGAGAATACTGATCAACCGTTTTGCTGAATCACATGTAGACAACCCCAAGGCCCAAAAGACACAGTTCATTTTGATAAAACAATAAAAATAATTAATTACCCTGTGAAACTGTTCTTTTGAAGCACACAGACACATTTAGTGTGTCACTAGAGTTAGATTAAACGTGGATGCCGATGGAGGCTTTGGGACCGACCAGACAGCCCATAAAACGTGTGTTGTGTGTGAAAGTATCCTCCTTTCACATATCCATAGAAACACAGCGTAGCAGCTTAGTTACTGACTCCTTTATAGTGACCTTATCAACACAACTTCCTGTTAAGGATCTGCATCCTGAGGACAACAACTACTTCAAAGGAACACTCTGCACAAGGACAACAACGTAAAACACTGAACTTGGCAGGACAACTCTCCACATGCACGTGTGTTTTTTAAAACTATGTCAGTGTATATATGCGTCCCATTTAACTGGCAGGAACACAGCCACTACATCTAACCCAGTTCTGTCCTCCAAGCTTAAAGAAACAAATCGGTCATGTTTAACCCGGCCCCCGTCTCTGGCCTCGGTCTATCGCCTGAAGGACATACCTGGCCTGCAGCACATCATCTGTTCCCTCCATGCTCTCTCCTTTGGTCCCAAGCCTTGATACATGTGTGGAATCATTCATTCATAACCGTTTCCGATACTCAATATGCTTCTCCACAGGTGGCAAATCTTGAAGGCAATAGGTGATCGCAAATGTAATCATACTTCTAAATTAAATTTGCAATAAATCCCCGGTGCCTGTTTAAATGCTAAGCACATGCATATCTCGTTGATGTTTTTTTTGTTGTGTATGTGAGGAGCAGCCTACCTGGTAGAGTGGCCTTGAAACACACCTGTGTGTGTGTAAGAGATGCATGGGTGCAGGAAGCTTCCTGGCATGCACACGAAGGCGCCGGAGGGCTGTCGAGGTGAGAGTCCACAGCAGACCCTGCCGAGTACAGACTGCCTCGTCTAGGCCCATCAAGACTGCCTCCATTACGTCCCTGACTACAAGCTCTCTCTGATGAGAGCCACAACTCCAGAGGTATGTACAGTATAGCAGTATGATTTGATATCAATGAGATATCCCCAGGTATCACATTCAACTTTATTTGCACAGGTGAGCCATGACAGGTAAAATCCACAAAGGCCCATGGAAAGATAACAAATTAGCCTTTATTGTCCTCTTGATAGCACTAAGATCGAGCAGATAATAAGTGGCTCATCTCCAGAGGTAAGCCTGGCAGGATAGTCTCCTCTCCTGCCTCTGTCCCGCTCTGTCCTCTCAGTCCCTCTGGGATTCAGCGGTCCGATGTCTCCTGAAGGTCAAACCCTGCTGGTCCTTCTGTCCCAGTCCCACACAGCCAGTGGTCCCCGCTGACTCTTTCCTCTCTCTTTTCTTGTCACTGAAGCGGCGCACCCTCCGTCCGTTGGTCTGTACGCCACAAACACAAACATTCCCACTCAGGAAATGCAGCTGGTCTTTTAGTCTCCCTGAATGGTGGTTGTTTTTTAAAGTGATACGCACTCTCATACTGCAGCTCACATGCAGAGCAACCAGTCCAGTGCCGGAGAGGAGAACAGAAGACAGCACGCTCTCTTACTGTCTCACTTTTCAAGGAGGCGTCACACCTCCTCACACACCTGGACAGACTGGACACTTTCAGGCTCAAAGAAGAAAACCGCCAATCATGGTCATACTCACAAGAAATCCTGATATGTGGTCTCCAAATGCTACTTTATAACCGCACTGGGTTTAAAAGGAGACATTTTTTCCTCTGAACCAGCTTTTCCAGGCTGGAGAACCCTGACCTGACCTGTCCTCCAAAGAATCCAAGAAGACACAACTTATCTGCTACTCTCTACAAACATTATCCATGCACATAATGTGCAAGGCATTTAAATATAATTTATTACATCCAACGTGTTTATTTGAGATAGAAATTCATGATGAAGCTTGTGCAACAATGGCCACATGGAGGCAATACAACCCCCACATACAACCTGTGCCAAGCCTACAGTGTGTGAGTTTATCCTTGCCAATCCTTGGCTTAACAGCACTGCTAAAACATTACATCTTACATGATCAATGTTCTCGCTGTTGTATGTGATATCGAACACAAGCACCCACTTGTTCTATCCAGCAGCCATTTTTGATCTTCTGGGTCACTAAGGATTTCTTAAATGTCAAGTCTAGACATTTACAAAGAAGAAAAGCTCAAATACCCGATGGTTTTATACAGCCAAACTGATTGACTTCTTTCCACTTTCCTCAGAAAGCCTTGATCAATAGAAAATCCAATAGCTCTGTGCTGTACAGTAATTCTCTGCCTTCCAACCAAACCCAATCTGACTGTCGGTGGATTAAATGGTCTTTCGTAGCCCTCTCTGATTCATTGAGGGGTTTATTGATACAAGAGGTGACTCCTCTACTGCTGAGATGGTGTGAGGGTGTGTGAGTGTGTGTGTGCATACACATTGTTGCATGATGCTCATACCATTTGTTTGTTACTGAATGTCACATGAACATGAGTAAATGACCGCCAATATAGTGCACAAAATAAATATTTATATATTTTTTTCTTTTCTTCTCTGGCTGTATGTGCCACTTTCTGTTCGACTATATTTCCCAAAGATGTAATGGATTTCAGAAGGCTCATTCCACAAAAATCCTAATCCTAACCCTTACCCTTACCCTGATAATGCAATACGCTTGCATCTTTTAAAATGTGCTTATTTTCACCAACCACTTGCTCCAAGATCCCTTGTTCCCTTCATTTCCCTTCTCTCCGTCTCAGGGCCCCACATTGCTTTCTCAATGGTGTCTTGAGAAACCCATGAGGAATGTGTGGCATTGCTATAGTGTGAATTTTCCAAAATGCCTGAGCTATACACATTCACCTCTCCGCCACTGCAATTTATGAGGGGTGTACATATTTGTTGTGGAAGACAGGGAGGCGGGAGGTTAGGGATGACAGTGCACTGTTCCCATGATTCTGTGTGTGTGCGCAATGTACCGCTGAATCCTGGGAAAGGTCACACAGGCCCTGTGATGTAAACAGTCGGCACCAGAGTGTCAGCTGGCCGGCTGTTACCATAGTAAGACAGAGATAAAAAGACACTATCTGCCGAGTGATGGAGAGTCAAACAGCAGGATAATGTATATGCTATGTAATTCTTTCTCACATGCATTCATCCACATTTTGATGATAAATAAGCTTCAAACCTGTCAAGAAAAGGAGTCAAACTTTCTCTGCTCCATCTGCTGCTATTCTTTAACTTTATTCTTCTTCTTCCTCCTCCTCTCTCTCTCTCTCTCTCCCTCTTTCATCTCTCCCTATCTCTCAATCTTTTTCCTGCTCTCTGATTTCCACTCAGGCGTGTTATATTAGAGTGCAAGCAAGTAAGTCAGAGCAAGAGAGAGAGAGAGAGAGAGAGAGAGAGAGAGAGAGAAATAGAGAGCGAGAGAGAGAGCAGTGGAGGGAAATAGGTCACAGACACTATAAATTCAGGAGAACAATCTCAACTGAGGCACTATGGCACACAAATTCACAAAAAAAACATAGTGTACAAGACAGGAGAAAGTGCATGTGACACACAGGAAAAGCTGTACAGGTTTACTACTGCCAATAGACAGCTGGCTGCAGCAGACTTCATTTTCTTATCGGCTCATTTGCAACACAACCACACACACACACACACACACACACACACACACGCACACACACACACACACACTATCACAGTGACGGAGATTCTAAGTGGCATACATGTATAGACCCAGTCTGAAATTCAATTCAGATCAGTCTAGTTTAATGTGATTGCATTACAGGTGCAAGCAGGAAAATCAATAGCAAAACGTTACGTGGCTCGAGAGGGAGATGAAAGCAAGGAGCTTCTTTATGTCTACGTGTGTGAGAATGTGCATGAGCTTCGGTTTTATGTGTGCTTGGAATAATTAAAAATACAGATCATTGTGCATGAATGCAATGAGAAACCCCCACGATGACACAAACCCTTTGAAGTATCAGGACTAGTTAGTCTCTTAAGTATAGAAGTTGACCTAGTTCATGTGTTATATGCTGTAATATGTTATACACACATGCACCAAGGACTCAAGAAAACACGCACACACTCTAAAAGCTAATCATTCTCTCCACTTTGCCTGGCAGATAAATATTAATGAGGATTACTACATTACTGCAGTACACCCACGGGAAAACAAGAGACTGCACCTCTCTCACTCTTACTCTCTTTCTAACCCTTTCCCGCTCTGTTTCTTTGACACACACACACACACACACACACACATGCACACAAATACACGGAAAACACACACACACAAACTATGAATCAACCCCTTCATGTGAGTGAGACAGTGCCCTCGTTCTCATTGAGTCATGTTATCTCTGTCTAACAAAGGGAACCGATTGTGCTGGGATATTTAAGGAACATTTCGGGGTCTCCACATCCTGTTTTGGGGGAAGATGGAATCCAACAGACTTCTTCCCATCATCTTTTTTTCCTTTTTATCGTCCCTAGTTCTCTCTCTCTCTCTCTCTCTAAAGGATTCCAGACATTCATTTCTGAGAATACTAAAGCAGAGACGATGAAGAAATCCTTCTGAACTCTGCATCCACTGGGGATGTCTTGGCAGAGGACAGAGGCATCCACTCTCAACAGCTACCCTGCTAGCAAACTGTCTCCATAGAGAAACGGCTCACTGCCTTCAGCCTTCACTCAGTCAATAGGCGATCATCTCCTCATTGTTTGATCATGCTCTGTTCAGATTTACTTTGAACTTGTACGCAGCTGTGCTGTATATGTCTATAGGTTGTTTTTGGATGGGGCATAAAAGACAGAAGAAAAAAATCACAGCAGAGAGAAAGAGGCCGGGTGGAGAGGAGGGTGGGAGTCTCCCTTGTGCTCCCCCCTTTCCTCCTTTGCTCAAAAACATTCTTCCTTCTGAGCTGCCTTGGGGAGAAAAGGGGGGGTCCCCTTTCATGCCGAATAGGGTGTGGTGCAAGAGGGGCCTTCAGGAGTCTTTAGCTCCAGCTACTATTCCCACATCTTTCTTTCTTCCCCTCTTTTCCCCTCTTTGTCTCTTTAATTGGACTGACTGACCACAGCTCTCTCACCTACAGTCCTGGGGGCAGATTGATAACCCGGGAATCAATACTGTAGCGAGGCAGAGCAGAGCTGTGGGGGCCAAAACCCAAACCTCAGAACGGATATGTGCTAACAGAGGGATAATAAAAAGGAAAGTAATGAGCAACTAATTTTTAATGTTGTTCCTTTGCTGTCCACATCAACTTTGCAGCTGCTTAAATGAATCCCGACTCTAACGTCCAGACAATTAGATCATTCTGATGAGAAACAAACAGAGTGTCAACCTGACCCACACAATGCCAGTCCAGGCCTGACCATCTCTGTGATTGGTGCAGACCAGATGTTTAAAGGTAACGAGGATCGATCCGTATTCCTGCCTCCCCTTCTAGCTCTGAAACCCATTGTGGTAAATTACAGTCTTGCTTTTGTGTTTGCGCTCCTATTCCACTCATGAATGTGTGTGTTTTGAACATGTGCATGTGTGTAAGTCTTTATCTATGTGTGCGTCTTCTCTGATCCACCCCTCCCACCTTACAACCCTCGCTCCCCCACGGTGCCCCTGACAACAACATGTTTCCTTGGAGAGTGATTCAGCCTCCTTAAATCTGAAATGTGTCACACACACACATGCACACAAACACACACGCATGTCTCGCTCTTTCTCGTGCCCTATCTTCTTTGTTTGTTTTTGTTTTTGTTCTTAATTTTACAGAAAAGAGCTGAGCAGCTTAACACAATATCAGGATAACAAAGGCTGAGGATAATCCTAATTCAAGCTGCTCACCAGGGTAATCTAAACAGTATACATCCCCGAAAAGAAGAGCTGTTTTCAACTGTCAACACCAAATAGCCATTTATCATCCTCATCTTATACTGTAAACACCCAGTGTTTTGCTGGGATAAGTCCTTCTATCCCAGTTTGCCCATGCTGATACATTTCTTCATGTGTTGCCACTTACTCTTAATAACCTCAAAACTGCTGTAATGAAAGCCATGCAAGTGCAAGAACAAGGGGGAATGAGGGGGAAAGAAGCACGACTAGCCGAGATATGAAGACAGGCTTCTGAGCCACAATGACAAGGAGTAACAGGAGAGAAAGAGGTATAGAAAAGAAAGTGATTTATAGAGAAGATGGGAGTAATCGAGTCTGCCTCCTCTTATTGTTCTGGGGTTAACGGGTCTTGTTTTGTTCAGATGTGTCATAGCTATTGTCTGTGAACAAAGATGGTCTATGTTCTCCTTGTAGATATTACTCAATTAACTGTGATGGAAACCCACATCCATCAGAAACAACTGACACGGACGTGAAGCGATTCATCAGCATTAGATGACTGACAGGGAACAGATGAGAAAGTGGTCCGCCTTTTTCACACCGCAATCTGGAAGGTGAAAATCAATCTGGACGATCCATTTTAAGGAATATCTTTTAAACAAGTTAACTAATGCTAAGTCCTGGAGAGGAAGTGTTTAGCCGTTGGCATTGTGCACTTGCAAACCTCTGCATGTTCACTGGGAATACTGAGGGATATGAAAAATTTAGCTACCAAGTGTGCAAAGCGCTTTTAGCTGGAACTGAGGCTGCAGCAATACACATTTCCACAACAACATCCCACTCGTCTCAGTCTGCTGCCTATAGATACAGATTTTGTCAATATTGTGTCTGTCTGCTGTTACCCCTATATGCAGTTCACACAGTTGCATAAGGCGGAGATTTGACAATAACACAATAAGTTATCTAACATGACAAGTCAGAGCAGGACAAAGCTGCAGCTGTGTAGTGAAAGTATTTCAGAGGCTCAGCCAGGACATAGGCAAAGTCACAACCCAAGAGACAGTCAACCTTTATAGAGGCTCAAGGGTAGAAATGGTAGATTACTCAGCTTTGTTCACCTGAGAGGTATCACTCATGTCGTCTTTGACAATTTATTGCACACCTCCCTGCTTGTGTGGTTTGTTGGATTTTGACATTCTGACACATTGACTGCCTTACCGAGCAAGCACACCCGCACAACAGTACAATAATGCGAGTGAGCGTATGTAAATCACAACAAGTAATCCCCCTTTGGTCCATCTGCACACAGCTGACTGCGAAAAGAATGGGAGGAAGAGAAATGGAGTGCAATCAGGACAGAGAGAGAGAGAGAGAGAGAGACCTCCCTCCTTTCCTGTGTGTGAAAATCAGCTTTTCCCATTAATTAAGGTAATTTAAATAACTGTGTGTGTGTGAACAGGCACCAGCCAATCAACCATTAGCAACTACTTCTCTGAAAAAGGACAGCAACTATTCAGTTTCTTCCAATCAAGCAGAATTGCTACAGCCAGCCAGTTAGATCAGTCAATCAGTTTCCCAGCCACTGCAGCATTAATGACACACAATCTGAACTCTTTGAATTATGAGACCTGAACACATCAGAACAAATTCTAACTGATATTGTCTGAGACCTCTCAAGTTGCTTACATCAGTGCAACTTGACTACAGAAGCAAATGCACCAGGTTGGGTTTTCTGTGAGAGGTGATGTAAAGGTTACAACAGTTATTTTTGTGTTGGAGCAGGGTGGGAATATGTATGGGCTTATTAACGTGAAAGCTGTTCACATCCAATGTATAGAAGCCATACTGTAATTTACGATAGCATGGGCACAGTATGTGTGTGCTTGTGTGTATAACTCTCTGGGTACACGCTAAATCAAAGAGAACTAAGAGCGTTTCTCAGAAGTCACATGCACTTGGAGAGGCGTGTTCATGAAACTGAAGTCACATTACATCAACTGGGAAGACTACGATTTTTTTAAAAGGGAGAAGAAATTAAATTTTATATGATCCTATAAGCACCTCATGATTTTGGGAAAGCAGATTGGATGAGCCCGTAAGCCCAGCTCGCTCATCACCTGTACACACACTCTGCTGGAATCTGATTTACTTAATACCAGGTAGTTACAACATGAAAGAGGGCTGACGTGCGTTACAGAACTAAGGCAACGGGGAACCACGCACACAAACACTCACAGCTGCATACTTTATTCACACACATGCAAGCATCTCAAGGTGTAAACAACTTTGTGGAAGAGCAGGTGAATCACCTGGCAGGTTTCAGCCTGTCCTTACATACAGGTTACCTTTTCAACACACATTCCACGTCTTAAGCATATAGCTGGAACACTATTATCTTCTCCCTTCATTGGACACACACCAGATTTACACAAACACATAAACACTGAAGCCTCTGATCCCTGGCAGACAGACTGATACCCAGTGCGTGTGAAAAGCCCCGGCGGGACAGGATCCAGCACTTTAAATCACGCTGAAGGCAAGACTTCATGTGGCTTTGCTTGATGAACGGAAGCTCACTCATGGCTCAAGTTAGTTATATTGCATTAACAGTGACGGGCAAACAAGCTGCACTCAAACACATGCTCTCCCACAGTGGGACTTCCCTGTAACCTTGAACACCGAGGACTGCAGTGGAATACATTATCAGTGGCAGAGACAGACTGAGCTCCGGAGAGATTGGCAGACTCAGACTGACAGGAGGAGAAGCACACAGAAGTATTGTCCACTGTGGAGATTAAAAGCTTTGCTCTTGACTTGCCTTCCACCAATTCAAATCTAATACCCTGTCCTGGATTAGCTAAGAAGTCCCACCGACACACACAACCGCGCAGCAAGAAAGGTCTCCAACAGGAGGGACAGGAGCAGTCAGAGAAGGAGGGAGAAAGTGAGAAGGTCGGAATGGAGGCAATCTTGTGTCTTACCCTCTCTCCACTGTTCCTCCGCAGAGTCCCCACCGGCAACTTAAGCATCAGCCGGCGGGTTCTCCCGGGCGTCACTGCTCCCTGGACCACCATAGTACGCTCCAGAGTGTGTGTGTCCGTGGGCGTGCGAGCATGTGTGCGAGATTGGGAAGTGGGTGTCCTCGCCGTCCCGTCCAGCCTGGCAGCCGGGGTTCACACGAGCTTGGCGCGCGCGTGTGCGTGTATGAGGAAAGAAGTGTGTGTTGTAAGTGTGTGTGTGTGTGTGTGTGTGTGTGCGCGTGTGTGTGTGTGTGTGTGTGTGTGGCAGTATAGCAACCCCACACTAGTCCTATGTGCCTGTCTCTGCTTCTCTTAGTCTTAAAACACTTCCCATCCTGCTCTGCTCAGCTACGCTCCACTCTGCTGCTCAGGAGGGAACGAGTGTGTGAGTTGGAGAGGGCGCGCGCTTTGTCTCCTCTCTCTTCTCCAGCTCTGGCAGCCCCCCCCCCCCCCCCCCCCCCCCCTGCCTCCCATACTCACTTCCTTCAGTTGGGGGTTTAACCAGGTCACTGGATTAATGTGACGTTACGGCGGTTATTAGCATACGCGCTCGTGTCACGTGATCCAATAATAATTGTGTATGAGCATATATACCCCCACCATCCACACGCACACACACACACGCACACACACACACACACACACACACATGTTCAGCCCCTACAGGGGATCACGTGGGGAACCTCAAAAGGAATATGGGATGTTTTGCCATCTGGTCGGGAGATTATCTTTGAATCCCTACATCCAGCTTTCTCTGCCTGCACTGTCTGGACAAGGGCACAAGAGGGGAACACACACACATGTACACGTCCTTGCAGTCAAGCACACATGATGCTCATGCATGCAAATATTGATCATCCTATCACTTGGTGCATCATCTGAAAGTACAGAAGTGTGGAAATTGGCCTGATTCTTTCCCCCCCTCAGAGCTGAGGCAGTCGAAGCTCCATCAAAGATCTTTTATCATGAAGGCTGCAGCAACGGATCTGCTTCCACCACGGTGGTCTTTACATGTCCATTAAATCTATTGGACTCATGAGTTACAGCTGCACCAAGTGACTTACTGTCATATTCTCATCATCACTCACCGCTGAGCTCTGTTTGCCTCTACACATCAATACTGGACCGTCAGCTGATCAACTTAAGTGTATCAACACACATATGCACACATACACACACACACACACACACACACACACACACACATGTACAGTAGGTTAATGCATTTACAGTTAACATCCTGCATGGGCTAGCTAGCTATATTAAGCCAACAGCGCTGTATTATAACCAGTGTGATCTAGATGTGTTATCACAGTTATGAGGTGATTTGATGCTGGACAATCAGATTAAAGCCACCTGTCAAAATGAGCAACCAAATAAGCCTTTTCCATCCCCTATATCATTTCTTTAAGTTAGGACCCCCGACGGCTTTTGTGACATGATACTGTATAAGTCACACTGTACACACACACATACACACACACACACACACACACACACACACACACACACATATTGTGCTAAAGCCGCACAACAAGCATACAGGGGGAAATCATCTGCAGTGGTAATCCCCAGAAAGCATTATTTATTCAATGCCCTGGCACACATCAGTGAGTGAGTGACTGTGGCCTACATGAGAAATATCAAAGGGCTATTTATAAACATAGTTTGCAGACATCCAGGTCTTGAAGATGACATACTGGAGGAATTGAAAAGGGAACCAAAAACCACCAATCATTTCTGTTTGCACTGTTCCTGTTACTCTGTGTGATGTGTGCATTTGATGTTAATTCAGATCGCAATGACAGACATTAACAGCTACTCCTGATTCAGGAGACAAAACATTGTTGCTTTAATAGGGAGGGCGTGTGACACCTTGACAGGGAGATGACAATACATTCTCTTAATAGAACAGTTTAAGTATGGTTTGTGTTTGTGTGTTCTCCTCCACCGCTCTCGTTTTTCTTTCCTTAAATTCCCCTTCTTCAAATCCGGTGAGGTAATAAGCCCTTATCTTGACAGGAGGAAAGGAACCCAAAAAAAAGACAACACTATTCTTGATGCTTCAGGCTAGATGCACAATGACCCATTTAAGTCAACAAGCACGCAAAAATAAAGGCAAATGGGATTTGAAATACGAAACTGCATACAAAATATGCCACAAAAAATACAAAACTGTGGCAAAAAGCTAGGACATTCTTACATGCTCCACTGTGCTGGATCCGATCACACCAGCTGTCCTCTAAATTAACTAACGGCTAATAATACATTTCCAATAAATCTGCATTTAAAAACAGTGAGAGACAAAGAAAAGAAAGAGGGAAGATCACCTGGTTGTGAGAAATGCTAATGAGGGAGGTGCAAACAAAGTGCATGGACTGTCTGGGTTTCATTCCCACTGTGTGTTTGTGTATGTCTGCTACATCTTTGTTCCTAGTTGTAATAACGAGAAGTGATGGTTCTCAGTTGTAGACTCCTGGCATTGTTACGCATTAATTTACCCTGATAACCCAGCCAGTCTCTGCCCACGGCGGTCTGACTCATCCCTATGGTCCTGCTCCTCACTGTGTGTGTGTCTGTCTGTGTGTGTGTGTGTGTGTGTGTGTGGGTGTGTGTGTGGGTGGGTGTGTTTATAGAAATGCCCTCTGGCTGGATTCTCTTCCCATCGCAGGCAGTGAGGGAGGGGGTTGAATGTTTATCTTCCAAGACTCCACAAATTACAAAAGGGTTGAGTTACAGCACCATTGCACAAAAAACACGGATAAACGGTTATGTAGCTAAACAATACCACCCTCATAGAGTAATTTAATTCATTTCTCACTGTGTGCTTCTGCCTGTGCTTCTATGTGTATGCCAGTGTTGTCTTTCTCTATCTCATGACAGGGAAATGAGCAGAAAGCGAGGTCTCCCACCCTTAATCAGGCCAGAACCAATCATAATGACTTCTCCACAGGGGAGCATCCACTTCAATTATCATCCCCTCAGCAGTGTCTGTGGAAGAAGGCCTGGGAAACACGCATGCTCAGAGAGGTAACAGAGCGGCTGAGAGAATTTTTTTTTTTTTTGGCGGAATACCGGGACACGTTGTCCTGGACAAACAGCACATCTGCTCAACCCACTGTGACTGTGTGTGTGTGTGTGTGCGTGTGTGTGTGCGTGCGTGCACGTACTGCATATCTGCTTGTGTGTCTTTCAATACAATTACAATTTCAGCCAGTGGCACCAAAGGAATGTAGACAGACTGAAATAACAAGTCCATGGTCAAATGTACTTTGTTTATAACCTTGACAAGGTGCAAACATATTGCCTTGGGAAAAGTAACGACGTCTTTGTCTGGGTGCAGTCCTTATCCACACTCGCACACTGCCATTATACAGTCATTCATGCCTAAATAGAATTAGAATACATCATTCCAATGGGCCAATCAGTAGTCTATTATGAGGGCAGCCGCAGAACAGAATGGGCCACTGGATGTGCAATTTGCCCCAGTGAATAGCATACAAGGCTTCTGAATTATTCACCCAAGTCTACTGGAAAGCCTCTGCAGCTGGTCAGAATCTGGATCATGCATGGCATATAAATTGAATGCTGAATCATAATAGTTGATTAGTTTATGGATGTTCACAGTAAGGATCAAGTTCATAATTCTTTTCCCTCTTTTTATTTGGGGTATTCTGCAGCCAGAATGAACCGACGAGGCATGGAAATGAGACACATATGATTGCTAAATCTAACTATTTTATTTTAATTGCAATCACCCTACTAACACGTAGCCATGTGTAGCTAAACCCTGTTAAAACATATTCTTCAGTGCCATTTTCTTTAATGACAATGAACATGAGCACTGCAGTTTATTTTTAGTCGATACCACAAACATTGTCCTGCCGCTGTACATACACAGTAGCACAGCACGTGTGTATTGATCTGTGACTGGAACTAGTCCCAAATAAAGTCACTATCCACTCCTGATTAAGAAATATTTGTTAACAAGCACAGTACCGAGGTGTTTTAGAAAATAATCAGTTGAAACATTTTGTGACCTGTTTTCAAAGATTTGAGTCTTAAGTATGAATGAAAGTGGTCGAACCCTAAGAGTACTTGACACTGTGACTCCAGCCTCATACCGATCAATACCAATGTCAGATTAATGTAGAAGGGGTAACAACTGATTGTTGTAGAGAGAGGCAGAGCAAGAGAGAGACATATGTGGAAGGGGAGAGGGGAGAGAGAGAGAGAGAGAGAGAGAGAGAGACAGGGGCAGAGGGAGAGACAGAGAGAGAGAGAGAGAGAGAGAGACATAGCTAGAGAGAGGGATGGAGATAGAAAGCTGAGGTCAGTGTGCAATAACTGAACAATTTTGTCACTGGGCAGAGGACACACCCATTGCATAACAGAATGGTCACACACAATACACCCAGTCAATAGCCTCTATATGAAACAACCTATCTTCAGTAGCTCAAAGGAGAAGAGTACACTGGAGAATAGGTTATGCACATGCACATAGAAACATAGCATACAATATCATGACACAATTCTCATTGTGGACAGTGCAGGCTCTTGGTATCAGTACGTCACAGTGTTTGTGCTCTCGACAGACTGAATGCTCTCACAGACCACGGGACCTTTGTGGCAAACCAGCTCTCCCACAGACATGGACTAGTGTTTTATGGCTGATGGAAAGAAGAGAAACAATCCCATGCAGCTGGGATCTTCGTCTGTCAGAGGAGGAGAGGGGGATGGAGGAGTATACCAGGGATCTAGGAGGAAGAAGAGTTTGTTTCTGGCTGCAGGCCTTCATCATAGAAGGGATGAGGATGTTGGGGGAGAGGACAGGGGGGAGGAGGCGTTTGTGGGGTGCATGAGGCGGAGATTCAATTAGACTACACAGGGATCGAATGCATTTTTAATCACGCTGCTTCACTGCCTGACGTGACTGTCAGCCTTTGTGCGAGACAGTGAGGCAGCCTCTCTCTTTCTCTCTCTCTCTCTCTCTCTCACACAGCTCACACAGCTCAGCGGACCAGCAACACAATACACAACAGCTTTGGCACAAGCTGATTCTACGCCACAAATTAACATTTTGCAGCAGCCAGAACAAAATTCAATCGCCGCATACAGATAATGACACTATTTCATTCAAGTCAAAGGTTCTTGTCACTGTGTATGTGGCAATGATACTATGTCCGTTGCTTTGTGAAATGTAATGGAAATCAAGCTACACAGATGATTGTTATTCTTCCTTTTGGGGAGGTCTGCTTTTTTCAAATGTCCTTGCCAGTGACAGTGACAGCCAAATGACAGTGCACTGTTTCTTGAAATCATGAGCTGATTTTAACAGCAGTGATAGATTCTCTCACTATATTTCTGAATTCTAAGCTGGTAGGCTTGACTTTGTAACCATGTCGTGTGCATTCATGCTTTAAATCTTTGACTCCAGCTTCCTGCGAGCAATCAAGGCAACAAAATAGTGATCTCCTTTTTTTGTAGTAAAAGATGTTGGAGAGGAAGTTTGTTGCCTCTGATCCTCTCGGCTTTCCTGAATCATGTATATGCGCTGCCGTGGTAATGAAAATAGCTGTGCCCTCAGCGGCTGCTTCAAGCCTATGAGCATCCTACTGAGGTCCTTCTCTACTGGAGGATGGAGAAGCACTGTCATTATTCTAATGACCCTTAATATTAACGACCCCTGTAACAACCCCTGTCTCTGCTCACTGCTGGGTTGATTCACACATACAGAAATGTTCCGCCTTTCCACAGAAGGTCAATATATAGAGTATATTACCCTGTTTTGGAAAACTGACTGCATGTTTTCAGTCATATAAGATGCCTGATCCATGACACATGTCTGCTGCTGGTGAACTTTCCCATAAAAGTATTTAACTCACCCAGCCTTCATCTGATGGTTCGTTGCAATAGGCCTCTTCCTAGCTTATGTCTCCATGTCACGTGTTGTGTGTGTGTGTATGTGCATTTGGCTTTGCGTGTGCATATGGCATACGCACGCTCAGTAAGCAAGCAGCCTGGAAAGAGTGCAGGCGATTTGAATATTTCTCATTTAAGTATGCAAAGTGGCCAGATAAACCTCTGTTTTCTAGCCTCTTCCAGCAATTAGAGAAATAAATAAATACATAAATAAGCAGTCTAATTAGGATGCTGAGAGGGAAATGTTGAGGAAGGAAGCATTTTCCTGACTCCTGTTTTTCCACATGACTTGCATGCATTTATAATCCAAATCCTGTTCTGCCCATAAGCACTAATCTTTATTGCTCCAGTCATACATCATCTATTGGATATATGAAATATCCCAAATAGGTTGATGAATTCAGGAAGCATATATCCACACGTCATTGACATCGACACCCTGCGGCAGGGGAGAGAGTGCTGATAGAGTTCATTGGAAGCACAGTATAGATCAGGAAAGGACAGATTACTGTTTCCTCCAACAGATGCCATGCCTGTAAACAATGTTAAAGGGAAACAGCAGCTTAACGACCAAACTCATTACAGCAGCCTGCAGATCAAAGCAACCAGGGATTCTGGAATAGTTGTTCACTCCCACAGCCCAAATGCTTTGTAAAAAAACAACTGAGTAATCTACTTCTAACCAAGCGTCACGGGCAATAGAAACCTGTCAATCACATCCATCAGACGTTCTCATTCCTCTTTCATCCCTTTATTTCCTCATTCTCACTTCCTCCACTTGAGAGATTGTATTTCTTCCTAATCAAAATATTTATGGATACAACATGCAGATAAATATGAAGGCTGCAGACCACAGAAAGCTTAAGCCAAGTACCTAGATGTAATACTTTCGAGTTGATTGGATGAAAGCTCCTCACATGCTGAGTTAACATTCTCAAAGTCTTAACTCAGTGGGCTAGCCCAGTGTCGAGTCATGTATTGGCCATGCAGTCGTTATATTCCTGGTCAGTCAGTTATTTTACTAAATCTCCCTGCGCAGAGTTTAACATTTAATCAGCACACTTTTTATGCCAATTAATGAGAGAGCATCTGGAAAAGAGATGTAAACATATGTCGGCCTCTCAAACTGCAATGATGCACCAGAGATGTCTCCAATATGAAACATAGAGAGAATAGAGAAGAATGGTGACGAAAGACGAGAACAAATATATTCAGTTAAATACACTTTATGACGGATAAAACAACTACTGTTATTGAGATTAGTTCAACAAAAGAAAAGTGGAAAAAGAAAACTTACAAAGACATCCATAAGCATGTGCTCCAGGGTCTCCTCTAAGTCCTCGAGTCGTGCTCCCAGAGTCATCCTTCAGCCGATCCCCAAAAAACACCACCCAAAATAATATTTCAACAAAATGAAGATGCTCACACTCTGGCTGCACAGCCTGTTCTCTTTCTCTCTGTTATGTGTAATCATGGGATACTGACAGATGACTTCAATGAGATAATTATGCCATGCCAGTCATGTGACATCCCAATTTTCCAAATGATCATGCAACGACAGCTTCTAACAGTCCAGCCTAATTTGTCCACATTCTTCTCTCATTCCCTGGCCAAGACAGCTTCCTAAACGACCTGTTGTAGCCCAAATCTGATAAACAAGCAGAACTATCTCCACCAGGCTTGGCTCCTAAAACTGTCTAGATTCTCGTTAGTGCTCCAAATGTGCATTGAGGATGTGTGACAGACTAGAGCCTTGTAGTTCCCTCTGTTCAGATCTCAGTTATGATCCACGAGTGAGATAAAGACTGTGTTGCAGAGGGAGGGCAGAGGGTGGGTCTCACTGTCTTCGGGTGCACAGAGGAGGAGGAAGAGGAAGCTGAAGCTAATGGTCAAAGAAGCGACTAAGTGATGAAGTCATACATCTGTTCCATTTAAAAAAAAAAAAATCTTTCTGTTTCACATTCTCTAAGTTGTTTGACCAGGACATCTCTTCCCTCTTTTTTCCACTTTTTTTTTTTCTCTCTCTCTCTCTCTCTCTCTCTCTCTCTCCCTGTTTCCCTCTGTGCCCTTTCAGGTCTCTGTCCACAGTGGACGTCTTTGTGTGGAGGGAGGGCCTGGGGTGGCTGATGCCCAATTCTGGGTGCTCTTGGCTGAGGTCATCTTCTCTCACACTGGGCCTCTCATCAATGGGTCTTTGTAGGGTCTTCATTAAGCACTGGCCCTGGATGCTGAGGCTCCAATAGACACACAAGACGAAAACAACAGCGATATGGCCTGGATCTATGACTGGAAGCTTATGTAACAGTGACAGGGAGGGGTGGGTGGTGGTTGCAGAGGACAGGACATGTGGGGTAGAGGGCTGATTGGGAAGGAGAGGGGTGGGAGGGGAGATAGAAGGGTGCACAGCAGAGGGGCAATGATTCACTGAGGGAGGGAAAAAAGGGAAGCAGGGGGGACGAAGGCTGTTAGTGGGACTCTCCATGGAGAGGGGTTGTTTTTGTTTTCAGAGGAATGTACCCTCCATTCTCTTTGTGTTAACCAGAAAGGAAGAAACACAAGGAGTAAGGGGAAAAGTGAGTTTAGCTGGGCTGTACCAACAGACAAGATATGACTGAAGACAATAACAAGCTGTAAGGAGGAGGCAAACTACATTTACATGCACCAAAGATCCCAAGTTACTGGGGGAAATCAGGTTACTGCAGGAAACCAGACCATGCAACTGGTTGAGGATCAGATTTCTACTGAATTAGTGATATAAAACTCTTTTTGCCAGAGCTTTGTGACAGTCTAGAGAAAGGAAAGGACTGTGATGGCCACACCTTTCTGTCCAGTTCCAACTCCTTCACTCCTTTGATTCCATGCCTCACAATAAACCCATGTCCACCTGCTACTTCTCTCTTCATCTCTCTCTCTCTCAGCCCCACTGCATCTCAGACACATTCCTCGCAATCTTATCTCTCCCTCCTGTCCCACTCCTGCCCTTTTCCTAAACCGGACAGTGCCAATGACCTTTGCCCTCTCTAACGTCTCTTGGGTGTGAGGTCGGCTGGATCAGCCACTCATCAGTCCTCACATCAAGTCTGTGGTCAGGAGCACTGGGATGTGACCGAGTCTATTGCACAGCCGTGATTCTGTGCACACGCACGCACGCACACACACACACACACACACACACACACACACACACACACACACACACACACACACACACACACACGCGCACACACACACACACACACACACACACACACACACATATGCACACATTCACCATAACACAGATCGCTGGGTGTTAAAGATCCATCAGTCCTTTGTTGCCCTCAGGAGGCCTCCCTGTTCTCCAGAAGTCGTTCCTAATGCTGCCTGCTGTGAATATGTAACACCCCACCATTAATAACTCAGAAATATCCCTCTAATTCTCATCTGCATGCCGCTCATGCATTATAAATACCCTCCAGCATGGTGAAGATGGACAGTATATTGCCACTAAGACTGTAGAGCAGGTGGCACAAGGAGTCTGAATGCAGTGAAGAGTGTCGAGAGCGGCAGGTAGCCTATCCAGATCAGCACTTGTCATTAGTGAGGAGCTTAGCCCCCAGCAGAGAGGCGACACGGGACAGCGTGTCCCAGTGTGACTCCCTGGCACACATCGGGTTAAAACCCAGATTTCTGTGTTGAATCCAGTGAAGGTGGTGGAATGAATCGTTGAATCGGTGCAATGTTTACAACAGTCATCATCACAGAGAGAGCTGAATATCACCTCACCTCTTTATCATAATGCGCAGGAGCAAATAACACATTGTGTTCCAACACACACATGCAAGGAACCTTCACATGTGCTTACAAACGCACAAACACATTACTGTGTGATTTACACAAAAGAGGCACAAGCTACTGTGTCTGTGTAGATTTATCTGGATACAAAGGGGGAATTTACAAGAATCATGAACATTATCAGATATTTATAGATCCATTTAAAAGCATAATGAAATGGCAACGCATTCAACGATACACACTATTAACCACTACACAAAATCACTTTTTACACTACCATAAGATGAATCGCGCTGATGCAGTTTAAGTCTGAGGACTTTTTCCATCCGTCTTCACCAGCAGTTTCCTCGTGGAAGTTGACTATCCTAGTAATCCAGTGAGCAGCAAGAACCCCCGAGTGGTGGCTACAGCAGCATCTCAGACTGTGCATCACAAAACTGGCCTTAACGAGCCTCTCTGATTCTGATTGATCGTAAAAACTCAGAGAACAGTCTTGGTCTTTATTCCTTATTTAGAGCGAGAGTGCAGAGTGTGTGTGTCTGAGTGTGGCTTATTGGTTGTGATGGCCACCTGGCCTGGAAAATAGGGATATGTGCTAATCAAACTCCGGGCAATCTTCCAAGTGGTTTGAGGTTTGCGCACACACACTCACACACACACACTCAAAAATAGTATCTATTCCAGACATGTTGATAAAGCCTCTTAAGCACCTGTTTGCAGCTAATTGTCTAAATGGCTTACTGCAAGTCTTATACACTGCACAAGTAGGTGTTAAAGTCAACAGAGAATGCAACACGTCACCTCACATTACCTTAAATGGTTTTATTGACTACATGTATGTCAAACTGTGAGTTAATTATCCTTCTGTTGATCTTTTTCTATGCCTAGCACTCTTATTAGTATCAAAATATCTTTATTTAATGTAGGTCTGTTTGTGTATCTCAGTATTTTTTGTCTTTTGGTCTCCATTCGTGCCTTTTTTCGTCTTGAATGACGATGAACAGCTACTGCAATGAAAGGGATTCTGCTTAGTCATTCTCTGCTGCACAGTTAGTAATCTGAATGTTGCTGTCAGTCTGCTTTCCTATTACATTGAATGGCTCTCTATTTGTGCATCTCTCATGGTGCAGGTGTGTGGTGTGTGTGTGTGTGTGTGTGTGTGCGTGTGTGTGTGTGCGTGTGAGAATAGAAGTGTGTGTTGGTGATTTCTAGAAAGGCCTGTGAGGGGAGAGGCAGGTGCTCTGTCTCCTATCTTTTGTCATTCTTGTCGCAGTGAAAGTCACCTTGGATTTGAGTCAGAATTATTCGTACTCAGACTAACCAGAGTACGCGTTCTTTGAAATATCTGAGTATATAAATTAATAGAATATCTGTTACAAAGGGGGATCAAAAGGCGTTCATAAAACAAACAGACACACCTTCCACCTTTTCAGACTTGGTCTCAGCCTTTGCATCTGTCCTTCTTGAACCTACAAGCCGCTCACCACAGAGTGAGTGTGTGTCTGAGAGGCACTGAGCAGACAGAATGCGACAGAAGCATATTTTAGAGACTGGTTGTATGAGTCACGCTCCTGCATTTTCTGCCCCAGTAAACTTAGCCCACTTTACCTAGTGCCGAGGAGGCTTTCCAGTCTATGCCATGCACAGAATTAGACAGAGATAGACGCGCGCGTGCCCACCAGCACCGCTAAGTGGCTATGAAAACATTGTTTCCCTGACACTGATTTAACAATTAACCCTTCAGTAAGCATCCATGCCCGTCTGCCAGCAAGTCTCCACAACTTTTATGAATTACTCTAGCATGCAAACAGCACACTCACATCAATTTAGGAGCAAGACATGCACGTGAGTCCCCTTCCCCAAAGTCCACACACGATTAGGATTCTGATTTGTAGCAGCGTGAGTGTTAAATGTTTGATGATATGGCTACATATTTAATCTTTACAGGCCAGATCATGAGGGAAAATAGGTTATACATGATCATACTCCCGAGGGAGAATACTGGGATACTGGGAAAAAGGAGGAAACATGGGTAAACACCATTTGTATATGTGTAAGTGTGTGTGCTTTTGTAATGTGGACAGATACTTTGTGATGGATCCTTGTCCTTTATGTTGATGAACTATAGAATGGTTGTTAGGGGTGCATCAACAACAACAATTATATGTCCTATGAAAATTAGGATTATTTTCCATAATCAATTAATCAGTTAATTATGTTTCCAATTAATAATTTAGGATATAAAATCACTTGCACACTGATCAAGGTGACGCCATTAAATTGCTTGTTTATTATCCGTTTATTGACAATCCAAAACTCAGATATCAATTTACACTTCAGGATTACAATGAAATAAAACTTCATAAAACTTCAAACATTTCGTCACTGAGCCTAACTACTGAAAACCCATAAACTAATGTTTTAAAGTTTCCCTGCACTCCTCACACTCTAGCCAAATATTTTTTCATTTCTCAGACTTTTGTTTAAGACTCATTTGTCTACACGCAGGATGCAGCTGTGCTTATAACCCTCGTAAACCTCTCAGCCCCTCGTAACCATACAACTCTCCTTCTTTATGGACAATGCATGATTATGATCAGGAATGCAAACCACGAACTAACAAAGCATGCACACAAACAAATGCAATGTTCAAAGGGGATGCACCTGTCCACACCGTTTTACACACAGACACACGCACACACACACACACACACACACACACACACACACACACACACACACACACACACACCATGCGCACACAGCCGCACACACACACACACACACACACACACACGCACACACACACACATACACACACTTATACATGCATTTCCTTGTTCTTCTAATGAGCCAACGTGAACTACTCATTCTATAAACACACATGCATGGCTTCTCCCAGGAGTGCAGTAACACAAGCCAGACTGCACCAGTTCCACCTCCTGCTGCAGGCATGAGACTAAGCTGCTTGTTACTGTACAGATGGGCCCCACACCTCTGACAGGTGCACCGCTGCCACACAAACCAATGCCGAACGTTGGTCAAATGGCTCAGACAGATAGTCATTGTTAACGAGCAGACGAGGAGGAGGAGGAGGAGAGCCCTCGGGGTTCAGGGAGACAGGCGTAATTTGAGGAGATCATCTCCACCTTCCGGAGTCACTCCAGGTCATCCCTCTCATCCTTGTGATGGTAAAATGTACAACCACAGCAGTTCAGTTTGTATCCGTATGGCTTTGCAGCGATTGGTTTAAGGTATTGAGGGTCAGCTAGTACTCTGCATGTTTTATGGGGCACACATTTGGTGCTAATATCTAAAATGGATCAAACAAAAAACCAGAGAGAGAGTGGGCTAACAGAGGGGTGGTGGGGGGTGGGTTGACTCCCTGGGGCTCACTGGAGACCCCTGCTAGACAGACCAGTCACCTCCCACCCCTTTCTTGCCTTTGTCCTTGCTACACCTTCACAGCAGTCAGAAAAAGAGATGTGCTGTGACAGGCTGGCTGATCAGTCCCAGATTTCTCTCTCAGCCAAGGTCCTGTCCCTTGGTATTTACGACTTATTTACATTCACCTTGCGTCATCGCCATGGGAACAGAGAAGCACCTGAAGCTACGAAAGAGAAAGGAGGCAGGACAGAGCTGAATATTGGGCACATGACACATTAAGAACTGGAGGAAGAGAGGGAGGATTTATTGGGGTGAATCCTATGTAATAGCCCCTCCAGTAGACAGCAGGGGTAGTGGGACGGACACTCAGTCACTGACAAAACTCATTATTAAGTGCAGCCTTTAACATATGTTTGCCTCCTTCAATCTCTTTGTCTCTCGCTGTCCTCCCCTTACTCCTTCGTGTCATTTTCTCTCTCTTGATTTCACTTGCATACCCTGCTCTTTGTCTTTTACCCGCTCATTGTCCACCTCTTTGACAGCAGGAGGAGCAGGATGAGGTCATTAATTATACACATAACCATTCCCTGGTCACCTCACACACACACACACACACACACACACACACACACACACACACACACACACACACACACACACACACACACACACACACACTCCTTCTTCCCCACCTGGTTCCCTCTACGAGCCCTCGTGTCTCTGAGAAAGCTGTGATGACGGATGAGAGGAACTGTGGAGTTGTCCAATGGAGCTCTGTGTTTACTGGGCCAAACGGCGAGCTCACACACACACAGCAGCAGAGCAGCAGACCACTGCTCATTAGAGCTGAAGATCCCTGCTTATTGGCTGCATACATCAGACAGGACAAGGCGAGGAGGAGGCCAGTTGCCTCTGACAGCCACAAATCTAAAGCAATGTCAGGAGTGTTTCTTCACCAGTGCTGACCTTCTCAATACCCACTTACTGCTGTGGAGAGATTCTTCTCGCCTACACTTTACTGAAGGAGCTGCAGGAAGAAGTACGGAAACCACTTCAAACTTAGGGCCAAGAGGGCCTGCTCTTCTTCAGTGAATGCAACTCAACTGGACTTGCAAGTCATTCTTATGATTTCGGGAAGCCTTGAGCTAGGCAAGGGGAATCCCATCACACAGCGCACTCTGGTGGTCAGAGTATGACATGCCGTACACTGGTGAGACGCTCTGAGAATCAGAATCAGAATCAGAATCAGCTTTATTAGAGGTGGATCAAATAACTGAAACAGCACATGACAAGGGTTTTAGAGGAATTAAAACATATCTCTAAGACTTCAAAAAGGCCAAGGCTTCAAGGGAAGCCAAATGAAACCTGGGTTTATGTGCAGTATAATACAGTAACTGTCTTGTAAAAAAGCAAAATAGGACAATTACAATACCATTACACTGATAAACAGGAACAGTGGATCCAAGCTCACATAGAGACACGACAGGATAGTGCAACACACTGGTTACCACAGAACTGGATCTGTGCCCATGGGAAATGTTCAGATTTACAAAGGTGTTTTTCTGAAATACTATTATTATTATGAAACTGCTCATATTCAATATTCAAAATAATAATTATCCAACATCAAATTACGCCCACTTCAGGACTGGCAGGTCTGCATTCCATGATGTATTGAATAAAAGGGACTGGCCTCCACTGTATCATATTATGCAGGATTAATGTGCACTTCCTTACTTTTATTAAAGCCATGCACAAGTGTTGACATGCAACTTACAATATGTCCTGATTGTGGGGAAAGTAATTTGTGTCTAATGTTTAAAAAGGTTGTATATGTGAGAGCTGTTCAGCATGAATGAAGATTTATGCAATGCATGTAAGAAATTTACTGCATTGCTGCACGGTGGTGTAGTGGCTAGCACTGTCGCCTCACAGCAAGAGGGCCGCGGGTTCGATTCCCGGTCGGAGCGGTCCTTCTGTGTGGAGTTTGCATGTTCTCCCCGTGGCAGCGTGGGTTCTCTCCGGGCTCTCCGGCTTCCTCCCACAGTCCAAAGACATGCTGCAGGTTAATTGATCTCTAAATTGCCCATAGGTGTGAATGTGAGAGTGAATGGTTGTATGTCCCTACATGTGCCCTCGATGGACTGGCGGCCTGTCCAGGGTGTCCCCTGCCTTCGCCCTATGTCAGCTGGGATAGGCTCCAGCGCCCCGCGACCCTAATGAGGATAAGCGGTATTGAAAATGGATGGATGGATGGATGTAAGAAATTTGGATCACCAAATGCAATTGTTGGAGCTTCTTTTGGTGAGGGCTTTACATATTTGTTAAATGTTCATATTTGCAACTCCAACAAACCAAAGCAAGGGGTGAAGGATCCAATTCTTTCTGGATCCAGTCCCCAAGTGAAAAGAGACACCCACATTGACTATCTGTGTCTCATACACATGCATTTTTAAAGTTAGGTATGTCAGACAACTTGCAAAAGTGAAGGTACAAACAGAGTACACACAAAACAACAACAGCTGTTGCCGAAAACCAGACACATCCACATACAAACACCTCTAGACATGTATTAATGGCCTTATCTGAAATGGCAGATGCTCACATCTGTTCAGAATCAAACAAACACATGTACATGCACACACACCAACACACACAGGGGTGAGTTATAAATCTGACACACGTCACACTTAATTGTTCTAACAAGCAGTAATGAAAGCATGAAGGGTCAGCGAGACACTTAGGATGATGTAAGTATTCCTTGGAGGATGGATGCGCATCAATCTGGCAACCTTGATTTCATATTTGGGTTTAATTCTGCGTAATGGCAGCTGTCTACCCTTGGGAAAGGGGAGGTAATAGGATACCTGGCAACCGCAGCTGAGTGTTTTAAATTTTTAAAAAAAATCTGATAGGAAGGGCCCAATAAAACGCACAGTACTATACAGCAGTGGTTCTCAAATGGGGGTACGTGAAGGTTAATGTGAGATTTAAAATGAGCATAAAAAATCCTTTGAAAATAGTTATTTCATAAATATTCAATAAAATATAAGGGTAGGTCAATACACTGTATTTTATATATTCTATAATAAATCAAACACTGATGGCAGTGCACTGTGTATTAGATTTTAAACTAATCTAACCTAATCTAATCCCAATCTAATCCTAACCTAAACTAAAATATATGTTTTTATATTTGGGTTGAGTCCACCGGATTCATCCCTGGCTGACACGTGGAGAACATGTAAACTCCAAACCAGAGTCCCGCAGAATCAGCGTGCAGCAGTCGAGAGAGGGGTAGACGGCCCAGACGCTGCTGTCCTGGCGAATTTGAGCACGGACGTCAAGCAGCCGCGTCAATATGTGGGTGGGAACCAGAGAAGCTGGTGGCGCCTGGTGCCTCTTACGCACCTGTCCAACTAGACTGGTGAAAGTCACTTCTAGAGACTCTGATATCTGACATCCGTTATGTCATTGTGATGTCACAGGATGAACTGATCAAGAATTTTAAAAAATCAAATGACTGTTACTATGGAAACGGTGACATCATCTGTGAAGTGTGGGAGCTACAATTAAAATCTGAACCAGTTAATTAGTGGTGTAATGCAGTGGTTCTCAAATGGGCGTATGTGTACCACTGGGGGTACGTGAAGACACTCCAGTGGGTAAGTGAGATTTAAAATATATATATATAAAATTAGCATTGTTCTTTAAATTCTTTAAAAATAGTTATTTAATAAAGATTACAAAAATATATAAGTGTAAGTTCATGAACTGAAATGTATATAGTCTATATTAAATCAGACACTGATGGCACAGCGCTGTGTATTACATTTATTTTTCAACCACAAATGCTTTGTGCTGACTAGGGGTTACTTGGCCCCCACAGGGGGTACATCACTGAAGCCAGATGGGATTGGTAAACTGCTACTTTGGTGACATGGACTACTGCTTCTGAAAATCAAAAACGGCTCGAAGGAATTACCTCACTCCTCCATGTTCAATCATTCTGGCACCTTCAACCATCACAGTCTCTCATTCTATCACTGACCTATCCATCCAATCATCCCGCCATCAGCTCTGAAGATGCTAGCCCCAGCCTTGCTGCTGGGAGGATGACATGTCTACATCAATAAGGCTGTCTGATGGGTCCATATGTATGAAGCTGTGCATGTAGATGTTATGGAAAATGCAAATTGACCAGTGTGCATGCATGTGTTTGAGGGTATGCACTGTTAGTGTGTGCATCTACATGCATGCACAGGGTAAAGTGTTCAATGTCTTTGTCTCCTTGAGCAGCTGTGTAGGTAAATCATGAATCATGCATTAGCGCGCTAGAGCATAAAGAGTGCAAATGTAAATTTTGTTCATGCTGTGTGCACTTTAAACTGAAATTACTCAAATATGAAAAAAATGCTTTGTCTTGTGCTGTCCTCTAGAACTGAACAAATATTCAACAAGAACAAAGCCTAAATATTCATTTTTAATGGCCACTGAAAGAGAACCTTTTTGAAAGGAAAAACAGCAGCATTTGTATTTTTTTCTTTCTTTCATGTTCGTTCTTCTTTTGTCCCTCTGCACTGCAGATTGTGTTGCTAATAACTCCCTGTGTTTGGCCTGGGGAGGCTTAGGACCTCCAAAACACAACAATCTGCCACTTAGGAGCTTCTCCGGGAGGCAGTAACACATGGAGGTCCATGTGGTCACATCTAAAAGTGTGCCCCTGCCAACCAGTGGTGGTTATCAGTGCAGTTACAAAGACGTGATCCTTTGTGGCTTCCTATCTGCTACTTTGCCAATTAAGCTCAAAGGGCCACTCGCCAGAAACACAGCAGCCAGAGTTTGAACCTGAGTCCCTGCGGTGATGGGGGAGTGATTTTTCCTCTACACTACTTGGCGCTTCCAGCTGCATTTGTATTTGTAATAGAGCCATATTCCTCAATGCATGTGAATAGGTCAGAGCTGGCCCACTGCAGTTGCTATTAGAGAGAACATCTGTGTATTACATGTTGAGTTGTTTTATGGCGTGGTCTTTCTGGTGTACTTCAGAAATTAGGTCCCTCAATACATGCGGTTCTTTTGCCTCCATCCTCTCTTTCCTCTCTCCCCTCAGGTCAGTGTCGACACCACTCCAGTCAGCCAATCATATGTTAGTGACTGCTGCCAGCTTCCTCTCTGCTCATGTAAAGAGGTCATAGTTCAGAGCCCAGGGGAGGATGTATAGAGATGGAGGTGGCGTGGCTTGAAAGAAGGAAGAAATGGGCTAGAAATGGAGGGTCTCTGGTGGGTTTGAGGGGACAATGGCACAATAAAGAGTGGAGGAAATGCCTAAGTGCGTGTGTCTGGAGGAGTTAACAGATTAATAGGGTGAGGGTAAGAAAGAAAGTCCTATATCCTGTGTGAGTGTATGCACGTGTATTTGTGTATTCCTAAAAGTGTCTGTGCAATGTAGATCTACTGATAGGGTGATGTATGTACCTATACCTTTTCAATGCAGGGTCACCTTTTGTTGCAGGGGTGACTCTACCAATCCGCTGCTCATTCATCAAAGGTGTCTGTGTGTGTCTGTGTGTGTGTGTGTGTGTGTGTGTGTGTGTGTGTGTGTATGTGTTTGTGTGTGCACGCTTGTGATTACATTCCAATATAGGAAAGTGTAATTGCCATTCTGATTCTGCAAAGGCTAAAAGCAGTACAGGGAAAGCTGTCTCTTGGGACTATCCATTCTATGCAATTACACAGATAGAGTCAATATACATAGTAGGACTGCTGGAAGCTCTTTAATCTAAAGTGCACTGACACACAAACACAAGTGCATTTAATTGAAGCGTGGTGTTACAGTAAATTTCTCATTACGATACTTCTGTGTCTTGCTGTGTCTTCTAACTATATTTGTGGACACTTGACTCCTTTTCCCTCCCATCTTTCAATTGCCTTCCTTGGAAATCATTTAAAAAAATGCCTGTAGACTGATAGCAGCCAATGAAGTGGAAAATCTGCACCCTGTGTTTCCATGGCAACACCTAACATTAAGTGCATCACTGGTTTGCTTCTCTGGTTGCTCAATTGCGCTCTGATTGATCTCATCGTGCGGGCCTCCTCAAGGGGACAAGAGTACATTTGACATGCTTGACACAGCAGGGCAGGCTCACGAGCACACACACGCACACACACACACACACACATATACACACACACACACACACACACACAGACATGATCAGAAATGGCGTATGGCCGACATGCAGTGCCACATCTTCAAATGGGGAAAGAGAGAAGAAGCTTCAAACAGGGAACTAACTGTATAAGGATCTCTCTCACTACATGGCATAGTGGCATCCCGCTGATCAGTTCTGCTTCTCTTTATCTGCCTCCTTGTGTGTCATGAATGCATAGATTTATGTATTTTATATAATATCAGCTTTATACTATTGTAGTCGCGTAGTCACGAGAGACCAGGCACATTAAAAAAAGTTATTGCAAATTCGCCTCTTTCAATTATCAAAACCAACAATGAATAGATCCCTATTATAGATTGAGTAAAACAGTATGTTTTCTTTCAGAATGGGATGAGTGGGTTACATTTATTTTAAATTTAAATTAAATCATAGTTCATAGTGACGTCTCTAACAGACTATCATGACAGTGCACTTGGAAGGCAAATGACAGCTGGCAGATGTACGTGTATCTGTGTGTGTGTCTCTGTGTGTATTTGTGTGAATGTGTCTCTGTGTGTGTGTGTATGTGTGTGCGCGCGTGTGTGTGTGTGTTTTGTTTGCATGCGTCTCAAGCGGTTCCAGGCACCTCCCCCTTTGCTGCTTACTTTGGCCTTCAATTGCTGCCAGCCAACCTGCTGTGTATTAAATGTGTGTGTTGTGTGTGTGTGGGTGGGTGTGTGAGTGAGTGTATGAGTGGGTAGCCAAAGGCACCCCCACCATAGGCTGCAAATCCAAACCCCCTCAGGTCTGCATTTCTCTCCTAATTATTTTCATACAAGCAGCGAGGTGGCTTCATGTGGGTCTGGTCAAGTCCCTTTTGGCTGCTTCATCTTCTCCTCCGTGCCACCCCGACCTTAACCATTCTGAAAGAAGAATGCCTGCTAATGAACCCGGTGGATGGAAGGATGGAGGAGGAAAGGAAAAGAAAGGGGCATGGGGGGGGACGGACAATAGTTATTGTGTTTGCAGTGGTTGTGCATGTGATGGCAGCGGAACAGAAGAGGGGAAGGTGAGGAAGTATAAGATGTGTGTGTGTGTGTGTGGGGTGGAGGGGGGGGGGGGGGGGGGGGGGGGGGGGGGGGGGGGGGGGGGGGGGGGGGGGGGGGGGGGGGGGGGGGGGGGGGGGGGGGGGGGTGGGGGGGGGTGGGGTGGGGGGGGGGGGGTGGGGGGGGGCGGGGGGGGTGGATATTGGCTTAGTGGAATAAATAATATATTGTGTGGGTGAGTGTGCATGTATGTCCAAGCCTTGAGCCATTTCTGTAATGGCCCCATATTGTCATGGGCAGCGGGACACACACACACACCACACACACACACACACACACACATACACACCACATACACACACATGTTCACACACGACCTGAAGATGGAAGAGGCCTAGATACGAGAGAGGCAATGACACGTGAGGCCGAAAAAGAGAAGCGAGCTAGCAGATGAAGGTAGGAGTGAGAGAGTGATAGAGTTAACGAGGGAGGAACAGTCTTTCTGATTAGACTGATAGAGCATTGACGGGGTTAATCTCTCGATAACTACTCTTTATTGATTCACTAACACAGTGAGTTGACTGGAGAGCTGACACAAACACACACACACACACACACACACACACACACACGCACACACACACACACACGCACACACACACACACACACATTTTGGAGAAGATGTGACACCAAGACATGTTCTCCAGAGGAAGATTTCTATGAAGCTCGAGCTCCTTGTTCTACTGACCTATATGCATATATTACATACAACTAGGAATACCAACTGGGAACTTGATCTTTCACTTTCACAGTGACGGGCCTTTATGAAGACAAAGAGTGTGTCTTTGTGTTCATAAAGGCCTATCTGAATGTGTACTTTCTTGGCAACTTCTTTCAGATTCCCTCAGGATTACTTTACTCACTACATTCTGCATCCCTGTGCGTCGCGTTGACCTGCTTTTCCGCTGTATGTAGACACACAGCTCACTGATGCTTATTTTGTTTCATTTGTCTGCTTCACTGTCTATTATTGTCATCCTAAATAAAGAAACAGAGAGCAAGGAAAAAAGGCAGAAAACATGCTGGAGTGAGGTTTGCGATCGGGAGCTCAGAGGAGATATGAATACAACTCTTCTAATATCCAATATAGCCGAACCAGCCATCTCAGCACAGTTTTCCCATTTTAGTGAGCTGGAGATTAGGAGTAGTGCAGCTTTTACAGGCTATTTCTATTCCCTAGCTGTTATCTTGGGGTTGAGGTCACCTTTTGTGTATCCCTGAAGCAAGAGCTAAAGCTAGACTGACAAGAAGAAATTGATTCCTTTTCATCTTTTTTGTCATTTGGCGTGAAAAATACTGCATACGTTTTTGGTTTCTTGTGAGAGAAAATTCCCAATCATAAACGCTTTGAATTTGGGTTGTGCCACCACTTTTGTATTAAGGCAGAGGAAAAACTTATTTTTCGTCCCATTTCCTACAGATGCTCCACTGCCACTGAGAAGCACCCTGACATTGCTACGCTGCTACTTTAGTAGCTACGCTTGCTACTTTACCAAATCACATCACTGATTTCACTAGACTTCTCCTTTTGTCTCTGCGGTTGAGAAAAGCCACAATAAATTGAGATTATGTAGTGTGAACTTTGAGAGCCTCCTGCACTGGCTCATTATGCTGTGATTCATTCACATGAATACACTGAACTGACTTTGATGCCAAAACTGAGATACACAGATCGACTGTGAGGCATGTGAAGCTCAATGTGGCTGATGAAGATAAATTATAAAAAGTCATTTAGTCATTGGAAGTGATTCCCACAGCAAATCATGCCAGGGTGGCAGACAGCACAGATATAGCAGGCTTGATTCCACGCCATAACTTTGAAGCCAAGTCTAGCTTCAAACAGCCCGCTAACCCTCCTCTTTGGATTAGATCATGGGCCGATCTGCAAATACCAATTACTGAGCTTGGGTTAACTGCCAAAGACACGGCAAGGGGCCGACACACAGACAGACAGGTGGGCAGACAAAAAGGATGGAGAAGCGAGAAAGAGACGGACTGGCTTCAATGTAAAAGGGAGTGCGTGGCTCATCCTGCACAAGGGAAAAGAAAAGGAGTCGGCCAACGCTGCAATGGAATGAAGAGAAGAAACAGGATGAGTTGTAAAGGTGAGCTAGGAGAGGTGAACAGACGGGTGTTCTTGTGTGTGACAACACCATTAGGCAATCCCAGTGGCAACCCTTTCAGCACCCTCACATCTCCTTGTGTTGGAGTCACTATTGAGCTAATCCTATATGCCAGAATATTATCAAACTGACTATCAACATATAGGCACATTTTCACATCTATAGTTGGTGGAGGATGCTTTAAGGATTCATTTGGGGTTGTGTGGGTCTGTACCAGTGGTGATAACATAAGGAGGGGGAAGGGAGGGTGGACTGTATATGAGAGAGGTTGTTAAATCACCTCTGTCCTCTTGGGGAGGAGCAGGCTGAAGGGGGAGAAGGCATTAGAAGTGGAGACTCATTCTATAATAGAAAATAATTATTTTAGAGTGCAAAGCTGATTCAAATTGGGGCTTTATTTCAGAATGAATTCAATGTTAGAGTATGGTCTGGATACAGTTGTAATTGTAAGAACCAGTAACAAATTCACTCTCTTCTTCCAAAAATGCAATCATACCTCTATAAATATTAATAACATTATTACAGCTTTAATATTGCAGCGCTTTGTCCAGCCAAGTCTCCCTCTCTCACACATTACACACACTAACTCTCACTATGATATATCTTGAAAAATAAAACCCCAGACAGAACGAACAGGGTTTCATCTTAAATCTCAACTGGGAGACCGACAACTCTTCGGGTCCATTACTGTCCACACAACTGGGCTGGATGTCACATGCAGGCACATGGATACAGACAAATCACCCAGTGTGCTCTGACGGTAACACAGGCACACACACACAATTTTCCTATTTCATTAGCCTTTTTTTGTATGGCACAGACACAGACATGCACTGTCAGATAGATGCTTTGAGCACAATGAGACACAAACCTAAAAGGTCCCATGTTAGACAGAGACTTGAATATCCAACATACACAAAAGCTCATGTATAACAAGAACAATAGTGAATTGCCACTTTCAGATATTCACCCAATTCACTGCACAAACTGAACCCAGTTCCTCCCTTGCACATCTTTCTCCTCTCCTTCCTGCTCTATCCTAAATCAAAAGGAGGACAGTAGTTTGTACTGAAGGGAGATAGGCACCACTCACTGAAACACTAAGTCATTCTTTCAATGCAACCCCTTGTTAATCTGTGCACAGACAGACACACCCACACCCACACTCTCACCCCCCCCCCCAACACCACACACACACACACACACACACACACACACGCACACACGCACGCACGTGGACACACACATTTTGCATCCGAACTAAAATCTTATTTCAGTTTTCTGCAATGCTTAAATATGTGTATCTGAGATCTCCTCTGTCTCCCAATCTCCCAGCATTCTGCCTATCGCCCCTAGCAACGTCGGTAGCTCGGAAACTTCTCAGCTTGATGTTGAGCATCACCACGGCGACAGCAGCACGGACTGATTCATTGCAGCAGCCCAGTAGCTTGTAGGGAAGGCTTATCTCCCTATATGCCATTCCTATGATTGATTCCTGTTGAGGAAACTGTAGTTGGGATGCTCTGCAATCCCCATGGTAACCTACCCGTGTCCTCAATTGGAGACAGCAGTCCCTCCATGGCTGATTCGGTGGTTCCGGTGGGCTTGGGTCCCCTCAGCTATGTCAGTGTATTATCCCAGTCCGCAAATAGATCCTGTTAGAAACGCTGTCTCATCCTCAGAGTGAAACATCTCCTCTACAGAGCGGCTCCCTACCCACCCAGAGAGCCCAGTGCACTGACACACACACAGAGAGAGGCCTGTGTGTGTGTCACGGACAGACACACACCATACAGTGAGGAGCAGGAGGAGAGATGGCCGCGCCAAGTCCTGGTGCGTCTCCTCCTTCTGCCGACCTGTCAGTTGGTGTCTGATCTTCTCCTATGTAGCTGTGCGATTTGAATCTGCAATGTCCATGGAAGGTCTCGCTCTCTCCTTGGCTTCTTGTTACTTCCCCCCTCCCTCGCTCTCTCCCTCTCTCGCTTTCTGCTTGTGCCCTTCTCTCACTGCCTCCAGCTACATTTGTTCCCTTCAATGTAGCAAATGATTGCAGGTCTTTTTTTTCACGGTACAGCTCTCCTGTTAGTGCTCTCTCTCCTCTCTCTCTCCTCTCCCTCTCCTCTCTCTCCGTGTGTCCCTTCTCTCCTCAGCTACCCGTAATGCTTCTTTTTCTGTCCTCCTGATCACCAACAGCTCCTTGTGCCCGCCCAATCCCCAAGCCGAAGGGGGGGGGGGGGGTCAAACAAAACGTACATGTTTAGAGTGCGTGTACATGTGTGTGTTTGCGTAAAAGACACAGAGAAAGATACCCGAAAGAGACAGAGAGAAAGAGAAGAGAGGGCGCTCTCTAGGCCACTATTGTCCAGAGGGACAATAGTGGCTCTTAATCGCCTAGCAACCTGATCACTCTCTATTCTCTTAATAGACAAGGCATGAGTCACCCTCTCAAACACACAGATGCCCTTAAACACACACTCTCACGCACACGTCCCTCCTTATCACACTTCCACGGCTGCAGATGCACCACAACCTATACTCATAACATGTAACAAGTCTTCTGGCGTAATGTGTTTTTGGTTCGATGCCACGTTCTTCGTGTTCACGGAAGGTCTCCAGCTTGTTGCATGTCATGTAATGGAGCTGCCATGAGAGACAAACTGCAGAATGAAGGGTAATGGCTAAGTGTATCTTTGTATGCGCATGTGTTATGTAAAGTGTGAGTTAATGTTTCTCCTTTTATATGGACGACAACACGGGCAAATCATCCCCTATACTCTGAGCTGCATCTTGCCGTTGCCATAGCAACAATATATATCAGGGTAGGAGCACGGAGAAGCAGTGAGACCATTAAAAAGTGAAATAAATAAATAAAATGGGTGCATTCCTGTGACTGTTGCCTTTCTCAATGGCAGCAGATGGATCTAACTAAAGACACCAGTGGTTCAGGTGACTGCAACCAGCCCAAGTGAAGGGCTTTCTCTGCCTCTCCCTTCCTTTCTCTTTCAATTAATTTTAGCCTGGCTTCTCTGTATTGACCCAGATAAGACAAAAAAAGCATTAAATTAACCAAATTAACCACAACGGACATTGACACTGAGGAATTAGTTGTTGTGCGTCGTATAACAAATCATATACATATAATATGTCATGTACTGCAGAACTTTACAAATGAAAAACTACTGACACTGTTGTTGTGATGACCTTCATATTTAAATTCACAAATGAACCAATTTACATTAATTCTTGGAAAATAATGAGTTTCTCCGTTCCGTAGGAAACATTAATGATGATGATGATGATTTGGTGTCAAAGTGTGTGTGTTACAACACATTTCAACCCCCACAGCCGGTAGTCTGCTGATTGATTGGCACTGACAACCTGAAAACGCATGGCGACTGTTACATCGTCACATGACCATTGCAGCGATGAAAAAGCAGATAGATTGGAACCTGCTGTCGCACAGCAGCATTGATTGCAGGCTGGCCTGGACGACACAGACATCTCCGCGTGGCCATGTGTGGATGAGATCAATAACATTCGACCTGCAGGTGGCACGGCAACTGTGGTCCTGTAGAACATAACGGTGTGTGTGCTAATGCAGCAAAGCTACTGTCATATTGATCGATGCTGATCCGACAGTCAGAGTGTCCTAAAATGATTTTGAAGCATGGGTACTTACTATTCTGATTTTAATTGAACTGCATTATCATAATCTATGAACAGCAAATCCTGTTTATGGACTGAAAAGGTGAAATGGGATGCAATATTCACAAACAGTGAGCTAATTAACATCTAATGAAAATGAACCCTCGTGCACAGTATTCACAGTCACGTATGTCGTTTATAAAGCATCTTTACACGGGAGATTTCCCATAGGAGAACATTCCTTGGTCCACTTCACATCAGACAATTTGTCACTTCACAAGGAACAATCGTCATCAGAGCATATGATTGTATCACAGCACATGCTCACATACACACACACACACACACACACACACACACACACACACACACACACACAAACACACACACACATCAAGGACACAAAGCAGACACAGATGAATAAACACACACTATATCAACTCCTAACCCTCTCCCATACAACTTATTGATGATGTAAAAATTGGATAAGTGCCGCAGAAAGTCTCTATAAGGAGGCAGTGGGAGGAGCTCAAATCTCATTATTCAGCTAACCTCTGACCTCAGAGAAGGGGTAGACTCAAGGTAGACTCCTAAATGTAGGCTTATAAATAAACCTTGAGAACCTTTAGCCCTCACAATTCCCAGAATGTCTCCTGCCAAACAATGCTTAATTTGGTTCTGTTCTCTATTTTTATTACAGTCTCTTTTTGTAATGTTGGCTAATATATTGTTGCTACTTTAATTCTCCATGTGTTAATGGGAAAGTAATGTTTTTAGGATCAAACTGTATTTTACCAGTGTAGAAATACAGTTTTTAGGATGACGCAACATTGAAATTGTGCTTTTTTTCCCCAACAGGCTGGATGAGCGTGTGTCTGTCGAGCCAAAGAGATACAGCCCCATATATCAACATCACACATTAGTGCTAACCTGTCAGCGAAGCCCACATGTCACACCACACACACACACACACACACACACACACACAACACACACACAAACACACACACACACACACACACACACACACACACCAAACATCATCCATGCTCCCAACCCTTCCCAGCCACTATTAAACCTGCACATAGCAATGTATAAAGGAGAGAATGGTGGATGGGATATAGGGGTGATAACTATTACAATTACAGGACAATACTGCACAGTGCAGTGCACACTGCAATATACTACACATTGCCCTTAAACCCATCTCCACCCGCTTCTGTCGCCCCATCCCCCATCTCCCATTCCCTCTCCTCATCCTCACTTCTGTCCCAGGTTGCCCCAGCTGGACCCCAAAATGAATCCTGGTGAGTTTTTCTATCACACACATGTGAACTGACACCTTGGTCAGAGTGAGTTTATTTATTGCTCCAATGCCTTGCGGTTCTAGTTCGCTTTTACCTTTTTGACCTCTATATTCTGCAGTATTAAATTCTTGCTACAATACTTTCAGATAAGTGCAACCCATTTGCATCATTATGTTACAGTTTAAACAATAGCCTTCTTTTTGTATCAGAAATATACGAGAGACACATCGCAGACAAATGCTGTGTAATTTCTCTTGCTGTTTGTGTTTCTACCAAAAGCTGCAATTACACTGCAAAAAGCAGACGTCCAATGAGCTGAGGTAATAAGCCGCTGCTAAACAGACTGCAACTTCAACAGGGAAACAAAGGAATTAATTGCAATGATTATCAATTAAACTACATCAAGGCAGGAAAACGAGCATTAGAGGTTCTTTTCTTTCTTCTTAGAGCCGCTTCCAACTCCAACGCTTCAACACAGTGTCTTTTATCTTTTAATATGTTGTCCCATCTGCCATTGTGGCCCTTCCAAATGCCCAGACACCATGTGTTTATTGATTTGTTAAAGTTTTGATATCTGGTATTAAATAGATATTTCAATAGTGGAATTTCATCGAGGGCTGTATCAAAACTTACCTGGTCCAGCGACCCAGGTGACCAAATTGAACAAAGGCAGGTTGGCAGCCCCGTGGCAGAGCAGGGTAGAGAGAAAGAGGCAGGTGGGGAGGAAGAAAAAGAAAAGAGAGAAGTCATATTCATCGTTATTCACTGCGTACCCAGGTGTCTGGCTGGGACAGAGGGACCCATAAGTCAATGTGCAACCCTGTCACAGCATTACAGCTAAATCAATGTCACCAGGAGAGAGAACTGCTGCTGTCTCTCAGACACGGCACTAGGACTTCTTTTCTACGGAGACCAATAGCATCGACCCAGGAGGGAGTTGGAGAAACAAGATGTTTACAATCACTGTCAATACTGTGGGGTGGTCTGATGGAAAACAAGATAGACTGGATCCCAACACGTTTGGGCAAAAAATAAATAATCAGTTGTCAACATCCATGTGTTATTGTCCTGGAATTGGAACATAATTTAATGTTTGTTTTGTTTTTCAATGCAACTTTCTTTTAGGCAGCATCAACAAAGTCTTCAACTGCCATCTTTAATTTTTAAGCATCCAAATTAAGTCACTCACAGAGGCAAAAAGAGCAATCTGCTAAATTGATATTGGCAGATCTATGTGGTATCTACGGGATAAAGTAGTAAGCCAAGAAGAGTGCTAATTGCCGTCTAAATCAATTAACCACATTATCATTCAATATTTAAAATCCTCCTTCCTGGTGGAGACTTGATGTAAGCTGCTGTACAGGGGTAATCCAGGAATTACGCCAGCAGTGATAGGCCGTGATATTTTAAAAAGCTCACATGTATATATACTGAATATCTGAAAACCTGAGAGAGGTTTTTATCTCCAGGAGCTTTCAACAAGATTTTAACGCAATTGGTTACTGCTGTTTGGTGTCACACTCATGGCCAAGGCTGAGATTTACTATGATATATTGGAGTGAGAAACTACTTTAGCCCATTTCCAGAGCCAAGGGCCCTGGCCATGTTTGAGAGAGCTGGTCTGATTGTTGCCAGAGGGATTTTGTCTGACATCCAATCTAGAGTTCATTAAACAGCAATCCCAGGAAACATGCTGCACATGCACATTGATACGCCCATAGACACAGACCCACACAGAAAACGTCCTCCACCAATATGCACATAGATATACATTTGCTATGTGTGGCCGCCCTCGTTGGCCTGCAGTGCTGGAGGTAGGTTAAGGGAGAGAGGGAAAGCCCCTCTTCTCTCACACCTCACCACAGCTCAGAGGGAGGAACATCTTATCTCACTACTGCAGAGAGACAGAGAATTAGAGGGAGAAAGATGGATGGTAGAGGGTAATGTGAGCAGGGTTTTGCAGGAGAAGGACATAAGGGATTGAGAGAGAGAGAGTGGGCAAGGAGAAAACAGTGACAGAGAAAGAGAGAGAGAGAGAGAGCGAAAGAGAGAGGGAGACAGAGAGAGAAAGAGAGAGAATAATTAATCAGTCTGATTTCCATAACTTCCATCTACCAAATAAGCAGTCTATGTGGTCCCACTGATTACAAATGTGTTGTTTTAAAAACATAATGATCCGACTGACTACGATCATATTCCTCCACAAGAACACATCTCATAGCAGCTCAGAATCTTCTATTCGATGTCACTCTTTTACCCTCCTCATATGGGTACATTGATGTATTTTTCCCATTTAGATGCACATTTGTGTACGAAAAGAATAGTGAATTGGTTATATTCATCACGAGCCACGGTATAAACATGCCCAATGCTATGAAGTCACTCCAGAATGGTCTCCTAGCAACTGTTGTCAGGGGCAACCAGCATTTTCTGCAGAGAGAGAAAGAGAGACACATAGAGAGTGACAGCGTGGTTGAGAGTTGACCGTGGCTAGATCACCGTTTGCTGTGTCTTCATGGCGTCTTTGCAACCCTGATTCAGATTCATCAGCTCCCATCATGCATCATTACTCATAGAATAGTTTGTACACACACCCTGGCTTTGCATGTTTAGCGTACTGATTTTGTTTCACAGGCACAGGCACCCACAGAAATCTGACCTATTTATATATTTGTGACACATGCTGTATACTCAGAACAAACCCAAAGCATAGCCAGACACTATTGTATGTACCGGTCCTGACATAACACCCAACCATGCACATTCACACACTGCCCTCTACCGCTGAACCTCCAACTAAACATGGAGGTATTTCCTCAATCCCAGAAAAATATGCCAAAGTATGAGACAAAGACATTAACCCTATATTACAAAGCAGGAAAAAACACACATTAGCATATTGGTTGCCAAAATGTGATTTTTGCTAAATCTCAGTCATGAATAATGTAAAAATGCATGAACCGAAAATGCAATAATAGATAACGGATAATGGAAATACTGAGTTCAATATGCTATCTGCATAATAATAAGGTCTGGATTCCCATTACTTACTGGAATATTAATACAGAAACACGTTTTATTTGTAACCTGCATCTCTATAATTGAATCCTTGTCCAAGAATCCGTAGCACTAACATGCATCGATTAACATGTCATTCAGATAATGTTTATTCTTCTTGGAGGGAAATTACTCCTCTGTTTCAGGATGGGACAAAGAAACTGACAAAATTCAAAGATAAAGTAAAAGGGTATTGATGGTGAATGGAACTGTCTTTCACTGATATTCAAACAGGAATATCTTCACGCCTGTTTATCAGAATAATAGTATTATTTGATTTACTGATCTGATTTACTCAAAATACTTAATCTAGTTTGAATATAGACACTAGATGTCTCACCACAAACATACCGTATATAGATCTTAATGATTCTACAGCAGAAACACAGAGACCTTCTATGTCTGCACCTAATACAAATCTTCTGCTCTTTTTAGCTTATGACTTTGGGTGACCATGTAGACACAACAGTGATGGGAAAAGCAGAAGGGTAAACTGCTCTCCTCTCTCATTCACTGCTGCTGAGATGCCCTTATGAGCAAGGAAAGTCCTGGTGGCTCAAGTTGGGCCTCTCAGAGAAGACTATGGCGCATTGGGCAGTTTCTCTCGGAAATGGTGACCTTAAAAAGCATTTCTGTTCAGTTCCTCATCTGCGAATAAAGGATAGTCTATAGAAAAGCAAAACAAGGCGAAGAAATGTTCTGATCGGTGCTTATGCTTAGATGAGATGTGGCTGTGAAGCAATACTTAGATGGGCTGCTGGCTGGTGTGTGTCTGCTGGGTAATATATTATGCATTACAGAGGGGATTACTGTGGCTAAGGTCATGTAATGCTGAAATCAGCAGCTCTGATATCTGTCATCAATCAGTCATAACACCAGCTTATCACCCTATTAGCAACACCTAGCTGCATTAACTGGGACACAAAGTAGACTTCATTTAATAGTAACATTTATAGAACTGCTTATATCCTGTTGTGTGTGTGTGGTGTGTGTGTGGTGTGTGGGGGGGGGGGGGGGGGGGGGGGGGGTAAATGTGAACGGGCTCATGGGGCGATGCCATTAACAGTAACCTGCCGAGGAGAAGCATTCACTGTTGACCTTCCTGCGTCCTGACCTGCTCATAGCTGCAGGGGTTTCATGTTTTAACTATGCAACTGCGCTCAGACCACCTGAAGAAATGCCACTCAAAGAACAAGACACAACACAATGACACACTTATACGCTGACTACACTTCCTGCAGCCTCCAGGCATGCACAATTCATTGAGCACTATTAAAAACACAAATAAGCACATTGTACTCTTTCTTTATGGAAAATAAAAGACTTACTTTTGATTTGATTTAAAGGTCTTTATCTCCCTCTTGAGGCAGAAAAGAGAAACTACACACTACAATAAACAGTCAACTGCATGTGTCCTGCTCTTTCATCATCTTCCTTCTGCCATTGCTCCACAGGGAATCATCTGTATATGTATATATATATATATATATATATATATATATATATATATATATATTGATCTTGTTTCTTTTTAGCTTGATGTATGCTGCATTTATTTCAACAGACTAGGGCCTTCTATAAAATGGTACTGTAAGTATTCCCATGTAAAACTAAATATTTGAGGCGGTGTACATTACAAGAGGGATTTAAATCAAATCCTTCACATTTGGGCCGGCTTGGTTGGTGCAAGCTTACATCAGAATCAGAATCAGAATGGTTTATTGTCAAGTACGTTGATGAGATGACTAAGATGACGGTGAGATGAGATGGAAGGTGATAACAATAAACAATGGACATACAATAATCAATATCAAAATCATTTTTTTTAAAAACAGTATGTTAAAATAAGTATGTATTATAAAATAAAAATGGCAAGTGTATCTTAATAAAGAAAAGATGAACAAGTTGGGGTGCACCATCATGGTCGTGGAATATCCTCTGCTGATCCTTATTGGTGATGGAGCGGATATTCGGCTCTGATTTGATGTGCTGGGTTATGGTGGAGCCCAGGAAGCGGAAGGACTCCACAATGTTGACGAGGGAGTCACAGAGGGTGATGCGTGGGGCTGCATTCTTCCCTAAATCCAGAACCATCTCTTCTGTCTTCAGAGCGTTAAGCTCCAAATTGTTTTGTCTGCACCAGGTCACCAGATGGTCATTCTCACACCTGTAACCCCACCAGAGATGAGTCCAATGAGGGTGGTGTCATCGGTAAACTTCAGGAGCTTGACGGACTGGTGACAGGAGGTGAAGCTGTTGGTGTACAGGGAGAAGAGCAGAGGGGAAAGAACGCAGCATTGGGGGGATTCGGTACTCATGGTCTGAGAGGCTGAGACATGTTTTCCAGCTTTGCATGCTGCATCCTGTCAGACAGGAAGTCTGTGATCCACTTGCAGCTGGAGTTGGGTACGTGCAGATGGGAGAGCTTGTCCTGCAGCAGAGATGGGATGATGGTGTTAAAGGCAGAGCTGAAGTCTACAAACAGGATCCTGGCGTTCCTGATGAGTGCAGATGCTGGAGGATGAAATGAAAGGCCATGTTGACTGCGTCGTCTACAGACCTGTTTGCACTGTAGGCGATCGGCAGGGGGTCCAAGATTGGGTCGGCGAGGGTTTTGAGGTGGGACAGGACGAGGCGCTCAAAGGACTTCATAAGCACAAAGGCCTTGGTGACGGGCCTGTAGTCATCAAGTCCTGTGATCCTGTTTTATGAGGGATGGGGAAGATGGTGGAGGCCTTGAAGCAGGCTGGTACGTGGCATGTCTCCAGGGAGTGGTTGAAGATGTCTGTGAACACCGGAGACAGCTGGTCAGCACAGTACTTCAGGGTGGAGGGGAAGACAGAGTCCGGGCCGGCTGCTTTGTGGGGGTTCTGACTTTTAAACTGTCTGTTGACGTCTCTCTCCAGAATAGAGAGAGTCATCATTGTGGTCAGGGTTGATGGGGGGGGGGAGCTGGTGGTCTCAAGCTGTTGGATGGGGTCATTGGGGGATGAGGTCAGGACTGTCCCATTGCAGGTGGTTGGGTAGGTGTTTAACATATAAGCTACCATCATGTTTAGTTTTACAGGAAGTAATTATGATTGGATTTAGGAATACAAAATATTTTATTTCTTTGTAAAAAATTGAAATTAGCAATTAGAGACTAAGCTAATCCTGATGAACATTAGAACCCTGGCTCTACCGAGTATCATGAGAAAGGGTGGGGAAGGGATTTTTAAAAAGCCATTCTCTATATTTCTAGGTTTTATGTTTTATGCTCTGTGTTTCTTGAGGGTTTCTTGGGTCATATTAACTTCCCTGGCAGTCTATCCTGTGTGTGCTGCTAACAAGACAGCTCTTCATAATGATGACAAGGACCTGTTCTCTGTTAACAGACTCCATATGGAAGACAATCAGTCCCACTGGGACCTGTGTCAAGTAGAGTGTAAAACGTCAGAAGCGTGCACACTGCAGTGCACACACAACATTATACCCAGCCATACACACATGCATGTACATTTATAGTGGAAGCAATACAAGGGAGAGAAAGTGAACTTGGAAGCAAAGAGATTGGTCTTTCTACTCAGACATCTGCTCAGTCCCAGAGACAGATGGTGAGCCAATCAGACCGCCTGGTGCCACTGCAACTCCCCGCCTCCCATGCCACCCTGCCACCCCTCCCCTAAACCTGCATCCTGGCACACATGACAGGTGGCACCTTGCAAATGTGATACCGCCATTGCCCTGGAAAATAACTGATGTATTCATTACATTAAAAACAAGCATGCAGCAGATCAGCAGAAAACCAAAAATGTGAATCCAACTCTTTTCCACTAATTACATTTACAATAATGTTGTTCACAGCCACATATCAAAGGCAAGAGATGAGATCCACAACCAGACACAAAAAAGCTGTAGACAAAGATTAACTGACCTGTCAGCTTATAAATGCAGTGCACCTAAACCATACCCTTGCCTCAGATTCGGCTATGATCGATTAAACTGGAATACACTGAGCTTATTTTGTGTTTTAATGCTGCAACACCAAGCAGAAAACCCTCATTTATCATGTATCTACCCTGGAAGGTTTATTTACTTGATCTTAAAAAGGGACAGCCGTCAGACAAATGGACTTTTGCCGTGGGCAATATCCTGCCAGCCAATTGAAATATGATAGAAATCTCCGAGAGTCAGTGCATGAAGCTCATCTAAACATTTCTGTCTGTTTGTTCTGGGAGCATAGATTGACTGCACCATATGGTAGGTCATGTGTGAGTGTACGTGTGTGTGAATGCAGAAACGTGTGTGGGCGTGAAGGAAAAAAAAGATGCGTCTCTTTCTCGTGCTGCTGTTCAATCAATGAAATGGCCAGTATAGTACAGTGAATGCAATTACACATCTCAGCCCACGTTTATGCACAAACCCATAGACCGCATCCACCCAAGATTTACATAATTAGCGAGCCTTGTTTCATCTGAGCCATTTCATCTCACCCTGCAGAGGTACCCAGAACAGAGATGGAGAGCCCTAATAAACATCAGGATGAAGCCAGAGAGACTAGCAGACTTTGATGAGCATCTGCCAGTGTGCACATGCTGGCTGGGTCACGTCCTGCTCGTTAATGGCTGTTTCATTAACCCTTTCCTCTCACTACCTACACAAGATAAGGCCAGTTGATAACCTGGCTCACAGCCGATCAGCCATTAGATGCACAAGGAACGCCGTCACACTCTACTGAGAGCCTGCCACATACATTAACATGCATGAAGGGATGCACTGCGCACACACACACACACACACACACTGCAAACACTTCACATATTCACACCTGAGACTTTCCCCTAACTACACACACACAGAAACCCACAAATGACCACAGCTGAGCGAGCAGATACTCTGGTGAAGTCAATTAGAATTGAGGGGCCTTCACCTCTGCAGCTCATCAATAGTCCTTAAACAGGCTGCAGTGTAAACAGCTCAGAAGATTTAATGGTATGCTGTAGGCTCTCTCACACACACACTCACACACACTCACACATGCACACACCAATCCTTATACATTTATGCATGTGGTGAGAGGTGAGAACCGCTTCTCTCGTTTCTCATTTACATGTTTTCTCCCTCTCTCACTCTGAAAAAAGGGAAATTCTTCACAACTTGGCAAAGCTCAACAAAAAAATATATAATGTTTAACATGCAATGAACAAATCGTACCACATAAAAGCAGAATTTCTTCATAATACCCCTTTGATCTTAAACAGGCTAATCAATACTGTGATCATGGACAACTTTCAAAGATGACAAATGAGATTTAAAGCTCCAATCAATATCAAACCTGAGCTGTGACCACGACTTTGTGGACTCAGCAAATGGATTTATATTCAACCTTGATGCAACTAATTATGAAATAAAACATACACCTGCAGGATTCAAAGTCTTTATGCCAACATTAAATTAAATGACTTTATATAATGCAGGTGTTAGTCATCCATAAACTCACAAAGCATGATCACGATCTCAGCAGCACTATGAAGCTCTTTTTGCCTCTTTTTTTTACCTCTTTATCTTAGAATAAAGGTCTGCACAGTTAGATATGGTTCAGTGTCTATTCTCTTATCAATCCAGTTTCCAGCCGGAGCAGGCAGCGGTTGTTGACAAACAAGCTAATATAAATCCACCATACTGTATGTTAGCAGTCCAAAAGGAAATTAAATACCGATCAAACTGATGTCTGCTATTTGATCTGCTCTCTTTGGCGTTGTACTGCAGCCTCATTCTTTGACTTTACTACAGCTCCAGATGCTGAAATCCGAGCTTTGATAAAAGGGTTAAACTGGACGAGCTCTTCAGTGGGAAGAGGAATGCGGCATTGAGTGGTGCCTTTTGTCTCAGTCATGTTTCTGATTATCATCTTTTGAACTCGCAAACACTTAAAACACTATCAAGTCAACACTTCTAGGTCACACTGAATAGTGTGGTGTTTCATAAACTATATTGTCTGCATATTCTTATGATCAGATTATAATCTGCATATAAACCATAACAACAAAAACGGATATGAGACATTGTTAGTGGGATAACGTATTTAATTCAGCATGTTTGAAACTGAACAATAAGACCATTTTGTCTCTTTGGTTTCACTTTTATATTCCTTGCTTCATTTTTTATTCCAACCTTGTTAATAAAGTAATACTTGTAACCGGGTTGTTCATGTCGCCTGCATGACACAACACTGTAAGAACACACGGACCAAGTATCCAAGATGCACTTTTTTTTGTCGTCTGTCTCCTGAACATTGTACACCGCAGTCGCATTCTCTAAACACGCGGGTGTCTTTTCCTAACTCCTCATGAATTCTCCTTTGCATCTTTCCTTGACCCTGTGAAGTTTTCCACAGAGGTCAAGGAAAAGTGGTTAGGAATAGAAGTTAGGGGGTAATTGTTTTGACTATCTGACCGCAACCCGTGTTTTAGAGGGATGCTGAAGCGAATTATCGCCATTGAGTGAACAGTGAAAATTGTACGAGAGCAATAATGTTCACAACTTAGTGGCTGACGACCAGTTATCCTATGGTTTGGACTTTTGTGATCTACAAGAGGTAAATACGAGTTGTTTATTGTTTTCTGTACTGTGACTAAATGTTATAGTGTAAAACAATGTTGTGTTGATTAGCAACACGTGTGCTGCTGTTTCTTCTGCACCATCACCCAGCTTTTCCTCACCTCAACCTCTGAATATTCCTTGGATTCGTACTAACAGAACTTGCGCGTGCCTTTTTGTTTTTAGGCCTCTACGCTCCCAAGCCACGACTCAGGCTTGCAACAGGAGTGTTGTGTGAGACTGTGGGTTCACTGTATATTGATGTTCACATGTTAAAGATGCTATTTATTAAATTATTTATTATATTAGAGTCTAAGTAGAGGTAACCAATGAAAATCTGCCCATAGCATCAAAGGCCCTTTGCATGTAAATGACACTCATACACAATGCAATTAGCAAAACATCAACAGAAACATCATATAGATTAATTTGTTCTAAAGAGGTGGAGCATTTTCGAGTATAGAGCCATACAAACTTTAAATCTAGGTAGTTGCAGTTCCTTATATCCTGATCTTTGCTATTTCACATGTATGAAATATTTCATAACGTATACAATGTTTCCTTCCGTCTAATTATTTTTATCGGCCTATAACACATGTTTGCTTGAATTGCTGTGTAGAATTGAAATGATCTTCACACAACAAACTTGATTTGTAGTGTAGGCGTCGCCCCTCTGAAAACACAACACCCTATTAATATTCATATTGTTCACACTTAACACAAACAGCCACGCCTATTAAATAACACTGTTAATTTCATAGTCTTAAAAGAAACAACAGATTGAAGACGAGCATGATGAGGTTTGTTTGCGTTGTAAAGTAAAGGTGTCTCTTTCCCCCTGCAGCAACTACAGAGCTTTAGTTAGCTGACATCAGCAGAACCAGCTCCTTGCATCACTCAAGCATGACTGTTCTGCAGTCTGACTGCAGCTTTAGGAAAATGATTAACTGGACAATTATTCTTTTTTAAATTTATTATAGAGAAACTAGCACTGTACAAATAAGCAAAAAGGTTTGTGGAGAGAAAGAAAAAGCACAAGACGTTCCTGTAGTGGTACAAAAATATAGTGAGAAAAAACAATGAAATGCCATCTGTGCCTGTGTTTCTGATTCATAGCCTACTAATCCCCCATAAGAGGTAGGAATATATGAAGAGTGTGTACACTGATTCAGCAGGAGCACTTCGAGAATAGGTCACGTTCTGTTCTGGCAGGTGTGTGTTGTGTGCGTGAATTTAAAAGTGACACTTTGACTCATTGCATTTGATTGTGTGACTAAAAGATTATGAGATGGAAATCACTGGATGCGCTGGTCGAATCACATCCACCAAAAGTACCAAAGACTTGTTTCCACAGTTACATACGGACATGCATACTTGCAACAACAGTTTATCTGCTTCTCCTCCTCTGCCATTGTTACAGGGCAGTAATCAATTCTCTCAGTATGATGTCATTCTGCTAACCCTCCCCCATGCTGTTCAACCTCTTCCATGTGTATGCTGCATGGCGGCTCCATCGTAGTGTGCATCAGATCAGGAATAGAAACTACGACGATAATCTTAATTGGGAATAATATCCAAACACTAATAATAACTTGTGTTTCATTGTGTCAAGTTTTTTTTAGGGATAAGCACTCATTTTGACTCAAGCTAATGTACATTGCAATTAGGTCACATGTATACACACAAACAGTCAGTGCATCACGTCATAAGCCGTGATTTGATTACCGCTGAATGAATCATCTGGCTTGATCACACTGAGTCATCTGGCCTCCATCCTGTGTGACAGGATAATTGAATGAGGGATAGTAATGAAGAGCCATGGAAGCCAACATGAAGAGCAGCATACGGTCTTTGTTTTTGGGTTGCCTCTCTTTCTGAGTGGTTCTGAGAGCTGGATGCTTGCCCAACTATAAATAACACCTCCATTATACGGTTATCCACATGACTTCACAACTGGCAAAGTTGTAGCCCCACACATGCGATAATAATTGCCTTGGCAGGTGTTGTCATCGACCACAGCAGTGCACGCTTCCTGCAGGAAACAGACAGAAGAGCTCCAACATGGACACTGCTGCATCCCTCACTCTATGCAGAGCAGAACCCTAAAGCAATATGAAGATAATCCACTTAGCTTCTGTGTGTGTCAAGATACCAAGTTGCCCTGCTTTCGCTCAGCAGCATTCACTCGGGCCCAGTGTAACGGATAGCGAAATGCATATGGTTCATCTTCATCTGCATATCGAAAAAGACATTCTGACAGAACAAGCAATCCGCAAAAATAAAACAAGACGAGCCAGAGCAGAACATTGAGATAAACTGTGTTCCCATTTCTTTCCGTCTCTAATTATGATTCCATGTGACACTTTATCAGCATGTGTTCAATTTAAGATAAACCCTGGATTAGCTGCATCAAAAAACTAAACCCACTGAAGCCTGAGAGATGTTGTTGGATTTAGTCTGTAATCATTGCTGTTATTTACCCCGTATGCTCATCAAAAGGTGCAGGTTTAAAGCACTTCTAAAGCTTCTTTATCAAAAACCCAGATTGCAGTCGACTTTGTTGGCATTTCATGTTGTGCATCAGGGCACCCCCACAGGGCATATCCATGTTGGAGATAGCTGCTCTTCTCTGAGCCCTAAAGAGCGTAGCTAATCGTCTCAGTGCTCAGCTGCTCCAGTTCTGATTTTAAAGTCGAAAATAAATCCTACAATCAAGAGCACACACATTAGTTTGATCCCTAACAGGAAATAATTGTATGTAACTTCACAAGTCAAGAATAACAACAACACTAAGAGCTACGGAATAAAGATCTTGGCAGTAAAGCTATAACACGACCCATTGGGGTCAAATGATACCATCTAGTTTGTGATCTGTTCTCAATATCAAATGACATAATGTCTCTGTGTGTCTTAGCCAGAGACAGACTTGGTATTGATCCCTTTATCCTTTCGCTAAAACAGAAACCCATCACGGCAGACAGATGGAGACAGAAATGAAATATATATAAAACATGTCCATATCTAATTAATATGTGATGGTTAAAGTGCATTTAAAAAAATGACTATAATTCCCCCAAGACTCATTCATACGTTTCTCCTCCCATAGTATTTTATTGATCCAACCCATTAATGGAAATACTTGGATACTAGCAGTAATTCTTGGTCCAGTCTGTAACAGACATCAGGCCATTGGGTTTTATAGCTGAGCTAGAGTAAGTCTGGGCCAATCACATTAGTTTCAGACCAATAAAGCCCAGAGGAGAACTAAAGCACAATTTACTGCCCTTATTTTATTTGTATGAGCCATAACGGATTCATGGCAGAAAACAAGAAAACATCATTTGGCTTGTTTGTGGTAACTGAATGAGTTCACTTCTGGACAAATCCAGCTTGAGCTTGGTGAGTGAGCCTATCTATGAACATAATTTGTTTGAATGTTTTATGTGGGTGATGTGGGTTAGTTGTGCTGTCTGTGCGAATTACGCTTATGAATGTAGTTTCTGTAATTACTGCAGGAGATATTCACTGATTTACCTGAGATATTAATACAGAGGCAGTAAGCAATGTTATTCACACACTCTCTCTCTCACACACACACACACACACACACACACTGAATAAACTCCCATTGATAATTAAGAACTTGTCAGTGTGAATACAAATGCCATGGATTTGGGGGAAAAATCCCTCTGAGCTGTGAAATTAGTTCTCCAATGTCAAACTTTTTCAGCCCGTATTTATAGGACAATTTGACACAGGCCAGACTTAAGTCATGTTATTTCTTAGCTTTTGGGAGCTCAACAGCCATTGATAAATATCTGCCAAAGAAGACGCCAAAAGAGCCAGTGAAGTCCATATTGATACGTTTCTGGTGAGAAAGCTGGAGACGTGTGGCGATAATCAGAAATGGAGAAAGCGACGGTGGAAAGTTATGACAGTAAGCCAGTTTTCCTGTGCGAGCTGGGTTGACAAGGCCTGTCAGCTATGACAGTAAGAGGACTTGTAAGGGAATGCCCTCGATGCTCATGTTGTAAAATAGAGTCAAGGGACACCAACTGTCTGCCAGCAGATTAAGCCATTTTTGTCTCCACGCCATACAAGGTAAAAAATAAACAACCTTAAGGACAATTCTAATATTGAGGGGGCAATTGTAAATGTGATAATGTGTGTTGTAGTGTGCCACTTTCTGTGGAGAAAAAAAAACCACTTTCACTTTCTACTCCTTTTATTACTCGCTCATTCTCTTTTTATTCCCACCCACATCACTCACATTTCCTTTTTCTCCATCCTTCCGCTGCCCTGTCTATCATCTCATGCACTCTGCTCTTTACTGATGCCTCTACCTCGAGTGGGGTGCATGGCCTATCGCCATAGTAACAGACAGCCATGACAGGTGGAGATAGCAGGTAGTGCGGCGATGCATGACTCCCCCTGGGACTGCAGAATGCCAACACTATAGAATGAGAATGAGCAGAACAAGATCTCTTACACAAAGTCACCCTGCATACTGAGTGTACTTTCAATTCATTAAAGCTTATCATCAGAGGGGTCCGTGCCTTATCTGTATTCTACACGTGCATCAAAGCCACACTGCCATTGTCTCACTGTGTGGCCAGACATGAGGCAGAGAGGAGAGCTATGGATTTATGCATGATGTGTGTTTCTATTTCATCGCTCTCTATGGCTCGATCTGAACCTGGCCAAGCCAAGCCAAGCCAATCTGTTTCATGTCAGCGAGGGACTGGATTCTGCACTAACAAGATCCTTCAAATCCTCTGCAGTCTTCTCGATAGTGTGTGTTCGAATAGATTCAGTCTTGGAGATGGGAAATGATCGCAAGCTAATGTCACACACACTCTCACACCCCTGCAGCAACTTATTTACATGCACTTCACGCACATGCCATTTTCACACCCATATAAAAAGTCACATTTCATTTAAGGACATCTGTCCCAGACACAGACACCATGTTCAGCACCACATCCCCAATGCCTGCAGTGGTCTTCGAGGGATTTCTCCCACACTTCCCCACTGCATTAGTTGAACACGTGGTGGAGTTGGACAAAAGCTAGAGTTCTCTGAGTTGGATGCAAAAGACAGCAGTTTCTTTAATACGTAAACCGGCTTCAGAGCCTCACTAGGATGTTATCGGAGGATGTGGGGCTAGATGGTAGTAAAAGGGCAGGAGCAAACAATCAATATAATTTTCAATGATATGACAGCTCACCTGCGTGAGTGGCTGCATGATTATTTGCAATGAGGAGAGAGTGATGAGAGAACAGCAGAGAAAGAAAGAAACAAAGACAGACATTACTATACCCCTCCGAGACTCACCATGAGCAAACACACGGCTGATTCCGGCTTGAGTTGGACAGCCATGATGGGATCCTCCTATGGATTCTTGTGAAAAGAGAATGCCAGAGGGACTCTCTTTCTTATCCTCTTCCTCGTTCCTCTTATTCTGAGGAGTCTTCACGCAGGAAGCAAGCTCACCTCTGTCCAGATGAAGTCGGTTGAATGGTCCTCCGACTCTCTGTCCTTAACCAGTCAGTGCTGCAGACAGCCTCTGGTCTCTAATTGTAATGCCACAGTCCCTGGAGAGCCTGTGACTCCCCAGTCTATCTGCTACTCTTCAGACTGAGCATAAAGCAATCCTTCTTCCAGTTCTTTGATCTGAGAGCAGTGCAGACCCCCCCAGCCCTCTACACTCCTCCTTTCACTTTTAAAACACTCCCCACAGACCCCACACCCACCTCCCCCAAACCCCTCTGACTCGGGCGCCTCTTGCTAAATGCTCCCCTCCCTCTGTTGCTGCCTTCTGCCTCCCTTGCAGTCAACTCTCTTCACAACACAAAGCACATCCAGGCGTGCACGTGGGTTTTCGGTCTCTTCTTTCTCCTGAGGCTGTCCTGTCGCTGCTCCACAGGATGTAACCTGCATCAGTGATGCTCTCCAGTCTAAATCACTTCTCCACTGTGGTGGGAAAGACACACGCTCAGCTCTCCACTATCCAGCACAGAGAGAACCCCTGTAGGCTGATCCTCTGCCTCATGTATCAGACAGTTTCTGAAGGGCAGAGGAGGAGGTAAAGAAGCAGCCAGGAGGAGAGAGATGGAGTGGAGAGAGGTCCCCACTGGGCTGAGCGTAAATGAGGGGGGGTGGAGAAGAGGGAGGGGAAAGAGCTATGGAAATACAGAGAGCGAGAGCGGACCGCGCCTATCGATACCAGACTAAACAGCAAGGCAGCATGGGATGTGAGTAATATGCTTCCGCTCACTTAATGAACAGAGTGTGCACGTGTGTTTGTGCGCATATGATTTAGATTCATGGTAGCTGTCATGTTCACAGACACCTGGGCTCCAGACTGTGATTTTTTTTTTACAGCGATGTTTGGCATAAATAATTTACACTGAAAACATACACAGCGTGGCTTATTTTGTCTTGTGTGTGCAAGAGCACACAAGACAGAGATAAGTAATGAGAGAGAGCGCAAAGGTAGGCAATCATGTAAAAATACAAATAGTGAAGGTTTTAGCTGGAAATAAAGCTCACTGCTCAGATTAAAATAGTGTGAACATATAATTATCTTTATTGTGACATGTATTGACATGTTTTATTGGTTTGTCAACAGCTGGGTACATAGTCCCAGCATTATGTTCAAATAAAGCATTTTACCAATCAAATAACATTTTTAATAGTTGATCACATAATACCTTTTATTATTATTTCTTCTCAAAATAACCTGCAGTAGTAAATTGTAAGAATGTACGTGTGTGTGTGTTATCCTCCTCCTTGTTTGTGTGTTATCTTTTTTTTTTTACCCTCAAGATCTTTGAAGGGCTGTCATTTGTTCATTAATATAACTGATGCAGTGTCAGTCTCAGCAAAGCTTGCTTGCTGAAAATCACACCAAAAGAATCGAGATTGACAGACTTGCAACATATGCAAAGATTCTTACCACAGCTCCACCCCAGTCAGACAGCACAACACGGCATGACTGTGTGCCTTTCATAACTTCCTCTCACAGTGCATGCTCGCTACCACTCGTGGTTCCTAGGAAGTCAAAAGATGTGTCACAGCATTTGTATAGACGCTGTAAAAATAGAGGGAAAAAAGAAAAAGGAACAATAATCCAGTTTGTATTTCATTTTTAAAAAATCACTCTAATGATGACATGTGTAATGCTGATGTGTGACTACATCTATTTAAATACATAATGTTCTCTAATCACAACAGGAAATCATACATTCAACAAATGCTTGAGCTTTCCATCGTAGCCTACACTGTAAAAAAAGTCTGTATATTTTACAATGAAAAACCGTTAAATCCCAACAGTAATAGACCGTTAATTCAAAAAAGGTAATATTCCGTATCTACCACATTGAAACACCGTAAATATATATATCAGCCCAAACCGTAATGTAAGCAAGTATTTCTTGTAAAAAAAAATTTTTTTTACTGTTAATTGTACTAAACAGTGCACTAATAACGGAAATACACCGTAATATGAACAACAATCAATACCGTAATTTTTACATTCTTGTCTTGTTTTAAATACATTCTGTCACTGTTAAATGTGCGGACTGCTGTCCTGACAACTGAATTATAACGTATTATGAATATAACAGCCAGCCCTGTAATTTTCACATTTATTATTTGTAAAAAATACAGTTTGTCACTGTTAAATGTACTAACGATTGACTTATTACAGTAATATACCGTAATATATAACAGCCAACACCGTAATTTTTACAAATTCTGTTTGTAAAAAATACATTTTGTCACTGTTAAATGTACGATTCACTGGGCTCATAACGTAAATATACTGGAAGATAAATTTCACTGGGCTCATAACGTAAATATACTGGAAGATAAATTTAAAAGCCAACACTGTAATTTTCGCATTCATTATTTGTAAAAAATACAGTTTGTCACTGTTAAATGTACTAACGATTGACTTATTACAGTAATATACCGTAATATATAACAGCCAACACCGTAATTTTTACAAATTCTGTTTGTAAAAAATACATTTTGTCACTGTTAAATGTACGATTCACTGGGCTCATAACGTAAATATACTGGAAGATAAATTTCACTGGGCTCATAACGTAAATATACTGGAAGATAAATTTAAAAGCCAACACTGTAATTTTCGCATTCATTATTTGTAAAAAATACAGTTTGTCACTGTTAAATGTACTAACGATTGACTTATTACAGTAATATACCGTAATATATAACAGCCAACACCGTAATTTTTACAAATTCTGTTTGTAAAAAATACATTTTGTCACTGTTAAATGTACGATTCACTGGGCTCATAACGTAAATATACTGGAAGATAAATTTAAAAGCCAACACTGTAATTTTCGCATTCATTATTTGTAAAAAATACAGTTTGTCACTGTTAAATGTACTAACAATTGGACTTATTACAGTAATACACCGTAATATATATAACAGCCAACACCGTAATTTTTACAAATTATATTTGTAAAACATACATTTTGTCACTGTTAAATGTACGATTCACTGGGCTCATAACGTAAATATACTGGAAGATAAATTTAAAAGCCAACATTGTAATTTTCGCATTAATTATTTGTAAAAAATACAGTTTGTCACTGTTAAATGTACTAACAATTGGACTTATTACAGTATACACCGTAATATATATAACAGCCAACACCGTAATTTTTACAAATTATATTTGTAAAACATACATTTTGTCACTGTTAAATGTACGATTCACTGGGCTCATAACATAAATATACTGGAAGATAAATTTAAAAGCCAACATTGTAATTTTCGCATTCATTATTTGTAAAAAATACAGTTTGTCACTGTTAAATGTACTAACAATTGGACTTATTACAGTATACACCGTAATATATATAACAGCCAACACCGTAATTTTTACAAATTATATTTGTAAAACATACATTTTGTCACTGTTAAATGTATGATTCACTGGGCTCATAACGTAAGTATACTGGAAGATAAATTTAAAAGCCAATACTGTAATTTTCGCATTCATTATTTGTAAAAAATACAGTTTGTCACTGTTAAATGTACTAACGATTGGACTTATTACAGTAATATACCGTAATATATATAACAGCCAACACCGTAATTTTTACAAATTCTGTTTGTAAAAAATACATTTTGTCACTGTCAAATGTACGATTCACTGGGCTCATAACGTAAATATACTGGAAGATAAATTTAAAAGCCAACATTGTAATTTTCGCATTCATTATTTGTAAAAAATACAGTTTGTCACTGTTAAATGTACTAACAATTGGACTTATTACAGTATACACCGTAATATATATAACAGCCAACACCGTAATTTTTACAAATTATATTTGTAAAACATACATTTTGTCACTGTTAAATGTACGATTCACTGGGCTCATAACGTAAATATACTGGAAGATAAATTTAAAAGCCAACATTGTAATTTTCGCATTCATTATTTGTAAAAAATACAGTTTGTCACTGTTAAATGTACTAACAATTGGACTTATTACAGTATACACCGTAATATATATAACAGCCAACACCGTAATTTTTACAAATTATATTTGTAAAACATACATTTTGTCACTGTTAAATGTATGATTCACTGGGCTCATAACGTAAGTATACTGGAAGATAAATTTAAAAGCCAATACTGTAATTTTCGCATTCATTATTTGTAAAAAATACAGTTTGTCACTGTTAAATGTACTAACGATTGGACTTATTACAGTAATATACCGTAATATATATAACAGCCAACACCGTAATTTTTACAAATTCTGTTTGTAAAAAATACATTTTGTCACTGTCAAATGTACGATTCACTGGGCTCATGATGTAAATATACTGGGAGATTTAAAACACTGTAATTTTTGCATTTATTCTTTGTAAAAAAAAAATGTTGTCACTGTTTCAACACAAACACAAACACAAATGTAACCAACAAACAATACAAAACAATAAATTATAGTTGCAAACTCTTATTCTCATTCGAAGCAGTGGAGGTAATCGTGCATATGATGGGTGCCCCGTACATAAGTTCTCCTTGTTTTGCATATACACATGACATGTACAGTTTCACCGTTTAAGATTCGTTCAAACCACACTTTCTCTTGATTTGACCGACATACAGAGAAAGACAGTGAGAGAGACAGACAGACAGACTCACAGACAAACAGACAGGCAGAGACAGACAGAGAGACAAGCTCAAACGAGCACTACATGTTTTGAATCACCTACAGTCAAATTCACAAGACACCCTCCATTTTAAAGGCCTCCAAAGCCAAGAGCTGAACCCAGAAAAGAGTCCTGAGGAAAGTACCGGCAATTGTAACGGGGAACGTGAGGCCTTTGGCGAATAAGACCAACGAACTCGGCGCACTGTAAAGTCTGAGGGGCTTCCGTACGTGTAGCCTCATGCGTTACGCGGACTTTCCGGATCACAGTGCGTCGATGCCCGGCTTCAGGCCTGTTCGGGCGGACAGAGACGCTATACAGAGCGGTAAGAGGAGAGGTGGCGGGATTGCAGTGTATGTGAACAAGAGGTGGTGCAATTCCGACCATGTGTGTGTGTGTGAAGGAGCCCCAACATTGAACTGTTAGCCGTGGGGATGCGTCTGTGTTATTTGCCTAGCGAGTTCACGTCCGCCATTATTGTCGCTGTTTAAGTGCCACCATCAACCTCTACAACCTGAGCCTGAGACAGGAGGAAGTCCCAGTGCTGTGGAAGACATCGTGCCGGGTCCCTGTTCCAAAGAAGTCAACTGCATATTTTACATTTTTGATAGACTATACTATCGACTGGCATTTTTATGAAAATACATTTTGTACATTTGTTATTTTATTGTTAGAACCACTTTGTAACATTGTAAGTGATATTTAAAGTTATATTATTGTTGTTACTGTTAATCTTCTCTATTTTGTCTTTTTTCTGGCTGAGAGAATCATGTCAGCCCACAGTGGACAACCGATTGACTTGTGAATCTTCAAGCAGTAATGATGACAACACCTGCCTTAAGTTCCAGTTTCCTGAACATCGTGCCATGTCTGCTTGAGATTCTGTCCCACCTGTCTTCAGTCTGGACCCAATGACTCAGACAACAGTCTTGTCAAGGCTAAATTTAGGTAAGCGGTGGTATAGTTCAGTGTAGCAAATGATGGGTGCAAGCACAACTCAAACTTCACTCAATGGATCATCCTCGGGTCCATGGCCCGAGCCAACTGCTCATGCAAACATAGAAGATAGAAGGTTTGAACTGATATCCCCCTTAAATTTCGTTCCACGTATAGCAGTAACATTTAATTAATTCTAGGGCATATCCTCGTGTATCTTTCCCAAAATCCATCTTTTACATTACATGTCATTTAGCTGACGCTTTTATCCAAAGCGACTTACAATAAGTGCATTAAACCATGAGTCCAAACTCAGAACAACAAGAATCAAGCAAGTACAATTTCTTCAATAAAGTTAAACTACAAAGTGCTATCAGTAAGAGACATTTAAGTGCTACTACGGCGCTACCTTCCCTATTCAAGGTATAGTATAGGAAAAGACTCCCCCACACACGACCTGACTTAACTTCAACAACTCAGTGCTGGCTCCGACTCTGACTGCCAGGAACCTCGGTGTGACACTCGACAGTCAACTCTCTCTGACTGCCAACATTACCGCAACAACACGCTCCTGTAGGTACATGCTGTACAACATCAGGAGAATACGACCCCTTCTCACTCAGAAGGCGGCACAGGTTCTGGTCCAGGCTCTGGTCATTTCAAGGCTAGACTATTGCAACTCCCTCCTGGCAGGTCTACCTGCTAATGACATTCGACCTCTACAGCTCATCCAGAATGCAGCTGCTCGACTGGTCTTTAACCTCCCGAAATTTACCCACACTACTCCGCGACCTTCACTGGTTACCGGTGGCCGCCCGCATCCGCTTCAAAACATTGGTACTTGCGTACCGTGCTGTGAACAGAACGGGTCCGGTCTACATCCAGGACATGGTCAAACCGTACACCCCAGCTCGTTCACTTCACTCGGCTTCTGCCAATCGGCTTGTAGCTCCTTCAATTCGAGCTAAACACTCAACAAAATCACGACTATACCTTGAATAGGGAAGGTAGAGCCGTAGTAGCACTCTAGTAGCACTTAAATGTCCCTTACCGATAGCACTTTGTAGTTTGGCACTTTAGTAGCACTTAAATGGCACTTACGGATAGTACTCTGTAGTTTGATGTTATTGAAGAAATTGTACTTGCTTGATTCTTGTTGTTCTGAGTTTGGACTCATGGTTTAATGTACTTATTGTAAGTCGCTTTGGATAAAAGCGTCAGCTAAATGACATGTAATGTAATGTAGTCGAAAAATATGTGTTTTTTTAGTTTGCGACGGAAGATGTAGAGACTTTCTGCTGTCCTGATGTCAATGGGGAGCTCGTTCCACCAATGAGGAGCCAGCACAGCAAACAGTCGTGACTTCGTAGAGTGTTTAGCTCGAAGTGAAGGAGCTACAAGCCGATTGGCAGAAGCCGAGCCAAGTGAACGAGGTGGGGTGTGAGGTTAGACCATGTCCTGGATGTAGACCGGACCTGATCTGTTCGCAGCACGGTACGCAAGTACCAATGTTTTGAAGTGGATGCGGGCGGCCACCGGTAACCAGTGAAGGTCGCGGAGTAGTGTGGGTAAATTTCGGGAGGTTGAAGACCAGTCGAGCAGCTGCATTCTGGATGAGCTGTAGAGGTCGAATGGCATTAGCAGGTAGACCTGAAGGAGGAGTTACAGTAGTCTAGCCGTGAGATGACCAGAGCCTGGACCAGAACCTGTGCCGCCTTCTGAGTGAGAAGAGGTCGTATTCTCCTGATGTTGTACAGCATGTACCTACAGGAGCGTAGGTTTGCAACTGTGTCTTTGCACACAGGTGTTCCGTACTATTAATTTAATGGTAAATGAAGGAGGGCATTGTTTGCCATCGGACTGGGTCTCCTCATTAACAAAAATCAAACTGAATGGCGGAGGCAGATATATTAGCTATTATACACTGAGTATTTCAGTTATTCAAATCCACAACAGGATACATACTACTGTAATCTACATTGAACACATTTTGATAATGCTGTTATGCTAAAATGTGTCCTTATTTAACATTCAACCTGACTTATTCATTTTGAATAACTATAAAGGTGACTTTATCATTGGAGCTCAGTTTAACACCAGAAGGCAGTGAATGTTCATCTGTTTAGGCATAATGCTCAAGCACTGCATCAATCTAACTTTGCCTTTGCTTCGTTTTTTGGCTGCAGTGAGGATGACCTGATGGTCCACATACGAGTCTTCAAGCAGAACTTCCTGAACTTTCTGTCCGTGTGAGACTACCATGTTGGGTGCCCTCTTCAGTCAAGTCTGGACTCAGCGACTCATTGCTCTTGATGAACTTAGGGCAAGTGGCTAATCTTTTCATGTTTATTCATGGATTATCCTTCATGTCCACATGCTGTTTCTTCAAGATCTCCACAATGCTTTGTGAGTATACAGTACATGTTATTGGATCAGTTCAACCTGTTTTTTTCACAGAGAATGTTAGTTTCTTAAGGTTTATCAACGATAAACTTCATGTAATAAAATACCGTAACTCATACAGTTGTACTGTGTTTATCTCTGAGTCTGTAATTGGGTTTACAGTAGAATGCTGTTTTTACTAAACATATCGTAATGTATTTTATGGTGTCACTTTATTTTTTACGGTAAAGTACTGGCAACTCAGCTGCCGGTAATTCACCGTTAACTTTTCAATAAAGTACCATAATATATTATACAGTTATACTGTATTTTTCACTGACAAATACTTTAATTAGGTTTATGGTAGAACTGCTGTTTTTACAAAAACATACCGTAATGTGTTATACGTGTCACTTTATTTTTAACGGTAAAGTACTGGCAACTCAGCTGCCGGTAATTCACCGTTAACTTTTTAATAAAATACCGTAATATATTATACAGTTATACAGTATTTTTCACTGACAAATACTTTAATTAGGTTTACGGTAGAACTGCTGTTTTTACAAAAACATACCGTAATGTATTATACGTGTCACTTTATTTTTTACGGTAAAGTACTGGCAACTCAGCTGCCGGTAATTCACCGTTAACTTTTTAATAAAGTACCGTAATATATTATACAGTTATACCGTATTTTTCACTGACAAATACTTTAATTAGGTTTACGGTAGAACTGCTGTTTTTACAAAAACATACCGTAATGTATTATACGTGTCACTTTATTTTTTACGGTAAAGTACTGGCAACTCAGCTGCCGGTAATTCACCGTTAACTTTTCAATAAAGTACCGTAATATATTATACAGTTATACCGTATTTTTCACTGACAAATACTTTAATTAAGTTTACGGTAGAACTGCTGTTTTTACAAAAACACCGTAATGTATTATACGTGTCACTTTATTTTTTACGGTAAAGTACTGGCAACTCAGCTGCCGGTATTTTACCGTATATTTGACAGTTTTTTTTTTTACAGTGTACATCATTTTCAGTTTAAACTCCTCCCCTCAAGTTCAGCATCAGGCTGCAGAGAGGGCGCAGAAAGCGAACCTCTTCATGTTTCCCACAGCCATCACTGAGGAACGAGAGCAGAATATTCTCTTGGATCTTCATGTGGAGAAAAGTTGAGGAGCACCGTGGTGAGTAGAAGCCAGCTTTTGGACAAAGTATCCAGAACAAACAAGGGACATGTTAGTGGAACCTGTTTGTACGTGTCTTTACAAGCAAAAGCTGCCGTTGCTCTCATGTCCGTGTTTAAAAGCGACGGCACTGTAATTACAACACAAACAAACATCTAAGCAGTCATTGAACCACTTCATTTATATTTAGCAAGATCTCTATACTTATTTCCATATGTTGTAATAGATGTGGGGTTGTAGTTGTTCTACCTGAATCCAGCAGGAGATGGAGCTGTTGATCCACAAGACTGAGCCAGTTGTTAACGAAAGCTTGGAGAAATGGGAGTCAGTCGGCCATGGGGGCTTCGGTCATGTCTACAAGGCCAGGCACAAGGACTGGGGCGTTGACGTGGCCATTAAGATACTCCGTGATGGTGTTTGGTAAATGGAAATATCTGCAATGTTTCTGTAACTTAAACTTTTAAACGATATATGCACGTGTCAAAATAGTAGTTCAAGGCACTCTTTTGCTTTCTCTCTACTCCTTTCGGCCTCATTGCAGCCACTTCATGCCACTGTGTGACGAGGCTAATCGTATGCATCAGGCTTCCTGTGAGTTTGTGCTGAGACTTCATGGAATCTATCAGGGATGTCCGCCTGGAGGGACATCCACACAACAGGGGTTAGTGATGGAGTTCATGGAAACAGGATCTGTTGAGTCCCTGCAGAAGGACCTCTCTGGCCCTCCACTGTGGCCCCTGGTCTGCCGCTTGGCCCATCAAGTGGCTGTCGGCATGAACTTCCTCCATTCACGGAAACTTATGCACCACGACCTAAAGCCAAGTAATGTACTGCTGAATGTCGATCTTAACGCCAAGGTAGAGTGCCTTCGACCTCAACTCTTAAGTTTAAGTCAACTGTGAGGCTGATTTAATCGTTTATTTGATATTATGTGTCCCTTCTTTCTGCAGCTAGCAGACTTTGGTCTGTCCAGAGTTTCCACCAGTGCTTTGAACAGCAACAGAGAAATAATGAGGGGGATCGAAGGTTCATACAAGTACATGCCTCCTGAGGCTTTTGAAGTATCATATGAACCTGTCCGTTCTTTTGACGTATACAGGTGAGACATAACATTAACAAATAATTCTACTCAGTATGGGAAAAATCTTAACAGCATTAACATGTTACTGAAATTCTCTTCATCTCTATTCAGCTATGGTATCCTGCTTTGGTCCATTATCACTGGTAAAGAGCCATATCCAAGTAGGTATAATCTGTTTTATTGTCCCATCATTTTCCACCCCATTGTTTTTCTTTTGTTGACATTTAGGATTCCAATCTTTTATGCAATGAAATCCCATCCTACCAACACATGTATCATCTTTTCCCTCACAACATAACTCAGCCCTTTATACACCGTATATGTCCAGTTTACACAATATGTTATGCGTGTAAGTTAGCATGCATGTCTTCCTTGTATCACATGCACTGTAGGCGCTGCATTTGCTCTTGTGGAACTGAAGATCCCTGTTGGGGACAGACCTAAGTGTGAGAAAATTGACCAGATGAGAGAAGAAGGGTTGAAAGAACTGGTTGACCTCATGAAGAAGTGCTGGGATGGCAGTCCCTCAGAGAGGCCCACCTTCAAAAGTACATGTTCATCATTATCACAATTTTATAACATTTTCTAGTCTGAACAATATGCTTAAATCCAATTAGCCTTTTGTCGACTAGCTTGACAGATCCATATTTAAAATTAAACTTTTCTTCTGTTTCAGATTGCCTTGCAGTCACTGAGAATGTGTTCTCAAAGAACAAGGAGGGAATTCATGATGCGGTCGGTCATGTGTTGACAACACTGGTACAACTAATCAGTATAATTTCAGGATTTTAAATATAGTGCAGATTAATCCTAATTTATAATGCAGAGTAACACTTCTGGCTGGTCTATCGATTTCTTTAATGCATCATATTTTCTCCCTGTTTTCCTTCAGAAGTCACCAACCAAATGTCAATCAAACACAACGTTGGCTCTCAATGTTCCTCTTCAGCCACCAGGTAGATTTGTCAATACTGTTTGTGAGTCAAGGGGAGTTTTAATATAATAAATGATCTCTAACTTTCCTGAATGAACCCCGATATATTCTTCTCTTTTTCAGAACAGTCAGAGTCAATTGCTACTGTGGACAATGTCATATTAACAAAAACTGAACGGTCTCCAATACAGGTATGCTAAATGCCTTTTGACCATTACCTCACAGGAAGTTAAAAACAAACCCATGAGTAACTAATAAGTAACTTTATTTAACCAGGTAGTCTTGAGAAGAGAGAACAAAAACATTTAGCCAAAGACAAACCTAAAATACAATCAACAGACGAGAGAACAGGAATATTGTTTTGTGTTAACAATATTTATCATTAATTTAAATAAATATTATTTTGATGCAAATGGACTGTGGTTTATTATCTTAGATAGATAGATACTTTATTCATCCCCAGGGGGAAATGTGTTATCATACTATACCACACGTCATTTACTCATAAAGAAACAAACAAAAACAAACCCGCTGTTTTGGATTTGGATTCTGAAACTAGCGTGTGATACATTAAAATAGATTTCACAATATAGACAGAGAGCTTCTTTTTTTTTGCCAACAGGATTCTGTCAGAATTTCTACTACAAGTACTACAGACAAAGGTGAGTATTGTTGTTACTGTATTGATATTGCCTGTGTGTAAATAAAGATCTAAAATTAGCATGATATTGACATGTATCATTTCAATCACATGGCGCCTCATTAATGATTGAATTGTGCGTTTCATGTGCATGCTTTCCTTCTTTTGTATTTTAAAACAGCAACGTTTGTTGATGACAACAGGGCAAAGTTGATTCAAAACGTGACCGAGGTCATGGCAATAACAGACCATCTCGGAGACTTGGTTCACAGGGAAACCTACTCATTGATTCTTGGGAAAGCAACTAGCCAGGAAAAAATGAGAGTGCTTTATCAAAGGGCATTACGTTCAGGAGGAGAAGAGGTCAAAGCAGCCTTCTACGACGCCCTCAAATATCACCAGCCCAAACTAGTGGAGAGGCTCGGTAGGATTTCCTTCTGCTAAAATGACCAAACATGGGAGTTATGACATTTTAATAAAACATTGACATTTTTTTTTACCTTTCCCTCAGGTGGCTAATTCTAAAGAAACGGTTCCCTTGCTGCAGATGTCAAAGATTTGCCTTTCCTCTCCTCCTAGACTTCCATATTTTGTGAAAAATCGATATTTGATTGATTTTCATAAATACAATGTGTTGAGATTGTTTCTATACTTGTTATACATCAAGTCATAGATGAATTATGGTGCTAGTTTAGTGCCTTATTGAAAGTTCATATCAAAGATAATAGGAGCAAGGACGACCAACAGAGGCAAGAGTTTAGCAGATCAGCCTTCTCTATTAGATAAAAATACTTTTGGAGCTCAGTACCAAGTTATATAAGAGTGCTGCAGCTTTACTGATTGGAAATCACGGCTAAAAGCAACCCGTCAGGAATAAACGCAAACACTTGATGTCACTTAATGTTGCCAAATCTTGTTGTATATGAACTATCTTGTAATTGTCTTTTTTTATACAGTGTTAATCTTCTTTCCTGCCCAAAGTCTACAGTTGTTAATTAGCTTATAGCGAACTCTGGCACAGCTAAGAAGCTGTACACTGTCCGAGTCAAATAAACAAATAAATACACGTTTCTTTTTTTTTTAATAAACCTATTTTTTCACAAATTTCACCTACTCTTTTTCTTTTTGTTCAGAAAGTAGCATGGTGTTTTGTGAAGCGGATGTAGCTTAATTTTCAGCAACCAGTGGGTGGGAGGGAGGGAGGGAGGGAGAGAATAAGAGAGAGAGAGAGAAAGAGACTGGATAAGAGGCTTTTCTGGTTCAATCCCTCAGTAACTGTCACAAGCAGTCAGTCAGTCACCTGCAGATGATGGTGTCGAGGGCCCAGGGAACAAAGTGGCTCTCCTGTCTCAGTTTAATCCAAAGGTTTGTTGTTCACGACACTCACATTGAATACTGGACCAAACAATGAACTGAAAAAGACAGTTTAGAATTGTGGAAATACATTCTGACTGCTGTTACAAATCAATCAAACCAACAGTATTCTCCAAAGCCACTCTTAATTATTTCCGTCTGAAGGATCAATTCCAACATGTTCTGCTTTTCTTTATGCACACAGACACTTTTATATGTCTCGTTTCTGTCTGTCTTTGTCAAATGAGCAACGCTGGCAGCGTAAGAGCATTCTGGGATTTGACCTTTGTCTCATTCACAGTTCTGTCTCCTTGAGCTTTGCGGGAAAAAAAGACAGGAAAAAACCCTCACACCTCTACACTCTGGTAATCCTCAGAGGGGAAAGTGTGTTCGAGTGTTATCCTTCTCTCCCTCAGCCCTACTGCCTCACTCCACCCTACACGCCCATCTCACCCCACCCCGTTGTACTAATGCTCCCAATCCTCTTTGTGGGAGAGTGACGTCTGCTACTGTCAGAAGCAGAGTTAAGCTCAGCAGGCACTGGGAGACGGAGTGGAGAGAAGCTCCGCAGATAACCAAGCAGCACTACATTAGAGAAAGACCTGACTCCTCTCCAGTGGCTTCTCATGCCTCCAGCTGGGGGTTGTTATGGATTTCTAAATTTCGTGTGCCAATATAGTCAACTTCATCAACAGGTTAGCTAAAACCTCTGCGTGAGGGCCTAACTGGCCTCAAACTCCAGGGACGAGAGCTGGCAAACTGGAATACAAACTCTTCTCAAGGCAAACAACACCGTCTTAAATTATTTTTGTTGCTGCTGCAGTTTTCAGATTTTACACCTTTGTAAATTGTAAAATTTGTGAAATCTTGTAATACCGGCTGTTTTGGTGAAACTGCTGCACTGGCCACAAAACAGATGGCAAGACAGCTTCCTCCAATGTCAGGTGTGTCTGAAAGGTGTTTGTGTGTGGACATGTACTCAAAGCATTGGGTGTTTATTAGGGCTTACACCTGAACAGCAATTTGAGTGCGTTGCTGTGTGAGGGAGCTGCCGGGACAGTTGTTTATTGTATAAGAGTGTGACTTTGTCTGCGTGTATGAAACAAGTCAGAGTTGCTTGAAGAGTGTGTGTGTGTGTGTGTGTGTGTGTGTGTGTGTGTGTGTGTGTGTGTTAGTGAAGTAGTGGGGCCTTGTGGAGGGTCGTAGCCCTGGATTTCTTAGAGATGGAGGGTCATGGTTATGACCGGTTTGGAGATGGGGAGAGGGACACTTACCAAATCGACTACCGGAGGATTGTAGGGGACATGGAACCGGCACGGCCACGCATCCCGAACAGAGATGGGGAACAAACTCAAGCCTACGGGTCCTTTGCCCACCCGACGCCACATGGACATGGGCATGAGACTGCAGCCCAGCGATACAGTGCGACACGTATCCAAGCTGGATATGAACCAGAGAGGTCAGTCTCTACTCTTGCTCAGTCCATCACTGCACTGCAAGGTCATGTCCGTCTCTGATGTGCAGAAGTGATCGCGTGAAGCTTTATAACTTGAGACGTTTGTACTTTGTAGCAGAGTGCTAGTGCAGAGCTTTTACAGGTCTGATTATCAGCTAACTGCAGCCAACCCAATCCTCTTACCCACTTCACTGCCGTCACAGGTGTGTTGAAAGTTTTTACAAAGACAAGAACGGATTGCTTTTGTTAGCATTTCGTGTCTCCACTCCAACATGTGTAATAGGATGGAGCTACAGCACGTGCGTAAGAAACAGATGTCAAAACACCCTGAATGTCTTGCACAATGGATGAACACATCCAGACTAAAAAAACACGCATTCTTTTTGTGACATTAGATCTACGCACATTCATTATATGATGCTGTGATGTACATGAAAGAAATAGGTGTCAATTCATTGTCGCATCTTTACACACCCTCCAAATATTCAGACCTGGTACTTAATATTTTCAGTCACGTGCATTTTTCTATTTTAGCATGGCAGACTACTTGATCAGTGGAGGAACAGGTTATGTTCCTGAAGATGGATTAACAGCACAACAACTCTTTTCTATTGGCGATGGACTTACATACAAGTAAGAGATATGCTTTTACAAAACACAAAAACTACAGACATAGATTTACTGGCTCATTTTATGGTATGACACACTAAACACATATAGGAACACACGTTAGAGTTATGCAATGTCTTCCATTACATGTTTAGTCATATCAGTGATGACACATCTGCTCTGGTTTTATATGAAGGATTATAATGAGTAATACTACTTTCAAGGATGACTTTGAGAGGGGTCACAGACATTAAAAGCAGTGAGTGTGTGTGCATGTATCAGTGTGTTAATGGGTGTTGGTGTAGTTTCCTTAATGGAGGCTATATGCAGAGTTTATCATAGTGCAGAGGATAAATGCAATGGGCTGAAAGGCTGACAGATTATGTCTGCTCACTGTCAGCTAAGTTTAAAACAAACTGCTGCTTTGCAGGAATATAATTTGCGCTGTACAGTTCACATACACAACTAAAGCTTCATAATCCTTGTTTATGGTGATTGTTAGGAGTAATATTGATTATTCATAAAGACATCTCTCCCAGTTCCTAAGCGAGATGTTCACATGTGCCTGTTGTGTCTCCCTCCTCAGTGACTTCTTGATCCTCCCTGGTTTCATAGATTTTACTTCTGATGAGGTGGTACGTATCATTACTGTTATGCAAATAACAAGCCACAAACTAGATTTTTTTTGTAATTCTTTGGACAAACATAAACAATTATGTTTGTCTTTTTTTCATGTTAACTCTGGTATGTCATTCCTTTGGGACACAAACATGTTCTTGACCTTGACCTCAATAAAACAAATGTTTACTGATATTTAATATTCCTGACAATATTTCACATGAACAGACACGTTTTGCTGTAACTCTTTTAATTCAATCCTAACTCTTTATTATGCTCCATTGAGCACATGGTTGTTTGTTTGGCCTGCTTTGTTTTCGTCTTTGCAAGCTCTGCTGGGACATTAAATTAATTTCATGCCTGGGTCACATGGGTTATTGCTGGATAGCAGGTGTTCAAAACAGACACACACTTGCGTCATCTAACACTCAGCAGGTGAATTCAACAAGTCAACCTCTAATCTGTCTAAACTGGTTTATAGGTTCATTCGATGCAAAATAAAAACCAGCTTTAACATTTGGTTAACAAATGTGTTGCAGCTGCAACACTGTGGGGACGTTGTTTGTCGAAAATCATGTCATCAGGCCATAGCAAACATTTGAGATTCTATTTTAGATTTACTTTGTTCTCAATGTTTATGTGTTTTAAGATTATAACATTATTTCTGTTTCCAAATGCACGTCATTCTTTTAGGATCTAACCTCTGCATTGACGAGGAAGATAACCCTGAAGACACCTCTTATTTCATCTCCCATGGATACAGTCACAGAGTCATCGATGGCCATCGCCATGGCAGTGAGTACTAGCACTGCAGCACTTTACACATACACACATACATACACACACACACACACACACACACACACACACACACACACACACACACACACACACACACACATCAAGACAGATTGCTCACCAAGTGCACGAGAACATGTTGGGTTTTATTTCATCAATTCATTCTTTCATGTCTCTGATTGGCTGCTTTCAGTTGATGGGTGGGATTGGAATAATTCATCATAACTGTACTGCTGAGTTCCAGGCCAACGAGGTGCGCAAAGTCAAGGTAAGGTGGACTAAGTCGACACACATATGGACTTACAGTTGAAAGAGAAAGTCATCTGTGACACAATAAGATGAAAACAATATACACTGAATGGACTCTAATCATTCAACACTTGTATTTTTGTTCTTGCCAGAAATTTGAGCAGGGCTTTATTACAGATCCGGTGGTGATGAGTCCCCGACACACAGTGGGGGACGTGTTTGAGGCCAAGACACGCCATGGCTTCTCTGGGATCCCTGTAACAGAGACCGGCAAGATGGGCAGCAAGCTGGTCGGCATTGTCACCTCCAGAGACATAGACTTTCTGTCTGAGAAGGACCATGACAAACCCCTGGAGGAGGTGGCTGTATAGCTTATGTGTTTATGTGTGCATGTGTGCGAGAACATGATATATGCATCAATCCTATGATATCAATGAAATGGGTGGTATATTAGTATACATGCACTTTGTTTTGATTCAGGCAATGACAAAAAGAGAAGATTTAGTTGTCGCGCCCGCTGGAGTCACACTCAAAGAGGCTAATGATATACTGCAACGTGGCAAAAAAGGTACATCTGTGAAGTAGGTCACGCTACAGTAGAGCATAAGTAACCAGCACTTAGACTCAGATACACACTTGGGCTTTTCTCTTTATCTGTTACTCATTTTACTCTCTGACTCTTCTAGGAAAGTTACCCATAGTAAATGACAGCGATGAGCTGGTTGCCATCATTGCGAGGACTGACTTGAAGAAGAACAGAGATTATCCTCTGGCTTCCAAGGACTCCCGCAAACAGCTGCTGTGTGGAGCTGCAATCGGTACAAGGGAGGACGACAAGTACAGACTAGACCTGCTCATGCAGGCTGGGGTGGATGTGGTCGTCCTGGTAGGTTTTGACAGGGGTCTGACTAAGCTTTTGGTTCGTTTGTGATTTGATTCTGATGGCATAACACATACCAGTCAGAAAGGTTATCAGCCTGTTGATACATATGGGAGGAATGTAGTAGCGTTGGGGTTTCTTGATGACTTTCTTAAACGTGAAGTGCTCAAATTTACGTATATATATATATACACATATATTTATATTTTATTTTTATTTGTATTAGAGATACAGTAGGTGCTTCATCTCTCATTGAAACTGTTTCATTTTAACAGGATTCCTCCCAAGGAAACTCAGTGTATCAAATCAATATGATAAACTACATCAAACAGAAATATCCTGAACTACAGGTAGTTGGAGGAAATGGTAAGCTCGCCTCTTGTTTTGCTGCATTTGTGCTGTGGAAACACCCTATAATCTTTTATTTGTATAACCTTTTATACCACTGTCTCCCACACTGAGCTCTTATCTGTTTGTATGTCCCCCTCTAGTGGTGACAGCTGCTCAGGCCAAAAACCTCATAGATGCTGGTGTGGATGCACTGAGGGTGGGCATGGGGTGTGGCTCTATCTGTATCACCCAGGAAGGTATGTGGAAAAGCACAGTACCGTAAACAACAGCTGGTTTAGTAAAATAAACACTTGTGATACGCAATATTCTGCTCTCGTTCCTCAGTGATGGCATGTGGACGGCCCCAAGGTACATCGGTGTACAAGGTTGCAGAGTATGCCCGACGTTTTGGAGTACCAGTCATTGCTGATGGAGGCATTCAGACTGTTGGTCATGTGGTGAAGGCTCTGGCCCTGGGAGCATCAACAGGTAGATACATGTTTACTTCTGTGTACTACTGTTTCCTCAAGTTCTACATTGTTATGAATTATGTTTGGATCATTCAGTGGACATTTGATGTAATAATTATTATATATCTTATATTGATACATTAGAGCAGATCTCAGAATGTCTGAAGGTGCTGTCAGCAATATAGTCTTTTTGTCCTTGCCTGTTAATCCTCAGCAATATGCATATCCGAAACCTATATTTTTGTCCTCTCATATTTCTGCCCTCAGTGATGATGGGGTCGTTGCTCGCGGCAACCACTGAAGCTCCAGGAGAATATTTCTTTTCAGATGGTGTCCGTCTGAAAAAATACAGAGGAATGGGCTCCTTGGATGCCATGGAGAAAAATAACAGTCAGAAACGCTACTTCAGGTGAGGGAGTGAGGTTACAAAGGTCCTTAGAAACATTTATAGTCGCAATGACACCTTTATCTCTTTATCTCTCACTCTGTGTGAATTGTGTTTGTGTCTCCAGTGAGGGAGACAAGCTGAAGGTGGCTCAAGGTGTCTCAGGATCAGTGCAAGATAAAGGCTCCATTCACAAGTTTGCTCCCTACCTCATTGCTGGTATCCAACATGGCTGTCAGGACATAGGAGCCAAGAGTTTATCCATTTTACGGTCAGTGGGAAATGGTGTGTGTTTGTGTGCGTGCAGGTGCCCAAGTGTGTAAGTGTGTCATGTGTTAGGGCCTTTTGATATGAGCTGTGTGGTTTTGCACCAGGTCGATGATGTACTCTGGAGAGCTGAAGTTTGAGAAGAGAACCATGTCTGCTCAGATGGAGGGAGGAGTCCACGGCCTCCACTCGTAAGTCTGACCTCTGACCCCTGATCCCTGGTTTCTGACATTGTCCCTTCCTCTGCAACCCCTTCTTTACTCTCTTTGTCTTTTTTCTATATTCCCTTTTCTACTGTTTAAATCTTTATTTTAAATAAATATGATTTACTTCATGACACTAAAGGTTCTAATGATGTGTGTCGGCTTCACTTATATTCAGCAATGTTCCTCAGAAACCTTTTAAATGGAATTTATCTGTGCTTAGCAGCCTCAAAATGTGTCTTCTCTCTTCCTCTTTTCTTACCCATGCTGTCACATTAGATATTCTTTTGTGCCATGTAAGTACATCCACGTGGTTATCACGCCTCCATCTTTTTCTTTCATTTATTCATCTCCATCCAATATTGCTTTTATAGCAGGGAACTGTTATGTCAACAAAGGAGACGCTTATCCTCTTCTTTTTCTGTTTCATGCTTAGTTACGAGAAACGACTTTACTGACTCTGGAGGAAGAGGAATCACTCGAACAGGACCAAATGTCCCATCCCCAGCGGCTATGAGCAGATGCACCGGGCGCATGTGATCAAACTACATACAGAAATCTGTTGTTTTACTGTACAACCTACACACTCTAAAACCTGAGACTGCTTTTTTGTGTTCTCTCCTTTGTTTCTTGTCTCTCTCATCTCTGACCCCATCAAAGATGAACAAAACAACACCTCAATTTAAAGTTCAAACTTTACGTGCCCTTTATCTGTCTTTCTTCCACTGTGGCTAAGGTGCACTGGAGGTAACGTAATTATCTGATCCCTTTCAACAAGCCAACGGATGTTACTTTAGGATAAGCTCATCATTGCTGATCTAACGGGAGGCCCATCTCCTGGTTGGCCTCTGAATTACACCCTGATACAGGCGAGTAGGCAATACAACAAAGATTGCCATCATTTTTGTGTAGTGCAACATGCATTGACTTTTGGAGGACATCAAACAGTTAGATACTTTATTTGCAGAATAAAAATGTTTCCCATTTTTTTTCAGAATAGGAGTAAAGTAACAGATAAATTAAACAACCTCATTACAGCTCTGTGCTGATAACTTGTGTGTAAAGCGTACTTAACCAGGAGGAAACATCTACATATAGTTCAATTGTGTTCTCGTTATCTTCTTACAACACCTGCTAGTTTTTGTTTAAGCAAACTATGTAATTTCTCTGACAGACAAATATTTTATTTTTACATAATGGATTCTCTGATCACCTTGAATGTAGTAATCTTACCTCCAGATTGTTGCAGAAGGGACCAAAGCTTAGCATCAGCTTAACTCAACTATTTAGTAGTTTTAAATCTCACTCTGAATTTTCCTCTACTCCCCTTATTTGATACAGAAGAAACTTGATAACAAATTGTTTGCGTAACAAGACAGAAGACTACACACATTACATTTCTGATTATCTGATTATAATTCCATACAATATTCTCATTTTACAAATAAGTCTGAGTAACTTTGGCTTGACATGTTGTAATCTTCTAGAATTTAATTAAAAAAAACAGTATTAATTAGATGGCTATTGACTGTACATAATACATAATAAAGGTAGTTATTGTATTTTTTTAGGTTCATGATAAAAAAAAAGTATTGTGAGTCAATGAAATAGAGCAATAAAGTCAGTGCAGAAGGTTTGGAACAAAACAATTGCTTAGGATAGATTTATATCTTTATGTAGTCAAAACATTATTTAAAGTTGATGTATCAGTTTTAAATGTGATTTCTTATTTTTCTGGATGTTACTCAACATCTTTGGTATAACATAAGTTGTTCTATGATAAACAGTGTACTGGTGAACTGGTTGATCAAGTTTCTAAATAGTTTCTTATTTAAAGGTTACAGAAAATGTATTAATATATTTTCTTCTATCACCCACTGGTTTTAAAATTATGTCTATGTTAATAGTGTTGGATGAATAAAGATAACTTTGAAATGGACGTTTTTATTTCTGTCATGTCAGAAAGTGTTGTTTTTCTTATCTCTACTAACGCTATTTAGCATTAGTTAAGTATGAGTAAACACTTAATTAATCATTTATACAGCATTGTTCCAACATTAACACTCATTAGTATGCAATTCATAAACACAGTTATACATATTTTATTCTTGATTAATAAGCTTGCATATAATATTCATGCTTATTAATCAATGTGTAATGTGTTTCATGATTGGGTTTTCATACTTTATAAATGATGTATTCTGCATTTGTAAATTAAGTAAAATATATTACAAACCAATTATTAAGGACTTATAGATGATTAATGAGATAATTTATAAAGTGTTAGTTAATTATAAAAAAAAACGATTTATATGTCAATTATTTATGATTTATTTATACCTATAATGATTTAGATATGCACTGATGGTTAGGGAATATGTGTGCTTTATAAACGTGTTTTAATACGGCAATTCATGATTAATTCAGGTAGTTACTGGTCGTAAGTTAAGTATTGTGTGTGACCTCATCTTAAGTGAAGACGGCCATATTAAAGATACCACTTAAATGGTTGACAAAAGAGACCGTACAATAAAGGATTGATAAACTCATCCTGTGTATGCATGAGTTGTCCTTGAATTTCCAAGTTTATTACACCACACTGAAATACTTTATGATAATCCAGTGAGAAAAGCATTACATGCCAAAAGGTTTGCCAACATTGTACACAACGTAAAGGCCAGCAAAAGCTCCCTTCAGTGAATTACATTTTGATTTGTATTGTTATTGTTTAACACTGTAGATGAAACGGTGTCCATACAATCAAACGGAGAAGAGGTCATGGTGACTTATTTTCTGAGCACGTCAAACTCTTTCCACTAATAAAAACCCGACAGTGTAGAGTTAAACTTTGTTTGTCCACTCATATTAAATAAGGCCCTCTATTAGCTGAAAATCCTCTCTGTAGCTTCAAATATCACAAAGCTCAACATGTCAGTTGTACAAATGTTAAAGCTGAGTGAACTGTGATGAAGACAGCCATTACAATCAAGTTTTCAACATATATAATATTAACAGTACAGTATTTATAGAAAATAAATTAGGCCTAAATATTGTTTCAATAATGTTAATTCCCTTTATTAGTTCAGGTAATTATGTTCATGTGTATAACTTTTATGAGGCATCTAACCTGATCTGAGTGCTACTTCTGTACAATGTCGTGAGCATTTCAATCATAACTGAACATTTACAACTTTCTATAATTCAATGGTGTCACTGCAAACACTGAGAGTGTCAATTTGTCGGCACACATTGACAAACTCCGCCTGCACAGCCAGATCCCATTCCAGCTGTTTGCTCTCACTCAGGTGTCTAGTAGCTGCCAGCCGGCCAGATCCACGACTGTCCCGGGAGGCTAAGCTCAGGGTTCTGTAGCGCCGATGGTAAGACAGGTGGGGGATTGCTCTAGGGAGGCTGCTCTGAGCAAAGTGTTGACCTCTGTTGGCCCAGGAATGTGAGCGCAGCTTTCCTGTCTCCTTGGGATTGCTGCACAGGCCTTGTGTTGAACCAGAGACGCTCTCTTTCCAATCCCATTGCTCTGTTGACTCCGGTGACTTGCTGTGAGATGTCAAAGAGCTCTGTGGCTGGGAAGGTCTTGAACTGGAGAGGACGTTGTCTTGCTCCATGTCACCACAAGAAGAGGTTCGGTATAGGGCATCTTCTATAGAGCTAGGCCCTTGCTCTAATGCACCCTGGCTAGGAGAGCCCAAAGAGAGGCTGGAAGAAGCATGGAAGAGTCTTGGCCAACCAAAGATACTGTGAGAGAATAGGGATTCACTGAACAGAGCCTGGTCAATGCTGCGGGACAGGTCTATGGGAGATGGGGGCCGCAGATCCACAGTTGAGTCATTCTCCATTCCTCGGCTACCCAGTGACCAAAGCTGAGACTCAACTGCATTATTTGGCTTGTGCGGTGGGCTTGGAGGTGTAGGGAGAGGTAGTACAGTGTTCTGGGATTGGCTGGACTTGGGAATGAGCCCATTCCCAGGAGGATCCACCATTGAGAAAAGAGGAAGATCCTCTGACTGTCCCTTCGTTATGACATCACAGACCACCAACTTTTCCTGCTTACCCTGGGACCAAGAATTGTGAGAGGAGAGGACAACAGAATCTGCACCTCCCTGAGAGGGTAGGGTGAGCCCTCGTGAAGGGGAGCTAAAGGAGAGGCGGGACCAAGATCCTGGCCGGGGATTAGTTATGGTCTTAATGGAGGAATTGTTTTTACAGAATAGAGGGTGTGAACCAATGAGAGACAAACCTAGACACACTCCAATCTCACAGAGCCTACTGCCTACCTGGTAGCCCCACCATGGCCAGGGCTGGAACCCATTGCCATCAACTCCACCCAAACCAAGGGCATGCAGGATCCCATAAAACTGGAGGCCTCCACACCCTAACAAACACAACGAAGCCCCTACTCCAGCTCCTGCTGCCCTTCCCCAGTCCTCCGCATTGGCAAAGGGGCAACGTGCAGGTGGCATCACTGCAGGAGGTCCTCCATTCTCTCCATTGTCATTCAGTCGGTAGATGTGTTTAGTGTTGAATTGCATCAAGCAGTAGAAGATGAGGTAGGAGCATGATAGAAAGATGGTGAGACATACAAACACACCCTGAGGGAATAGCAGGATCACTGAGGGGAGGTTGGGGAAGAGCTGAAGCATGCCAACACACCCCAGAGAGACCCCAGAATACAGCATGGACATACACAGTAACAGGCAAGGTCTGGGCAAGGCTGAGAACGAGGTGGAATTAGCAAGTGGGAATGAAAGATCCACTCGTAAACGTAAGGAAAGAAGATTGAAGGCAAGGGAGAAGGCTGAAATCAGGCAGGGAAAGGGCAGCTCAGAGAGCAGCAGAGAGCCCAGAGGGGGAAGCCGGTCTTGTTGATTGTAAGCATCATAGAGCAAACAGAAAGCTTGGATCCCTGCAAACGCTAGAAGGAACAAGTGCAGCAGGGTGAAGTAGGGGCTTCCCGGGGGACATCGCAGGGGCAGGCCTAACAGGCACACCACAGAGATTAGGCCAAATACAGTAAAGACAGACCCTAGGCCATAGACGTGTGCTTCCCATGCAAATCCCCATGTGGCGAGGGCAGAGTTCCAGTCCGAATACAGAGGGACGAAAAGGACAGATCTGAGAGTCAGATCGGGGCGCAGGGACTCGTTGGGGGTAAAGTCATCTGGGTAGGTGGGAGTCCAGGACTGGTTGGATTTTTTGCAGGGTGTGGCAGACGTGACACTGGTCTTTGGTCTTTCATCATCCTTGGAGTCATCTGAAAAAGCAAGTACGATAAATTGAAACATTACCAACAAACTAATTTTGTTGTGTCATATATATATACACACACACTGTATTTGTGTCAAAAAAAAGAGCGGGGGACTATCTACCATGTGTGGAGTTAATCCATAATAAAACAGAGCCGGCTTGCAACTGGGAATCTTTAACTGGGTCACAGAGAGAGAGAGAGAGAATGAGGAAGTAGTGTCGAGAGAAAATGTGTTTTGATTAGCCAGTATTGACCTCATTGATGCTCTCATTCTGTGTGGCTATTATTAAGCACAGCCAAAATGTGTTGGACTGTCATTAATGTTGCATTCTTTCAACAAGAACATGCAGAGCTATTCAAATGTCACATCTAATTATATGATTGTGTGACCAATACATATTGTAAGCATCTCATTCTCTTGGTGAAATGACATTCAGAGTAACCGGTATTCCACCAGATACTGGGAACCTACTAGTTATAACTGGGATTTGTCCGTTTCTGGTCCTCCTTTTGCAGTGGAGGGATTGTGTCAATGCAGAAGCAGCAAACCGTAGTATTTGATACATTTACTTTCCAAACTCGCAGTAAGGTTGTGCCTATTACAGTTATTGTGTCTCATACTGTTAGAAGTATCAGTATTGAGAAAAAACAATCATTTTTGTTTCCCCATTGCATTTTTTACAGCATGCTACAAATGAACATGCCCAAAACTAAAGTGTGCAGTTGGCATGAGGGAAGAGCTATTGATTTGATTTATGTGCAAAATTGTGATGCAAAAATATATTTTTTAGAAGTGCCTAAAATGAAGTGTTTGCTTTTGCAAGAGTGGTGAGATATTTTTTATTATATATGTTTATGGGTTTTATTTCCGAAATTGTCTTTTAGCAATTGCAAAACTGCAAATGCTTCGGCAACTTGAGGAAGGGTAAGTTCTCACAGAGTTATGTCAAAGCCCTCCTCCCTTTATGCTAGTGGACATAACACATCATTTACTTTGACAAGTGAATGCCATCATGTGTGTGTGTGTGTGTGTGTACAGTAAATACTGCATGTGCAGGTGTGCACCACATTATCCAGAGACCTTTGGGTGTGGGTAATGGACACTGACTGAATTACATGTTTTGACATCAACAAGAGAGAGAGAATCAAATGTTTGAGAGAAAAGGAGAGAGTAGAGAAAGTTGAGGAAGAGTTAAGGAGATATTTTTGAGGTCCTTGAAAGCTTGGGGGAGTGTAGGGATGCAAACCCTTTTGTGAGTGTAATGTGTCTGCCTGCAGATTACCGATCAGAAACACTGCAGTCACACATAGACGTGGAGTCTTGTAGATTTTATTTTAGGTATTTAAAGAGGGTAACACTATCAAGCCTACTATTCAGTATTGGCCATAAGTGACAAGTGGTTACTGGGATTGGTGTGAGGTTTAGTTCATGATAGATGCTCCAAATATATTTTATTTCATTCATGGCTTACCTTTATCTGCCTCCATGGATACAAATCCTCTGTGTAAAATATCACCCATAATATCAATCAATCCCACTCCGGTCTCTTTCACTGGGACTGTGCCCTCCTGTGTCTCTTTTTGCGTGGCAACATAAGGGCTTGTGGTCCATCCCCAAGCAGCTACTGGTGGAGTGGGGCGCTCAGGGCTGGGCTCAGGTCTAGCAGACATTGAAGTGAAGTCCGGAACTGATGAGCCGGACAGAAGAGAAGGTAACTGTCCATCTGTTGTCTCATTCTGAGAGGCTGAGAAAGTTGGCAGATTCTCTCCCGTCTGTGTAGAATGCAATATGGATTGAGTATTTGTGTCAGCTGGCTGGTACTTCACTGTTTGTTCCTGGGTGGGTCGAGGTAGTGCTCCTCCTGATGAAGACCTTGTTGGTTGTGTGCTCTCCTTGGAGGTTTCATCTTCTGTATCGGAAGGTCTGGATATGACAAGACCCTTCTCATTAGGATACAAGCGAGATGTCTCTGTGCTTTCCTGCAAATCAATGTATTCACCGATCACACCTATATCGGATTCCTCAGATGACAATTGGGGCCAACTCTCAGGCAAACCCGGGAAGTCAACATTCTCAGTCCCAAAAATGGGATTCCCCGGTGCTAAACCAGATGCCCGTGGTCTCTGTGAAGGCTGTGTGAGACGCCGTACTGCTGTGTCGGTGTCTGGCTGTTGTGCATCCATGACATTTTCTCCAGTGAAGGCTATGACATGAAGTGAGAGAGGTAAGGAGAGGAGGAGAAGAAGATAAAGATTCCACAGAGAGTGCATGGCGAGGGTCTACAAATTCCACCATAAAGTCACATGCTGAAGGCTTTGAGGGGTATTGTCCTGTCACAAGCTTGACCGATCTTTAACCTCACATCTCTGACGGATGTCATGGTTAACACACCTGGGGGGATGGAGAAAGGTAAATCACATTCAAGACACAATCTCTGCAACCATTCATCAAACATTGTGCATTTCTAGGATATTTGCAATAAATAATTTGTATCTCTGCATATAGGGCAAGTACTAAAATGCAAATATGAAAGGGATCAAAACCTCATACACCCATAAAGTCCCATAACATACACACAGTACACATGTCAGAGTGCAAATGGTCATTTATTCTAACGACACACATTAATGGATATTAAGTACACAACTGCTTTCTTACCTCATCATTAGCCCACTCTGCTGCAGCCTCTTTAAACATGTATGCTCCTTCGTGTTGCTGCATGCCTGCAGTCTCTCGCTGCGTAGCACTCTATGTCCTTTCATACTCACTGTGCTGTGCCCCTCTACTCTGTCGACACATGGGACAGACCCCACCTCCTCGAGACAACCCCCGCTGTCCCACTCTCTGCTTCTGCACTGATCTGACAGTCAGATTGACTGTTTACACAATGCCGTTCTCCTAAATGTGAGGCATCATCCACAACACACTCAGTATCATCGCCTACTGCTGTTTCTGTTAATCACATCAGTGTGTGTCCCGAACAGTAGTTAAATGACGCAGGGAATTATCTTTGAATGGCAGACGTGCATATTGCACGATTACTTGTGTGCATATGCACTCTACATACAGTACCTCCGAACCAAGAGGATGCCATTTTTGACAGAGAATATCTAACCTGAATTCTGTAATTACCACTCGTGACCTTGTTGCCATGCCATTATTGTGGGAAGAGCCTTTGATTCGAATGATCTCTCCCATGCTCACTTTATTGTCTTGCTCATGCATGTAGTTTTAACCCAGTGGGGGAAATCCAGTAGCCTCGTGGCCTAATTCTATTCCCAAGGTTGATTCTAAAATAGACACTGATCCACATACCTTTGGATGCATTTTAAAGTCAGAGTTTAAAGCATAGTCACACATCTGTGCCGTCTCTTTGAGGCTGAGGTAGGGAACTGAAAAGTCCTCCACTGACCATTGCTGAACTAGCAGGACACATGATTTGTTTTAAGCCAGAATTATTGATGTTTGGACATTCTGCCAAAAACACATTGATTCTACTGCCATCCAAAAATATTTGATAAATACAGATCTGCCAAACATATATTTAGAACAAAACACCAACAGTTAAAGACTGATTCTTCATGCCAAGAATTAATTGGCTGTGAATACCACAGCCAATAACAAAGAGAGCAGTTTACCAACTGTCTCTAAAGTTTAGACAGTCAGGCAGTGATGAAGACAGGAACTTCCCAAGGGGTGTGATCAACCCGCTGTCTGATGAGGACACAGGAAAGCACCAACCCAGCCGTAACTAAAGGGACTGGAAAGGAACAATGACAGGCCAAACATATGAGCTCAGTGAGGGACATGGCCAAATTATTGCCGCCTCACACTTGCTATCCTAATTCATTGGGCGGGTTTCTGTTTAGACACACTGTAAAAAAAAAAGTGTAAAATATACGGTGAAATACCGGCAGCTGTGGTTGCCAGAGCTTTTCCGTAAAACATAAAGTGACAATGTATAATACATTACGGTATGCTTTGTAAAAACAGCAGTTCTACTGTAAACCTAATTAAAGTATTTGTTAGTGAAAAACACAGTATAACTGTATAATATATTAAGGTACTTTATTGAAAAGTTAACGGTGAATTACCGGCAGCTGTGGTTGCCAGACCTTTACCGTATAAAATAAAGTGACACCGTATAATACATTACGATAGTTTTTTGCAACCGTAAAATTCACATTTGAGAACTGTTTTTGTTTATGGTAAATTACGATAAAAAAAACGGATATATCATAAACCTGTTTACAGTTATTTGCTTTAGAAATAACAGCTGTTATAAACGGTACATTCCTTTTAAAAACAGCATTCTACTGTAAACCCAATTACAGTCTTTTTCAGTGAAAAACACAGTACAACTGTATAATATGTTACGGTACTTTATTGAAAAGTTCCACTGTCGCTGTGGTTGCCAGAAATTCACCGTAAAAAATAAAGTGACAACATACAAGACATGACAGTATGTTTTGTAAAAACAGCAGTTATACTGTAAACCTAATTACAGTCTTTCTTAGAGATAAACACAGTTCATCTGTATGAGTTACGGTATTTTATTACAAAGTTCAAAGGAAGTTGCCGGCAACTGTGGTTACCGGAATTCCTTTGCAAAAAACATGGTACAACGTATAACAATTGGTTGGCATAGATTTTAGTCAACATTCGCTTATTGTAAATTACAAAGGAAATATCAAATAACACTTTTTGTGAATCAAGATACAAACCATCGTTGATAAACCTTAAGAAACTAACATTCTCTGTGAAAAACAGGTTGAACTGATCCAATAACATGTGCAGGTCATCCTCCAACAAGACAAAGTCAGCAGGGATTGGGGTCCAGCTGGGAATGTGGACAGTCAGGACGAGACACAGGACGAGACACAGAAACAAAGCTGCACGAGCAAAGGGGAAGAGGGTAAAAACAAGGCATGGCACTGCTGGAATGAAGGGTGATAAGTGTTGTGTATCATTCCTACTTATCATGGCCATGTGAGCAGATAAAGCCCCCTAGTTGATTTGACTTTTAAGCTTGATCACATGTCTCCACTGTTGGACCTAAAACACAGGTCCAACAGTGTCACACTTCCTCTTCAACATTTGTAATCTTTATGCATTTGTAAATGCTATTCCAAATGTACCGATTGTATTTACGAGTGTATTCCTTTTAAGGGTTAAAAGGGTAAACCCACAGACAAAATCACAACCAGTCACAAATACACATAGAGGATTTTGGATATCATTTGGAGGAAGGAAGCTCATATGAATATTAGGGAAATAAAGCAAATGTCACGCTGAAGGAAAGGAATCAAACATGTCCTTTTCGCCTCAGTGCTACCTGTCACGATCTTAGTTAAGTTTTTTTCGTGTTTTATTTTGAAATTCCTTTGCTTTTGTTGAATCTTCCTGTGTTTACCCTGTTCCTCTATCTCTGTTTAGGTATACAATAGTCCTGTTTTATCGCGTGTGCGCGTGGGCGTTTTACCTGGTTATATTGAGTTCTGGTTTGACTTTTGGACTTTCGGTGTCCTATTTTTCTGTCCTAACTGCTGTGTAAGTTTTGTTTTGGCCAATACAATCTCCGTCTATCATCCTACTGCTCCACGTTTCCGTCTTTTCACGGGGGTCCTTCCCCGTCGGTGAGACGAGAACTTTTATTGATGGATAAGTGAGCCTAAAAACTAAAATGTGCTTTATAAACGCGATAATCTCATCCATACGCGCCAAAAAAACTCCCCATGGAAAAAGTGGGCTGGTCTTGAGCCTGAAATTCCCAGGCTGAAAAGTGGCCCTGGGTCTCATGGCATGTTGTTAAGAATGACCATTTTCTCATGCATTACCTCATGTCAGCATTTTTGGATTGTGAATTATGTGATGTTGAATAAAAAAACAAGGCTGTTCCATAAAACCTGAACCTATTACCTAAATTGCTTTCAAAATAAATACATGTACTAGTCATATAAGGTCTTCATTTATTCATTAAGGCATTATTTTGAAATGCATTACAGCAACTGGACCATCAGGGCTCCAGGTGAGGTCTTACATTGGTTCTGTGTTGAGGTGTATTATCATGGCTGACAGTGTAAACATTGTCTACCCATTTTAAGTGAATTATTATTATGTTAAAACATGAATGTGCAAACTAGGCTACGTTCTCTTTGCTCTTTAGGGAACAGTTAGTTGGAGTGACCGTCATGAAGTGAGTGCAGAGTCCTGGACATGAGGAGTGAACCATACCAGCCTGACCTTAAACTCATCAGAGTACAGCAACTTCAGCACAAGAGGTTACGATTTCAGGCAAAGTGGTACAGTCAGTATCTGTTGCTGCATTATAGCCCTACCTTGAAAAAGGTACTTTGTTTTGAGTGTGTCAAAGCATTATCATCAAAAAAAGACTACTTTGGGAAAAAAGAATGACCCAGCCTTCTGCCTAAATGGTTTTAGTAATTGAAAAAATCGAGGGCAAGTATATATATATAGGCATTTTAGCAGAACTTTTCTTATTATTTATTTGGTGCAGAATACTGTTTTGTATTTAAACTAAGGTTTTATTACTGTAATTATGTTTAAATCAGTCCCAAGTTACACAAATGTTAAACATCATCGTTAATGCACGCAGCTCACCATAGCGAGTGTTGCCTGTGCAATCACGTATTTGATTTCGGTAGATGAAGAATAAAAGGCAGTCGGTCTTAGAATATATTGTAAACATATTACTTTATTGCAAGGTTACTTACTATATTACATATAGTCTGGTCTATAACAGCTCGCTAAAGATAACTTAGTCACTGGCGTCAATGTTGTTTGCTGCCAATCCCGTGCATCTGGCGTATAGAAAGTATTCAGTCATAATCCTCGCGATACCTACGCTTCCTGAAGGCAACGCAGCCTTCTCTGTCACTCATGATACCACGCCCCTGTACTTGATACCACGCATGTTGGCTGCATAATGTTGCCCATGGTGAAAATTAAGTTGACGCCCCTGATACTGGTTAGACTGGGTGGTCTTCTGAGTGGTGTTGGTTTGCAGAGCACTATTTATGTCCGTAGGAAGGCAGCAATCGTCCCAGGCTTCGACTCTCAGACATCTGAAGGCAACACGCATCCGAGGAAGAAGGAAGGGAAGGGGAAACAACGACTTTGTAGCCTCGCTGACCTTAACATGTGGTCAATCATGTGCGTTGAAAAGCGCCCTGGCGGCCATTAATTAGTTAACATTAGAGCATCACTGGAAACAAATGAACTCAGGTTAGTAGCTAGCTCAGCCAGAAGAAAGGATACAATTACAGCCCGATGGGACGACATTTCATTAGTCGCTAATTAACTTGGCGAAGGCGTTTTTTGTTATCATACATTTGAATGTTATGTTCGTACGCTATGGAGCCACATCCAGGCCAATAGTTTTGTTCATTTGAAAAAAGTTTTGGTCTTGAACATTAAACAATTCAACAATGTATTCGAAATAAAAATAAGTTTATGAAAAGTTGTATTGGTTTAAATATAATTTAGATTCAGTTGTGTGTTTTTTTTCCAATAAAATATTTGTTTTCATTTTTCAGTAGCATATTTTATATTTTCAACTTTCAATCTTTTTTCTTACAGTTTCGAATCTTATTGTTTCAGACAGGCGGTGATCTGGTGTGGTTTCAAGCGAGTGAGCTAACGGAGAAGGCTGAGGACCTGCCTCAACTACGTTGCCTTCAGGAAGCGTAGGTACCGCGACAATGATGGTTCAATACTTTATATACGACTGATTCACGGGATTGGCAGTAAACTAAATTGACGCCAGTGACTAAGTTATGTTTAGCGAGCTGTTTCAGACCAGACTTTGCATGACTCGCAGTAAAAGAGCAATCAATTCCAGGTTGTGACGGTCACAAATAACACTGTAATATCCGACGTTTCCCACACCACTGTGAACATAGCGTACTGTTGTCGGATGTGTGAGATGAACTGGTCCTGAATGATCTGGTTTATTATGTTTGCGTGAGGAAGATGTGCCGCTGAGCCTCTCTTTCATATTATGTTTAAAGACTATAAACAGATCAGTTGGTTGTAAACTTCACTACCAGACCGTGATGCTGTGGTGGAGACGCAGAGGACACGTAGTGAGGACACTTAGCGAGGACACTTAGCCAGAGTGAACGACAAAGTTGGTGGTAGGTGCCGATGTCTATTAAAAACACTCGCGTCAATAACTCCTTTACAACACGCTTTTATCCGTCATATATTTGAATTATCTTTATTAATCTGATGTCAAGTTGACGCCTGTCTATGCATTCATACAAATATATCAAACACGTAGAGATGACGGTCAGCTGTGGGAGCTGTGATCCGCACATATTAACGTGTGATACACTGCTGTTTCACAATGTAATGTTTTATATTAAAGACTATAGACTTTCATCTCTATCATCATAACCATGTGTGCAGCACACATTCATCCAGATTAAACATGGCTGTCATGTGACGATAAGGACCTTCAGTGAATCATTACATCGTTTTGAAACATTGTGGTGCAGCGGCTTGCTGGAGCATTCATTTAGGATTTCGACAGCATTATCAAGAAAAGTTATCCATCTGACTGGCGACCAAAATCAGTGGACACACGGTTCCCATTAAGGTTCGCCTGCACTACTGCTGAGTTTAGAAGAAACTAAAGGATTCACACAGTACTATTAATGTTACCCTCACATTAGTAAATATTAATGTTATTGCGCGTAGCTCACTATAGCGAGTGACCTCAGCAATAACATGTTTAATTTCGGTAGATGATGCAAGAATAAAAGGTCAATTTTGTTTACTGCCAATCCCGTGAATCTGGCGTATATAAAGTATTGAGTGATAATTTCAAGACAACGTAGTTGAAGCAAGTCCTCAGCCTTCTCTGTTATGCTGTTACTCATGATATCAACGTCCCTGTAGTTGAAACCACGCCAGATCCCGGCCAAAAGTCTGGGCCTGAAAAAATAAGGTTGAACATATAAAATAAATTTTATTCGAAGAAAAAAAACATAACTGAATCTAAATTATATTTAAACCAACAAAACATTTCATACACTTATTTTTATTTCGAATACATTGTTGAATTGTTCAACGTTCAAGAGCAAAACTTGAATTTTCAGGTTCAAATCTTTTTTTCAAACTAACATAACTATTGGATTTGGCTCCATATTCGCGTTAACTATTTGTCCTCGATTTTATAAGACAACTTGAATTTGAGAAGACACAACTTAAGTAATGTTTAAATAATGTTGAAAAGCTGCCGTTAATCGGTTCTTTGCTGCAACTATAACGGTAGTTAACAATGTTAGAGCTGTAGTTTGGTTTATCCAGTAACGGAAATGTCTGACTTTAAGCCATTATGTTTATCCATTATGTTACATCGTTGTATTTTTATTTTTTTATTTACACAACTTGATTTTTTTCTCGAGTTGTATGATCAGCGACTGTGAAAAAAAAAAACTATATCACAGCCTTATACAAAGTTTCACTACACATTTTGGTTTACCGTGGGACAATTCCATTCCCTGGTTGATGAGGTGAGTAGCTTTCTCATTGTAATTCACTTGTTTTAATTCTTGTCCTTTTATTTGTAGACCTGCATCAAGCCTGAAAGCAGTCATGTTGGGCAGGGCTGTCATGATGAGCAAAGGCGTCACTGCCCATCGCCTCAGTAAGAATGTAACTTTCTACATGAATGAATTGGCTCCTCCAGTCTCACAATATCAGACCAAAGTCTCCAAGGACCATAAACCCCTCATGCTCATGCTGCCCTGGTTGGGTTCACGTCCTCAAGCTCTGGGCAAATACTGTGAGATCTACTTCCGCACCGGCTATGACGTGCTTGTAGTAGAGAGTGAGGTAAGGACAACGCATACTGTAAATGCATGCAGACAGATTCAGAAAAAATATGCAATAATGCTGATACTATACATAGTCAGAGCTTTGTATCACAACCAGAAATAAATGCTAGTTTTAGCTCACATTAAGCCAACTTCATGAAGATTGACTCAATTGTATTATGATGATTCATCTTGAAATGTTAACAGCATTGCTGTTTGGCTTGTTTACACACCAATAGCCTAGGTTGGCTATTGGTGTGTAAACAAGCCAAACAGCCAGTATTTAACCTCAGACCTATGAGTTATGCAGGACCAGGATATGCTAAATACGATACCTGTTAAACTTGAAAGGCCCCATTACATCTTCTGCTCACTTGCAAGTTTTATTACTTTGTCTCCTGCCGAGCCGGAAGGAGCTGTCAGACACACCATTTTAGTTGCGCATTCATCTAGTCTACTAACGATATCAAAAGTGCATATGTGAGCTTGTTGATTTGCAACGGTTTATGTATGATAAGAGTGTCACAATCCTGGTTGGCTATCAGGTTGTTGACCAGGCAGGAACTATCTTTTACATTGCTGCTTTTATGATTGATTTTTCATCAATGTAAGGACAGAGACAGGACATGACAGGATAGGATAGGATAGGATATTACTTTATTCATCCCCAGGGGGAAATTAAGTGACAAGGATATCTGTAACCTGTGTGATTGCTGACTGTTAAAGTCTATAAAAGGATGCGCCCTGCACTCTGAGTGCCTAAAGCTGATTATGTTTACTCAAGGTGCAAGAGTTCCTGTGGCCTCGCTGGGGTCTCGAGCATGGAAAGAGGTTGCTGGAGTTGCTCCAGAGTGAACCCTTTGTGTCTCGCCCACTTATTGTCCATGCCTTCTCTATCGGTGGCTACACATTTGCTCAGCTGCTGGTACATGTGTCCCAGGACACAAATAAATATCAGGCGCTCATGCAGAGGATCAAAGGCCAAATCTATGATAGCCTTGTGGTGGGTTCAGTGGAGACAATGGCCACAGGTCAGTTCAGCATTGACATTATTAAGACGTTACATTTAATTTAATTTATACATTCATGAGGAGCGCAAATAATGTGTGTTGTTTCTCCTCTCTGCCCAGGTTTAGCTAAGACTGTATTTCCACGTGCGGAGACTCTGGTAAAACAAATAAGCCTGTTATACTTTAACATGTTCAGACGCCAGACGGTGGACTACTTTAACACAAGCATTAATGCTTTTTGGGACTCTCCCATCACTGCTCCTGCGCTGTTCTTCTTTTGCGAGAACGACACATTGAGCGACCCACGAGCCATAGAGGAGCTGATTGATCACTGGCGGAAGCGTGGGATAGACCTCACAGCAAAGAACTGGGAGGACTCGACCCATGCAGGTCACCTAAAGAGGCACCAAGAAGAGTATCTGACCACCCTCGAAATGTTCCTCCACTCACTCCACTTCTCGCCCCTGAAGGCCAAGATGTAAGATGATTTCATTACAACACTAACCATATTCGCGTGACTTGTTTTGTTAGGTCTAAATGTATGTATTAGCATACACTGTGTTGCGATTATCAGAATGGTTACCGATTTAAATTCTTGGCTCACAAATCCTTACAGGCTAACTCATCAGAATGTATTGCAACTAACGACTGAGCCGAACACATCTGTTTAAAAATATTAATATATTAAGTGAAAATGTTCTACGGGTGATGATGTGTGTGTGTGTGTGTGTGTGGGGGGGATTTCCACAACAAATAAAGCAGAAATAGTGGTTATTTCTTCCATGGTGGATGGCAGACATTATAACTGTTTCTATGGAGATAAGCCACGCCCCCCTCTCCTCCTACTGATGGATTGTGCTCTAATGTCATAAAGTAAACATACTAAATTGCTGCTCTGAGGACGTTGCACATTCAAAGTGTGCAGTTTTGCATCGTGACAGTGATCACAGGGAAATGTTGTTTGAGAAACCTGTTGAAACCATAATGGCGGAAACAAAGCTAGGTCGAATTTAAGTTACTTGAATTAAAATGAGGCGCAAGCAAAGTGGTGTGGAGAGACATCCGTCTGAGAAAATGAAGGAGGTGGAGGAAGGGCATTGTGTAGGGAGACCTGAGGGATTTATTGGTTGACTGGGAGCTTCATGAAGCAAAGAATGAAACCGAACCCTACACGGGGTCATTACACGAGTAAGTAAAGGGATGTATGCTACCTTCTCTCCAATACTCGTGAAATATGTTGCACATTGTTTCCAGAAGCCTCTTTCTCTAAGCCAAAACATAATTTGGTCACTGCACAGCCTTATATTTACACAAACGACTGGGGACTGATGGTCTACCACTGCATAGAAGAATGTCTTTTTCCACAGCAAATAACACGTTGACGGTGCTGAACAAAACATAGTCTTGAGACAAAGACAGCCTAGTAGGCGTGTCAGTGGTAAACTTGTATGAATGGCAGTGCTTTTACAAACTATCAAAGTAGTAAGTGACCGGTTAGAATTGTTCTAACCTTTTACAAATTAAGGAGATGTCTGTTATTGAACATGTGCCTATGCTATTGTAAGAATTTGTATCTCATAACTTGAACATTTTTACATTGCTTATTTGTGCAATAAAATTGTTAACAATTCCATGTCAACGTTTTCTATTTTCCATTTCATTTTAGTTTATGTAAGTGATTAGTCATTTTACTTTGTACTTGGTTGTCACATACCTCATTTGTTGGTATTTGTGTAGAACATGTTGTATTTCATGCAATTTAACCTTTACCCTTTGGTATTAAAGTACTATACAATCTATGTACATACGCTCATGAATAAATGAGTAATTAACTGGGAGCAAAAACTTATAAACAAAACGGATCAGGGATGTTCAAAAGGGAAAGAGTAAATAATACTCAAAAGAGCTACCAACTTTTCAAAAAACCTTGGAGTGAGATTTTGTCGGGGGTAACCAAAATGTTGCCGCGCACGCAGCCACACACGTTGGTGGCTCAAATATCAGGAAATTGGAATTAATTTGGCGTTGTGCCCATGTTGTGCGCTGCATCCTGGTGGTTTGTGGGGCCCATAGTCGTTGATAGGGGCGGCCTACTGGAGATGGACGACATTGGTTACATTCTGTGAAGCAAAGACATGGTGGTCCGTCTCCAGGACATGTTGGTTTAAGTAGATGTTATTTCATGCATTCTAGTGGATCTTTGGGTGGTATGCTAAAGATGTGCAATACCTGAACTTATTCCGATTCATGTCCATCTGCTCATGACTTGCAGGGCCTTCTAGACTTGAGCTGAACATTCAACCAGAAAACTATTGTTGGGCCTCAATGACTGTCTATGTACCACAATATAGCCTAATTAATAGACCAGTGTTTAAAATTTGACCAAGGTAGGTTGATTGACATTTTGATTACAATGGTATTCAACTAATTCTTAACTGAAACCTAACCTATATTGTTAATAATTGTATTCTTAAGAGCAAAAAATGACACAAGATTAGTTAGGGAGAAATATTTTTCATTATGAAACAAAAAAGTGCAACAAATAAAGTGCAGTAGCCTTTTTAACCAAAACAATGGTTCAACACATAAATAAATTAACAACAAATTAGGTATCAGAGATCCGAATTTTTTACGATTTGTGGGCAAGGTTGTACTAGCCTGTGGCCTTCTTGGAGGCCTTCATGACCGCTGAGGGGGGCTCCCATCTGAAGCAAGGCTCCAGGTCGGCCATCTTTATGGCCATGATGGAGGACAGGGTGCCATCCAATGCCAGGCTATTTCTGGTCTTTGTTTTATTTAGTCCCACAACTGAAAACACCCTCTCAGCATCCGCATTTGAATGGGGCAACACCAGGACCAGCTTGGCGACGGCAGCAAGCCTCTGAAATTCTTTGGCTCCTGTCACCTATTGAAAATTAACCAAGAACAAAATGGAAAAACATACCATATTTTGTTTTCATTAATACTGTAAGTATACTGTAACAAACTTCAGATACAACATGCATAGTTTGCATCATGTATGACACAATATATGTATGCATCAATAAAAGCAACAGATGTAGTCAAGCCACACCTGCCAAAAAAAATGTATACCTTATGTTTCCTTGTTGCCATTCCAGCCCAGAAGGTGTCCATATCTGTCCATATCGCTCTCTGTCCTGTGTGTTGCTCCTCTGTCTGTTGCCCTGTTGTTTCTATAAATTGTTCTGGCTGTTCTGACAGTGGCTGGTTCTTTAAATAATATAATAAATTAAAGATTTAAAGTTTAAGAGAGTTAACATACCTTAGTCTCTAAGTTTAAGAGAGTTAACATACTCCTCCAGAGTGTCTCTTTGAAAATCTTCTTCTGTTGCTAACTTCGGGACTCTTTGGGATAAATAGGATATATATGCAGCGAATAGGGTTACAGATGCGCTCCTTAGCGCCACCTATCGTCGGGGAGTTTGAAAAGGAACGAAAGCGTCTCGGGGACAGACCTCCCACTCTGCCCAAAATCAGAATTGTTTTTTGCCGTGAGAAATTGGTTGTGTGGCGTGAGTGCGTGTGAAAACATGCAAATGCGTGTGTCACACGGCGAAACCGTTAGTTGGCAGCTCTGTACTCAGGTTGAGAATTAGACACAGCAAACTTTACATCACGCTTTTATCATAGAAACATATCAAACAGGTCTTAGTGGTTTATGTCATGAGCCTCATACAGTTAAACATCTTTATAGCATGCAGGAAATGAACAGGAAACACACGACATGGTGACACAACTGATGGAAATATGGTGGGCGGATGGAGGACAACGTTAAAAAAAGGAGGAAGTGGATATTTTTTAAAGAGAATGGAAACGTCACGTCATGGACGTGTAAATCTCCGGGCCGCTAGGCGGCGTAAGATGCGAGAAGTGTAGGCTAGAGACTATTTCCGTTGAGTTTCCAAGATGGCTGCCCTCATATGTAAACATGCGACCTGATCTGCTCGCTGTTGGTGTTCAAGTTTAGCGCTTCTGTAGCATGTATTCATCGAGCGTGATACCCAGTGTTTAGATATTAACATCCAGTGCGGGATTGTTAACATACAGACGTAAATTTGTGAGTCATAACCGAGCCGGAAAAGGCGACCATTAGCGAGCTAACGGGTAACGTTAGCCGGGCCGCGTAGAGCCATGCCTGCACGGACCTTGTACGTTAGCCCCCTGCCAGCTGCAGCTTCAAATGAACGACTTGAGGAAATATTCTCGGAAATTGGTCCGGTAAAGCAATGCTTCGTGGTCACCGAGAAAGGTAATGTTGTCTCCGTCAGTCATTCCGAAATAATTTAACGAGAACATTTACTCTCACTCGAGGTACGTTATCGTCACTGCTCGACGTTTGGGCCTGTGTCGAAGACACGTTACCAAATAGTTGTAGTACAACGAAAACAGCAATGTAAACAATAACGACCTCCTTTTTATTTATAAACCAGGCTCGGACAAATGTCGGGGGTTTGGCTATGTCACATATTCCATGGAGGAAGACTCACAGCGAGCTTTGAAAGAAGTAAAGCTCTACGACGGACAAAGGCTTTCTGTTACAGTGGCGAAGAGGAAAATTAAGGACAAAAAAAAAACAGGTATGTGTAAAGACATGTCCAACAACTTTGAGAGCTCCCTCGCCATGTCTACTTGATAACCTTGTTCATGTCTTCCATTAAGCGCCTGAAGAGCCCGCTGCAGCACCAAAAGAAAAAGATGCAGCACCAAAAGAAAAAGATGCAGCACCAAAAAAAAAAGATTCTGCACCAAAAAAAAAAGATGCTGCACCAAAAGAAAACGAGCAGAACAAAAGCGTCAAGAAAATCAATCTGAAACCCAGACTCATCATCAGGAATCTGAGTTTTAAGGTACAATATGCTAAATGGTTGTGACGTGCTTCCACTGACGAGCACACTTTGATTCAGTATCTGAATTTCTGTTACATATCTGCTGTTAATCTGGTACACTCCGTGCTTGACCTATAACATATGACGTTGTGTCACACAGTGCTCAGAAGATGACCTGAAACAAATTTTATCCAAGTTTGGAACCGTTCTTGAGGCCAAAATTCCCCTCATGCCAGGTAAAAGTGTTTTTAATTCCTACTGGATGCACAAATATGCCAAATAACATGTTGAATAAGTAGGTTGACTGGTTATTTTCTTGTGTTTTATTTCCTTTCTGTAGATGGAAAGATGCGCGGATTTGCGTTTGTTCTTTTTCAAAATGTCTTGGAGGCAGGGAACGCGCTTCATGCTATGAACCTGAAGGAGATAAAAGGTTAGTGAGTGAGTCACTCACTTTGTTGTGTGAGGAAACACTGTTAATTGTTGACATCTAAATTTGAAAAATTAACTTTTATTTAGGTTGGAACATGATATTTTAAACGTTATTGTTTCCCTCACAGGTCGGCAGGTAGCAATTGACTGGGCTGTGCCTAAGGACAAATTTATCGCCACACAGCCGCCATCAAGTGCAGGTAATATTTAAACTTTTTCATATTTTAATATCCACTACACATTAACAGTGACAAAGCATAGTGTGTCTTAGTAGAAATTAGATTTAATATAGTAATGATTAACACTGTTTTGTTTACATAATAGGAAATAAAATTATAGAAGCAAATACAAAAAAGTCAGGTGCAAAGATTGACACTGAAGACAAGGAAGAAGAAAAGCCACATGCAGCACCTGAAAAGAAAAGGTATGAACCTCAAATATGTACACCTGTAGTAGTGTGCCACCAGGTGTTGAAAACAGGTTTAATTTACCGCTTTATTTTGTTTGGACATTTTTCCACAGAGTCCCTTCCAAACCATCTGTAAAGCAGGTGGAAGAATCCCAATCTGATGATGATGATGATGCTAGCGAGGACCAAGACAGTGAGGAGGAAGAGGAGGATGAAGAAGATGAAGATTCAGACATGGGGGAGGATGAGGATGATATGTCTCAGGAAGAAGAGGACGGCAGTGACGACGATAAGAGTAGCTTTGATTCAAACGATGATGAAGAGGAAGACGAGGACACCGAAGCAGATAAATCGGGTAACAATTCCCTGCTTATGTTTTTCACGTTTTGTATAAATAAAAATCTCTAATGTTGCTTTGACACTGCTCGTCTGCTACTTTTATCTTTAGCTAAAAAGAAAACCTCAAAGAAACTTCTCCCTTCAGATGTGAAGGAGGGCAGAACAATTTTCATCAGGTTTACATTTATTTTCACTACTTACTCTTAAACCTGCTTTTGTTTATTGTACTCTCTTTTGCTCTATTTTTTTAATTCTCAAGTTATCCACCCGTTTGTACTAACTTATTGTGTTATCACCTTCTTTGTTCATCTTTCTCCTGGCTGATGTAGGAACCTTTCCTTTGATACCGAAGAAGACGGTCTTGAGGAAGTTCTGTTAAAATACGGAGAGCTTAACTACATTAAGATTGTTATCCACACAGAAACAGGACATTCAAAAGGTCAGCCATCTGTCCTTGAACGACCAGTCTTCTCTTTTGTTGTTTGAGAACACAGGTCGATTAACGTATCTTGGGTTTGTTGTTTTATCAGGTTGTGCATTTGCTCAGTTCAAGACTAAAGAGGCTGCAGATAAATGCATGGCAGCAGCAGAGGATGAGGCACAGGTAATACATTCTGAATAATTAACGAGATATTCCCTAAATCTGCCTTTTTTTGCAATGAGTTATAATGCTGCTTTGTTGTCACATTGGATTATTTGATGCAGAACGGTGGCATCCGTGTCGATGGCAGAAAGCTGTTCGTTGTGGCCGCAGTGACCAGAGATGACGCTTCCAAGCTGAAAGTGGACAAAGTGAAAGTGGAAACGGGCACCAGGAATATATATTTGGCCAGAGAGGGATGTGAGTAAACCCCTTTCATTCTCTTCTTCTTTGCCATTTGTCAGCTCTGTCATCAGCTCTGCGAGTGACCCTTTCAGCTGACACGGTTACTTGATTTACTGTCAGTATTAAAGGTATCACTTCATGCATATTTGATTGAACATTCATAACATTACATATGAAAACTCTACACCAAGATTAACATTGACTTCGGAAAGCGATGTCTGTCTTGTGTTTTGTAATAGGTTTACTTGTTGCATTTCTTTGCTGAATTGCTCATAAATCAGTTTTTATAATGTGTGATATTCTGACCTCCACACCCAGTGATCCGGGCTGGAACCAAAGCTGCAGAGAGTGTTCCTGAAGCAGAAATGGCGAAAAGAACCAGAGTGAGTTCATTTTTCATTTAGCATTCAAGACTATTCTTACTTGCAGAGTAAATTTAATACACAATTTTTTATCTCACACGCATTAACTTTCTAATTACTTGTATGTTGATGCATATATTTGGTGTTGTCTATTTCCATTAGTTTGAAGAAATAAAGAGGACCAAGCTTCGGGCCTTAAATGTGTTTGTGTCAAAGACTCGTCTGTGTGTCCATAACCTGCCTAAGTCAGTGGACGATAAAAAACTCAGAGCACTCTGCCTCCCAGCAGTACAAGGAGGCACGGGAGTCCGCATCACAGAGGTGAGAACCGATACGGCATTCTGCTCGACCTTTCATGACATATATCAGTGTTATTATAGCCAATACCATTCATTTGCATCTTTGTCAAACCATTCCTGGAAATAGTTTTGTGTAAATAGTAATTATGAATGTGGGCTATCATAAAACACTCTGTGTCCGGTAGGGGGTGTTGTTGTCATTCTTATTCACACTGTGTGTGTGTGTGTGTGTGTGTGTGTATACACAAACCTTCTGTTTCTCCTTTTAGTGCCGAGTGATGTATGACAAGAAGCCAGAGAAGGGTCAGGCGATGGGACAATCATTAGGTTATGGATTTGTCCAGTTCCAGGTCCATGAACATGCTCTCAGCACACTTCGTTACCTTAACAACAACCCTGACATCTTTGGCTCACACAAGGTACATTTCTGCAACAGAGTACTTGAATACAGAGTACACTAAGGGCTGAAAACCTTATCGCCATGTTTTGTCTTTTTTGCCACGGTATTATTTACCTTTTAGACTTCACACTGTATTCATTATTTTGTTGGTCTCACTGGGTTGTATTCTGATTTCATCCTGCAGAGACCTATTGTTGAGTTCTCCCTGGAGGATTCTAGGAAACTCCAAATGAAAGAAATGCGCCAACAAAAAAACAAGGTGCGTTTGTATCCCTTTGTGAGAGTTACACCGAGTTCAAATTGACAGATTTATTTTTCAAAATGTAAAGTAAACCTCTGTGGATATCTTTGCAGGAACAAAGTCTGTCTTTTAAAAGAGCAGCAAAACCTCAGCCCCAGACAGTCGGAGAAGGAAAAGGTCCCAGCAAAGGTGGAAATAAAGCCCAGTCCTCATCAGAGCAGACAATAAACGAGAGCGGTATGAAAATGTTACTTCAGTTTTTACATTATTTTTGCTTTTTTCCAGTAAGAAGTTGGGCATGAGGGTTTAATGCAGATGAGATGGTTTGCTGTTCTCCTGTCACAGCACAGATGCAGTACAGCACACTCGTGCTGTGGAGAAACCATATTACATTTGACACGCTCCATTAAACTCAACTATGGCCTTTTTATTTTTACATCTTTTTACTTCTTTACATTATTTGATTTTCTCTCTGTCCAATTTTCTGTGTTTATCAGCTCCTGTTCAAACCCAGGAGCAACGCAACCGCTATTTTGGCTTCCAGACCAAACCCGAGTTCGAACACGTGAATTTGGAAAACGGAAAGAAACGAAGAAAGATTCTAAACTTTCCATCCCATCGCGGGCCTAAGATCAGGTACAACTTTTTTATTAAACTTTTATTAGTCTTCAGCTGACTATGCACTGTGTCTTAAATTAAGACAGCAAAACAAGTACAGTTTAAAAAAAATTTATTGCTGATGTTAGATCAATCAGAAAATGGTCTTGAACAGTCATGTAAAAGATTGGGTAAACGGACTGTGTGTTAACAATGAGCTGCAGTCACACATTATGAATTGTTGCCCTTAACAGAATGCGTGACAAGGGAAAGCAGCAGGCGCCGCCACCCAAGAAAGCAAAGCCTGGATCCAACAGGAAAGACCGTCAAAGACAACAGATGGAAAAGCCCACACAGCGCAACAACCAGGTTCATAAATATTTAGTTGTATATGCTTATTTGAGGTCTTCACTCATATTCACATAACCTCTTACAGTGAACAATAGCTTTGTCAGATCTCATGTTCTAACTCATTGGCATGGACATTTGGTCAACCTCAAGATACATTTCAGCACGAAGAAAAAAGCTCAGCAATCTCTCATTCCTACTCTAATTAAACTTGCCAAAACCAAATCAAAACAATATAATAAAGACATAACCATGTTAAGATTTAAAAACATGCATCACTTTATCTCAAAGATAGACTGGATTTAAAAACAACTGTTGCACCCAATTTGTGTTTTCCAATAGTTTAGTCTTTATAATTGCAGTAATATCAATTTAGAACAACTTGTTTTTCCTCCTATTTATTTAATATTTATCTATACACTGCTGTACACCGTTGAGCCACATGAGAGAGTCTGCATGTTTGTATTGTTCTGATAAATGTAACTTAAAACATTCAATCTAATATAAAAAGGTGCGCATACTTTCTGTTAGCTATACTGATGAGAGGAATAAAACGAGAACCTATACATTGTGCTTAAATGCATTTATTTGGTCATTTTAACGTGTATGTTTTCAAAAACGCATGCATACAACCAAGTTGTGATTTATCAAACCTATATATCTTTTTGAAATGTCTTTTTTACCTGTTTATGGTAATAGAAGGTGAATATAATGGTCACCAAATGTGCCCGTCTCAGGATTTATAGATAATACCATGGTGACCCATGGTTTGACAATAAGTAAAATAAGTGCTTTACAGGTCTTGTTTTTACTTATTAAAGGTACTCTTTTTGTAATTTGCGCTCACACACACCTTCCTTTGGACCCCATCTCTGCCAGCAGTGTTTATTTCAAGTTTTGAAGCAATAGGTGTTTGGTGACACTTTATCACAGTTGTTCTGTTAACGCCTCTTTTATGTTGTTTGTTTGTTTGTTCCTGAAGGTCAAAACCCCAAAGAAGCATTTCAAGAGAGGGGGTGGGGACCGTTTTGACAGCCTGGTGGAGCAGTACAAGAAGAAACTGATGGGTAACAGTGACAACAGCACCAATGTCAAAAGAAACAAGTGGTTTGATAGTTAGTTTATGTGTGAGAGAAACAATGTGTTAGGATCTTAAGTATTTAAGGCTACTACAACAATCAACATTCTTAAAAACAAGTATAGTGGTTCTCATAAAGTTGTTTTGTGGCTCATTGTACAGTATGTGACGCTTTATGCGTGGAACTGTTCTGTGCCCTAACTTCCTTCATGCTCATCTTGCATTTCTGTAATCCATGTTTTTTACTACTAAAACAAACAGAATAATTATTGTACTTGGCTTTTTATGAAAATATATACAGTAAAAAAAACATGATTTGGTATTTTATTGTCTATACTTAATGTAATGTGATCCATATTTATTGGACTCAGATGTGACGATTCATTATGATGGTTTCAATTGCATACACTGTGTTAAGTTTTAAAAAGGAGTTAATCATAAACCGATAGTTCTGAATAAACACGTTCCGCTCATGAACCTTGAATACAAGTGAAGCAAGAGATGAACACCCACATATGACATGTAACCTGGTCTACGTGCCGTTTCACTTCATTCTGATCTCTTGTCTTTCACTTATTAAACAACACTGACAAACTTACAACAATATATATGTTTGTTAAAAATGTACTCAGTTTTATTCCAATAGAAAAAAGCATCCACAGATATAAATAACCATTTTTGGAAGAGCAGATTATATATTCCACTGAAATGAAAGCTGCTCGTTTCCTCTCCTGTCCTCGTCGTTCTAGTACAAACACCTGTTGATATTCTTGGCAAGTTTCAACATTGTTTTCAGGGTTTTCCAGAAACTGAGGTTTCCTCTGGCTGCAGCCGGCCAGGTGGTTTAGCATCCTGACCATGTTTATCACTGAGAGCGCTTTGTTGATATAAAAGTCGTGTCAAAATACAAACGCATGATTTATCTTTAGATCAGTTTGCATAGAAAACAATCCCGCAGAAACTAAACCTGCAAACATCCCGATAAGAAGACAATGTTACAAAATATATATTTTCTGATTAAACTATATAAATAAAACTATATAAATAAATGTGTATAAATAAGTGCATGTTCAAGAATAGATTTCCTTCAAAAATACATTGCAAAAGTTCAGCCGTGCCATGTGGGAAGTCAGACATCACGGATGCAGCCCGGTCCTCATGTCTGTCTTTCAGCAAATCTCAAGATGATCCAGATTGTTTAGTAGCAGACTGAGGATCTCCTTCACTCTCATGAGCGCCTCAATGGTCACTGTGTGTATGAACTCCTTTCGGCGCAGGAGCTCTTGCATCGGCCCCGGCACGGAGGGCTTTGGCCACTGCTCACTGCAGTGGCCCTGCCTCCACTGATCGAGGTAACCTGTCAGCGAAGAGATGTCAAACTTGACCTGAGCGACCCCGCTAAAGGTGTCAGAGATCAGGCTGTTATAGCCCTCCAAGACCACCACAATGGAGGAAGGTCCATCCAAATCATCAGCAGGTGTGCCGAGAGTCAGACCAGCCGGGACCTGCAGCACGAGAGAGATCACAATTCAGTAAAGAAATACACCAACCTTTGGAAACAGATTTGCGGTCCCCACAAACGGAACCATAAATATTACCTGGAAGTCTTTGTTCAGCCTCACCACCAGCTGTTCGGCCATCCATTTCACTTTGGATTTCATCTTCACTACTTCCATTGGCAGAGGAGCAGCTGAGCACACACTTAAAATGTGCATCAGAGAAAACAGGAGAGCCAAAGTGGAGTCCATATTATTTTTTTTGGATGTACCAAATTCAGAATAGCACTGGTATTCCTAGAAGAAAAAAGATTATGCATATTATTATTCTTTTTAATGTATATTTATCTCTCACTTGTTTCAACATTGCTCAGAGTGTAGGCATATCTGCCTGTCATCATATTATACATATACAAATACTTCCTTCCAATAATTACTCAATATGTTTGTGGCAGCAAATATTTGTGATACCTGTGAATTCATGTCTGTATAACAAGTACAAAGATCAGTGCTTTTGGCTATAACTATTATTGCCAACCCCGTTTTCTAAACCTCTGCCACATGGTTTGAGAAGAGTTGACATGGGTATGAGCTCATAAAAACCTCAGCTATGAGACACACAATCTATAACAAAAGATTCTCTAAAAACAACTAAACGGTCACACTAATAGAAATATGCATCTTTTACAAATAAATACAACATTCTGTGTATTCTGTGTACAGCTTTTTTCAGTAATGAAACAAACAGATATCCTGGTAAAGAATGGAGGACCAAATGTGACTGAGCACAGACGGTGAAACGAAGATGGCCGAGTTGAAGCCTGAGTCAAGGAGATGGAGAGGAGAGTTGACCTTACCTTGGCTGGACGTCTGTGCACTGCCACTGTTGGGCTCCATCAAGACATCTTATAGTGGATGGCTGTTGACTCATCTCTTACTCACTCTCCGAGCCTTCGTCCCCCTGTTCCCCCCCCCCCCCCCCCCCCAATCATCCACCCCCTCACTTTTACCTCTCCCTGTCCCATACCCTCCTGTCCTGGGGGTACTGCAGGAGAGCAGTTTGAATATGGAAGTACATTTTGGCATGTTTGAGTCACTGGGCAAAATTATTGAAACAATTCATCGAAATTCTGAATAGCGATACCTCAAAGTTTACTGATAGAAATTAGAAACAATGTTTCTCACGCTGTGATGTCAGCTTGTCATGCCATATATGTTATATCCTGTACTCACTTATCTTCACTGCTCTCTCTAAACATTGCCTAATGCGCCAGTTACTCACTGTTTATTTAGGATGTTCCAACACAGTGTGTTTAAGCACCTGCATGGGCAGCATACAGAAGCAGAAAGGGCCGAACCAAAAGCAGTGATATGAAATAGAATAACACAACTCTTCTCCTGAGTAATCTCCTGTTACCTTTTGAATATCTTAATGAACTGCATCTCATAAATGGAGATTGCCGTCCCGATGAGGTTTGTGTTCTTATATCTTTGTTTTTGTCAGTGAATCTAAAAATATACCCATTTCTTTCATGTCTTCATAATGTTATCATTGTTAATTAGTTTAATTAATTAATAATTTGGTACCATTATTATTACGTTTCATTTGAGTTTGTTCAATCCATTTTCTTGTGTTCCCAGATTTGAATGTGATCGTATCACTGCATATGTAATATCAGATAAAGAAATCATTGCAAATTGAAATAATCAATACATTTTTTACACCAATGTATTGTGGTGTAGCTCAGCAACACCACAAGAAAGAAAGTATTTTGGACATTTTGAAAAAAGTTCATACTGTTACAGACATTAAAGTAAGTTGATGTTGGTCTGAGCATTTGCATATTGCCAAAGTCAATCATCATGCATGATCTTTTCCAGTTCAGTGTTCGGTACTGAACGTCGTCCAGACAGCAGTTACACGTTCTCCAAACGACTTGAGCAAAGAAAAATAGTGTGAACATGTAATTGTACAGTTTTTTTGTAGGTGACACATTTCCGTTTTTTATTTAACACTTATTAGCATAACCTAATGTGGGTGGCAGTACACTCCTAATGATCAGTTTTTCCTTTTCACACACACGTAGCACAAAAACACCCATTTAACATCAGTTTTCATTTACAAAGAATTCACCATCACACATAAAAATGTTGTTCATACTGAATGTATTTCAGATGGATTAATCCAGGAATTCCAATAAACAACAATAGTATTGTTATGTCATATCAAGTAGATGCCAGGTGTTTGTTGGCCTCCTGTCTTTATGTTTCTGCCAAATTTCAAGCACACCTTTCTTGACCAGTTGATTAATTTCTGCAATTATGTGGTGTGTGTGGATATTCTTTGGAAGCAGATGCTTGTTGTTACTTCATGCAGAAGGAGGGAAGTGACTGAGCAACTTCTCAGAAGTAAAAAGTGTCCAGAGAAGCCAATAATTAGTGTTAGGGGAACAACAATTTCATGGTCATTTAAGTTTCTCAAGGTAACTTACAGTAAGTTAGTGTGGGGCACACGCACATACTCGCTCCCACACACAGAGGTCTCATAACACTCAACACATGGTCATCGTTTTTGAGCAGAATAAACAACTGCGATATGATGTGAACGTTGTAAGGGGGGAAAAAACACACTAAATTCTGGGAAGGAAAGTAAATGGTTGACAATATCCCAGTTGTACTTTCAACAGGAATAGTGTGCTGTATTATTCATAAAGAAAAACACGAGGGAATGAAGTATAAGGATAACTAGCTTAAAAATATAGTTTAAAGTTTCTACAGAGCTTTCCCCTGAGGGATTAAGGAGCGCTCTTGCCAGTAACAGCAGATATCATCGAAGGGAAACGTCATGACATCTGTAAAGAATAAAAGCTGCGTGTCGCTAAAACTATTTTTAAACCAGGATTTAGTCTGCCGATATGTGACGTATCACTCAACAGGAAATGTTTTAGCATAATGTAGATGGCCAGTCTTGACTCAGTTATGACAGAATTTATTAATTCCACTTCTCAGTGAAATATACATTCATTATATCTTAAATGCTTATCTGTGAACAAACAGGGCCATCGTATCTGTGGCATCTGTGGTGGTACCGATTTGACCTGAAAGGTTAATCAAAATATGTATGCCTCTTTTAATCAGTTGATCCAGAAGAACACGCCTCATTAAAGAGGCGAGTCAAAGGCATTTCCTCGTTGCCAGACAGATTGTTACTTTATGATTCTGCTCATTTAGCCTACGCTTCTCCTCTAATTAGTTCCAAACACATTTGTGGTTAGTTGAAAAACCACAACTGCAGCAAACAGCGTTGTGGGCTCAGAGTGTTGTGTTTGGATGTCCCTTGTCCCGGGGAACATGGAGGATCAATCAGACAAGAAGTCACCTCCAGGAGTATGACAGAAGGATGCTGCAAGGCTTCATTGAAAATGCATGGGGACTTTGTGTCACATGACTTACGGGAGCATATGAGTCACATCCCCAGAAGAAGTGTGTGCCCCTCTTTTATCAAGCTGTACACACTTGCACACACACACACACACACACACACACACACACACACACACACACACACACACGCACACACACACACACACACACACACACACACACACACACACACTAATACTGCATGCACAGTATCCATCCACCCTATAGGGTCATCAGAATATATGTAATTACCTTACCAGTAAATGACTTGGCATAACATAAGACCAACATGTTAAAGTGTTGCTGCCCCATACGTAGCTCTAGCTGTGCCATATGGAAATGTGTTGTGCACGGTGTCAGATTACTTTTACAGACGCAGGATGGAAACCAGGAATTCCACTCAGCAGTATCTGCCTGGATGAGTCAAATGAATGACGGGAATTGCGTTTCATTGATTGTGCACGTGCTGCCGTTAAGAACGATTTGTTGTTTTTTTACCACCGACACTTGAGTGACGTTAACACCATAAAACTGCTCTGAAAAAAGTTGAAATAGCGTTTTATTGCCTTAGAAAGAGTCATGACACTGTGAAGTTCAAGTCACAGCCAGCAATATCTTTAACAGAATAACATGTGAAGCAACATTGGCCCGTTTTATGTTCTAAATGCAAAAGAATTAAACAAAAGCAACCTATCAACAAAGAGTGAGTGAAAGTGTTAACCAAGCGCCTGAAAAGAGACTCACTGGAAATAAGTCCTTGCTTTCTTTGAATTTTAATGTATTTATCATTCCACAATGTCAGGCAAAGAGACCGTAACTCTCTAAGATAATTTAAGTTCATGCAAATCTATTTTAAAGGAATGCGAAACATGTTACATGGTATTTTGTAGACCATGTTGTGTGATGGGATACTGTGCACCTAATGTTACTATTTTTAAATGTTCAAATATCCACTGCAGAGAGAATGCAGAGTATGTTGATATATGATATGAGAACATTGTTGTTCTGTAAGTTCTGCAATCCTACACGTGGAAGCACGCTCATATAAAAACATACAATCACTAAGACCGTGGCCGGCCGAGGCCAACGAGCTGATTAAAAAGGAAAGTAAAGATCTGACTTCAAAACCATCACACGTTTGCATATTCACTTGCACAAAATGTCTACAACTGAACCTTTTGCATGACAGATTGCATAAATGCAGAAAGCTAAACGTGTTTCTAGATGAGCATTCAACAACACACTTCACAAAACACCAATAACCTTGGTGGCTTTAGCTCTTTCTTTCAGAATACATTCAAACACACTTTTTGGAGATGTCTTATGTTGAAGTTTTTATGTTTTTATTCCATTTGATGTCTGAAATCCCTGTACTGTGCAATACAAAAGATAACACACAAGAAAGTACTGGAGAGGGAATACTTCCATCCATCAATCCATCTGTCTAGCCGGCTTTTTCTTGCGTCCCTCTTGTAAGAAAATATTACCAGTCCCTTAGTTTTAAATATGTTATCTATTATTTGTACATGTTGTAGTGAGGTAACTGAAAGAATTCCCACAAAACGTTTAATAAAATAGACGGCATCAAACAGTATGTGATTGATATTGACTCTTCTATATGTAAGTGTCAAAAAAAAAAAGCGTGTTTGCTCTCAAACCTGAATGTGAGTGATGTAATGGTGCTTTGGCCTCAGAGGACGATCAGGAAATACAAGCAGACCATTACCTTAACATAGGCAATCTATCCAGAAGTAAAGGCAGGTGCACGAATTAGCTCCACCATCTGTCGATGCTGTGAGACAAGTTGCCACACATCGTTATCTGCTGGGTTCCTAATCTTGTTTCCAATTAAACTGGCAGCAATCTCCGTCAGGACATAGTTCTGCATAAGTCATATGGCTCATCATAGGCATGACTGCCAAGGTACTTCCATCATCATCCTTCCATGACATCATATGTGGATTGGTTCTCAACTGGGACCAGTTAATGTTTGATGGATAAAGCCAAATCATAGGACGCAATACTTTAAAAGAGTTTTTTTTTCTCGATTCCACAGAATCTGTAAAAGAAAATACTGTAGCTGAAATTTCCCAAACCCCCAATGGCATTGATGCCTTCTGCAGTATCACACACAATCTCTGCATATCCATGTGAAGCATTTATCACCAGAGCACCTCTCCACTCCACAGTCTCATGAGAGCTACATGAAACTGCCATTTTAATGGTCACAGCACAACAGAGAGACTAATTTTATCTCAAATTTACAAAAAAAAAGGTTTCTGAGCTTCAACTGAAAAGGGGAAAAAACACTGTGTGAAAATCATGATTCAAACAACCCCAAAACACATTTTCACTGATTGCAGATCCAAACAATTTAAATGAATTGACCATTTCTGATTTTGTTATTTGATTATTGCTCTTCTAATAGTTAGTAGAGCAATAAGTTATAGTCCTCTAGACTAGACCTCTGTTAAAAACGTCTAAATCTCTGAATATGGAAATATTTCAGATGTTTAACTGCTGGACACAATTCACCTTCTACTTCCATTCTCACTTCACTTCAAGTTTCAACATCACAATTGTTTAAGTTGCACCATGATTGGCTCCAACGACGTTGTGATGTCACAAGGCATGCACAGTACATGCCGTAAACTGATTTTTAAGGTGAGCATAGAAACTTTTCCCCCTTCAGCAGATGAATAAACATATTTTAGTGTGCTGCACATGCATCCTTCTGCACAGTGAGGATCAAACATCCAAGTGAGGTAAACAATAAGCAACAGCAGAAGTAGCAATGCATTTTGGACTTTAAGAATTTCACATTAGCTCAGAAAGAAAAATCGGACTGACTGCACTGACGAAAGTAGGTTGAAAAAACAAACATCCGCCATCATCATTGGGATATAAAAAACAGATGTTTTCTCAAAATCAGGACATTAAAGAGTAATTGGTTTTCTTTTGTTGTTTGAGACAGAAACAAGAATTAAGAACAAGAGTTCAAAGTTAAAACCAAGTTATTTCACACTAGAAGACCAAAAGCTTTCTTTCTTAAAGCATCGCCTGACAGTTCTGGAGTCTATGGTTGAAGAATGTTTTAATAAGGTGATTACGTGAGTTTAACTGGAAGTAAAATCGCATCACTGCTCTGCAGAAATGATGAATCAATCGGCCTGCACTTTATTGTGTTTTTATCCGTTCTTACGAAAGCACTTCTAGCCCTGGGAAATGTTGTTGCAGAAATGAGTAATAAATAGGAAATAACAAATTTGTGCAGAAATGATTTATTGAGTCGACACAGGTTCACAGGAGCTCAGAATCCACTTCCTTCGCCAATGCAATGCTGTGTGAGCTGCTAAAGAAGTAGCAGAGCTTCTCATTCACTTTATGGACACACTTATGTTTCATTTATTTATGTACCCTGTATCTACTAAACAAATATCACAACTGGGTTACATGTAATCAGTGTAATCATGATCAAATACAATTAATTTCAAATGTATGGCATTATATATTCAACACACAAAGACACCATCATCAATATCAAGGTTATCATCTTAACTGCTCATGAGTCCATGCATTTGTTGTGTGTGTGGCTGTAAGTCAGATTTCCTGTCAGAAAACAGAGCCACACTGCCACCTTGTGGAGGAAGTATGTGTTGCTTCAGAAGCATTTAGAATTGGAGTAATGGGTCTCAATTCTTATCCAGAGGAACAGAAATCTGCTGGTTTGAAGTGAAATCACCTAAATTAGGGGATGATTTACATCTCTTCAAACCTGTTGATAACAGGTATGATTATTTGAATTTTGACAGCTTTAACCACAAACAGACTTTTTTTGCCTTGAATGGAAAAGACAAACACTATTTTACAATTGTATATACTCACACTTAACTGATTTAAAATTGATAAATTAGGACTTCACAATATATAAATTGAGCGTTGGTTGTCAAGAGGGAATTATATGCAAATCGTCCTTGATGTTAGTGCCCCTTGCAGATGCTTTTTGGGGTAAGGGCTTCCTGGATAGTCGTGTGACAGCAAGCCCAGACCGCAAAAAGACCTGAAAAGAACAAGACTTCTCAGCTGATATCATGGCCGACGATCATACACAGTTTGTCCAGCATCTGAAACACACAGTTACAGATCTATGAGACTGAACATTATTAGGCATCAAAGGAGTCATGTATATATCAATTCCCTTTTGGATTTCACATTGTTTTCTATGCCTCCTGTTGGAGTAAAACCCACTCGGATAGAGTGAACATTTTATTCAAATGTCAAGTTTTGAAGAAGAATAGCGATGATGTCCAACACTGGATTTTTACTATCCACTACCGTGGCCAGTTTAGTGTGTTTGGGTGAACATTCACGAAAACAAAAACTGTAAAAACATTCCACTAAAGCTGGACAAAGTGGCATTAATATACAAGTGATAAGACAATCAAAATATTCAATGTGCCCTATTCCAGTAGCCTTCAATCCCATAATCATCTGTATTAGCTGAAACGTCGGACGACAAGATATATATATATATATATATATATATATATATATATATAAAGTTACTGTTTGTTGTGCTGCCTCTTCCTTTTTAAGTCAAAATTGCTTTTGCTAAAAAATTGTTGTTAATATATTAAAACTGATGGATGAGACAGACTATAAAATTCCACATTGAAATAAATAATGACTTATAATACAGTATGTTACATTGATCATGTCTGGTCATAGTCTAACATTAATAAAATCAGTCACTGATCATTGTAGGACCACTATCAGTTTTGATGATCACAGATTGACCAAAAATACAACAAACTCTGAATGGGAGAAGTGAATCAATATATTGTATGAGCTGCTGTACACCCAACGCAATACACATGCATGTATCATCACCGACCATATCAATCAAACAAACCTAAAACTCCTTTAACATGAACATAAATGCAAGTAATTATAGTTGAGAAATATTGGTTTCAGCTTCCTAAATTCCACTTTGTGATCTACTTTCCTTACATCTTACACACCAGACACCCCACAGGGGTGCAATGTCAATTGGCACAATATAAACTAACAAAGAATTTGAGATTTACATATTTTGCTTTTTTATGAACAAATGGAATTCAGTGAAACTGGATCATCTGGGAAAAACACTGAAATGTCCAAAAGCATGCTGGAGGACTTTGTGACTTAAGAGAGAAAAATAGAACGATGTACTGTTTGTGAATTAGAAAAGGGAGAAAAAAAAGTCAAAATGTTGAGAGTATGAAATTTGATGTGAAATGCTGTGTCCAATTATGATTCGGAACAAAGCCAGAGAGGCAAAAATGTGGGTTTCAGGTTTTTTACGATATTAAGGATCCAAAAGGTTGTGTAAGGTGAGATGGTGTATGAACACAAATCCTCAGCGATTATTTAACCAACTGAATATTATACAAATGCATGGTTTTCAATAGACCAATTACCTAAATAGTGCAGCTATTTCACAAAAGTGCCTAATTGTAAAACTGAGATGAGTGCAAGGTAAAACATGTCATGACTGGGGCCTATCATTGATCACAAGGTGACATATCTTGATTAGTGTTCTAGTAAAAACGACGGCCTGTTTAATGAAGAGTGCCAAACGAAGATGCTGCTGCCAGTGCAGACAAAAGAGAGGAGACCACACTGGATGAGCTTCATGTGAGCTGTCCATGGTTCTGAAAGACTCACACCAGCCTTGCCGGTAAACGCCCTAACCCCCAACACACACACACACACACACACACACACACACACACACACACACACACACACACACACACACACACACACACACACACACACACACACACACACACACTTCTCTTCTCACGACATGGTGCAAGTGTGTATGTCTGTTTGTGCGTATGTCTGAACGTGTCCGACAACGCGTGTATACGTGTGTGTTTAAGCAGGATCTTCTTGCTGCATGCAACATGCATCCCTCTTGGGTTTTTTCTTGTAGCAAGGGGTTGAACTGTCATTTCATCCTGCCTTTAGTCACCTGGCCGGCAGCCGTTACTACTCACTGAAAAATAGCCCTCATCTAATAATGTGTGTGATCGTAATCAGTAGAAAATGAACACGCATATATGACAGCAAGAACACTTGACAAACACTCTGAACTTTGACTGTGGGGAGATTATCCACAGGCGAATTCAAAGTTTTGGAAAAGACGAAATCTCCACGCATCACCGACGTTTGTCTGTGCGCGTCGGCAGGTCGCCGAGCTGCGAGCAACCATTACGCGCACAATCTTGAGCTACACTAACTGATATCCCCCTTACTACAATACCAATTCTACAAAAGACAAAGGCTGGCACACGAACAACATCATGTAAAATCCAAGACAAGAATAACCGGTGAACAGCTGTATTAATTCATGAGATGAGGGAGACGGTGCTCGTTACCTCAGTGCGTATAGATGCGAGCGCTTGGAATAGGTCGGGATTGTGTAAAGCCCTTGGGAGAAAGAAAAAATCAGAAAATGGAAATAAAACACAGTGTAATCACATGTAGGTAATGGCAGAGAGGTAAACAGCACACGGCGTAACGCAGGGAAAACCTCACAATACGTACACACAAAGATCATACGAAGAACAAACAGCCGAGCTGTACTACATCAAATAAAATCAACACGACATAAATGTTCTCGAAAATGTTATTCCACATGTTATTCCACAATGATACACTGGTATCATCGCACAGATGCGCTGTGGATGAGAAGGAGAAAAAAAAGCAATCTTATATACACACCTCCCTTACTATCGCTGATGCTCGAAGGGTTGGGGCGACGTGATGCCACTGTGATCATTTTCACTTCTGCATTTTGATTCACCTCTATTTTCGATGCATTTTGGAGGAAATACACTCCCATTTTGTACTCGTTTCCATCCTTTCTGTAGGAAATACTGCAAAAGCCCCAAATGGAAGCCACTCAATTCCTCCAGTCTGCGATTGACCCGCATTGACGTCATTGCGTCATTAGGTCTCCCCTGGAAACACGGGGCTCCCAAAAATAGCAACACATTAATTCAGCCTTCGCTGGGGTTGGCTTGGCTGGGGTGACTATTTGTATCAATCCATAACCCCTCCTCTGATTCTAAGCAATAACACAGTTATCTCTCTCTCTCTCTCTCTGTCTCTCTCTCAAGGACGAGCTGATCACGACTCACGGCTATTTTTGGAAAGAGAGAGAGCGCGCGCGAGAGAGAGAGAGAGAGAGAGAGAGAGAGAGAGGTGTGATGAGAGACGCCCGCACCTCTGCTCTCCTCTGCTGGCTGGCTGAGAAACAGGAACAGCACCACGGGAATAAAAATAGCAAATAAGCGACCAGCCCATGCAGGCAACAGCGGGGAGTGGGAGGAGAGACAGGACCCTAAAACTAGTTAATGGCCATCGGTCACAGTGGACCGGCCTGTCACACACGGAGATGGCCTCCATAGCCATTCATTCATTTTACAAAAACACTGTAATTCATTCATTGTATTTAGCTTCAGCTCCGCTGCCACAAGGACAGATACAGGAGAACATTCCTGCCAACTGATATAAGACATATAATAAATCACATCTGGCCAGATCCTCCTCATATTGAATCAACATCAATAACCCTCTCACCGCTTTCACCATATATACTTTATACTCACTTATATACACTGTATATACTTTGCTTTTTTAAATGTTCTTTATTATTTAATTATTTAATTTTCTTAAATTTAAAATGCCATATCTATCTATCTATCTATCTATCTATCTATCTATCTATCTATCTATCTATCTATCTATCTATCTATCTATCTATCTATCTATCTATCTATCTATCTACCTAGCCCAATACAAAAACAAAGTGATATATCATCAGAGAAACTGATTTCACTGCAAAGCCACTTTTTACACATACAAACCATTCCTTTACAATCACAATCATAAAACAATATAAATAATAATAATATCACATTTTCTCTTTGCCAGTGATGTTCAAATGGCAACCCATGTGCATGTCATTATTTTAGTCTTAATGTATTTACAATGGCCATGTCTAATCTAACAGCTATTCATATACTCTATGGTGATAGTGAGTTTCGTTGCCACAAGTGTTAATCTTAAACTACTAATGCCATCTACTGGTTATTTAAGAGACCTGCATATCATAGAAACTCTTGCATCATTGGTCACAGGTGGATGCCTCTCTCACTCAGAAATTGTGTAGTTTGGTATTACACATATTTTGGTAGAGCATTTGGAAATGGTGGGGCTGGAGACATGGTCTCCTTTCTTTCTCTCTCTTGTCCCACTGAACATTGGACATGTATTAATGGACAGCCTGGCCCCTTTTTGTTCATCATTTACATCTATTATCCTCTGCTGTAGACGGATGCATGTTGGATTTCTCCTGACAAGCAACGATCTGAACTCAATGAGAGCAGAGAAGAGCTGAAACGGTCTGAAGATGAGTGACATTTAAGAAGCTGCAATGGGCTCCATAAACAGCAGGTGGCAGGAGGGAACACTATCTGGAGGCAAACCTGTTGCACATCCATAAAGTATAGTGCAGCTTATGTAAGCCTCTTTTTCTGATGACTTGCCAAAGCACTAGCCTCTGCAAGTTGTACATAACTCTGTTCCTGAATATGCATGCTCACAGTGGAACTGATACCAGAGGACGTATAAAGATGTTTGATTGTGTGTGAATGATAGAGATAGTCCCTTACTCCCTTACTTTGCACATCTGTATATTTAAGAGCTGCATCCTTTAGACAACTTTCTAATTACAACTTTCTGCAGTATTATCTGTCTATGGCATCATTATTTGGGTGCAGGTCGCTGCATGCTCAAGTACCTCTCAGTCGCTGCTCTGCATCTCACTTGAATTGTTTTAGACGTGTTTGGCTAACCGCTAACGGCTAACAGCTAACAGCTAAAAGCTAACATAACTACCATTGCACACACTGTTGTACCTGTCACAACTCAGTCCCTACTAAGTTCATTTTATTTTGTTGCATGATGAGTTTGCTTGTTTTTGAGTTTGAATGAAGAGTGTTTTATATGGAGCCAAATCCAGGCCAATAGTTGTGCTTGTTTAAAACATTAACACACTCAATAGAACAACATATTGTAACATATGGGGTCAGATCAGTCTCAATAATTGCAAATGCACACAGAGATTTACAATTCGCCCTGGATTTTCTACAACACGTGGTGTTTGCTGTCAGATCTAAGAGCCAATCAGCTCTCTGATGTGGCGACAGCCAGGCGTTTCCCATCATGCACTGGGCCACGCAGTCGATGGAGAGCTCCTGCGGCGCCTTGCTCTAAAATCGACGGACGCCTCGCTCTCGTGAGTATCGTTGTGCATGACGTCAGAGCAAGTCGTGAGCAAATCTAACCCGTATGCATATGGAGCTAATTAATGCCAATAGTTTTGTTCATTTGAAAAAAAGATTTGAACCTGAAAATTCATGTTTTGGTCTTGAACATTGAAAAATTCAACAATATATTCTAAATAAAAATAAGTGTATGAAAAGTTTTGTTGGTTTAAATATAATTTAGATTCAGTTATGTTTTTTTTTTCGAATAAAATATATTTTTTTGATTTTTCAGTAGGATATTTTATATTTTCAACTTTCAATCTTTTTTTTTTCCAGGTTCAGACTTTTGGCCAGGATGTGGCGTGGTTTCAACTACAGGGGCGTGGTATCATGAGTGACATCTTAACAAAGAAGGCTGACGACCTTGCCTTCAAGAAACGTGGGTACTGCGAAAATGATGACTCACTCCTTTATATACAGCATATTCAAGTGATTGGCAGTAGACACAATTGACGCCAGTGACACAGTTATGTTTAGCAAGCTGTTCTAGACCACACTTGGCTTTAATCGCAGTCAGGGTTTCAAAATTCCGGGAATATTCAAAGTTGGAAACTTTCCACGTGAATTAACAGGAATAAACTGAAAATGTTGGGGGAATTTAACTGTATTTACCTTGTCATAAGCAGACATGCATACATTTATAATACAACTTTTAAAAATGACATTTTTGTCTTTTTTGACATTTTGTGAGTAGAACTTTATTCTTTCATGAACAACAAAAACATGAACGTTGAATAAAAAAGGTGTATTCCCTATGATCACCACCCCCCAACCCACTTTTTTTTTTTAGTGTTTTTCCCTGAATCCTTTCAGGTCTAAATGCTTTCTTCCTGGACCTCATCATTGTCCTCCTCACTGCTGTAAAAAGTTAGTCTACTGTATACAAATAAACTTGGTATTAAAATGAACATGGCTTCAGTTTACCAAGTAATCAATATGCTAGGTAATGACAAACAGTGTTGGGAAAGTTCACTTTCTACATGAACTTGTTCAGTTCATAGTTCACACATTTTCAAATGAACTAGTTCAGTTCATAGTTCATAATTCAAAATGTTGAACTAAGTTCACATCTCCAAAAAATGAACTAGTTCAGTTATTTTTTTCAATATGTTACAAGCTATAATTGAAATCTCAATCTGTCTGCAATACCGCTCTTGGCCTCTACACAACTCGGCGCTGTCACACTTGCCAGGCAAAGGGCTGAAACGTTCGGACGCAACACTGATGACAAAGACGTTCAAAAACAACAGAACGTTTTATGTTTACGTTTATGTTTCTGGCAGACAATGTTCCCAACCAGCTGCATTCAGGGTCCAGCTGAGCTAGGCGTGCATAGTCTTGTTCTCAACTACATTTAAGTTCCCTGTTATATGCTCTTGCAAAAAAACCACAAACTGCAAGTAGTCCACATCTAGGGGCAGTCTTTGCGTGACCTGGGACACTTTAGTCAGTAGTCTCTGAAGAAAGTCCCTTTTCAGTTGCTCCTAGAATAAACAAACACACATTATTTTACTGGCTTAATTAAATGTTTTAAGTTAGGGCGTGGTTTCAACTACAGGGGCGTGGTATCATGAGTGACAGCTTAACAAAGAAGGCTGACGACCTTGCCCTCAAGAATCCAGGCCAATAGTTTTGCTCATTTGAAAAAAAGATTTGAACCTGAAAATTCAAGTTTTGGTCTTGAACATTGAAAAATTCAACAATGTATTCGAAATAAAAATAACTGTATGAAAATTGTTGTTGGTTTAAATATAATTTAGATTCAGTTATGTTTTATTTCTTTGAATAAAATATATTTTTTCATTTTTCATTAGCAGATTTTATATTTTCAACTTTCAATCTTTTATTTACAGTTTCGAATCTTATTTTTTCGGGTTCAAATCTTTTTTTCACTTACATATCGCTTTTTTTTAGCTTTCAGACTTTTGGCAGGGATCTGGCGTGGGGGGCGTGGTTTCAACTACAGGGGTGTGGTATCATGAAAGACAGCTTAACAAAAAAGGCGGAGGGCCTGCCTCAACTATGTTGCCTTGAAATTATAGGCTTGGTCGAGATGAGCCAGTTCTGCGCCGGCGATCGGCGCGCAATGCATGTATGGAGCTAAATCCATGCCAATAGTTTGTTCGTTCGTTTGAAAAAAAAGATTTGATTAATATCGTCAGTTAATGCAAGTCTCTGGCTAATTGAAAATGAACTAGTCTATGTCTCCCTGCAGTGCCTTTATGTAGTTGTTAAAGAGACACACACACCTTTCGATGCAGGACAAACCTCCTACTTTAGGCAAAGAATAGCTTGCTCTGGTGAATAAATCAATATATTCTTTAGTGCACAGGCGCTATATACCAGGTGAAGCTGTGATACTTTCATTCCTTGCCAAAAAGGAATGGCTGATAAATCAGGAATATGTGGAGATAAAACCACTATCTAAAACAGCTTGCTAAACATAACTGTGTCACTGGCGTCAATTGTGTCTACTGCCAATCACTTGAATATGCTGTATATAAAGGAGTGAGTCATCATTCTCGCAATACCCACGTTTCTTGAGGGCAAGGTCGTCAGCCTTCTTTGTTAAGATGTCACTCATGATACCACGCCCCTGTAGTTGAAACCACGCCTCCCACGCCACATCCCGGCCAAAAGTCTGAACCTGAAAAAAAACGATCTGAAAGTGAAAAAAAGATCTGAACCTGAAAAAAAGATTTGAACCCGAAAATTAAATTAAACTAAATTAATAAGTTTTGTTGGTTTAAATTATATTTAAACCAACAAAACTTTTCATACACTTATTTTTATTTCAAATACATTGCTGAGTTTTTCAATGTTCAAGACCAAAACATGAATTTTCAGGTTCAAATCTTTTTTTTCAAACGAACGAACAAACTATTGGCATGGATTTAGCTCCATACATGCATTGCGCGCCGATCGCCGGCGCAGAACTGGCTCATCTCGACCAAGCCTATAATTTCAAGGCAACATAGTTGAGGCAGGCCCTCCGCCTTTTTTGTTAAGCTGTCTTTCATGATACCACACCCCTGTAGTTGAAACCACGCCCCCCACGCCAGATCCCTGCCAAAAGTCTGAAAGCTAAAAAAAAGCGATATGTAAGTGAAAAAAAGATTTGAACCCAAAAAAATAAGATTCGAAACTGTAAATAAAAGATTGAAAGTTGAAAATATAAAATCTGCTAATGAAAAATGAAAAAATATATTTTATTCAAAGAAATAAAACATAACTGAATCTAAATTATATTTAAACCAACAACAATTTTCATACAGTTATTTTTATTTCGAATACATTGTTGAATTTTTCAATGTTCAAGACCAAAACTTGAATTTTCAGGTTCAAATCTTTTTTTCAAACGAGCAAAACTATTGGCCTGGATTTGACTCCATAGTTTTACTACCTCTTACAATTGTGAGTTGTATTCATTTCATCACATAATATAGCAGTGGTGGTTGCAAACACACTTGGCAGGCACCGTTGTAGTTCGGATCCATTTTTTTCTTTTCTAAATTTACCAGTTCATCATGTACTGATGTTTTTTTTTAATCTTCTTATCTCAATACATGGGACTCATCCACAGTAGGAGAAACAGTAGACATATTGTATATTACACTGCTTATTGAAACCAAAATTGCCCGTCTTAGTGATCAATTTCCGAGGCTTTCAGTGTGTTTTTAATTGCACGATTTTGTACCCATATGGTTCAAATATAACACAGTAGGGTACTTTGGGAGACATCAGTGAAATTGCCTTGGGAGAAAATAACAGCAGCAATATCTATCCCCAGCCACAGAAATTAAAAGCAGACGCTGGCATCCATTACAGCTCCTGACGGTAAGCAGTTTAGCTCAGCCTGCTGTAAATCATTGCCACTGGAGACGTGTGCTCTGCACTGGCTTTATGTGTGGTTTTATCTCCACATATTCCTGATTTATCAGCCATTCCTTTTTGGCAAGGAATGAAAGTATCACAGCTTCACCTGGTATATAGCGCCTGTGCACTAAAGAATATATTGATTTATTCACCAGAGCAAGCTATTCTTTGCCTAAAGTAGGAGGTTTGTCCTGCATCGAAAGGTGTGTGTGTCTCTTTAACAACTACATAAAGGCACTGCAGGGAGACATAGACTAGTTCATTTTCAATTAGCCAGAGACTTGCATTAACTGACGATATTAAAGAGGAGAGTAATGCTGTTGTACAAGCCAATAGTCTGTGAAGGCCGGAAACAGCTGAGCCTGCATTGTGTACACATGATACACAGCTGCAAACACACACCAACCCACAAACACACTTGCCTCGTTTGAGGCTCAAAAAAGCATTCCCCACTGTACATTCAGTTAGGGACAATCTTGTAATGCAGTCAGAGCTATTTATGAGGGAAATGGCTTTACAGTTGCATTTGGTGATATATGTTTTGCTCACTTGGTTTCTCCCTGCAAATTTTCCATGCTGCATTCTGCATATTCCTTGGGGAGCTCCATCAAACCCCCACAGCATTCATACAGTAGAAGAGCACCCAGCAGATTCAAATGCATGATCCTGAAAACATAAATTCAACTGACAACCCTACATGTTGATTAACGAGAAGGACATTGTGATGGTGGACGGAGAACGGCAGCAGTAGAAGCTGCAGGGAACAGTGAAGAAATGGCAGTTTAAATGAGCAACCTTGTTGCAATGTCACAAAGTGGTGCTCATTTGGTCAGAGATCAACTTGTAAGATGAACATAAGTCGTGTCCAGCCTGAGCTTCACTCAGTGTATTAAAACATTTTGAGTCTGCACGTGCCCCACATGCATTGTATATAATTCATACATCTTTAATGCGTAATTCATGCATTTTAAATGATTTATACCATTCTAAGTAATCCCTGGTAGTATCTTGTTTCATGTGTCATACTTGTGCATGTGTAACTACTGTAGTTCAGCCATCCAGATGGGAATGCCCCTGAACCTTATAAAGAATTGAAAGTCCCTGTGCGTCAAGTCAAGCCCACTGAGACGTTGATGTTATTTTTATTCCTTGTTCTTCATTGCTAACCCCATAAACAACGGATGATCATCTGGAGCACTCAAAAGTAGCGGCCCCTGAATGTCAAGACAAAGATTGGATTAACATGTGCATGTGCGTGTTTTTAGCCATGCTAACAACATGACTCTATGGAAGGCAATGGCAGGTCATCTTTAGTCCACACTGAAATATCTCTACTATTTGATAGATTTTCATGACATTTTGGTCCAAATATCCATGACCCCCATGAATCCTAATCCCTTTGGTAATATCCAGATATTTCCTGTAACGCCACCGATAGGTCAAAGTTATAACTCATGTTAGTGAAATATCTGAACATCTACTCGATGGATTGGCACCAAAGTTGGTACAGACACTCATTGTTCCCAGAGGGTGAAGCCTAGTGACTCTGGTGACCTTCTGACTTTAAAAAGTATAACATTAACGTCCATGACAAGATTAATTATAATTACTTTGGTTTTCATCTAGCGCCATGATCAGGTCAACATTTTAATGTGTTCACTACTTTGCTTAATAACGTAGCTGTACTATGTGCTTGAGGTAATTAGTAAATGCGAGCAGACAATATTAGCATTGTCATTGTGAGACTGTTGATGTCAGCATTTAGATCAAACCACCACTGTGCATTTTAAATTCTCACATTTCACAATTTGACAATTCTGGTGAATTGCCATCTTCAGAGTTATGTGTGACACACCATTGTTTTTTATTTTGATCGCACATCTATGAATCAGCTATGAGCGGATCAACACAGGATAATCTATATTGGCTCAGAGTTCCATTAATTACATTGAGAGAGGAGTCTAAATGAGTTGATTGTTTGGGGAGTGAATTAGCAGAGAAGCTATTGACTGGTGCAGAATGTGGAGATCTAACAGCATCACTCCAGTAATTACTAGACACAAGCTACAGGATGCTAAAACTGAGAGAAAGCAACAGTCAGGGTTTGTCTTCTGAGTACCTGAATTATTTGCAATGCTTACCTGCTGAGTAGGACGAACAAAACAGCAATATTAAAATAATATAATTCATCATCGCTTTTATAAGCATTTGGTGTCCCACTGTTTGGCAAATATTGATCAATTTGCATCATTCAAAGGAAAACGAATGACGCTCTTTGTCAAGCAGCGAACGCAATGATTTCATAATTGCAGTGTGATGGATGATGAAATGCTGCCCTAAAAAAACAAAAGTGAACAAACAAAACAGCAAACTCTGCTGAAATACCCAAAGGGCAGTGAATTGAGAAGGAAAAAAGAGATTGATATTCTATCAACATAGTTTGTTTGTTTTTCTGTGAATCTATTGAGAATATGCCCACATATATTATTAGAGGGAAAACTCTATATGAGCTGTGTGTTTTCTTGAAGACATCAGTCTGCAGTATTGCTCCTGAGAAACCATTCCTATGACTTTGTTTATGTGAAGATCAAATATTTGTACGCATTTGTCCTTGCTTTGGTATACGTAACATTACCATTAATACGTTAGAGTGAGCACATCATATAAACCACTCAAATTTGAGAGGAATATGTCCCATATCGAGTTGCAAAGTTGGCAGTATTTTTCCCAACTGTAAATTAAGTCAATAAGAATCTATTCAATTCAACAAGTTATGAAAATTGGTTTAAAACAAAGTCAATACAATTGTTTTAGTTCTGTAGTCTGCAATACTTTTTAGAAGAAACCGTTTGAGTGCAGACTTATGTGAAAAGTTTGCCCTATAGTTAATGACTGTTATGTCACTATTGACAAACAAATTAATGCAGACTTGAATATTAGTGTGAGGGATTACACAAGTGATAACTTCTCAGGCTGAGAACTGGGGAATTGTGGCCAGGTGTTGCTATGAGAAGTCAACATGTCTGCTGTGAAAAAAGGCCTATTGGCTAGAAATATTTCAACTTAATCACTGAAAAATAATGTTTTTCCATCAGTTTATCACTTTGAATGGGTCTGAACATTACTGTCCATGAGTCTTAGCAGTTGCTGCAATGGAGTAGAGACCAGCTGGAAGCCCTTGACTCCTTCATCATTGCAATAGGGAGCAAAATAAAGCACCATATGCTGAATTGATCCAAAATTGATTCAGAATCCCAATTGATTCAAGCTGCTGAATGTAATTATTAAAGCCCACTAAGATCAACCTCTACTGCCAGCTAACCACTAGCCGCATAGGCAACATCATTTTAAGCTTGAGGATTAGATGTTTCTTACCGCAGCCCTGTCTTCTCTCCTTGAGATTTTTTGTACAGGGTTTTGTACCTTTGACGATTCATCAACAAAACCCACCAAAAAACACAGTTGTTCATGATGTGGACTGATGATTCAAGTGAGTTTCATGTCTATCATAGAGGCTAAAATGCACTAGCACCTTATATGAGCGTCACACACACACACACACACACACACACACATACACACACACACACACACACACACACACACACACACACACACACACACACACACACGCACACAAAACAATACAGTCACCTGGCTGGGACGGCCTGGGGAGAAAATGTCAGTGTGATCCACTCATTCTCCACCTTCTCAGCAGGGAGTCTGTGTGTGTGTGTGTGTGTGTGTGTGTGTGTGTGTGTGTGTGTGTGTGTGTGTGTGTGTGTGTGCACGGATGGGTGCGTCTCTGAGTGTTCATGCATGGCGCGTAAGTGAAGAAGCAGCTGGAGTCCTACCACTGTTATCAGCCATCCTGAGGGACGGAGGAAGGACACTGGATAACTGCTTGTGTAAGATTCATTCTACATGTGTTGCTTGAGGACACAAATCTGCCTGCAGTTGCAACCGTTGTCCTGTGTGAGGCAGCAGAGATACAGCCCTCTGTTACTCTACGATAGCACAGTGATGACTGGCACTGCCGCAGCATTGCCACACATAATAAAAACATGCGCACACACATATGTGCACACACTGAGACACTCACTGGGGCCAACATGCCGGACACAGATTTAGACTGGACACAGTACATCACTGGCTAGTCAAGTCTCTTCATTCCAAACTGACACAGATGGCGATGGTGTATAAAGTATGTGGACAGAGAGGAGGAGTAGGTGGTGACGGACTGGGAATTGTTATAAATCTTTGTCTTGTATGGAACAAAGAGAATTCATCACACACCAACAGATGAAGGCTGTTTGTGACACCTTTGTAAGACAGCGGGAATGGATGTGTGTGCGGTTGATTGATGGTAATATTTAACTTGAAGAATTGGAACCAGGGCTATGAGTGCACTGAGGAAATACAGAGTGGGCATGGAATACTCTCCTTCCTCCAACTCAGCTTAAAGGATACAATTCTGTCCTTGAGGAGGAAAGGGAAAGAGCTGCTGAATATGATAGTGTCCTCATGTAATATAGGGAGAATGGAAGCCATTCTGTGAAATCAGTCATACACTGAGCAATTCTTCAAGCACTTATCATAAAATGATTGACTGTCGAGACATTTTCACTTCATTTTGTTGCCATTCTCTTCAGCCCGTGTGGTGAGTGACAGGCAACACATTACTATCTCATGCCCCAACAGGTGGTGCATAATGATGTGGTCACACACACGCACACATCCACACCAACTGAAGGCATGTAATCAATAACACCTGCAGCCCTGACAGTTGACACTAAAATTATAAATATTAAATGGTAATTTGGATGTGCTAAATATGCAGCATGCTAATGAACTAGAACGCAAGTGGCAAATGTTTTAACAGTGAAACTCATTGGGTTGCTGGCTTAGTATTCTCATAAATAGATTCACGAGTGGTCTACTCAAGGTCCGCTGAAAAAACACTCAACGGCCAAGGTGGTGTGTTAAAAAATACTGAGATTTGCTTTTTAGTGATCATAAAAGGGTACACTGCATCTGCTATTTATTTTATTTATTTACCTGCCCTCTGCGTCCCTCTCCCCCACTGTCCCAGATGCTGACTAATGCTTTATATGTTAGTGGAGGGGCTTGGGGAGGTGAGAGGTTCATGACATAGAACTGAACCATGTGGTGTGTGTTTGCACATACGTGTGTGTGTCTAAATCTCACAGGGCAGCTCAATAATGAGTGGCTGATTAATGACCACAGTGCTCAGAGGGCATCTTGCTGTGGCTTACCTCAAGGGCTCGACCCAGCCAGCACACTACTTAGACACACCTATGCTCACACATTCTCACCATGCTTTCTTCTCACTACATGTTTCATCACTTGTATTAAACCTCACTGGTTTAACTTACAACCTACAGGTCTTTTTTTTCAACGCTGACGTTTTGACTTGTCAAAGTAGGAAAAGCTTGGGTGGGACTATTAACATTCCCTTCTCAATGTCACAGAAGGTCAGTGAGCAAGCATGCACAATATCAGGACCCTGAAACTGAAGCAGCTAAATGGCATTCAAGCATTGTACATTTTACTATATACACCTGTGCTCCTACTATAAATATCTTCAGTGAAAATGTCCTATTGTCTGAGAGAACGCTAGTCACAGACTATTAGAGTTTGTGTATATGGAGCTGCTTTTCTTTTGTTCTGTGTCCTTCAAATGAAGCAACCTACTGCAATACTCTCAAGATTATTGAAGTAAACATAAACAGGATTGCATTGGGTTTCACTAGGCTGCTCCATCACTACACATATACTCCCAGAGTAACCTTTGCTAACCACCGTGACAGCCAGAAAACACAAAAAGGAGAAACATCCAGTTGGTTTGTGTGATGGAAAAGTCACATAATCGTGCAATTACATTGGGAAAGGGAAAGTTTGCCAGATGGTTTGTATTTGTTTGTCCGTGTGAGTATGTTTGTCAAACGTGTGTGTTTAGCACTTTGAAACTGCAATGTGTGACACCTCCCAGCTCAGAAATCACCTCTTGGAAATCTAAATGGTGAGCCACTGGCAGCCTGCCGCATGTTCTGACTTGTGGGATGCTAAGTGGCTTACCAGCTTCTCCTTAAAATCCCATGAAAGCCCAGTCCCTGTCATCAGCAGTCTAACTTATGCTTCGAGCCTTGGGATTCAAAATGGTAACCCACTATTGTCGAAAGCAAGAGACGGATTACCAAGGAGAACACTATAATCAACATGATTCCTACTTTTGCCAAGAAGGAGATAAGGGCTGTGATTAAAGAAAGCTGTGTCAAATATGCAATGGATGCTTTAACACAGAATAATTCGCCATATCATTTTAATTTCCACAGCTCCAATCCCCATTTGCAAACACATGTGAATTGACATTCAGTGTCATAATTCACGTATGAAGAATTAGCCTCTCACTTAGGAAAATGTGCACTTCCCAGCAGAAAATCTGTGTTATTTTCTCTCAAAAGAGATCTCTAATGAAATGGCTGCAGTCAGTGTACCTTTACAAAACCACAGATCTCTTTACTTTGAATGGTGAATATAATAAAAAATGGAACAGCACACATTTTCTTCACGTAAGGACAGACATCATCTTTCAAGTTTAATTGCAGAATGTAATTTGACAAAACATCCACTAGACTATTGAGCCCAGCAGCTGGAAACCAGAACAATTAGTAAACTACAGTGAGCCTGATTGTGCAACTCTATGGCCTAAAAGTATTCTAAAACTAATTCAGTGGAGATGAAACACACCCGCCAACATGTTGGAATATACCAAGAAGAGAAATCATGACAAATTAAGGAAGAAATTGACGTCTGGTCAAATGGCTGCTATGTTTTTAATGCGACTGTTTCCTTTGTTAAAACCAAAAGAAAGAAAGATTTGATGTAAGAGTGAAGGAGTGAAGATGTGGTCATCTAATATGCATTACCACACTTAAATTAATAAAACCAAATTTGTTCTTCTCTAACATTTAACTCATGAATTTAAACTGCAGTCAAATATAATATTTCTAGGGTTGATAGATAGATAGATAGATAGATAGATAGATAGATAGATAGATAGATAGATAGATAGATACTTTATCCATCTCCAGGGGGAAATTTGTTTGAAGCAGCAGCAAACAAGGTTACAATATATACAATATAATGAAATAGCAGGGCAGGACATATGACATTTAAGAATTTAAATAATAAGGAAATGAAAATGAAAAAATAAAAATAGAAATGAAAGTGTATACAGTGTATCTAAGTGTATCTAGTGTATATAAAGTGAAAGCGGTGCTATCGCTCTAACTGTATATGTAACTGAGCGTCTCCATCATCCGCTACTGCGGTAAAAACATTTCTGACTCTTTTTTTTAAAGTCTGTCCAGAGGAAATTCCTGTTGAGTGTTGCCAGGACACAATGATTGAAGCAAGTGGTGTGGCTTTGTGAGGCCAATAAAATGTCTCTCAAAAGTATTGCTAAGGATGACTCCTTTATAGATAAAGGTACAAAAAATAATAATATACATACTATCTGCCTCAGCCCTTGCTTCATTTAAACTGTTACTGTTCAATATTAAGATTTTTATTTTGCAGGCCGGTCCCAAAAGGAAAAAAAAGTCAGATTTTACAAGAACAGTCTGGCAAGATGTTATGTTAGCATCTTGGGGAGAAAGGTGATTGGATAAAGTTATTTACAGATTGACTCAAAAACTATAATTCAAGGATATGTCAGTGACATATTTATGTTTACATTAAAATTAAATGTCTCTTGAGTAATGAATCCGTCTGCTTGTAGTTACTGTTGACAGATGCAAAATTAGATTTTCTGCGTGGCAGGCTGAGCCAAGTGGCGCTTGTGCTTGTACAACAAGAGGTAGGGGAGGTTGAAGAGAACAGGCTTTATGTTCACTTTACGCTTTAAACATGGGTGTCCTTCAATACCTCATGCACAGATGAAGCAATGTGAATTGTGTATGATGTGCCTTTCTTTTTATAGGATAATGATAGACTAGAGGAGGATGTCAGAACTGGTCTCTGAGAATGAAGTCTGTGCACCATGACGACACACACACACAAACACACACGCACACACACACACACACACACACACACACACACACACACACACACACACACACTCACACACACTCACACACTCACACATACACACCTGCGCTGATCTGCAGTGTCACATGCAAGTGAACAAAAGAAAATTGCAGTGTGCTTTTGGAACCCTGATGGGAAGGGGAGGAAATTAAAGAAGGTGCTTCATTCAATGCGACACATCCAGTTACACAACATAAATGCCCTATGCATGTGTACATAGACTTTAAAAACAACCACAGGACATATGAGGAACTTGGTGGGTTCGAGATAGAACATGTGGCATGTAGTCCCGGTTACAGTCTATTCAATCCTAGTGTTATCGAGCAGACATTGTTGTTAAAGCAGCCATTTGAGGTCTGATTTATAGCTATATATTTACATATCTATGTATATATCTATATATACATATGTATCCATCTCTCTCTCTCTCTCTCTCTCTATCTCTATATACTATATATATATATCAATATATTGAAATGCTACGTTTCCTTTACGACACGCAGACAGGGTGTTGTCCTTGAAGGAACACTTTATTGTTAGCAGTTACTAACCCACTGACGAGGCACACATATGCTACCAGCACAGACAGTTTCATCAACACGGTACCCGTCTAACACACTTAACTCCCTCCTGTCCCATGGACAGGTCAAACCCGCCTCCCCCCTGCTCCACCAATCACAGGCACGCACCTCGACCAGAATGCTTGCGATTGCTATAGAAGGGGTTGTTGTCCGACCCCTCCAAATACAAAGCCCCCTTTACAGGGTCGCTACAATATATATATATCAGTCTATTGATGGCATGTGTCTTTCAACCCTAGTAGCATAGTTGTAATCAAATTAGATTAGAATAGATTAGATATTACTTTATTCATCCCCAGGGGGAAATTTCTTGAAGCAGCACCAAAGATGTTTACAAATATACAATACAATAAAATAAAATAGCAGGGCATATTACATTTAAGAATTTAAATAATAAAGGAAATGAAAATGTAAAAATAAAATAAGTGTATTGAGTGTATCAAAGTATAAAGTGAAAGCAGTGCAAGGTTTATTGATGTTCAATTTGAGGAGGATCTGGCCAAAGGTGATTTATAGTACAGTCTTATTGCAGTTGGCATGTTCTCCCGTATCTGTCCTTGTGACAGCGCAGCTGAGGCAGTCTGTTGGCGAACGTGCTCCGCTGTCCCTGCAGTAGGTGGTGGAGAGGGTGGTCCAGGTTCTCCATTATGGACAATCATTTCTTTAGAGTCCTCCTCTCCACCACCTGTTCTGGATAGTCCTGGAACCTATTTCTCGTACCTGGCTAACGTGGTTAGCGGGATAATTGTCCGGATGTGATTACAAAAGTCAGGGTTTTCAGTTCCTCAAAGCAAGTTTGGCAAAATCACTATAGCAACACATAAAAAAATTTGAACCTGCTGCAGTGCAAGCTCACTCAGTCTAGCTGGATAATCTGGCCACTCCCCCTGAAGAAAGTGGCAGCTCACTTCCTCAGAGATGAATGAGCGATATTAGTTAGATTAACGTTTTATAGGGAGAGAGTTCTTATCAAGTCCTGATGACTTCCTATACAAGCAATATCGATTCTTCCCACAAGGAATCCTTTATTAAAGACCTTCTGGAGCCGTACATTGAACACCACACACCGCAGCATTGACTGTCTCACAGACTGTTTGCAGAACCTTGTATGCCGTGATTTTAGTGGAACTCATGGATGTGTTCATTACGTTCTCTGGTCATGTCCGTGTAAATGCAATAAAAGTTATATATGGTCATCTCCACATACATGAATATACACATCTATATTATCTACTTGTTCTGAAAGAGTTGAGATAGTTATTTTAGATCTCATTGGATGATGAATGCCATTAAGCTGACTGCCAGCAGGCACATTTAAAGAATGAGGCACTAAAAATGAGATTTTCCCAACACTGATGCTGCCTTCACGCCAAAAGCTTTGCGAGTAGATTCCATGAAAGTCGATGCACAGACGAATGGCGAATAAAGAGGATTTTCATCCACTTATCTAGACGTAGTCGGTGAAAGTCACCGAGCTGTGTGAGTCTACAGGTGATGTTATGTATATATATATATATATATATATATATATATATATATATATATATAATATTAATGTTATGAACCCAAACACGAGGGTATTAGATGTTCCAACGTTTGTGGGATTTCCACAACAAGTATAAAGCAGAAATAGTGGTTATTTCTTCCATTGTGGCTGGCGATAATGAAGATAAGCCACGCCCCCCTCTCCAGCACGAGTGAAGTGAATGAATTGATTAGATTTTGCTATAATTATGGTCTGGAATTCCTTATATACTGTATGTTCATGATCATCTTGTCAAGACTCAGCCAGCCGGACTCCCTCCTCAGCCCGTCCACACAGTGACACCCGGTACCTCAGAGCGCGCTGCCAGGGAGCTACGGGCTTGGAGGCGGGGACAAGCCAGGTGAGCTCCAACTCACACCTGAAGCCACTCAGCTCGTCCCACGGCTGCAGCTCGTCAGCTCGTTGTCTACGGGGAATAAAGATCAGGACTGTCTGTGCTGACGTTGCGAGTTCGTGCCATAATGTCTGTGGACTTTCCCCTCCTCGGGTCTTTGCTGTTTTCCTTCGTGGTTTCTGTGATCGATGCTTCCCCCTTTGGAAGTCGGACAGGCACGCGCAACTATCCTGTGAACTGACGTCTGGTTCAAATTAACGAGATGGTTTGACCGCGGATCAGCCTTTGAGAAACCGGGATAGCCTGATGTCAATCATCTTGTTAATTTAAGCTGGCGAATAGGACGTTTGATTGACTTAGTGGAGAATAGGGCCCTGTTTGCAGCCAATGATGGAGCTGGCCTTCCTCACCAGTTTAGTGAGTCTGTTGGTGTCTCTGGCTCCAATGCTGCTCCTCTAGCAGACTACAGAGAAGTACAAAACACTGGCCACAACAAACTGGTGGAACATCTCCAACATCTTGCTGCACACACCGAAGGATCCGTTTCCTCAAGAAAGAGTTGACTCATCCCCTTCTTGTACACAGCATTGATGTTGGCCTTCCAGTTCAGTCTGTTGTCGATGGAGACACCCAGGAACCTGTACTTATCCACATCCTCTCCCAGAACTCTCAGCGTTTGTGGAGCCGTCGTCTTCCTCCTGAAGTCCACCACCATCTCTGTGGTCTTGGCCATGTTCAGAAGCAGGTGATTTTTACCAGCCCACTCCACAAAGTCATCCACTACTGCCTGTACTCCACTTCCCGTCCATCCTTAATACACCCGACCACTGCAGAGTCATCAGAGAACTTCTGCAAATGGCATGACCCCGAGTTGTACTGGAAGTCACTGATGTACAGGGTAACAGGAAGGGAGACAGAACAGGTCCCTGTGAGGCTCCAACATCACTGACCACGGTCCCAGACGGCACACGGTCCAGTCGGACATACTGTGGTCTATCTGTGAGGTGGTCAGTGATCCAGGAGGCGGTGGACGCGTTGACCCCCACCACCCATAGCTTCTCAATCAGCAGCAATGGTTGTATGGTGGTGAATGCACTGGAGAAGTCAAAGAAAGTGATTCTCACCGAGCCACTGGTTCCATCCAGGTGAGACTGAGCTTGTTGCAGCAGGTAGATGATGGCGTCGTCCACTCCCACACAAGGCTGGTAAGCTAATTGCAGGGTCTGCCTCTGCCTCGATGCAGTTGATATTTTAACCCAGGGTTCGTGGGGTAAAAAGTACAATATTTTGTTCCAGAATAGAAGTTCCAAGTAGCATTATAAGGAGAATACCTCAAAAGTAGTTACTTTAGTTACTTTCTACCACAGTCTGAAAGACTTCAGAGTGTACAGAGAGAAGAAAGAGAGAGACAAAGAGAATGCTGTAACTCGGATTCAAGTGATTTCTGCCTACACTGGGTTTCCTATCGGTGAAGGCCACACCAATCATAACACAATGGATGGGCTTCCAGGAATGATCACCAATATCCATGCAATTATATGACACTGTAAAAGACAGTGATGCTGTTATTGGTAAGTTTATTATTTTACATTAAGAGACAGAGGACATCTGCAGAGGCTCCCGGGGCACCGTTGAATTTTTTCAAAGTACTTTTGTGTTCCCTTGCAACAACTATTGAGTTACCACACACTATTTTTTGCCTTCCCCCTGATAGGAATAGTTGGTGTGTTGGTCCGGTCCTTGAGAGGTGTGATACACCGCCAGGTTAGGATTATGCAGTGCTGTTACTAAAGAAAGGAGAAATGATCTGACACCATTATACACTATGCATTAATTGCTCATTACTCTTTTCTAAAGGCTTAGCGCTGACAGTATCCACTGGGTCAGTGAACACAGTTGAAGCTGGTCTTCCATCGTTGTGGCTTGAGCTATGGTCAAAGCTACGGCTGTGGATGTGTTTATTGTTAGGACTACGGCTGCTGTTGTCATTGTCATATGGTGTTTATGGCTACGCTGTGGCTTCTCCTCACTGTTCCTATTGACATTAGCAGAGAAAGAGTTGTTGCGCTTGCATGTAGTTACGCGTTAGGTTAGTTAGGTTATCTCAAGATCTTTCCCCTGTGGACAGGAGTCCATGTGACCAGGCGACACCATACCTACTTGGATTGTAAGCTTAGACTTCAAAGTTTCCCATTAGGGTGAACATGTTTCAGAACAGCTGTTGCTCATCCTTTAAATGTTTTCATGTAGCGCATAAAAGGTCAGAGTAATCATCGTTTTATTCCCACTCAATTAAAATTGTAATTATTTTCCAAAGGCTTGAAGGGAATAATAGAAAAGAAAAAATGCACACATATACAGAGACTCATCATCTCTCCCATGCTGTCTTTCTAACTCTCTATTTTTCTGCCCTAATCCCCTCCTGTTCATGGTGAGGTGTTTTATTCTGTGCCTGTCAGCAGTTTGAAGAGGCAGGCTCATATCCATTCATGGTATTGTGTTGTACAATTACACTGACAAATGCTTGAGTGATTTTCTTGGCTGTGTTTCATTTTAAAAAAGGAAAACAAAATCTAAAGTACAAGGGAGGAAAAGAAATAGCTGGAGAATAAAACAGTGTTTTTCCACTAGAGGGTCCCTATATAATATTGTAATTGTCCAGTGATAAAAAGAGAAAAGGCAGCCAGAGATATTTTCAGTTTGCTAGTTAGCACATGACTCCTTAACTCTGCAAGCTGAGCCTGGAAGATAATATGAGAATATCTAAACAGTATCTTCATCATTATGCCATCCCATAAGGAGATGACAGCGCAGTGTAAAACATGCAGATTTAGCAAACAGAGCTCCATAAGGAGAATAATAATGTTGTGGTGGCTTGTGCCATATTTAATCAGAAAACCTTCTGTGACAAACAAAGAACATACTACAGTCAAAGATGTCTATGGATATGTGTTCTGCTAAGTCTCAGTTGGATACATGGTTTGAATTAGACATACACACACACACAGTGACGGGGGACAGGTTGTCTAAAAGGATTCAAATTAATAGTGTTCATTATTTGGTTCCACTGTCGTAGCATTCAGCAATGGTTTCTGTCATTATTCCACTTACTGTAAGGTAAGTGTGTGTGTGTGTGCTTGCCTCAATGTGTGAGTGTCCGTACTAGCAGCAAATGTTATCTCTAAAATAAATGAAATGGTGAAGTGAGTTGCGAGGCAATCCTAAAGATACCACAGAGTGACAGCCAGCAGAGAAGTGCTAGGCTTCTCATCACCTTTAAATCATTTGTTATGGTCTTGTTACCCAGGCTGCAGGTGAACACAAGTGCAGAATCTATATCAACACACACAGACTCAGGCTCACACTGGCAAGAGAGCAACAAATAACACGACAATGGGTAGAGGCAATTATGATTATCTCAACATGTTATTGCAGTGCTGAACATTGAGATGCAAGGCTACATCCCAACACCATAACATGATTCATTAAGATGCCAGTTGGAGGGTTATTGTGGGCTGAGCTGATTAGCAAGGTCAAAGGCTTCAGGCACCCTGCTCGACTGAACTAGACACTGTTGGCGAAGCAACAGACCAGCAATACACAAAGTTCAGCAAACACACACACACACACATACAAAAACACAAAAACACACATATGGTTATGAACAGATAGAGACACTAACACAGACCGACAGGTGTGTGGACAACCAGGATGACAGACAAAGACATATACTCTGAGGGAATGGCACAGACATTACTTTTCATGCAAATTAGCTGATCAAGTGGCAGAGACAAATATAGGCGGCAGGCCACTGGTGGCTCTTTCTTGGTGAATCACAATATGCAGTGCTCTCTCATACTACTTTAAACAACTAATGATGTTTTAACAATATCTTTCAACAACAAAGTCAAGGTCAATAATCTTTTCTATTCTTCTTTTTACCTTTTTACTTGAGTTTGATGGCACATTATCTCTTTGTTCTTCAATTACTGTTCAAGTTTGGAAAAGTTTGTGCTCAGCTAAACTAACCATGTCTTATATACCGGACATATATGAGAGAAATATCAATCTTTTTACCAAATTGTTGAACTATTACAAACAAATGATAGCAGTCAGGTAGGAGCTTATTGTTTCTGTGTGAAATTGATGAAGAAAAAACATTCAGTGTTTAAACTTGACAGTAAAGAGTTGCTCCCACAACACAAGGCCTTAATGTTAACTGCAAACATCACAGTAAAAACTCCCTTTATCGTCTCCATCACCACGCAGGGTGTGAGTTTCAGCTCAGTGCTTAGTGGCATATATGTTCCCGTAGGTGTTACAAAACAAATGACCTGGTGTAGTATTAGTTTCATCCTCTGAGGGGACACCAACTGTGTGCTCGTGTTCCCATTTTTTAAATCACTCACTCTTTCTTTCTTTCTTTCTTTCTTTCTTTCCCTCCCTCCCTCCCCTTCATCTATCTCTCTGTCCCATGGATCCTCAGTCATTTTTTGGTCCTGGAGGGAAAGTGGTGGGGGAGGAGGGGAAATCTAGGACACATGAAATATTAAAATCCTTCTTGGGAAGTCCTCCTCGTCAGCATATGTTGCTCTCATCTCTGGTTCACTCTCTTTTTCTACTTCAGTTGCATCCTTTGTTACTATTCCTCCCACTTGTGGTGTCAAAGTTCTTTCCATACTCATTCAAACTTCTCTCAGTCATTCACTCATTCATTCCAAACCTGAAAATAGGTCTCACGTTACAATTACTCCATGTCTTTGAAAGTGTTTTGTTTGCTGGAGTGACCTGTTTTTCACTTGAGATCTATTTGGCACCATTAAGCCTTGGCCAGCAATACCACCCCCTCTTAAACGTGCCTTCATGTATTTTATTATGTGTTACTAATTACTTTGTATTCCTGCAGAAGGGATTTTTTAATGTGATGTTCTTGATAGTTTAAAATATTAAAAACCCAAAAGCCGATATAATAATTAGGGTCTCTAATTACTACAAGCTGAAACAAACAGGCTTTAGACTTTTTAGATCTCTCATCATTGTTTCCTCTACGTGTCTACTTCTGTCCTCACATCTTCTTCTTCTTCTTATTAGGTCCTGATCCATGCTGACTTGGTTTTTTTCAGGTGGTTCCAATAGTGAAACATGTATGCTGCTTCGGGCTACTGAATCACCCACTTGGGAAATGAAAAAAAAGATGAGAGAGAGAAAGAGAGATGAGAACAAGAGATGGCCCATAAAGGTAAACTGGGCTCACGGCCAGATAGTTAAAGTCTTCCTTTTCAGGGAAATAGCTTCATCAGATAAACAGGTGTGATGATGTAGAATGCCAACAAGCAACAATTTGACCTGAGGGATTTATAGACAGAAGCCATTCACTCCAAGTGTTGTTTGACCTTCAGGAGCAATCTGCCACTCTGTTAAGCCTGCCCCACTTAGATTCATTTGAATGTAATTGGCTTAATGGCTAGTAGACATGACCGAGTGGAAAAGTTTCCTCCTAAAACTGACTTGTTCATGCTGGGCATGCTGCTCTACAAAAAAGGAATCTTCACTTGGTGGAAGGGGGATGGAAAATGTGTAACTGCTTGTTTGATTGGGACCAAGAGGGAAAAAAAGTGATTTTTCCCTCCCGGGGCAGAGCAGTTTTCTAAACACATTTGGAGTGTTTCTCTCAAGTGGATCAGCAGCAGTGTGTGTGTGTGTGTGTGTGCCACAGCTACATTTTGTTGATGATGCAGTCACTGTTGTTGGCATCTTGGATGCGTCCCAGAGTCTCTCCAGGCAAAAAAGGGGACAATATATCTCTTCTTGCATCACACACACACACACACACACACACACACACACACACACACACACACACACACACACACACACACACACCCTCCTCTCTTCTCCCATGTGTGGCCTTGGTGGGTTGTCTGCGCTCTAGTAGAAACAGAGAGTGTGTAACTAAGCACATCCTGTCAGACAGTCATGCTCTTTTCCCCTGGTCCAGACCTCGCCTTCCCTTCATGCTCCGTTTGCCTGTTATTCTCAGGAGGCGGCTGCTCTGAATAAGAGGCCCTGTAGTACGGATGGACGCTGTATTACATTACAGTTACACACATCAGCTCATCCCGGTCCGGTCTCAAGGTGAATGATGTTAATAAGGAGATGATTTGTTTTTATATAATGTAGGATATAAAAAGAAGCTGTCAATTTATACAATGATCGAGCAGACTTTTAAAAAGGTGTTTGAGCACCATAGGGCCACACAGTTACTGGACTTTGAAAGCAAGTTACTAATATGGTTTTGGGCTTCAATGACCAATTTAATTATTATGTATTAATTATATGTATTTGTTACCAAATGATGCCGGAGCACATTTTAACATTAGAGCACACCAGGTTTATTCATTCATGACCAAAATGTTGCCTAAGAGGATGATGGGCATTAGACATGAGACTAGTGACGTCATATTGTACATTTGCACGCCACAGCCTTTCAAATAGTTATAATAGGGTAAACTTACAGTATGCAATGTCCGGCACAAGACCATTAATTAGCTCATAACAATTACAAGCATTGATGGGAATTGGTTGAATGATGAAACTGATTTCTCTTTGCTCAATTATTTTGAGGAGTACAGAAGTGAAAGACTTTTTTTCAGATAAAACAGTGGACATGTTACAATGTTGTCGTCCTTTACGTACTCCTAGTGACAAGTTTCTCTTTTGACTCAGCCTTCCCCTGAGAGGGCTTTCACATGGATCAGTCCTTACAGTTACAGTCTGCTTTGCTTCTGCAGGAACTCTACAACAGCGTCCTTAAAGCTGGTGGGGAGTCATTTTCTTTCTCAAGAGCATGACCCAAATTTCAAAAGCCACTGGAGTCTAAAGAAATGTTTGAATGAGATCATATGAATCAAGAAAATTAACCTGCCATATATGAGAATAGGCTCTAATCCTTTGCATTTCTCTCTTTGTTATGTGCTCCAGAACAGTGTCAGTGTTAATATGGTCATAAAATGATTTTAAATCACATACATTCCCATCATATTTCCATGTCAATGCTTTAAATTAGTTGTTATAAAAGTACCAACACATTAGATCCTGAGAAAGTAGCCAAGATAAGCAGAGAGAAAATACACCCTTTGAGTAAATCAAGATAAGTTACAAATGCTAAGGAGCAATTTCCTCTTTCTAATGAGTTTTCATTGATATTTCCTTTCATCGTATGTTCTATAACAATGTGGGAAATAAGCTAAAAAGATGTCTTCAAATCCCATTAATTAAAGTAATTAGGTGCAATTAGCCAGGGAGACACTATTTGGGTTGTAATCTTCCAGTTCCTGGTGCTTTGATTCTGATTCAAGAGTAGCTTTATGTTGAGCTCCTTCAAATTAGGAAACGCTGCAGTATTTGGGACAAATATTTACTGGCCATCTTACAAGGAAGGTGTTCTGTGTCCGACCAACTGAGAGGTGCCCATGGGCCTGACCCAGGTGAATGGTGGGAAGTCAGTCAGGTGGCCTGAGAGCTCACACGGATCATTCTGTCATCCCTCAGATCTGGATAACCAGCTAGATAATGATTACCACATATCACAAGTTTATGTGCAGGTGTGTGGGAACACTACTAAACAACAAAGTGGGAGTCTCCATGCAGTCTCCTGTATGACTCTTCTCCATTACTGTCTTAGTCTAGACAGCTGACCCTAAACAGGATGAGCGGTTCGGAATGGACGTCACGGTGACATTCGTAGACACAAACGTCAGATGAGGACGAGTTCAAGACGAGTTCAAGGTCACAGACTTCATGTGAATTACTCTGAAGACTCCTGTGTGTGGGTTATCTATAGGTATATAAGCCAGTGCTCATAGATTCACAGTTCTTTGAGCAGACTTGGACTGTGACTCAGTGAGGGTTCAACCCCGCTCCTTCTTGCAAGAATAAATTATGATTTTTATACCCGGTGTTGAGTAACAATTTTTCTTACAACAACAAATGCGTTGTGTTTCTATATCCTTCAATAGAAAAGGCATGGTCTCCATAACATACGTGAGACCTTGTTCCTACATAATTGAATGTATACATTTATTCGACCGATATCTAACAACAGCAGAGCTTCCTCTCCCTCTCAGCTGCTTAGTTTGCATTCAAGGTGTCATTTACAGACACATTAACTTAACTGTGTCTGTGTCTTTCGCTTATTAGCAGAAGTACCCATTACCCAAGGGTATAAGGGCCGCGGTAGCTGATGTAACAGGTTTTGGTGTCATATTGAATAAATGTGACTAGATTAGTGTCACAGTGCACAGGCAGATACACATTTGTGTTTGGCTCCCCATAAGGAAATAAGTGTCCAGGGACAGTTCACTCAACATCAGGGGTGGCATGCTTGTTAGCATCCACATAAGAGCATGCATATTAAAGAATAACAGACCTCACCGGGTAAACAAACATACGCAAAAAACATGTTGTGTGGGCATGTAAACACAAAATGGCCTACTTGGGGTCCGTTGATTGGGTTGTACTGGTTAGAGGGCTCCAACTGGGAGCCCCATGTGAGGAGGCTGTTGCTGTGTCTGAGAATGATGGTGGAAGCTAAAGAAGCAGAGGTTGGTTACAAGGTAGGTGTGACCAAAAGCATAATATTAACGATTCAAGCAGCTGAAATAAGCTTTCCATGCAGTGTGTCTCGCCTTTATGACAAGGAGGTGGATGTTAAATGCTGCTGAATACAGAGGAGGTAGCTCATGCATCTGATTAGGATGCTTCCCATACACCTTTGTATGGAGGTATTCTGGGCACGTACTACTGGGAGGAAACCTTAGGCAGACCTAGAACATGCTGGTGGGATTACATATCCCATCTGGCATGTACCTTGGGATTCCCCAGGAGGAGCTTGAAGCCGTGGCGCGGCAGGAGGATTCTCTCCTTAGCTTGCTGTCACTGCAACCAGGACACAGATAACCAGCAACATGTGGAACAATGCTATACTGTATGTGTGTGAATTGTTTCTTTCTCTCTATTTATTTTGTTTGGTAGGGGATCAACACAAAGTACAAGCTAAGTGATAGTTTAGGCTACTCTTCCTCCTGCCTTCCTCCTGCAGGTGACAAAAGCTAGAGGAGTAAAAATAATTAATATTTCTTGACAATTGGGTATGCAGGTCAATTACCATTGGTCCCACAGTCAGTATTACAGATATAATTATGTGAAAGCAAGCATCATGGATCATTTGACCTTTTACTGAAACCATGAACTAAAATAAATTCACCTCAACTCTTTCTACTCTTTCTGGTACTTCTCTGTTTATATAGAGAGGAGAGCCAGACAATGTTTCCAAACGGGAAAATGTTTTTCCCCATTGCAATCTAATCATATGTGGAGCATCAGTCTCTTCCATTTCCTTACAAAGAGCGCGAGGGAGAGAGTGTCTGCAGGGGACTGAGATAATCACAGCCGTTTTAACAGCATCACTAGTGCAACTGCACAGCTCGGAAAATGTGTTTGTATGTGCTGGAGTTTTTCCTTTACTCATCCTTTACAGTCTGGTTGTCTGAGCCATCTACTGCCAGCATGGCAAACAAGCCTCAATCATGCAGCAAAGTGAAAGTCAATACATTCATGAATGGATTTGAGTAAGATGCCTAAGGCCTATAAAAATAATGGAGTGTGTAACATTATTCCCGGCACCCCAAATGGAAACAGCCTTAAGGGGGAAATATCTCGATTAAGACAGCTCCACTAATCCATGCACAGCAGGGAGCACAGGGGAAAGAGGGTGCCATGTGAACACTTACCTGCGTCAGGAGACCTGCAGCTAAGTATAGAATATTACAAAGCTATAACTCATTACTATTCTCTTCTCTACCAATACGCCTCCCTTTTGCAGTATGGGTGTGAGTGCATCTTTGTGCATGTGTGTGTGGTAAAATATAGTTTTCTTCTCCCCCGATAAACCCATGCTCACACAGCGCTCTTATTTGCATGCATTAGGATCTTCTGTGCACCAACAAACACTTTGTTGGTGCACAGAAGGCTTCAGTGCTTATCTCCTAATATAGAACAAAGGGAACAGTACAGTGTTAGGGAAATACCACTGTTCCATTTTCTTTTTATATGTCCATATATTTTAAATGTATGACTAGCTCATGGAAAACTTGTTTTTTTCCAGTGTGTTCAAGCTAAAATAGATTAATTGATGATTATAGAATTAAAAAAATACAAATAATATAGAAAATAAGGTCATGGGACATTTAGAGACCGGCCTGACTGCTTTGTGCATGCTATCAAACCAGTGTCAGGAAGGCCAAGAATGAGTCACAAAAAAAAAGTCAGTCACACTCTGTCACAAACACAAGGACACGTTCTGTCTTCATCCGTCTTGCTTTAACAGAAGTTTAGTTTCTTTTCATCCTCCCTCTTGTTGACATATGTGTTTCTCCTTCACTTTACTTGAACTTGTTGTTGAAGTCTAACTGGGAAGTGACAACTTGATTTATTCTTTTGGGCATCCATCAGCAAAACTGAGTAGCCACACTACTCGTGTACGCTACACCTTTTGTTGACTTAGTATAGTAGTATAGTAGAGTAGTATATTTCTGTTGTTGATACTGCACTAAATAGTATTGTGAAAGAATAAACTTATATTTGTGACAATAACAATATTGCAATGCGCCTCCTACTTTCTGCTTTGATCCACAGAAAAGAAAACACTAAAAACATACATTTCTTTTCAGACATATGCTCACTTCTGTGAAGCTCTTCAACAAGATTTCTTGTGGTGCGTCTCCTCTATAATTTAACTATTTCACCTTGCACTTCATGACAAAAACACATGTCCTATTAAAGCACTGCTCCTCCAAACAGGAACGGTATAAATAGCATTCTTCAATGGACCTGGAATATATCCAACAACTTATTTGGCATATGCACCATTGTGGCAACTTTAATTTGAAAGACCGGGTCTTGTTATCCAGCTCTCTTAATACATCCATGTAGAAACTTGCTAACTCAGCCCAATTATCATCAGCATTGTAGCATTTACCTCAAGGCAACACTGTGCCTACAGACTGGCAGAGCTGCAGTCCTATTATCACGTTGTTATCGAGGAATACACAAATAAACATTGCATTATACTTTGGAAAATATGTTGTAGGCCTTTTGACTTTGTTTCATGGATGTCTGATAACATGATGATGTCAAGCAACAACTCAACATACTATATGATATTGTTTCTCCAGCTTATATTCCTTCTGGTTTGCCTCTGTCCTGTGTTCTCCCTCACTCCGGTTTTATCTGTCCCTCTTTTCTAACTAGGTCAACCCATTTTCCCACCTCACTCCAAAACACTGTTGTATCGCCAGCTATCTCCATATTGCCATCTCTGCTCTGTTTCATTGGAAGAGCTGCTCCTTAGTATTTAGTGGTTCACACTCAAGGCTTGTACTTTGCAGCTTTGCCCTTTTCTCTCCCTTATCTGTGTTCATCATGGAGCACTTTTGTTCTTCCAAAGTCTCCTGTCATGTGTCAGATGACATTATAACACACTTCTAAGAAAAAGACATGGCATAGCATTGAGTGACAGAGAAAGAACAGGAGAAGAGAAGAAAGTGTACAAACCTCCCACAGGGCAGCAGTGAGCGATGGGCGCCCCCCCTCTGAGTGGGGTTCTGGGGTTGCCTGTCACTGCAACCTATCTGGTGCCAACACACTCTTTTGCACTCCATTAGCTGCAAAACTGTCTGTGCCTGGTGTGACATTCTTAGTGTCACTTGCAAAATCTTCTGCTGTTTGTCTTTCAGCCCCATCCTTTGATTCTGTAGCACTAAATGGGATAGCGGCACCTTATTTAATTTGGTGAAAATACATAATTTAGCACAATGTGTGTTTGCAGATTGATCTTAAACTGGCATATGCTGTGCTATTGTCAGGTATTTTGTTTGGACAATGCTATTCTTATTACCTCCTCCTTTTTTTTGGTTTTGCATTATGCATGGGGTAGTTCTTTTTATGGATTCAATTGTGTTTTTGTAATTGCTGTTACTTCAATCACCTGGCTGCTCTATTGTGCTAGCTGTTTTCCCACATTGTCTGTATGACCTGATTATTTATTGTGTTAAGTATAGTTTAATTAATTTGATTTGAAGAGAACAAGAGTATAGCCAAATGCTGCTTTCAAGTTATAATTTAGGAGTGTTTAGCAACCTCATACATAGCCCTTAGTGCTGGTGACAAGCATGAAGGGTTTCCTATCAATTCCTAAGAGGGACATCATTCCTTCCTCACTAATTTTGCCAGCTAAGCACTTCCCAAACAGTGTTGGTGTTACCACTCCAGAAACACAGTTCAGTTATTTGTTGTATTGCATTAGTCAGCTCATTGATGTCAATAGAGGAGGTTTAGTACAGTGATACTTTTTAATTAACATTGTTTACATTCATCTTGCATCCTCCTTGCATTGATCTTGCAAACAAGGCAGCTGCTTGCCAAGGAGAGTGGACAATTCCCTGTCCCCTGAAACTAAAAGCAACATATCGACCTTCACATTCCTTATCAGCATACTAACCCCAACCTCACACACACATGCACACACACACTCACCTACACGCACACGCACGCACACACACACACACACACACACACACACACACACACACACACCTCCCTCCTGACCCATCTAATCCTTAATTACCATGTCTAATTAGGCCCTGACAGCAGAGGTCAATCAACTAATTACAGAATCACAGGAGAGGGGAGACAGAACAGAGGACCAGTCAGTCAGAGACCTCACAGCCACAAATAAAACCTGAACATCACCATCATCTCTTTGAGCTCACATACTGTACACTGACCACCTCTCGACCTACACCTCAACTGAATAACAAAATACACATGCACTCGCTTACAGGCATGTGCACGCTCCAAGAGCCAAACTATTCCTTCACTTATTCATACACACTTGCAGGCTCTCATACAAATGATACAGTAAGTGCATGGACAGTAAAGACTTCGCGACAGGAGATTCCTCGATAATGTAGCTTGCCTTTGGGCTTCTCACTCACAACTGTCACTTCCAGCCTCGTCTCAAATCGATCTACAGCTGGAGACGTGCGCTGGGTAAAGCTCAGATCAATCTGGTTGTGAGTTTGTGTTTTAGCGGTTGGCCAGGTAATCTTGTGTATTCTTTTTTAGTTATTTGAGTGTATCTATTTATGTGTGTGTAAGCATCTGTGTATATTTATATATGTGTGTGTGTGTGTGCAAATATAGTATGCAAATGTACATATTATTGTGTGTGTGTGAGTGTCCTGTGTCAGGTTCAGGGCTGGATCAATATGTGTTGAAGTATCTCATATTTTATAGTCGCATCAATACTAGGATCAGTGTCTTAATCAGCAATGTGTATCTGGCCTGGAAACTGGTTTCCAGGGAAAGGCTCTCTGGAGCGCCATCACAGCTTTGACGTAGCAGCCCCACAATCCCACCACAAATTCAACGTGGAATTTTTGAACAGTGAAACAACTACAGGATGCAGACGCTTTATTATATGCTCCTTAGAAATGCTGTCTACAAGATATCACAGATATTGGATCTATTTATAATATAGTACTAATTTAATCTTCAGTGCAGTGTTTTGCTCCTACAGGAATTGTTGGCAGGCTTGTCAGTTAGTTAGCTCGTCAGAGTTTCATGAGCACAAAAAGGGTTGCCTTACATAAAGAAGATCAAAAGCTGGAAAAAAGGAGCAACATGAGGACTGTGGTTTTTTATAATCATAGGAATAAACTGTTGAGTTGTAATAGTTTTTATCTTTACTTGCACATGTATATAAAAAAGGTCTATGTTTAAATTAATTCATAAGAAAGATATGATAATTAATAAGGAATATTATGAAGAATGTATTAGGAAAACATAGAAGAAAGTCACTGTATGTTTATTGTAAATGTAAGATGATTGGATGATTGATTTAGGAGGGGCAGCTGGAGACAAGAGGAGACCCTGTTTGGCTCCAGAGACCATGTGGGAAGCACATGGGAAACAGATGTCACAGGAGAAGGAGAACGGAGTGATGACATCATGTGTTAAGAGGCGGGGACACGCCCACACCGCCAATGTATTTCCTGTAAAACTGAACCAATGAGAAATGAATATTGCCTTTGCGCGGGGCTTACAAAAAAAATTCATTTAGATTCAGGCCAGAGGCTTTTTTTTGGGAGTAACGGGACACTGCAGGATAGCTGCGTGGGCCGTAGATTAGGAACATTTAAAGCCTGCAGCTGAGGATTATTAGTGTGCATGGTTTACTGACAGTTTAACTGCTTGCAGTCTGTGGACCCTGTGACTCATGTTCCCTCAGCTGAGAGTTATACTCAGAACCGTTATTAATTATTGGTAATATTTTTGATTTTATTATAATTTTCCATCTCCGGTTATTTCTTCGAGTCCACCCAAATTTTTGAACATAACAAAACCCAGCATTTTCTTTTATTAATTTGTCCATCGAAATTAAAAGATAAGGCAGGCAATATTTCATGTTTTTTCACGTGCAGCAAGAATACCAAAATATTCTGCTTTCCAACGGATATGGTCTCTAACATGAGAGAAAGAATCTTGGACATCGTGGCTGGCCATCCTATCATCATCATGAAAAACATCATTGTGCATACGGGAAACTGTGATATTGTGAAACAACAGTTTGATGCTCTGAAGCGAGACTTTATTGACTTGTTAAACACAGTAAGCTCTGTCAATGCTGAGGTGTTTATCAGTCTTCCACCAGTCGGAGGATGAGATGAAAGGTTCAGCAGGCTGTTTGAACTGAACAGATGGCTGTCAACTCCATGTACTGACCATTCAGTTCATTTTATCAACAATGTGTACCTTTTTCTGGGAGCGCAGACATCTTTTTAAGGCAAATGGAGTTTGCCTGAAGAAGTCCGGGGTAAAAATGTTTAGCTCTAACCTATTCTTTACTTTGTGCGTGACCCGTCTGTTCCCCCTGCCTAAGGAGGGCCAGGAGGAGGACTCTCCAACATCATCATCAATGATCGATCCCCCCCCGCCCCCTCCGAGAGGAGAAGTTTTGACCTCTCTCACCAGCACCATCCAGGTGTTTTCCCACAAACCCTAAAACTTCAGTTATTAAACCACTCTTAAAAAGGGCTAGTTTAGACACCAAAATAATGAAAAATTATAGGCCAATATCAAACCTCCCATTTTTAAGTAAAATAATGGAATAAGTGTTTTTTCAACAGCTGAACAACTTCTTGGCCGAAAATAACTTTTGATGTCTTCCAGTCCGGCTTTCGTCAGCACCATAATCTGTTTAAGTGATATCCACTTAAACACAGACAGTGGCAGAACTTCAGTCTTAGTATTACTAAATCTCAATGCTGCATTCGACACGGTCAACCATCACATACTACTAGACAGAGTAAGAGTAGGACTCTCACTTAACTGGTTTAAATTTAACTTGAAGGACCGAAAATACTTTTTGTCTGTAGCTAATTACACATCAGAGCTGATTAGGATGATGATGTGGTGTTCCCCAAGGTTCAGTATTGGGGCCTCTTCTGTTCAACATCTACATGCTTCCACTGGCTCAGATTATGAAAAACAACAAAGTATCATAATTATGCAGACGACACACAAATCTACATAACTATATCACCGGGGGACTATAATCCCATACAAGGGCTGGCTAAATGCATTGAAGAAATCAACATCTGGATGTGCCAGAATTTTCTTCAATTAAATAAAGATAAAACATAAGTAATTGTTTAAAAACCACAAACTAAGCCAGAAATCTAGGTGTAGTTATGGATTCAGACCTTAACCTGAACAGCCATATCAAGACAATTACAAAATCAGCCTACTATCACCTGCAGAATATATCAAGGATTAGTGGATTTATGTCTCAACAGGATTTGGAGAAACTTGTCCATGCCATTATCTTCAGTAGACTTGACTACTGTAACGGTGTGTTCACAGGTTTCTGTAAAAGGTCAATCAGAAAGCTGGAGCTGTTTCAGAAGGCTGCAGCTCGAGTCCTCCCTAAGACCAGGAAAGTGGATCACATCACTCCAGTTTTGAGGTCTTTGCACTGGCTTCCTGTCCAACAAATAATTGACTTTAAAGTCCTGATGCTGGTTTATAAAGCATTGAATGGTTTAGGGCCTAAATACATTTGTGATCTGCTGCTACCCTATGAACCATCCCGACCCCTCAGGTCGTCTGGGACTGGTCTACTTTCTGTTCCAAGAGTCAGTACCGGTGGCGTCTGGTGGAATATATTTTTGGTAGGGCCATCCAATCAATGTCGGTGCTTGTTTTTGCGTTTGAGTAAAAACTGTTTTTACGCTTTACAGCACTGGTTGTATTCACCCAATCACATAATACGACAGTTGTGGTGTAGACACACCTGCCGGAGATCTGCACTTTACTGAATGAACCTTTCTAGTTTTAAATATTATTGTTGTATCTTTGTTTTGTGTTGTTGTAGTTTTTCAATTTAGTTTGTTCCCCCTTTTTCTAAAGTATTACAGTTGTTTGAGGTTCTTAGTCATGTTGGTGTTTCTAGTGTCCTTGTTCATTTGTCTTAGACTTCTTTTTGACCCTGTGGGTCAAATCTCATTTCTCCAAACACTTGCTGTGCCTCTGAGACTTCAATGATGATCACAGGCTGTATGTAAAAAGCACATTAAGAGCAGATTTAAGAAGTAATGTGCAGTACAATCTGCAATTTACCTTGATAAATATGTAACGTTGTAATCCAACACACATTAGAATGTACCTCCAAACACACTGTAATTGTATTTGTTAAGTAGGAAGCATTTTTTACATGCGTAAAGTCACTCGTCTGACAAGTCTCTACTTTTCTCCCCTTCTGTCATCTTTTCTCGCTGCTCTCTGCTCTTCCCTGCCTGCAGTGGAGAAGGGCATTAGGGGAGATTAATAGAAGGTACTCATGTTACAAATCATCCACTGTGCATTTTCCCATTCATCTTCTACCCCTCGCTTACTCTTCACCTCCCTACCCCTCTCAGCATCATCTCTCTCTCTCTCTTTCCATCTCTCTCTCTCATTTTCCTCCTCTCATAAACAGCAGCGTGGCCCGATTGCAGGCCGGCCTAAAAGAGCAGACCATTTATCTACCTCTGAATACTGGAAACCTGCCACAGGTGCAGTAGAACACAATAAGTCTTTCTCTTACCAATACGTGCACTTTCACTTGCTGTAGAGAGTGCTATCCATTGTGTGTGTGTGTGTGTGTGTGTGTGTGTGCCATCATTTGGATTCAGGTGAGATAAATAGTGATGCTGGGCAACCTTTAAAACTGGCTCCGTAGACAGTCCTAATCCAACATGGCCCTTTAGGTCCAGCCAAACTGTTTCTCTTATTATCCCCCTTTGTTTCTCTCTCTCTCTCACGTGCTTCCTCGCTCTCTCTCTCTGGCAAACACTTTCTCTCACTGTCTTCTCTTTGTGTACTTCTTCACCCTGTTCTTATGCCCGTCTTGATTTTTGTTTAACTCTCCTCGCACCCTTTATTCAAACCCCTTCCTGCCTCTTTCCTGTGCCAGCGTGCTGTTCATATTTGTTGTCTTAGCAGCCTCCTCGGCGGGGGTTTTGTATTGGCTGTAATACGTTGTATCTCTGCTCTGTGCCACCTGTGTCAGCTGGCACTCTTTGACTTCTGTTTCACGTCACACACTGAAGTCTTAATACATTTACATCCGGGCCGCTGGGAGACAAGTAGGTGTTTGTTGATGTGCTGCTTGCGCATGCATGAGCATTGCATCCCTACATTGTCATATTTATGACTGAGTCGGTCTTCATGAATTTCAATGTGATGTTATGGCAGCTGGTGACAGTTCTTGATACGACTCCAGTGCTCCCTAACCTCCCGACTCAGAATGACTTGCATATTTACCTGCTAATCCAGCTCCACGACTCCCTTCACTCTCTACTGGGACACAGACACACATCTTGTCTATTTGCCTATTCACTCTAAAGAGGCTTTATTTTCAGGCGTATCTGTGTCTCTGAAAGAAAGTTAAAATATCTGTTTTCGACACATTCATGTTCTCCATATCTTTTCTGACAGAAATAACACAGGCAGTAAGTCACAGAATTCTTTGCTGTTAAACTAATTCTCAATCTGGAGCGTGGTTTTGAACTTTGATCCACTTTGTGTTCAGCAGGTGGTCCTCTGTGTAAATGTGGTTTCTGGGGTGAAAATCCAGTCGGGGTATATCTGAAAGGCTGTTTGGCTGATGAAAGCATGTGATGAAATGATATGATATCTCTTCAGTTGATGAACTCACAGCTACATTATGACCTGATGCAACCAGTCTGCTCATAATTGGTTGAATGATTGACAGCCACTGCATGTCATCTCTTATCAATAGCAGGGGGGGACACTCAGAGACCATTTCACAGGGGGACATGTGTCAACAATTTTGTCTGGAAAATGGCAAACTGGATGTATTATCTTTTATCTTTACAGAATGTGAACATTTTTCACTTTCACTTGAGGAGCTGTATGAAAGGAAATAATTCATCTTTTTCCAGAAAGCATAAAGATTTATAATTTTTCCTTCATTATGTGCGGGCATCAAGAGCCTCAGTCATCAGGCGTAATGGTTAGAAAGGGAAATGGTATGCTGGTTTGTGCAAATGAATGTTGTTAGCTTCCTTCTGTCTGACTGGCGCTCTGAGCTCCCTGCTCACCTGCAGCAAAGGGTCTGCCAGAATGCCACGCTTCGCTTCTTCCGGCAGACTATCGCCGGCCTTTTGATCTGTCCGTTGGTAACACAGAAGGTAGTCGAATATGCTCATTTGCACATAGCACCAACATTGCAACGCAATGTAAAAAAAGACAGCAACAAATTGGCAACGTTTCCCTTTTAATAACTATCAAACTAACAAACAAAATAGCTAAATAACTCTGCAGTTGAACATAATTTATATATATGTTTTGTGTCAAATATCGAACTCGTCAGAAGAGTACATTCTCTAAGCGCCGTGATTGTCTGTAAAAGAATATCATGACAATCTGACCGAAGTGGTAGACCGACTGACTATATATAATATTTTGGTTATAGCTGTTTTAACGCTAGGGTAGGTTGTGTATTTCATACAGTTTTTGTTATATATCTTGAAATACTCTTTACTTACTGTCAGCAATCCCTTATTCAAATGCTCTGACAAAAAAAGGAAAAACTTTATCTGTACTTGCCTTTTTATCTGCCTACATGCTCGAGTGGACATTTCTCGATTCTAAGATGCATCGCAATGCGGATATGAACGACTCTGCATTGATGCAATGAGAGAACATAATCAGGAATGTGATTTAATTTCAGCTCAGTGCAAGTCTTTTTGTTTTTGCTGTAATTTACTGTCTGTCACACTTGTTTCTTTCCTCCTTTTCTCCTCTTCCATCAACTCAATTTGCTGTTAGGCGAGCGAGCATTCTGTGTTTGTGTTGACAAAGCAGCGGTGAAAGAGAGACTGCAGCACAGATTGAAAAAAGGTATTGCATTTGTTTACATGTTAGAGCTTGTTTACTTGCAAATCTTTAATTGCACTCGCAGTATTGAGCATAGTTGTGGCTAACTTGAGTAATCTTCATTTCACCTGGTTAACTTCAGTTTCTCCACTGTGGCCTCTCTGTTCACTGACTTGTGTGTTTGTGTATGTTTGTGTAGTTGTAGGAGCTCAGCCCCGACACAGAGAGCAGAGGAGATGCACACTGCAGCCTGATAATGAATTAGCCTCCACCAAAATGTTCTACTTTGACAGCTGTCGGTACTAACAATAGGCATGTTTGTTAACGTTCATTTTGATACTTTTACATTCATCGTGATTTGAGTAGCTTTGAAGGGAGACTTTGAAAATCTAGCTTACTGTGCTAGTTTGCTCAGTGTTGCTCAGACCCCAGCTTTGACAAGAAAGGTGTGTTAACTATTTTATAGTAACTAAAAGAGAATAGCAGCATATATTAGCAGCATTACTTTTTTTTAATATTGTCGGTTTTCAGATTATCTCATGTACAGCGGATGTTGCACACCTACGTATCTTAGCAACACAGGACTTCACAGCCTCTAAACCTGTTGGCAGTATGGAGGTGCATGGTTTACATACCTGTGTAGTGCAGCACTACGGTGCCTGTCTATTGAAGCCCACGGCGCACCACCAACCTCTTCACGTTTCTAACCGGTTTTCCCCACTCAGCGACACACCCGCTGAGAAACACACTCTAGTTATCGGCAGCTCCATAGTCAGGAACGTGAAGTTAGCAAAGCCAGGGACCACAGTTAAATGCATTCCGGGGCCCAGAGCGGGCAACATTAAATCTTGTTTAAAACTGCTGGCTAAAGATAAACGTAAATACAGTAAGATTGTAATACACGCCGGCGGTAATAACTCCCGGCTATGCTGGTCGGAGGTCACTAAAATTAATGTGGAATCGGTGTGTACATATACCAAGACAATGTCGGACTCCGGAATTTTCTCTGGCCCTCTCCCCAATTTGGTCAATGATGACATGTATAGCCGCATGTCGTCATTCAACCGCTGGTTGTCAAGGTGGTGCCCAGCAAACAATGTGGGCTACGTAGATAACTGGCAGACTTTCTGGGGAAAACCTGATCTGATGAGGAGAGATGCCATTCATCCCACCCACTTTGGATGGAGCGGGTCTCATTTCTGCAAATATGACCAGTTGATTAACGGTCTTAATCCATGATAACCCATAGTTCAGATCTGGAAGCAAAAGCATAGTTGTAGTCTTACACCCTTCTCTGCACTTCCATTCAAGCAGTTACCCACTCAGAACTCTATAGAGACTGTGTCTGTTCCAGGGCCACTTAAATTAATTAAATCAAAACTAACCAGAAGAGGAGTCATACAAAATAACCTCATAAAGGTTAACACCTTTATTTCAGCAGTGCAACAAAGCAGGTTAATTAAATGTGGACTCCTAAAAATTAGATCTCTGTCATCTAAAGCTGTATTAGTAAATGATTTAATATCAGACAATCACATTGATTTATTGTGTCTTACTGAAACCTGGCTGTCATGAAGAATATGTCAGCCTCAATGAATCAACTCCTCCAAGTCATATTAATACTCACATTCCTCAAGGCACCGGCCGAGGAGGTGGAGTAGCAGCCATCTTTGACTCAAGCCTATTAATAAATCCTAAACCTAAATTAAACTACAACTCATTTGAAACCCCATCCCGATGAGGCTGCTTAAAGACGTTTTGCCTTTAATTGGCACCTCTCTGTTGGATATTGTTAATGTGTCTTTGCTAATAGGCCATGTACCACATTCCTTCAAAGTAGCTGTAATTAAACCTCTCCTGAAGAAGCCCCCTCTTGATCCAGAGGCGTTGGCTAACTACAGACCAATCTCTAACTTTCTCTTCCTCTCTAAGATCCTTGAGAAAGTAGTCGCAAATCAGTTGTGTGACTTTCTACATCATAATAGTTTATTTGAGGAGTTTCAGTCAGGATTTAGAAAACACCACAGCACAGAGATAGCACTGGTGAAAATTACAAATGACCTCCTAATTGCGTTAGATAAAGGACTCATCTCCGTACTGGTATTATTAGACCTTAGTGCTGCGTTCAACACTATTGACCATGACATCCTATTACAGAGACTGGATCAGTCGGTATCGCACTAAGCTGGTTTAAATCCTATTTATCAGCTCGATCTCAATTTGTATTTGTAAACGATGAAGCCTCGATGACCACCAACGTTTATCACGGAGTTCCACAAGGTTCTGTGCTTGGACCAATTGTATTTACCTTATATATGCTTCCTTTGGGCAACATTATCAGGAAACACTCCATAAACTTTCATTGTTATGCAGATGATACTCAATTATATCTATCGATCAAACCAGAAGAGACCAACCAGCTCGCTAAACTTCAAGCATGTCTTGAAAACATAAAATCATGGATGACCTGCAACTTCCTGATGTTAAACTCAGACAAAACTGAAGTTATTTTACTCAACCCTGAACACCTGAGAAATCAATTATCTGGTGATGAGTTTTCTGTAGATGGCATTGCCCTGGCATCCAACACCACTGTAAAGAATCTCTAGTTATCTTTGACCGGGACTTGTCCTTTAACTCCCACGTGAAGCAAATCTCAAGAACTGCATTTTTTCATCTATGTAACATTTCAAAAATGTATATATCTTGTCTCAAAAAGATGCAGAAAAGCTGGTTCACGCGTTTGTTACTTCCAGACTAGATTACTGCAACTCCTTATTATCAGGCTGCTCTAATACATCTCTTAAGTCCCTACAGTTGATCCACAATGCTTCAGCTTGTGTACTCACAAAAACTAAGAAAAGAGATCACATTACTCCTGTATTAGCTGCTCTGCACTGACTCCCTGTAAAATCAAGAATCACATTTAAAATTCTTCTCCTCACCTACAAAGCCTTGATTGGTGATGCACCATCATATCTTAAGGAGGCTACTCGTGGTTCCTAGAGTCTTCAACATTAGGATGGGAGCCAGAGCCTTCAGTTATCAAGCTCCTCTTTTATGGAACCAGCTTCCACTTTCAGTCCGGGAGGCAGACACAGTCACCTCATTTAAGAGTAGACTAAAGACTTTCCTGTTTGATAGTGCTTATAGTTAGGGCTGAATCAGGTTTTCCCTGGTCCAGCCCTTAGATATGCTGCTATAGGCTTATAGACTGCTGGGGAATATTTTAGGATACACTGAGCACCTCTCTCCTCTGCTCTATCTACTTATGGATGAATTGACATCTCTCCATTGCACCTTACTAACTCTGCTTCCACCCCGGAGTCTTTGTGACTTCACGTCTCATAGGGTCCATTGGACCTGGCGGTGTCTGATGCCTGGTGAGCCGGCCTCCCGCGTTGGCCCTGCTGATCGCCCCTGCTGATCGCATCGCCCCCCCTCCTCTCTACCTCCTTCTGTTTCATGGATTGGAGTTCCATTCATACATTGTCATATTCATGTAATGTGTTTATGTAACTTTGTAACGCTGTTCATTCTGTACACATGACATCTATTGCATCGGTCCATCCGGGGAGAGGGATCCTCCTCTGTTGCTCTCCTGAAGGTTTCTTCCCTTTTTCCCCTGTGAAAGGTTATTTTTGGGGAATTTTTCCTGATCCGATGTGAGGTCCTGGGACAGGGATGTCGTATGTGTACAGATTGTAAAGCCCTCTGAGGCAAATTTGTGATTTTGGGCTATACAAAATAAACTGAATTGAATTGAATCAATTGTTTCACATAATAAACAGAGCAGCAGGAGGCATATTGGCTTGCTTTATACCAATAGCAGATGACACAATTAGATAGATTCAGCTAACATGAACAGGCAAGTTCAATGGAGTGATGCTTGTGTGTACTCTACTGTGTAATGTGAGGTCAGCATGAAGGAGATTTCCTCACAGTTGGTATGCATGCATACTGAGAAGATTTACTGCTCTTAAACTGGCTCAGAATTATGTCATAACACCATTATACAATTGTCACATAACTGAGGGTCACATTTGTGTGTGTGTGTGTGTGTGTGTGTTTGCTTTGGGGATGTGTGAAGATGCCATTTGTGTTATATCTCTCTTTGTTCAACCAAACAAATGATTGGTTTGAACAAATATACAAACAAATCAAGAGAAAGCAAGAAGGTTTACCAAAAACAATGTCAGGTTTAGTCTGTATATTCAGACTTTGTGGATAAATAGTGTTGTAATGGACAACTGTCTATCCGTGATCTGTACAAATACCCCTCCGATCTGTGATCCGATCCTTGACTCTGATCTGGGATAAGATCTAAACCGGGAGTTTTATGATCCGTTGCCTCACATTTAGTACTTGAGTACATGTACGTTACAATCCACCACTGCACACCAGAGCAGCTCTTGGTGGACATGGGCCTCGAGAGATGCCAGCATTGTGTTGGGGCATGACACTCGAAACAGGACAAATCTGGCAGAATAATGTTTTCAGAAGCAAAAGGCCCTGTGAGCACAGTTTCACACATCATTTTTTAATAAGTTTGAAAGATAAAGATGCATTATTTTTCCTTTGCAAAAGTGGCCTTTTATTAATTGAGTAGAGGCTTTTTTCCTCTCTATTGTGTATACAATTAATGTGTTTGTATTCATCACAATGTGGTTGGTACACCGGTGAGGTTTAAGCGAGTAGCTTTGCTCACATCTTTCTCAAGTTGTATTATGTGAAGACAAGTAGTCTGGGGCACAGGGGAGATGCAACATTCCTGCAGTACTGAACAGATGCTCAGAGGACAGGGATTTTTCATCCACCACCAGGCTAACAAGCTGCTGTGTATTAGCAGAGCAGAGCAGCAGATCTGTCGGGACAAGAAAATGCACAAAATTGGCCTCACTAATGATAGATGACTTGAGTAATTAAAACAATTAGCAAGCCATTATTTCAGTTCCTTCATATTACAGCTATATGTATTTCTTGATTACAAGCATACTATGCACAACTATGCACTACTAATATTATTTGTGCTCGTTAAATGTGGTATTTGGATTAGAGGAACATGCAATGTTTACAAGTGTGTGTCTATGTTGTATTTTTCTCTCACAACTGTGTTGTTTCGTTTTATTTATTTATGAGGAATGAAGCAAAAGCAGAGCACAGTTATACAAGTAAACAAAACAAAAGCATTTTTGGACTTGGGCATTAAAAATGCATGTGGGGCAATCATACATAATACACTGTATAGTGTGTGTTATACATGCAAGTATATCCTCAACTCAAAATGGTTTGGTTTTAGGTTGTTGTGTGAGTCTCCTGGTCACTGTAGGAAAATTCTTTTGGCTCCCTCAGTGCGCGTTGAGCCAAAGAACAATACCTGTGGAGCTGGTCGGCCAGATGTGAGGCCCAGCTGCCTAACGTCACTGTTTCTTCTAACAGGCATCCCTGCATTTGCATGTATGCCTGTTGGTTTTAGTCACAGTGCGTGGCGAGAGGTAAACAAAAAACTACTATTACAGAGTTCACTCACTCCAATATTCAATCTATCTATGCCATTTAAAGGCCAGCAGAAGGCAGACAAGCATCGCCATGGGCAACATGAGTACTGATTTGTTATTTAGATTGAGGTTTTAATCTGTTGTATGTTTTGTTCTTTGGATATTGGCAACGCTTTTTTCCAGTGTTGCTATTCTCCCATCAATGCTGTTGGTGTGTTTGCAATCACTTCTGAGTGATTACCCTGTAGAACAACATTACAGGCTCTCACAACAAATTAAGCTAGAGTACTAAGCCAACAGGGAGAACTCTTCAACAGAGGACCAAGGAAAAGATAAGAGTACTACAACTCAATCCCGATCTGGTCACTGAGTTTGACAGGAGACAAACTCAGTTTGACACATGCAATGCATCTAACTAGATAGACAACCGGAGCCAGGAAAGAAACACTGTTACGGTTTGTCTCTGACCCCAAGCGCACGACAACAGGAAGGTTCTAGTCTTAGCCGAACACACTGCGTAGTTTATTTGAGCAAAAAAGAAACACAAAAAAACTCCTCTTCTCCAGGGGAAGGGAAAAAAGCTAATCCACTTGATGGTCGAACAGAAAATAATCTATACAAAAAATCCAAGAAAATACTCAGCAAAGACACGAGGAAAACAGCAAAGACCCGAGGAGGGGAAGGCCCACAGACATCATGGCACGAACTCGCAACGTCAGCACAGACAGTCCTGATCTTTATTCCTCGGAGACAACGAGCTGCAGCTGTGGGACGAGCTGAGTGGCTTCAGGTGTGAGTTGGAGCTCACCTGGCTTGTCCCCGCCTCCAAGCCCGTAGCTCCCTGGCAGCGCGCTCTGAGGTACCGGGTGTCACTGTGTGAACGGGCTGAGGAGGGAGTCCGGCTGGCTGAGTCCTGACAAACACAGCACGGCTTGAGGCTAGACTCATAGAAAAAAGTAATAAGAAAGTGATATTCAGTGGTCAATCAGACAAAACAGTAAGCCAAACAAAAGATATAAAACACGGATTAGACTCCAGAACAGACAGTTGTCAGTACAAACAGACACACATACTTTTTATGACACACACAGTTTGATGCACATGCCACAAATCTTATCCACTGTTTTTTTCTTCTTGCTCGTACTCTTTATTTCTCCCAGACAGACATTCATGCATGTAAGCAGAGAAACACCATACTAACCTCATACTGTGAATACTACCTAGTCATAAGGTCATACTGGTAAACCAAATAGTCATCCATAGTTGATATCAGTCCCCCCTGAGACATGAAAGGCCTGGACAACCAGCACGCTGGCGAGCTCATAGCGCTCTCACAACCAGGACCTGTGCTTGCAATCACAGCAGGAGAAACTCCCCTTGAGCAAGAGCCCCTTTAAAGAGGTATGATCAGCAGCAGCAGCAGAGGATCAAAGCCTGGTGGAGAAAATGGATCTGATTAATAAAGCCAAGCTGTTTCTTCAGCTCTCAGACAAGTGTGGTGACCCGCATGGCTAAATCAGAACTCTCTACAGATGTTGTGATGTTACAGAGATTGTGTTTACTGTATGCTGTCCACAAAAAGTGTAATGGACAAAACTGAATCACGCTTTGAAACAGACGTTACGTAAAAATTCTAAAGAAATCTATTTTTACGCGTCATTTTTCTTTTACATTTTTAATGATAAGACAAAACAAGCCTATTTAAAGGTGGAGTCTGTCATTCTAATGCAATACTCTTTTTGACAAATTCAGCAAATATCTCCTCACAGCCTGCCATTCTGTATGTGTGCTGGAAATGATATCTGGTGTTTATACACAACCCTGGCTCTTTTAATTATAAACAACAAGTGGTTTGGACAGAGATACCAGGGCTGGACCACATTTCTTAACATTTTAATCTTTGAATCTCTGTAAATACAGGTGCCGGCCTCCCTTTGTGTGTGTGCTGCAAGTGGGAGAGCAAACACTTTTTGACTGCGTGGCAATGTTGTTTTTTTCAGGTTTAATGACAAAGAAAAAGCACAAAAAAAACATTTTGACAGACAATTTTGTGAAATAAGTACATGTTGTGAATTTTGGAAATTATTTAATCTACCTTTTTAACTAATTACCACTTTTGGACTTAAAACTGAGACAATTGAAGATATGACGACTGAGCACCACATGGTGGCGTTTTGTAATAATTAATATACAGAACATGTCTAGATATTCTGCATCTATAAGGACATGGAGAGAAAAGATGAACAGAGACTGATTGTGCAGTCATGTTTTTTTCTTCTGCAGTGACAGGGAAGGCTACTGAAAACACTGCGGCCATTGTCTCGAAACAGGAAAATAGGAATAATGCAATTTCACAAGATTTGACTATTACAATTGAAATATGAACAAACCATTTGTAGGAGTTGAACTCAATTGACCGGCTGTAGTCTAGCCTGAACTTAAACCTTCCTCCTGTTCTACATAGACTTAAACTGGGTTCTTGTGCGTAATCAACACATCAAGGGAGATTGCCATAGAGGCGATTGTCAATAGTTTTTTAACCTCAGACAGGCCATTTAAATGTTGTTGTGAAGGCTAAACATGTGCTCTGCACACCACTGGCACAAGTGCACCGCACTTCAAGGCCTCCACTCCATCAACATGATGCAAAGCGTACACATTTTTCTGTTACCGTTAAAAAATTGTCAATAATGGAAAATATTTGGGTATCGCAACTTCTGCTTGATATGCAAAATCCAATTGATTTGTTCATGAGAAATTGTTCATTGAGCTTTGTTTTTCCAAATTAACCGACCATCACTGTGTATACATTTTGTTGGATGAGATAACCCCTGGTTACACCTTGGGTTTTATTTTTTCCTGGAGCAGTTAAATGAGCACACACAACTTAACCAGAAAGACTGCCTGCAAACTTTACAGTTTATCTTTTCTCTTGTCTTCTCTAAGCTATTTAAATCCATATGATAATTTGTAGCTATGTTGTCAAGTTCTACATCAGATTTACAATATAAATACGTTTTTGGGCCACTGCAACATAATGCTGACATATTGAGTTATATTGGCCATCCGTTGTTTTTTGGACCCTAATAACTCCTGAGAAAATATCTGTCTCTTTAGCTGCTAAATGCCCAACTATGGTCACCAGCGTATGAGTAACATTGTCTGTTTGCCAGGGACCTGAGTGATATTGTCTGTGACCCCTTTCACATGATCCATTGTTAAGAGCAATAGTTGCCATTTAAAAAAAATACAATTTCTCTGTGATCTGTTACATTACCATGCTGAGAGCCTTGCATATCTTTGATCTGTTAAATTAAAGCTTGGATCAGGAATGCACATTGAGACCACCTGTGTAACTATTTTATGCACTTACTATTTTCCACCATGCCTCCTGACTTCAGTCTCATTCGTCATCATACAGTTTATTAGAGTGGCCTAATTTTTTAGAACTACAAATACTATACTGGCATATCAGTCACCCTATCTTCCCACTGGTGAGACGTCTTGCCAGGTGAAACATACCGATAGCGGCTCTACACAGAGCATGACAGGCACGGGAAATGAAGTGGAACTAGAGTGAGGAGTGAGGAGGAGGCCCTCTGAAGGACAGATTTGTCAAGCGTCCCCGGACCCACATGCAGATGGATTGGAGGCAGTCTCATTAAAAATAATTGTCCTTGAAACGTATGGCTATCCAGACCCTGAGGAACACCTTTGGCTCCCAGGGTACAGCTGACCACAGTAAATCATCCCCAGCGGTTGTTGTGTCGACAGCATGGGAGAAGATTAAGCTGGTATCGCGGCATCAAGAGAAACCTGGATTTACTGCACAAAATAACAGTCACAGACCACATAAGTCAACCTAAATGGACGTGTGTGTGTGCATGTGTGTGTGTGTGTGTGTGTGTGTGTGTATGTTTATGCAAGGCTGTAAATTGTTTCGTGTTATGAAAAATAATGCATTGATCAGTATGATTACACACTGGGATATAAACCAGCGCCTTAACCTTTTGCTATGAAGGTCAAATGTTGAGAATAATCTACGTTTTAAAGTAACTCCATTGCTACACTAAGACTGTCTTCAAATTAAAACTTTCACTGTCATCTCGAGGGCCTGTCAAATGTCGGCATGAAAAGCACACTAACATTTCTGGGACATAACATCACAGTGCATAACGCCTTACTGTGCCCCATGAAGGGTTGAGAGATGATAGTTTGACTCCAACTTCTGTCTCGTTCCAGACACTGATTACCCTCCGTGCAATTTAACTTGGAACTCCAGCTAATTAGCATCAATGGTAATTAGCGGAGTCGTTTAGAGCCTTATAATCAACTTTTCTACTTCACTCACTTGACTCCCTGGGGCTGTCAGGTCTGTCTGTGTCGGTTCCTTTTCCTCAGCAGGCAACATACATTATACATGCTGTGTTACAGAGCTTAGATTTGTGAAATGGTGACGCTGAGTCAGTTTGAAATGTACTCAACAGCTCCCAAGCACTCTGCAGTCATGTGCATTGCTTGGCAATCAGGATCCCTGTCCATGGTGCTGAAAAGGGACAGCTCCAATGTCCCACAACACCCACACATTGGCCACCTCAGAGACTGACTTCAAAGGTCTGTGGGGTTTACTCGACCTGAATGTAAAATAAGCCTACTTTGTAAGTAGATTCTAATGACTAAGCAAAAGACGTGGAGGTAGGCAGTCTTTTGCAGTGTTGTTGTTAGTGACCAGTATAGATGAAGTTCCACGGTCATGGACTAATCTGCTTAAAATGAGCACAGTGGCTTTAACCTTCAAACAGAAGAATACAATTGTCTAAACACAAGGTTGTATTTATTTCATTGACATAAATCATCATCAAAGGGCTCAGCTTTGCCTCATAATGTAACAGGAGGCAGTGGATAGATGCTATTCAGGCAATTACTTTACAGGCGGTGGGTGTAGGTGAGAAATTGATAAACCCCTCCCGGGAAATTGACAAGACTTCTGGTGTGTTTTGGCTGCATCGGGTATGCATGTTGGCATATATTCATCATCAACTAATGAAAACGCAAACACCTACTCAGTCTCCACGGCGAGAATCACAGAGTTCATACAGGCTGTTGTCACACCTGTTGCTCATGGTGAATATGGAACAAACCGGGTGTGTGAGAGTGTGTGTTCTTGTGTGGGTGTACTGTAATGGTATGAAGTAAGGAATTTGTGTTTGTAACAAAACAAGGCAAGGATTACCAAGTCATTACCTTGTCTGATGAATTGTAGTGTGATGTAACCCAGAGAAAGAATGCCGGCTCTACACTACAAATGGATGTGTTCATTGTGCTGTTAAGAAGACATCTGTATATCAGTGCAAAAAGAAGCATTCTACTTTTCTTTTGTTTTTACTTCACATGAAGACATTTTTCCTCTTCCGTGAGCCTCCGACCTTTTGGGCTTATGAAATCCTCACAAATCCTGTTTGATAATATATTGATATTATATTCCCACCATGCTGATTTGGTTCTGTGACTAGGTCCCCTGCCAGCTTAGCGGAGGAGCAACAATAACTCTGTACATTTTACACAGAACAGGGAAGTCTTGCCTTGAGGTTGTGCATGAGGTTATCGTTGCAGCTTCAACCACAAAGCCCCTGTATGCAAGGCATTACAAATGATCGGTTAACAAGGGTCAGCTATCCATCAGAACTATAATATAATAATGATTGGTGGCTGATTGTTTACAATAAAACCAAGAGCATACACTGGGAAGGAATTATTTGAGAGTGAAGGCTGGTTGTTGCAGTGGGATGAAGAAATGTACGTTAATGCTAATATCTCCATTTCTACCTATTGAACAATCATTAATGTATATAGCCCATGCTTAAGAAGAAACATTAAAATAATGTATCACTTATTAATGCCATAGACATACGTGTCTTTAGGTGTGAATAATTCAGTACATTTCCTTTATTCTGTCTGTTCTCATAATAACCTGAGTGAGTGTCTTATCAATGCAGATCTGTTGCCTAGATACAAGCAGAGACTGGCTGGTTATTTAACTGACCTTCAAAAGAAGAAAATGTTGACAACAATATTCCTGAGCCAATGCCACATATAAAAGTATAAAGTAATTCAACAAGCATCGTTACAATGTCTGTGGCCAAACCCATTGAGGCACTTTGTGGGTCTGAGTCCACATGAAATGAAACAGTTTCTCCTCTCTGCTGTGCCCATCCCTCCCTGGCCTGATGCTACCAGATACAACTGTCAACTGTCACCCTTCACTGAACCTGCCAGCCGAGGCTATTTGTTTGCATAAGGGACCTGCCAGTTAAACCATGTTAGTGTGGCCATGGAATTACTGAAACTGCAATAGCAAAAATACATTCACTGGCATGCACACACACACACTCACATTCACACAAAATGTGACACTAAACAGTGCCTGTCGACCAGGTCTAGCCAAAGAGCCACTTTGCCTTCAGCCCAGGTGATAATGATGATGCTCCATCAATGCCAGAGGGCTGGAGCTGAGGCAATATAAAGCATACACATATAGAGCGAGAGACACACACATGCATGATAAAAAATGATCTCCCATCTTCCTGAATATATGGCTGTTTAATGAGGGTAATTACCTACGATGTATTAGTCTTTATTTCTCTCTTATTAGCCCTTTCGTCGACACAATGTGCACACAGTTCAAAATATTAAATTGGTAGAACTTTTATCTCGTTCAAAAATGTAAGAAGGCTCAACTACTTAACTTCTCTCAGGTCAAGTTGTTAATACGATGTCCTTTCCACTATTCATTCACTGTAAACAGCAAATACTCACACTGGTGTATCATGGTTCTTCATGGGCTCATCTGCTATTTTTAATTTGAGGATTTATCTTCTGATGTTATTTGACGGTGTACATGGCTTTTGCTGGCCCTCCCGTTTGGTGTGTTACAGATCACAAACGTCACAGCGTATCATGGTTTTACTTACTTTGGTTTATTTGATATGGGACAGTGCACATTAATAAAAATCATTTCTGTAAATGCGCCAAGAGGCTATTTTTCATCTGTAGGCCCGAGAGGCAGGTGTCACAAAACAAACCTAAAAACAGGGATAAGATTACATATGCAAGGTTTATACAATATTGGCACTTTACAATGGGTGCACAAACAATGAATAGAGTGAGAATATTAATATACGTAGTATCATCATTCAGGAGACTCTTAGACATTGTCAAGTACTGTCCTGGGACAGGGATGTCGTATGTGTACAGATTGTAAAGCCCTCTGAGGCAAATTTGGGATTTTGGGCTATACAAAATAAATTGAATTGAAAAATTAACAAGACATGTAACACAGAGGCTCACAAATTCAAAACACACAAAGCAAAATAAAATAAGGGAGAACTAAGTTAAAATGAAATAGGCTTAAAAAAACAAGATTATGCTGCATTGTTAGACACTAAAAAACAAACAAAAAAACATCCATGTCAGAGGCACAGAACATAAAAGCATGCAAAGTATATGAAATATATAAATCAGTCAGACACAGCTAAACAACAACAACAAAAGACATACATGCAGGTAGATGATGGTCGACCAGCAAAGTCAAGACATACAGAGACCTGACAACAGACAGATAGTCGACAACAGACAGACAGATACCTGACAACAGACAGATAGCCGACAACAGACAGAGACCTGACAACAGACAGGCAGTCGACAACAGACAGACAGAGACCTGACAACAGACAGACAGTCGACAACAGACAGACAGAGACCCAACAACAGACAGACAGAGACCCGACAACAGACAGACAGAGACCTGACAACAGACAGACAGTCGACAACAGACAGACAGAGACCTGACAACAGACAGATAGCCGACAACAGACAGACAGAGACCTGACAACAGACAGATAGCCGACAACAGACAGACAGAGACCTGACAACAGACAGACAGAGGGAAAGTTCAACACAGACAGATTGAGGACAGGTAGGAGCAGTTACCTTCTAGTGCTGACAGAGCTGGGTACTAACTAACCATTTCTTTAATTGATCTTTAAATGAACTGTATGTTTCTAGTTCTCTGGTCCCTGGAATGGAGTTCCAGTCTATTGCAGCTTGTACAGAAAAAGCAGACTGACTGAAAGCAGTTTTCCTGAGTGGGACAATACAATCTCCTCTTGCTGCACCTCTTGTGAGCCATTGTTTTGAGTAACGGATCCGATCAGTAGAAAAATGGGGAGCAACTTTTAGAGATCCCTGACCACAATGAGCCATATCTGCCGGTACAGATTGTTTTAATAGTTGTTTTGTCTCGTAATGACACTGGTATAGGTCTACAAGGCTCCAGACTATTTATTTTCATCACCATCCCGAAAAGTAATTTCCACTAAAGTCAGTGTAAACCATAAAAACTTCTAAATGTTATCCATTTACTTTGTTTTAGTAATCTATATTCGTTAATTGCCTGTGATCCATATACTTAACGGAATAATATAAACAAACTATCGTTGGAACTGTGTGTTTATATATTTTGTCCTTCTCACTCAGGTCAAGTTGGCCCAACTTCTCATACGAGTCAAAATATGAAGTTAACTCAACCCTTTGGTACAAGTAATTATTTTTCTCTAAAAGCAAGTTTTCCTAACATAACACACTGCTAATTTCTACACATTCAAAGAAGATCTAAAAGAATGGTCACAACTTGAGTTTTAAAAAGACCTGTCATTCCAGACTTGCCAAAAAGATATATACCATATATATTAATAAAATTGTTATAATGTCACAAAGTGCTTTACAATACAATATGCTCTACAAATTAGCTTACCTTGCAGGTCTTAATTATCCTAATCATTTCTCAAAGACAAAAGTCGAGACCCTTTAGTGCTATTTCTCAGATGCGCAGGGATGTCTGTGGTCTGCATGAAAACAAACCATATTTTCTTTAATATAGTTATGCAGAAGTTAGTTAACCCTCCACTGTTGTGTTTCTGAGAAGGCAGGAGAGTAATAATGAGGGGGAAAGTCCCCAACATTGGGAGCTATTTCACAAACCCTGAAATGAAAGAATTGAGCAGGTCTTCTCATTGTACACAGACAGTGTGCATGATTAGCCAACATTTTATTTGACCTGTCCATCAAGGCTCCCGAGAGCAATCTTCATGTCCACTCCATCAATGCCTCCTTTTAAACAATAAAGCTTTATCCAAGCTCAAACCTTTTCCTCCAGATTCAGATTCTTTTGAACGCAGCGTACAACTAAAAGACAAAGAACAAATGGCGTGGTGATGCATAGCAGAATTACAAAGTCCAGTACATTATTATCTTAAATCTTGGCAGTACAGTGTGATTGGGTCTGAAAAATATTTAAAAAAATAACATAACTATTTATTGAATATCTCATGCTCTCACTCTGTCAAATACCACAATACTGTGTTTAATCAATAGTAACTGCTTTTGATAACACATTTAAAATAACTATTGATTGAAGACAATACTTAAGACGATATTTATTTACCAAGGCCAAAGGCATCCGTGTTTGCTTGTCTTCTTGGTTTTATATTTGTTTATATTCTCTTATATGTAAAGGAAAGTCAGCACGTGTCAGTGTAGACCACATGGTAGTTGAAGTCAATGTATTCATTCATAATGCATATTTCAATGTACCATGTTGTCTCAACTAATTCAGTTGAAAAACGTTGACCCAACCATACAAAATTAATTAATTCAACCCTAATAGAGGTATAGTTTTTACAATGCCAGTGGAAAGAAGTAACCTGCAAGGGGGTCCAGGGGCATGCACTCCTGGGGAAACATGTTGGTGGAAACGGATGCTTTTCAGTTTTATAGCTTATTGTGACTTGTTGCACTTTGGTTAAGTGTTCAATGTTCGTTCATTTTAATACTGAAGTGTATGAAAAAACTGTTTACTTAAGTTGCCCGTGGCCAAAATGCTATCTAGACTATGGATGTCTTTGACAATACGTAAACGCTTTCTGTTCAGTATGCTTTTTGAAGGTTAAATGTTTTATTTGCATTTTCATGCATTAATTGGTACCTTTTATAGGGTTAGAAAGGCATGACCAGAATGCACCAAATAACACCAATTAAAAGAAGCCTTCCGGGAGGCAAGCCCCCTGATCCGTCTATCACTTAGTGCCTCTGGCGCTTGTCACCGCAAAACCGGCACACAAGTTAAAAAAATAAAGTTCAGTCAAAAACCTACTTTTACCCATGTATGTCATCATTCACAATACACAAACTATAAATGTGGAAATGATAAACAGGTTTTGTGCTCAACATGAACGACAGAAGGGAGTATAAAGTAAGATTTATAAGTAAACACAACAGTCTGCCCCCTCTTACATAATGTGTTTTACTGCTGTGGCATGATCCCTAAAGACCTTCAACTTGCATCCACTGTAGGAATTTCATCTTCTTGTTTTTTTATTTGTGTGTGTGCGTGTATAATGTGCATGTATCTTGATGTTTGAGTGACACCTTACTAAATTAAGTTATTGTAGAGACGGAGCTCTAAGCTTTCAACCATCACTCAATTCATCTGCGAGGAGGGGGCTCTTGTTTCTGTACCAACTTTCTCATTGATATTAATGAGGCATTGGAGAGGAGAAATGTGTGTTGATTTGTGGTGTTTTGTTGTGATGGGCTATTTTATATCATTACAATACTTTTCTTTGTGCTTCCTTTTGACTGAGAATCTCAAGTTTCAGATTGCCTGCATTCATAGCACCTTAAATACAATCTGGAGATCTACTGCAAATGAATAAATAATGCTTTGCAGCCAGCTCCATAAATCTGACTTTGAATTAGGCCACATCCAACATTCTGTTAAAACTGATAATACGCCAGGCATAAACTCTCACATAATAGATGTATCACTGCTGCAAACCTCCGTTTGCTGGCAGGAAAAAGAGGACTTTGATGTTGGTCCATTAGGTTTTTTAGACAAGAATGGTGAACGTGAGACATTACCATCTCTTAGTGGGGAGAGTGGCTGAAACAAGAAGATGACACTTTATCTCATCTCTCATTCACTAAATGGGGTAAATTATTGCTGTCAACACATGCATCACCTCTCACCCCACCCAACATCACACACACACACACAGACACACACACCTACACACACAAACACAAACACACACCAACAAACACAGGCACATACCCTTGGAGGCTTGCTTTGCATGTTGGGAAATAAATCAACATTTTGTGAAGTCTTTCGCCACAATATGATGCAGATCTACAACTGTGTGTGCCCAAGGACAGTAGCACATATGAACCAACCAAACTGCACATGAAAAGATTTCACACTATTATCAGCCATTTAAAAAAAAGAAGGGATGACCCATATTAAGGCTATATGATACAGATATAAGTGTAATTGCTCTACTGCCTCCCAATGTCTTACAGTACCTTAGTTGTAGTTGTTGAAGTAGTGTGAATGCCACACTGCATTAATAAAGAAAACAAATAAGGACACAGTGATAAAGAACTTGAACATTTACGAGACAACAAACAAGAAACAAAGATTTGCACAAACATGCTCATGCTCACACACACAGTCACCCACGGTCCCTCACATGTCTCGCCCACAACCCTTCTGGGCTTGTCTCCATGGTAACAACAGCAGGGATGGTGTCCTTGGCAGAGATGGAGGGATGGAGAGATGGAAAGAGAGAGAATGGGGTGGAGAGAGAGAGAGCGAGAGAGAGAGAGATTGGAGGTGCAGACACTTGTTGAATGGTTAAAAGGATGCCTTGACATTCTGGATTGTAATCTGTTGTATATTATATTCCTGTGTTTATTGTCCCTCAGACACTCTCCTTGTTTCCTTCTCAATGCATTTGAGATGTGAACCAGTGATGCAACATATTTATTTGTGTTTCTTCAGGAATACCTTGACATTTTCGCCTTCCTTTAATAATTTTTCTTTTCAACAACAAGGACAATGTCTTTACATGTATAGCCACCTCGGTTGTACAACAGACATCTTTGTTTACATTCTCCAGGACACTGCATACCACTCTTCACCTTGAATGTCTACTGACTTTGCCTGGAGTATATATGCACACATAACAAAATTACATGAAATACTGGCCTGTGCTAACTGCTCCGCACCTTTTATGTTACAATTTGGTTTGCTTTGAGATTGTGGTGAAATGTCATCTTGCCCTGTAGGTAGAATATCCAAAGGAAACTCAGTTCTCACACTAACAGCAGAATGTCGTTGGTAATCAAAAAGCTTTAGTTTTCATTCCCAGAGGCAGAGTCATTCTTTTACATCTAAGTCTCTGTGGCTGTGAGACTGCTTTTTAAGTGCATTTTCTGATATCCTAAATAAATTTGCTGAATAAATGACATTTCAACTCTAGGAAATGCCCTTTGAGGCACATTTCCCACAGAGTAGTGTCACTCATGTAGTCACATATACCAGCCTACACATCTCTGGAAATGCTTCAGTGGAGTCATGAGGGCTCCATCAACAAGTGGACATAAAAGCTGCTTTGACTTTGCTGTTGTTTTTTAGAATCATTTCATATACAAGTGTCTAATACTTTAGGACTGTAATTAATCTTAGACACCTCAACCAAATGCTAAACTTATTTTTAACTCAGAGTAACTATGGGGACCACAGTTGATCTGCAGTCCTGCTCTGTTGGTTTGCACTAAGGTCCCGGTGGTCTCCCATGCCATACGTGTGAGCATGTGCTCTGCTGCTATTAGTTGCTGAAATGGCGTCATGAAAAATCAAGTCACCCTGTAACTGATTTTGAAAACATGCACTAGAAGCACAACATAGAGCTTAATGTACCTTACATGTAGTGAGCATGTACTTTACTGTTCTGGATTAAATTCAGAGATCAGAGCAGAGTAGAGCTAAAGGCCCTCCAGGGCCCAAGAGGACAAGATGGAGAACCCTGACCTTGCTCCTCATCATCATCTGTTACAGCCATATGACTGATGTCAGTCAGTCCGCACTATGGCATATGTCTCAATAACACAGTGCTCTGGATCCTGGCACAGTGGTGTGTGAGCACATGTGTGCTAGTTGTCTGTGTGTGTAAAACAGATAATGGAGAGGCAGATCGACTGAGACAGAAAGACAGTTCTCCCTCAGGTGTCGTGGACACTACCTGTCTTGATAGCAGATGGGGCAGATCAGAAAGAGTGGTCCTTATGGTGTATGGGGCTTTCAGCGGGGGCACACTAGGTCAAACACACAAATACACAAACACACACACACACACACACACACACACACAGTGGTGTAATACATCCTGCGCAGTGGCGGCGGGCCAATAGAGGTTTGCTTTTCCTGCAGTCCTGTCGCCTGTCTGCATGTCTCAGCTGCGCTGGGGCCAAATCGATTTGGCCCAAAAGAGGCGGGTCTAAGAAGCAGTTTAGCCAATTACTGATTAAACATATAAATGAAAAATCTTTGGGCCAAAGTCGTTTGACGTTCTCGTCAGGCGTTTTTTTTATCCACATAACAACGGCGAGTGCGAGCACTTCTCTTCAAACGGGAGTAAGGGACATGAAGCACGCAGAAAACATGAGAACACCAGGACATGCATGGGTAACTCCATCAAGCAGCCATATTGGGCAAAGTGAACGTCACTACCGGCTGGACGACGGACACAGGATTGCTGTGAAGAAACACAATGAGGAGGTGGATAAAAACAGACACACTTTAATCCTGACAAGGTTCATAGGGGAATCTATTAGATGATATATATATATATATATATATATATATATATATATATATATATATATATATATATAGACATGAGATTTATATTATACAATATTTATATTTTAATATAATATATTTATGAGATTTATATTGTATATTTATATGATATGGTATATATATATTATACTGAATATTATTATATGATATATATATATATATCTAAACACAACATATATAAACACATCTTTTTCGACTATACCTTGAATAGGGAAGGTAGCGCCGTAGTAGCACTCTGGTAGCACTTAAATGTCTCTTACTGATAGCACTTTGTGGTTTAACGTTATTGAAGAAATTGTACTTGCTTGATTCTTGTTGTTCTGAGTTTGGACTCATGGTTTAATGCAATTATTGTAAGTCGCTTTGGATAAAAGCGTCAGCTAAATGACATGTAATGTAATGTAAATATATATTAATATACTCAGGCCCGTAGAGATCACCCCCGCAGCCCCCGCACTGCGGGGGGGGGGGGGCCTTGCAGTGACAGGGGGCTTCGCATGGCAATTTTTTTTTTTAATCCAACACTAGTTAGCGCACTCGGCCGTATTGCGGCTAAGTGTCGGCTGACTCGGCTGTGTTCCGGCTCGATGCGGCCAAATGTGAGCCACCTTTGGCACATTTCACTGTTGCCATGTCTGGCCCAGGTGTAGCTGTTACGGACATGGGTAGATTCTGTCTGAGACATGGCAACCGGTTTATCGGCAGCCATCATCGACTCTGGCTGACGATGGCTGCCGAATCTGGGCCGAATAATGTAATAAATAAATAATATTACATTACGTAATAACATTAAGATATCCCTCAAAGTTGTCTCTCTCATATAAAGCTACACAATGAAAAAAAGTATTTTAAACTGGCTTTATAAGTTTTAAATAATAGTTGTAAATGCAATCGTAACAGGCAACCACTAGGGCCTCCTGCTACGCGGACTGGTGTTATTGTTGGGCCGCGGTGTATTCTGGGAGAACTACGAGGAAATTTCTCTTGAGGAAAAATGAAACACACATTTAAAAATGGTGCCCAAAAGCGGCAATCAAAACAGAACAAGTCTTTTTCGACCAGCTGGTGAAGGATGCACTCATCTGCCAGAAGAGACAGGTATTGTACTGTTTGCTATAGCTAACATTACCACGTAGCTAACGTTATACTTTGACAGCTGTACTGCTCTGTCTATGTGTTGTGCTTGAAAATACATTAACCTTATTAAACCTATGCTCTCACTATACCCCCTGCGCCCATTATCGGACACGTTTCCTTAATTATCTCCACAACCACATCGTTGTTTAACTTCATTTCACGTTGTCCAACACTGCAACCCTTTTGAGAAGACAACGGCTCTGTACAAAATAATAAAAGTAACCGTTAAGTAAGAAAGGTCATTTTCCAAGCTAAAACTGATCAAAACATATCTCAGAAGCTCCATGTCACAAGAGAGGCTGTCCGGTCTGGCCATCCTTAGCATAGAGAATAAACGTGCGCGCAGTTTAGATGTAAAGAGCGTGGTTAAAGACTTTGCACACAGATTTGCTAAAAGATGCGCACATGTGTATTCAAATGCAAACCTGTAGAAAGTAGCCTACCGGTGTATCGACTATATGTAGGCATACTTGTTATGTTGTTGTAACATATGTTCTGTTTGAGCTGTTTGATAGGCCCTAGCATATGTTTTGTTTCTGTTGGAATACATTTGTTCTCTGTTTGAGCTGTTTTTTCTGATTGAATAAATTTCCCTCAAAAGAAAAGCTTGGGTCCTGTTCGTTTATCTTTGGATAATGACCACCGGACAATACATTATCCCTTACATATGGGGGGGTGGGTGGGGCCCTCTCAGGGTTATTCTGCAGGGGGGCCTCATGTGTTTACGTTACGGCACTGAATATACTGAATTGTATGAATACGATGTCCTTATTATGTGTTGGAATAAATGTTAAATATTTAACTACAAAGTAGAAATGCGTGTTTGATACTTTTTTTTGCATTGAATCATACTGGGATGTTTGTTGAAATTGATTGGATGGCCTACCAAAAATATTCCACCAGCCGCCACTGGGCCCAACAATGAATCTATCAACAAAAAAAAGACGAAAAGTGGTTTGAAGTTCTAGTTTACTTTGATTTTGATAGAAAGCAATTACGCATTAAATCACACAATATAAAGAAATACAAACTAATATCCCACGAAATAGAGTTCAGCTGCATTCTGCTTCGACACAGGCGACAAAAGAACTCTCGGCCTGTGGAAAAATCCTGCCTGTGTATTCGCTTTGAAGTCCTCACAGTATCAGTATGTCGTCAAGCTGCGACCTCGCTCTGTTTCGCCTCCATGTCGATTGCATCAGCAGCTCGGGAACTCCCACTATTGCTCAATACATTTTCATTACTAGCTGCTTTGACATAAATTGTGACACAAGGTAATTGTAAACATAGTTTAGGCTGTACGGTATAAAAAAGTTCGCAGTCGGAGCACTTTTTCTATTTAAACAACATGACTCAGTTCAGATCATTATCTCAAGTCATTGAAATGTTTTGATTTGTTAGTGAACTGATTGTATGCTTTTTAACTAAACATCTTTCTCTGAAATTTCTAAATGATGTACAGTACAGCTACAGGTTTTCTTGTCCAAAGGGTTGGAAACAATTTGGTAGATGTTCAATTATGGCCTTATCTTTTGGCTGCATGTGTGTCATAACCTTCATCTGTCCTGTCCAAGCAGCTCACTCATTCATAGATTCATTGTGTCACGAGCATGCGAGCTGTGTCCGTGCATCACATGCTGGATATTATCCTTTTCTCTTCTTTCCATGCTATGTTATACTTCTACACTACTATATGCATCTGAAAGCTTAAGCAACTTAAAACGATTAATTAAGATCTTTCAACAGAAAACACACGGAAAGTTTGTTCAATTTGATGTTTAGTCCAAATTTACACTACCAATTAGTTTAATCTAGTAGAGCTGAAATGATTAGTCTACTAAAACAAATGTGGATATATATATATATTTAAATAAAAGTAATGTGAATAATGTTAATGGATTAGTAATAATATTGCTACTTCACATGTTAATAAGGTTAATCTATTAGTCTATTAGTAACTTGTAATAATATTAATATATTCGTAATAATTGTAATAAAATATTTAAATATGAGTACAACATTGGATAATATGAATGTATTAGTATTAATTTAAATAATACAAATATATTAAAATACAATATTAATATATGCGTATAAATATATATATATATATATATATATATATATATATATATATATATATATATATATATATATATATATATATATATTTAAAGACACACACTGTTTCCCCTCCCTCACTGGATCAATCAGCTCATGAGCTTCAGCTGGGCAGCAGCCATTGACAGCCCTGCTGACTTTCTGAGTATTGAAGTCTTTTACTAGCTGCCATCTTAGTTTGGAGTCATTGTTGTAGTTTCCGGGAGATGAAATGCTCCACCCCTAAGGGTTTGGCTTCAAGTGATGTGAGTCAAGTGGAGTGATCATGTGATCAAGTTTTGCAAGTCATGTGATGTGATGGAATGCTTCGCCCACTAAGAGTTTGGCTTTGGGATATCTTGTGAAGCCCCAATTCATTCTAGAACTCACATCTCCAACTACCCAAGAGAGGTCCTTTCCTTCTTCTCAGCACATGTTGCAGTAAAGTAGGATCTACTACAGAGACCAACTCAACCAGGATATTACTGACAGCCAGTCTTTTAAAGAGACCACCAAAGTCTTTTACTGTGCACCAAAGTCTTTAATAGAACACAATCGTCTTTAAGAGACGCACCACAAGTATCTTCAAGAGACATTTATATCTCCGTACCTTTCCAGTCTGCTACATGGATCAAGGAAATACACAAAGATACAGGGCTGGCCGTCCTCAAAGTTGTCCTCAAGGTTGTCCTCAGCAACACCCTCAAGGCCGTCCTCAAGGTTGTCCTCAGGAACGTCCTCAGGAACGTCCTCAGCAACGTCCTCAAGACCGTCTAGGATCACGCCCAGAAGTAGACAATCTAGAAGAAGATCAAATCAAGAATCTGACAAAGAAGCTTCAGCAGAGAGACAACACAATCCTTGATCTCAAGGAAAAGAAGGACCATCTCTCTGAGAAACTTGAGTCTCAAAGCCAGCTGGTAAGCCAGAGCAACAAGGACTGGCAGGACAAGTATGACGCTCTTGAGCAAAAGAGCGTCCTGAAAGAAGAGAGCTCTGTGTCCAGCATAAAGGCTTTGCTCTCAGACCGCAAAGCTCTGGAGGAAAAGATCCACAGTCTGTCTGAGAAACTTGAGTCTCAAAGCCAGCTGGTAAGCCAGAGCAACGAGGCTCTTCGGCAGAAGACAATTAGAGACCTGGACATGGAAAAAAAGAGCGCAGAGTCACTGAAGGTTGAGCATCAGGTGAACTTAAGCCAACTGGAGGAGAAGATCCAAAGTCTCACTGAGAAACTTGAGTCCCAAAGCAAGCTGGTCAGCCAGAGTAACGAGGCCTGGCAGGACAAGTATGAGGCTCTTGAGCAGAAGATCATCCTGAAAGAAAAGAGATGGGAGTCCTGCACAAAGGATCAGCGCTCAGAACGCAGAGCTGTGGAGAAAGAGTTGAAGGAGCAGCTCGCCAAGACAAGAAGGTTGGAAATGCAGATGGAGATTATGGTTCAGTTTCAGGAAGATGAAAAATAGTCTCTTGGCTAACTCAGGCACATTTACAGAAATGTTTTTTGTTAATGTGCACTGTCCCTTATTAAATAAACAAATATTAACAAAAGAGCCACGTGGCAGAGATCAATCAGGTTAAAGACCAAAGCCTGATCCTGGAGGACGTCTGTCTCCTACTAAAGAAGGTATCTTTGGTAGAAGGATGCAGGACAGATTCACCTAGGTGGAGCAAATGAAGCGAAAGATGCTGGCGAGGGGAGAATAAAAAGAGAGTGAGGCAGGACAACATGGAAAATCAAGAGGAGGAGAAGGTAACAGGTTTTTCAGCCAGATGCACACAAAACAAAACATGCAACGGCGAAATAAAGTTGGAGGACATCCAGCTGAGGTTGCAAGTCAGTAGCGCCTCTTCCTCCCCCTGAACCTCTCCATCCTCCCTCACCTCCTTCCTCCATCTCCCACACCTCCCATCCCATCTCCTCTGGGCGACTCCCTGGCTCTGCTAGCCAATGTCAATGTGTCCTTGGGCAAGACACTTAACCCCAAGCTGCTCCCGTAGTTGTGCCTACGGTGGATGAATGTAGTCCGGGAGGGTGCTACCGTGATGGTGTCTTCTCCATCACGGTGTGAATGACGGCTTAAAAACAAGTGCTGTTCATTTACCATTCATCCATGTTGGGTTTTTTATCCTGGTGCTCAGGATTTTCCCAAAACTAAAACTAAAACTAAAATTTTAATAAAAAATCTAATCAATACTGTCACAACCTGACTCAGAGACGGCAAAATGGATGGAGACCAGACGAGTTAAAAATGATAGATAGAGATTTATTTAAAGAATAACACTTAAACAAACAAATAAGCTATTGAGTCCACCACAGGAGAGCAGTCAGACAGTCAAGGGGGCCTCCTCTGTCTTCAGGTGTGACTCATCAGCTGATGAACAGCCTGAAAAACAAAACACAGAGTACATAGGACCCTCAGTGGAAGGGAGGGGTCGTCACAATATGCTGTTTCCGCCTGTGTGGTTAAATATATCTAGTATTAAAACAATTGTATGACATGACGGTGACGATAACAAAGAAGTACTTAAGTTGTGATTTTAACACTGAAAGATGTTTTAAATGGTATTTTAGATTAACGACGGGTTATTCTGTAATAAATAAGGATATTCTACAATAAAAAAAACATTTGATCTTCATCACTGACGGGTTTATGGATATATTTATTATGAGCATTATTTACTGTGTTATGTGTTGAATATATGAAGCTCACTGCACAGAGGTGGACTAACAGAGACACAGAGTTAATAATATATTCATTACAATAATACTACTAATATATTCTTAATCATTTTAATAATATTTAAATATTAGTACAATAATTATAATTAGTTATATTAATTTAGTAGTCATCATTTAATAGTGTTAATGTATTATAGTAATAATTGTAATAATAATATATTCATAATACTTCTAATCATAGTAATATATGTTTAACACAAATAATATTCAAATATTAGTAAACATGTTAATTATGTTAATGTTTTAGTCATTTAAATAGTGTTAATGTATTAGTAATCATTTGAATAGTGTTAATGTATTAGTAATCATGTTAATAGTGTTAATGTATTAGTAATCATTTTAATGGTGTTAATGTATTAATAATCATCTTCAGCCACACATGCACAATAATACATCCTGCCTGAGCCTTTCATACCTCTGCTGTGGGAGGTGAGGTGTGCATGGGGCAGAGAGAGGACAAAGAAGACAGAAGACAGATAACGGGGAGAGAATATTGTATATATGTTTATGTAAACATGCACCTGTAGGTATTTAATACCTGTTCTAAAATGTTGGGTTCATTGCAGGTTCATATACCACAAAGCATTGGCAGGGTTTAGTTTTCTGTATGGTAATTATGTAAATAGTTATGTAAATATGAGAAATACCTGAATATGCATAGCCTTGAGCCATGCTGTGGAAGAAAATGACACTGAAGCTAAAGACAAAGACCTGTAAAATGAAATATAACTTCATATCTGCTGCTTTTATCACTTTACTCCGATCCTCTACTTTGATTTCTCCCCCTCTCCGTCCACCTGAGTTTCCCTTATGTTCTCTCTTGAGCTGCACTGTGAAGGGCCTTTGTGTTGACTTCTATGTGATTAGAGGCCTAACTGTTCCTTTCTTCCGACTTCACCATGCAGCATACGTTAACTATATTCTTGTCAGCATCGAGCCCTCTCCCCAGAGATGTCGCAATCCCTCAGATCTGTCAGAACTGTGTGAGAGGAAAATAAATAAATAAATAAAGAATGCTTTCAGCTCCCACAGCTCATCTTTCTCTGATTCTGACAAACGTCTTGCTCTTTCACGCCTGCCTTGCTGCCTTCATCGTCACTTCTCTGCTTATTGCCCCTTCTTCTCATCTATCAGACAGAGAGATATATAGATTGATAGATATAGATAAAGCATGTGTTCATGTGAAATTAAAGCTGTGACAGTAATTACAGCCCCAGCCCTATTCTGACAAATATTTTCCAATACCACGTTTAGATACATTTTTATGAATTTCCTCTGACACAGCCTATTTCTCTTTTAAATTACACAGAGCAGTTTATAGGACCATCTTTTCTTAAATGGAGCTTCAAAGCTCTTTTTAATGGCTCGTCGACCCGATGCTCATTTATTAATGTTAGCCATCCTCTGACTCGTATAGTAGCTGTGGGGTCAAGTGGAGTGGAGTCTACAGTAAATTCAGTCAGCTTTATGGTCATTGCTTGCCATTAACAATTTAGAGAAAGCTATGAACGTCAGCATAATGTCAGTATCCTTTTGTTTTGTTTGAACAACAAATTCAGAATACAATACCTATTTTACATGTATGTTACGTATGCATTTATGTATGGATGTATATATTTCACAATTACAGTTGGTAAGGCATGATCGTGCTTTACTATGAAGTATACAGTATTCTGCCTCATAATATAACAGGTCTTGTCATATTCTTGAGAGAACTGCCGGAGATGACATTAAATGCCTGACAATCTGATGATCTAGATAGAAAGTATTTGTTTTTTACTTACTCATTTCCTCTTTTATAACATGAACTAAATGTATACTGTGTGCAAAACACACTAGAATGTGTTGGTCTATATCATAACAACAAAAGGTATATAAAATTACATCATTATTTCAACTTAACACATGGGTTAATGGATGGGTTAATTTTAAGCAGTTAAAATTTGACAAAGGCCTTTTGGAAAATTATTAAATGTAAAAAACATGCTTTTAGATAAAAAATATTAAATTTTTTCTGAGCATTATCTAGTTCATTTGCTCAGGTTCTTTGTAAACCCATAATAACTTTAAAGTGCTCATATTGATAGACAAGAATAGAAAAGCAACTTAACAACAAGGATTGGAAAACTCCTGTAAATTTCAGTCATAGTCACAGTCAGTCAGTCAGAGTACATTTTCTCTCTCTCTCTCTCTCTCAAAGTAGCATGAATCTACTTGAGAGGACTGAATCGTCTGACTATAAATTCACAACTTCTGCGAGGGCTTTCGAATCTAAATCAGCAAAAGGGATGTGGGGGAAAAGGGCTTAGTGGAAGGCATTCACAAGCCTACTTAGAAAAAACATGCTGGATTTGAATCATTTAAATTGAAATGGAGTCTAGTACATATGGTGCCAACAGTAATTATGATATGAATGCACACATGTTGGCACAGATCCACATACATGTACAGTATTTTGTGAATCTGTTGTTTTCAATGAAGTTCCTCCCTCTCCCCCATTAAGCACAGAGTTAGTAATGGGCTGATTGTAGCGGTAATTACCCGTATTGAAGAATATACAGTGTCCTGGCAGCAGTTTGTTCCCTCTGGCTATTCTGCTTAGCGCTTAGAAGAGAATAAAACAGCTGAAGGTTACAACGTGCCTCAGCTTTAAAGGATAAAACCCCCATTTAGAAACAGACGCTTGAGGGAAATTAAAAAAACAGAGGGAGAGTTCGCTGCCTGTGCTTGCATCATTGTCTGCCCGACAGCATAATACGCAATCGGCTTATCTTCCCTAAATTGGCCTACTACTCTCTAGGCACTTAAAATAAAGCATAAAAAAATAGTTATACCTGTTCCCAGCTGCGTGGCTGGATACAGGCCAAGTGCCAGTGTTTCTGGCAGATAACGGCCTGACTCCACGATCAGGAGGCGTACTGTGGGTCAAACTGTTGAGTTATTATTAATGTCAGCATCCTTATTGATTAAACTGGATTAAAGATGGTAAAATAAGCCCAGCTAATGGGACAAACCAATCCCAATTTATCTTCACTTAGAGATTATACTGTTGGGAGCCTTTCTACATGATTGCATCAGGGAGAAAGTATCTAGCATTGCTTTGCGTGAAAACTCAGAGGATTTCCTCTGCAACCAACACAACGCATCCCATCTCCTCAACCCAGAAATTACAGTCCCAGTAATTACAGAACTCTAATTAAGCCAGGAGTGGCAGAGAATGGGAAAGGCATGCTCCCAGGACATTTCTTCAACAAGAAAAATTATATTTTATATTTAGCTGGAGTTTGGAGAAAATGTGGCAGGATAATGGATATGGTGGTTTGGCTAAGCAGAGGTCCTTGTGTTGGCATCCTTTGATAAATAATACACTAAATTGTGTGCGACCAATATAGCCCATTAAAACAAATCATCTTTCAGATCTTAGTGGAGCACTGCAGTGATATTTAGCAAACTAAATACTGTGAAATTGTATAGCTTGATCAAAATAACATTGCCAGCTTGCATTAGAATAATTTCATTAAAGCGACTTCAAAAACAATGTTTGTCATTCTTGTAACAGTTATTATCTTTTCATAGCTACTCTATGGAGCATTTGAGGTTGTATTCTGTGACACCAAAAACCATCAACATTTTATTATTCACAGACCATAGTTATCTAAATAGTTTTGGATGGATAGTATAGATTAATTGAATGTTTGGAGCAGAATTCTCTGGGCATTATGTGTTTAGGGGGCACGGCTCGAGGAATGACAATGTCAGTGTCTTGGTTGGTGTGATGGATTGCCTTACTATTTTCTACAGACAATTTATGGTCTCCAGAGGATGAATCCTACTGAATTTATGATCCTCTGACTTTTCCTTCAGCCCCACCATGGGGTTGACATACTTTTTTTTAATATTAAATATCAACTATTGGATGGAATGCTCTTAAATTTGGTAATTACATTCATTGTCCCAAGAGAGTGAATTGTAGGCACCCGGACTCTGGATCGTTCATCTAGCACCATCATCTGGTCAACTTTAATTTAATCACACACACACAGTCACACACACACACACACACACACACACACAGACAGTCACACACACACACACACACACAGACAGTCACACACATCGCCTCAACTGTTCTTTGTGTTTGGCGCTAATTAGCTAATGTTAGCATGCTAACACACTGAACTCAGATGGTGAACATGGTAAATATTATACCTGCTAAACATCAACATGCTAGCATAGTCATCTAAAATAAATCCCAATTTTCCCCCGAATTAAACTACAGTGCTATTGTTGCCAAACATGAATTACTCCTCTGGACTCCACCGGCTGGGAGTCGCAGGTGTCAATGTTTCACTTTTTATGCACACCATCCACCCCAACCACTTCCCTAAAACGTCTGTGCAGTACAGAAACGTAATGCAAACAACAAACACAACGAAAATAGTTTGGACAGTTTTTGGTCTAAACTTCTAGTTGACCATATTGTAGATGCGGATCATGTCTGTTATCAGTCAGCACAGACTGACCTTTTTCCTTTTATGCATTCCTCTACAAGGCCAGCTCAAACAGTTAAAATCCCAGAGATCAGTTTTGTAAGCCAGAAATCAGTGTCAGTCAAAATTCAGGAGCCCTACCACACTTACACAGCTCTAGACTCCAGCTCATGGGTCCCCAATGGCCCTTCGGGATTCGCAGCGATTTCCTTTTATGTCAGTAACCCAGCTTTGCGTTAGAGATAATAACCTCACATGGTTTTAGAATTCCCACTCTTGTCCACACAAAACAAACGCTTCAGTTTAACGCAAATCAGTTAAATTATTTAAATTGACTCTCAATAAACCATATCCCAAAAGGACTCTTTGCTGCAAACACAGTTTTGTGCTTTCACGACAAAGATAGCTCTGCACTTACTCTGCTGCAGTTTATGCTTCAGTCAACACCCCATTTGGCAATAGAAGGCAACTTTGTGAAGGTTAAGCAACTTTCCAAAGAGGCATATCTAGCAATGTAATATATGGCATTTCTGTGCATTTTCTGCATAAATTGTGTGTCAGTGAGTGTTTCTGTGCCCGATCAAATGATCTGCATAGTGATCTGACAGCACTGATTCATTCCCCTCTTCCTGGCAGCCAGCTGTAATCAACAGGAGATGACTGGCAGATGAGAAAACACAGCAAGTGCCCTGCATGGTGACAATGTGGTTCCGAAGGCCCAGGGAGCCTTTGTTCTAACCCCACCAGCTCTGTGAGTAGGGAATAAAATACCTCACACTTGTATTGCGTATTTCACTCTTTTGTTTGTTTGAAAGTTGAAAGCTACGCATAATTCTCACATTCAGTATGATTCTTTCCATTTTACCGAGGCATGTATTTTTAATACAACACGCCGTAACATCCTTAAATAGTTGCATTTTCTAGGAGTTCAGTCCATAAACTAACAAATAGCCTATGATATTTATTTGTTACTATGTTCTTCTATTTTCTTTATGTGAATTCTGGAACTTATTGTGAATCCATCCCTGTTATATTAATAGGACTAACATCTCTCCTAATTTTGATATAAAGCTTCTGTGGGCGATTCAGGATCCGTCCAGCTGAGCTTAAATTTCTTTCCTTTGATCAACTTTATGGGAGACATGTGCATTCACTGTTAACGCTCTCTTCCTTACTGTACATGTGTTTGTGTGTATTTGGTTCGGGATGAAGAGAAACAAAGAGAAAGAGAGATGTGTGATTGGAAACAATACCATCTATCAGGCTAAGAGTATTTGTCATTGTGAGAAAGGAGGAGAGGAGGACAAGAAATAGCGCTGCCTTGTCAGGGAAAATGTGCTTTTCAGTAACAATGGCATTCTCGGTACACAATCTGTCTCACTAGGCCCTGTGGGGAATGTGTTTGTATCTTCCTCAAACTGGCGGGGGACAAAATCAATCATGACTTATTGTTGGACTTGCCTTTACAGTGTCTCTCACGTACATGTCCTCAGTCTACCTGAGACTGAAAGGACAAACACACACAGCAACACTGCCAAAAAAGAGCAGCGACTGATGTTTGGCAGACCATCGATCAGTCTCGCGGAACATTTTGAACACTATTGTTTGCCTTTTGAATGCACCACTCCTTTGAGGGACTTCCCTTTGTTCTCAAATCTTATGAGAAATTGACAAGAAGATGCACAGTATGTCACTCCTAATTTGTGCCATCCTCAAGATCTCTCTTTCTCATCCACTAATTTATACCTTCGATACCTATCTTTGGCCCAAAACCGCTCTCCAACTCACTTCCTAATGAAGGTGAAATAATGCATGAGGCTGGTAGAGGGAGATTCTCTCCATGTCTCATTATACAATATTAAGAGACGAGAAGCACAAAGGGAGATTTTTCTCCTTGTAGCACTCTCATTTTACTTTTCTCATGGGCCGTTCCCTTGAATACTGTGCAGCATTTGGATTGGATCAGAGCAGACAACATGTAGAAAGAAAACCAAGTTCAGAACAATGGCTATATATTTAATCCACAAGGAAAACAGGCCCCACTCTGCACTTGATATATTAATTCATTATGTAATATCACATTAACCATGTATTATGCATCCATTATGAGACAGTATTTTTTCTCAGATGAATAACGACTAATAGAAACATATTGCCCTCACTCAACCTTGACATGCCTTTCACCCTCACTCTCTCCTCACTCTCACGCACACACACACACACACAGATGCTCTATCAGATCATGTGTATAGGATGGGTAAGTGTTTGCTAGAAATAGTGAGAATGAGACAACAAGTGGTAGAAAGACCGAGGCTGTGAAAGGGTAAGCGCAAAGCCAAAAGCGAAAGGAACAGGCTTTTTTTGTTTTCAGTCGCAACTGAACGTTCCCAAAAAATGTCCTCATGGACTAGATAGTGCTGGAAGCCGATTACTTGTGGTTAAAGTTGGCAAGAGATTGTAGCCGGCAAGCTAAATAATAACTTGCCAACTGGCCAGAAACATGCTAGTGCTGGCCAGCCGCAATAACACGCCAGCTAGCTGGTTTGCTAACCGCCAGCTAACTTTAAAGTACTTTCTGTAACTCATTGGTCTTATTGAGGGTGTCTTTCATCTGTATTTCTGAGTAAATGAAAAAAATAAATAATTAAAAGACCATCCCGTTTTTTTAGATGGAGTAAGCTGCATTCAAAGTAGGGATGCAGCGATACCACTACTGAAGCGATACGGACTCAAACAGCTGGATCAGGTATCTGTCACGATGGGGTACCTCTATTCAGTTCAATTCAGTTCTATATGTACTATACATTATATCATTGTAATTCCTTTTTAAGTTTTGACCAATGTTTTGCTGTATTAAAAAGGTTTACTGTTAAATTTGAAGATTTTTGGACGAAGTTGTTGGAGTATGATGTATTGTTTTAATAACGGATAATAATTCATTAAATCATTTTCTGTATTTATTTGTTACAATTATTATTAAATATCGATATCGGATTGGCACTCAATATTGGCCATTACCCAAAGACCAGGTCTTGGTATCTGTATCAGGACCATCTAAAAGTCTGAAAGGTTGGTGCATCCCTAGTTCCAAAGGACTTTCAGAGTAATTTGCGTCGTTCAAAAATTCAAATTTAATTTTGAATTCCGCTTTATTATTTTGGTAACAGATTCCGGTTTTACAGCGGCTCTCTATTTGTCTCATGTCTCATGACTGAGTGCTAGCCATGCCACACCATTGTGGAGCAGTGGTGCAAAACAGGGTTATATCAAATTGGTTGGTGCAACACAGCTACTAAGATTGTGTTGCGTCTTATTTGACGCGTATGCTCTCAGTTTTTCAGCAATGACAGTTTGCTATTGGCCAAAACAGATCTACTTTGGCTTTACAAGTGAATCCACTGATGGAGGCCATTCAAATGAATTTTGATGAAAAATAATTATTTTAGCTGTGTCTCCAGACCCCTGGGGTAAAAACAAGAGGATTGAGAATGTCCACCATGGGAAAGGTACAATGATGCTCAATGTGCCGAGAGACAGACTGACAGCTGATGTGATGAGAGGCGATGTGAGGGTGAGAGGAGTAACAGTGTAAAAGAAAACCAAGATCGGGAGAAAGGAAGGAAATGAAAGAGGCAGGGAGGAGTGGAGACAGCAAGATGCGGGGAAGAAAGTGTGTAGCGGTAGGTGGGGGTGACATAAAAGGACCGTAAGAGTGAAAAGAAAAGTGAGAGAGGGATACAGAGGGGGGTGGGGATCCTGCACTCTGAAAGTAATGAGAGGTGACAGTGTGAATTACATTACTGCTAATTAATCCACGCTTGACCACATTTACTAACAACAATACAGATACACACTCCAGAACACACTACTTAGGTACAACATAGACACAAGTATGTATACATTACACAAACCTGTACATATAGTACATTAAGCACATGTGATCAATACAGTGAATCAGATCAAAAACACAGAAACTTGCACACACCACAGTAAAACTAATATTTATTTTAACTCACTTTCACATTGATCTTTCCATATTAAGAGCGCTAAATTACATGCAGTCTAAAGTAAAGACAACAGGAAATGGACACTAGAATTCTTTAATGGTTACCTTATTCAATACTTACTGTGGATTTAAGAACTAAATTTACCGCCATCACATGTTTTTAAGTAATCCAGCCACTGCCACACTCCTATCAAATCAGACAGTATTTTCTCTTGATAACTGATTCTTCACTGCTGTATGTCCAACAACGCCACGTACCTGAAATGACGAAATAGGTGATTTGCTTTTGCTTTCCAAAATAATGAGCGTTCTCTGATCTTGATATCTTGATATGACTCTTACAAAATAATAGGTATAACAGTTACAGAAACAATTCTCGAGAAAGGTCAGGAAAAGATTGTGGCTATTGTTGTTGTGTTATTTGTAGTGTCAAGCTACTGTAGTCGTGCTTTGGAATAAATTATTTGCATGAACACAAGAGGTCACTTGTCAGGAGAAACCCTACAGTCTTGCTACATCCTGCCTCAACACAATGTACATTTTAATTGTAATTGTATTGAAGTAAAGATGGTGTCTTTAAAGCTATAGGCTCAGACTGTAGGAGTTTTACATTTTTAAAAAGTAACCGATTTCTGTCTCATTACGCACATGAGGAGAAACAGATGCTCTTCCCTCTAATCTCAAACATGCACACTTCAAGGTTTTAAAATAGTGGCACATCACACACACAACAGACTATTAAGAGTGTTGTGCTACCGGGAGCAATGCACTACCTCATGTGATCCCATGTCAAGTATATGGAGCAAAATATTACTGTTGATTCTTGTTGTCCCACTCGAAAAAGTATACTGACCATCCAAATGTTATCTCCTGAATGTCAAACATGTTTGATATTTATCGTGGTGTCCCCGATGACTCTGCAAACAGTTTGGAAGATTAAAGGAATATGAGGTAAACGGAGATCTGGTTTAACGACAGCAACACTATATCAAAACATCCGGGTTGTGAGAGTAAATACATGTTTTGATGTAGTTTTTCTTGCCTCCATTTACTTTAGTTGCAACAAATATTGTGGAGGCATGTACGAATAATGTTGTATTCAAGAATTCTAAGTAACACACGGTAAATGATTTTACGGATGAAATATTCCTTTTAGGCTGGATCTGTACACTGACATTATCAGGTCTGAGCATCTTACAGACCATGGTCCCAGACCAGATTTCTCCTCGGTTTGTTGGGAGGGGTGATACAGGGATAAATCGACTAAAAACTCCTGTAGTCTGAGCCTGGCTGAAGAGAGAAATCCAACAATTATGCTATAAAATCAAAGTCCAAGTCCTTTACTCGAATATATTGTCCAGTATCTCTTATTTAATTAGTCTGTAGAAGTATACAAACTGGCTTTCATGGATCTTTCAGGTTTTATACCCCATTTGTTCACACCAGCATCACTAGCAAATGTCAAGACGGCACTTTTGTGTTGCACAAACTCAACTTACACACAACTTAAGGTTATACAATAAAAATGTCACTCCCTCTCATTGTGCAATACGCAGCATGCAAACTTGGATACAATTTGAGGTTTTATTTAAGGCCTGTGGGATCTATGGCTCTTAATTGAATAATAGACTCTGTCTAGCCTAAAAGGCCATGCCCACAAAAACACACACTGTCTGTGGCATTTATTCTGGCAGTTTGTTTGCCCTGAGAGGATGCTGAGGACGTGTCCCCAAACACATAGCCGTATTACTCTATTAATCCTCTTTTTCTGCCATCTACTTTTCCATTTGCCCTGACTCATTAAGAAGCACCCAGTGTCTGTTAAATTTGTTGTCAGTGATCAGAAAACAGACACACACATGGTGCTCACTGCTCCACCCACACACATCACGACCTCCCAACCCAAACAGCAGTTGACTGTGAGTGACATTCAAGCCCGCTGCTCCGGAGGGAAACTCATTATAGAATGCTAAACACTGCAGTCCAAAGGGCCAAGCAGTGTTAATGAGTGTGGGCGGGGGATAGGACATGTGTGTCCTGTCTGCTCACGATAGCACCAACATACAACGTACAACTCTGACCTCGACTGCAGGCTGTGTCCCAAACAAACACACACACACACACACACACATACTCCCATAGTTGTTTACAGTTGGTTCTGTCAGTGAAAATGGTCACATCGCTATACTTTTGTCATTGAATGAGGCAGCACTTATTTATTTTCGTTTTTTCCTATTTGCTAACTTTCAGGCATTATGGACACGATAATTATAGATTAAAATAGCTATGTTGCAAAATGAGATAATTAATAATAGATTTAGAATTACAAAGTATTTTATGTCTGATCTGAAAAGCATTACTTTATCTTGTAATGCCTTTATCTGAAGTAATACCACATTGGTACCATACCATCTATATCTACCTTCTTAAAACTACCATTTTTTGTCTGTATCGTAACCCATAGAAAAGAAAAAATGTGCGCTGTATTTGATGTTCATTGGTGAGCTTCTGCCTTCCTTCTCCAAATCCCCCCACACTCAACTCTCTTTTTCTGTAGACCTGCTGCCCCTGATTTAATTTTCACTTTTTCCTCTCCTATCATCCTCCTCTCAGTATATAATATGTGTAACCTTTATTTAGAGTGCCACCTGAAAAAACCCTTATCATGTCACTCTCACACTGTGCCTGTCGGTAAAAGATAGCTGCTCTGCATGTCCTCGTGCTCCTTTTCCTGCTCTGCTGCTAGTGTGTGGTGAGAGATGCCACTGTGATAGGCAACACACACATGAAGTGAGGAGGCACACACACACACACACACACACATACGCTCACGAATGTATGGAAGAAGGCAAACGGGCAGAATAACTGATTTTGATATGACCGTAGTGACATTTGTGCTGACTGTGGCACAACAAGACCAGACCAAACCCAGACCATCTTATATTCACTTTCTCACTCACACATTCTTTTGAATGCTCTTAGATGTATATCATCAAGACTATTTTTAGACTGACAACCGGCTTCCACTAATAGTCCTCCTTGTCCTCTCCCTCCAGTCCCGTCCTGTCTCGTCCCTCTCCTGCTCTTCATCTGTTGTGTGACACATTACCATCTCTACCTCCACTTTCAGCATGTCTTCCCTTTTCTATTTCTATACTCCTCATATGACCCTTTCCTCTTGCCTATATGACAAGTAATCAACCTCTCCCATTTATAGCAGCATGAAGCTACACACGTGTCCCCCCCCCCCGCCCTCCTCCACTCCCCCAACCCTCTCTGTCTCACATGGGGATTTGAGAGACTGCATTGAAATGTGGCAAGAGTTCTCCTCAATGGATTCTCAAAGTCAAGAAGGTAGCATTCAGGAAATTGATTTTGCTTTCCCAATTCAGTGGGTGATAATAATGTGTGCTCTTTGGTTCAGCAGACTGACATGTTGAAATGAAATAAAGATTAGGCTTTGTTGGTGGTTATTAAGGAATCTGTGATAATGTATAAGCACCAGCAGTTCTAAAACACATTTTAGATTCCTTACACAAACACTCCTCCTGCCTTCCACTGTTTCCATCTTTCTGTGCCTGTCTTGGTTTGTGTGCGCATGACAGAGTTTTATGCGTGTCTCTAAATCACCACAATACTCACACTTTAGCCCAAGGCTACGAGAAGCGGAGCGGGGGAGGGTAAATAGCCCAAGTCGGTAGGAGAGAGAAAGAAAATTGTTACAACCTTCCACCAAACAGCTTTCTCATTTTTGTACATTCTGTAAAAGAGGAAGGAAAGCCACAATGTCCCAATGTATTAGGGAAAGCAATATCAAGAGATATTGCCACAATGGAATTTACATTGACAGATTGACACCCGCATAAGCTGAACCCTGCTCACCTTGCCTTGAGACGGTTAACGAGCACATCCTGCCGACCCTGGTTTTAATATTTCACTAAGTTAAAACACTGTTTGGCAATGAGGTGAGTTTGTACTGACTGCTTTAAGTTTTATATTCAGATCATCTTGACTTAATAAGACTAAACGGAGCACTACATTTTCCTCCCTACTTAAGGTAACATTAAATAGAGCCTCCAACCTTTGTTAAAATGGTGTCTTGCAGGCTTCCAATTGCGTTCAGAAAGTGATAATAGCGTAGCGAAACGTTATAATAGGTTGCTTTTGACACACAATAGGCCTTTTTGACAGCAGACATTTTGACAAGAACTAATACATTCATTCTATTAATTAAACCTTTTCTTTCCCTACACTCAACTATGGTTTGAATAAATAAATAAATAAATATACTTTTTTTAACATAAAAAAATGACGTGTTAAACTACACAGGTTTGTCAATCAAAGTATTGATTTACCATTAATCTGTTAAGGTACTCATGTTGAACGCGCACCTGCAATTTAATGTCAAACTGGTTCAGACTTACTATTTCTGTTTCTGTTCAGAACATAGCAATTTCAAAATCAGAGTTGGCCCTTTTGCTCCTTGGGCTATTATTGTGGTTTCATCCTTATTTTAAAAGCTCAGCTATAGTTTCAGCAAAAGGTTCAAGCTAAGCATAAAATCTATTAGTGGGATAATTTTCATTCTCGCTGGAGATGAAAATAAATTGCTCGCGGCATGACTAGAGTCCCAAGGGGAATTGCTTCTCAGTGATTGTTTTACTTTTTATTCTAGCGATCTCGTTTCACTGGATTCAGTGCAAAGTGTGGCGGGCCTGCATCTCCTTCCTGTCCTCACTGTGGTCAGGCATTGGCATGATTAAAATAGCTTCATAAAGATGTAAGTTCAAGTTGTCTGTACAAGCAAATCACTGAGAGATGAACTCAACCTTTCGTACCCTTGATTGGACAAGAGCACCACACCCCTGTCTTTCGCTTGTGTTGCCAGTCAAACTGAAACATGGCTGATTGCATCAATTGCATTCTCAAGAAATTGTTGTTAGACTTAAATCTCTTTGGATGACTGAGACCTAAGTGTGAGACACACATGTTGGGATAAAGTCCTTTAAGGTATTTACCAATCTTCTTATTAATGTGATGTTTTATCTGTGGGGTTTTAATAAGCTAGAATATTCTGTTAGCGTGAAACTCAGTACTTGTGCTATACTGTGTTTTCACTCAGCAATGTACTTGTTTTTTAAGTCACAAAATAGCAGCCCTTGGTCACCGTGCTTCACATATTAAAGGGTAATTCATCAGCACATTACTAAATCACCATATGTCATTTTCTAATTGACCTTGAGAAGAATTTAAGATAAGAGCAGTTTCGCCAGTGAAGGTCAAACAACGTGTGAACAGAGGAGCACGATGATGTTAACAGCAGTTTGTTTTGCTGCAGAGGTGAAGGATGAACTAATTTAGCCAACAAACACCTGAGTACCTCAGAGTTATTGTAACATCTAAACAGGTACACAGAGTCCTCCAAATTAAACTCATTAATATCTATAAACACACACAATGATGTGATAAGATGTGTGGGTTCTGTTACACAGTCTACATTCTATTCTATGATACTTAATATTAATTTCATCTATCAATATTCTAAATATTTTTTTTGTATTGCTTATACTTTCCTGTCCCAGTGTTTGTCTCTCTGTCACTGAAGTTGACAACATTAACTACAGTAGAGCTCCTGTGCTGTGGTAAGAAGAGGTACTTATCCATAGCTATCTCGTTTTTCCCTGCGGCATCTTTTTTCCCGTTAAAATGTATTGTCTATTACTATCAGCTTTGATGCCAAAAGGCTACACACTGTTTATTGAGGATTGCTGGTTTCTAAAAACGTCTGAAAGTCTGAATTTGCTGGAACATGAAGGCACAGCAATCATTTGAAAGTGGATTGTTTGCACACTCTTCTTTATTCTTTTGGGAACCATTGAAACACAATGAAAACCATGTCCTGTATTGACTTGCACACTGAATGGTCCTCAATGTCTCTTAAGATGCCCCAGGGAAAAGGCTTTATGCCTGACATAACAACATATTAGGGTTTTTTTAAGGTATTGATTTGCAAACCCAGTTTACTTTTACACACAGTTCAGCACCCGACATAAACCGAAAGAAACACACAGAAAAACACTGACAGATCTTATTGGCCAATGTGTCATCAAACTATCTTTTTCAAAATGTTGTGAACTTGTATTGCATAACACAATTTGTTCATAAACTGGTACTCATTTGCTGACTAGTAAGAGAGGCGTGACAGGCCTTTGTGTTGTTTTACTCTGAAGTGACAAAAGCAGAAATAGCTCAGAACATCAGGACAGAATCTTCTGTCTTTTCTCCTCTGATATTTCTTAGAATATACACAAATCTAAATTAACTCAAAGACAACAAGATAAATAGTCATGAATGTAAAACTTTGTTTTTCACTATACCCACTCAAGGTTTGGTAGTAAACCCCCCTTAGGTCATTAAAAATGGAGATCTCTTCTGTTCTTCTGCTGTATATATAAAATATTAAGAAAAGAATGTTTCACTAGCCTTCCTCAAGTCAGTGTTAGTGAATATTTATTATAGCTGTGAATCTCTACTGTTTTGATACGCATCTCACAATGTGATCAGAGATTCGATTCATAACATGTATTGCATGTTGAAAGAAGTAAACTATTTAACATGTTTTTTATGTTGTATTTGATCTGACCAGAAAGAATCAAAATGTTGTGAGACTCTCTTGCTGATGGCAGCAAGAGAGGGTTTTGAATTTAACGTCAGGATAACGTCAGGTAGCTAGTTCATACATAAGGTACAGCTAGAGTGTAGATACGAGTTCCTAGATTACAGGCAGGTTATTTGCCCATTACTTACATGCACATGTCCAGTTTCATATAAAGTGCATTAGTTTCATATTTCTTTGAACAGAATACATTAACTTTTTGATGACATTGTGTTGATAGTAGACCCACAAAAAATGCTTATATTTGCAGACTGTTTGTTGCAGTTGATGTAGATTTGATAGATTCAAATAGATTCAAAATGCAATCACAGTGCTCAAGTACTATGTCCAAAATCATAAAGTAAAACTGATCAGTTATGACTTGACTTGACTTCGAATTACATTGAATCTAGGTTCATTTCTTCATTGTTTTTTATTGTATTAAGCCTTTATTTCCAATGATTATGATGTAAACAGCATCAACTGCGGCCGCATTACGTTAGGTGTAGATGACAAACAAACGGCAACCACATGTGTTAGAACTATCCATCCTATCCTGTCTCAAGTCTACAAGATAACTAGATTGAGATGCAGTTTTTTTTATTATTCTTTTTATTAAGTAAAAATATATCGATTAATCAGAATTTTCTTAGTTTTATCGCACCACATAATATATTGTCTGTGTTGTGATGATGGCCTTGAAGTCTTTGAAGTCATATTGAAAAGGAAAAACTACAGAGGGGATACATCTTTTGGCCTCACCCTTTGTAATGCATTCCCGTTTGTTCCTCTGAAATATGCAATATGTTTTTTTTCTTCCCCTTTTAGTGTCTGCATAACAGGCATCTGGTGTGTTTGCACTTGTGTCTCGCTTCGACACTTTGCCCCGATGCCAGTGTACGGTGACTGAGCTGGTATATCTTGAATGAAGTGAGCTTAGCACAGCTGTCCCTGTCATGCATCATTCCTCTGGTCACATCCTTCCCACTTTATCCATCTGCTAGTGTGTGTGTGCATATGTAAAAGCTTGCAATTGTAATCTTCATCCTGCTACATCAGACCAGGTTTTCTCTGTCACATCAGCAATGCCCAGAGGAAAAGGCTGAAGCTGCATGTGTGTGTCTGTGTGCGTGTTGCACTGATGGTTGTGTCTGAATTTCAAAACCGATGGACCACATTTTTAAGGGAGTGACAGTATGAACATCCACATAGTGAGTTAAAAGCTCAATGAACTGAACCGAGGCACACGGTGTTGCACTTAATGCTCTCTGAGATTTTATATAATATTACTTTTTAACTTAAGTCGAAAGTCAGGTGAAAAGCCTTTTATTAATGTGGCGGACGCAAATGGAAAATAGTATTGCTGCTCTAATATAATCACTGAATATGCAAAAGAAAAGAAAAGGGAAGGTTAAATGCCCAGGTCTGGGTTGTTGTCTTTCATAAGCACGTCTTATTATAAAGCTTGGTAACGCATTGAAATTGCATTCATTATGTAGAGAGACTATACAATAAAAGCAATAACTGTGACTGTGCAAAGGAAGACAAATCTAATATAATTGTTTGTACTGTATCTCATAAAATTATAGTCTATTAAAGGTGTGAAAGACACCGAATATTTGAAGAGGCATTCATTTAAGCCTGTATCTAGTAAGAATGCAAGCAATTACCGAATGCATGCAGCAAGAATGGCACAAGCAGCTGAAAGTCTTTGCGTGTGTTATGCAAATTCATTTGGAAGTAGGTTATTATATATTTGAGGAAGTATATACAATACAATGTCCTCAGTGAACTTTAAAGGCCTACACCAGCAGTAGTTTTCCGTCTCTCTAAAAGACATACATAACATAAGGGAAATTGATGAAGCACAGATGTAGCTATATATGGGTGAAATCATACAACCAGTGGTGGACGTGGTCATAATTTATTATAGGATTGTGATAAGTTTAGATAGTATTAGCGTAAAAAAAAAATTCCGAGGTAAGATATAGACACATCATCAATCATATATGCCATAACAGTTATTCTGTGGCATAGATCATTTTCATTCTGCGTGATGGACGTCTCGTTCTTCTCCCAGCACATCCCTTCTTTCGATTTTCTCTTTCTCCTCCATGCTCACCGAGGCAATATCTTGGCCCCGCAACATTGCAGACAGACACACATCTACACGCATCTGGACTTTTGCAATTGCACACACACACACACACACACACACACACACACACACACACACATTACCTCACATGCATGCACAGGCTCTCACTCTCTAACACACACAAACAATTTCACTTGCTCCTACTGTTCCCTGTGGCCTATGATGGAACTGACACACTGTCTCATTTGATCAGCGTGATACTATTGTCCGACATCTTTCGTGGAGATGGGGGGCCTTCAGGGTGCGAGTTTGAGGGGATGCAATATATGAGCAGAAGTTAGATGGGAGAGAAGGCGGGAGGAGAGAAGAGGGATGGGAGTGGCCAAGAGTGACCTCAAAGTCTTGGAGATTTCTCAATGAAGGAGGAAGGCTGGGAGTATGACTGAGAGGAGGGACAGTGGCCCAATTTAACTGGATGTATTTTCCCTCAAGCCATTTGATGGTCACATGTGCAACTGGGATGTATTCGCACGGTCACACACACTCTCCTCACCAAGCTTCATTGGTTTGATAGTTTTTTCTCCACTGGCTTGCAGCTGGGAGATCACAAAAGATGAGACACGGCCTCAAGCTGTTCCCAAACCCTGTCACACATATACACCTCCTAAGGCTTGTAATTGTGTTTGTGTGTGTGTGTGTGTCTACAGTATGCCTCTGTGTTCATGTGTGCAGTGCAGTGCAGAGTGCAATGTGTGTATGTGTGTGTGTAAGCGTTTGTGTGGGACACTATGCCCAATGTTCTGGAAAGGATGTCAAGAACACTTGGCTGTGATGTGTTACCATGTTGACCAGAGCCCAGCTGTGGTGGGGATTTAACTGGTTGTTATTATGTTAATTAGTGTTGTCATGATAATTTGAGTCTCCGTGGCTGCGGCCGCAGATTGCATAACAAGCCCGCAGTCTTCAGGACACATCTGGATCCCCTGATTGCCTTACAATTAAAATAAATAGAAGTAACGCTGTCATCAGACTTAAATTAACAAATATAAATAACATCTAAACTGGCCCCTTGAGATATGAGGTGACATTAGCATAACATATCACATGTTTCCACATGAGTGTGTATTTGCTGTACATGTGTAGGTGTCTATATATGAAGCATACAGTACATTATTTCAGCGGGCGTAGATGGAAGGGACTCTGAACCGGAATTTGATGTGATGGCCAGCAACCACATTTCAGAACTCTGAGTGTGTCAGATAAAGACAAAGATATATCACCATTTTAAGTCCCTCAAGCTTAACTTTTTACACCCCAGCCTATTTTTGTAGGATTCTGCTAGAAAAACATACCCAAACTAAAAAAGGGTGTATCTCCTCTACCACAAGGGCTATTTGAATAATGTTGGTGTTATAATAAAGTAAACACTTGTGAGAATACTTCAGATGTGTAAATATCAGCCTATATGTTACCGGTTAAGATTAAATGAAGATGGCACACAGCACAAATTAAAAGAATTACAGGTTTGCCTTGTAAAAAATACTTATTATTATGATTATCTCTTTGGAATGATGCAGCTAGTATGTTTTTTTTCCCTCAGCATCCTAGCACAATATATGAACAGTATCTCTGCAAAGGTTGACTTTTAAAAAATGAAGCAGAAATGAATTAAAGCCTTGTTAGTAAGGCAGTTTAGGCGAGATCTCAAAAATTGGCATTTGGGCACATTTGGCACCATCTGTGCCATTTGAGTTTTCTCATGTACCAGACTATATATCTCACTTTTATATTACTAATGGGATTCAATACATGTGGGGTGTAAAAGGTTAAATAAATCACTGTATTTGTTCATTTTGGTGATGCAATGTTCTTAAACTTAACAGAAGGCCTTGTGCAGTGACCAGTGAATTGTCTTCAATATGTCAAACTATTGAAGCGTGACAATCACAGTTCAAAGGGCAGGATGATATTTCATCCGACTGCAAATGGTGCATGATTTATAAGTATTGTCATTTCATTGCAGTAACAACTATCATCAGGAAGCTCATTGAAATATGGTTGAATTTTGTCTCTTAGAAATGAAAGAACAAATTTGAGTTTTGTTCAAGGCGTTTTAGCTTTCTTGGAGCTACAGGTGTGCATAGCTGTCATGCTACAGAGATCAGGTAAATAACTCCAGGACATCATGTCACACATTCTGGATGGCAGAGAAGAAAAAGGGAGATTTCTTTAATTCCTCCACAGAGGGGACGATGGTCCATCCACCCGTGTAATGAGGTCTGTTAGCCAAATGAGCAGCCCTTAAAGTGTGTGTGTGTGCGTGTGTGTCGAAAATATCTCACACAAGTGCATTTAAGTGCATGCACATTTTCTGTGTGCATGTGCATGTCATCTTGTCTGTGTCTTTCATAAGTCTGCACAGGTGTTCTTCACAATCACTCAGTGATTTCTTCAGATGTTACGGCCATGAATATCTTGTCAAATGTAACTAAACATCTACATCCATTTTCTAGAATAGATGGAGACCTCATTTGTCAAAGCTCTCTGCTTTCATGCTGAATGTGCGCTCTCATATGGAGCTATCAGCTGTAATCAGGTGGATGCAGTCAGACATGCTTCATACCATCATGGTCTCTTGTTTTTGCAATAATTGACATATAAAAGTGAATATTTCTGCAGCTCTTGCGTTCCGATTATGAAGAATAGACCCGTGGAAGGTACTACTACTTTATTACTGCAAACAGGATACTGTAAGTCGGATACTGCAGACTCTGTGTTGACTTTCAGAGTCCATTGCTACTTTACCCCAAATTCTATTTTGGAAATGGAAGCCTAATCCAAAGTAACCAGACAGGCTCTAACAGGGAACCAACAAAGGAGGAGAAAACAAGGGAGAACCAGAAACGAGGAGGTCAATAGATATAGAACTTAGGTTTTAAATACAGACAGTGCCGGTGGCTTCACTGGGGCCCTTGGAGTGGGGCGGAGAATAGGTCCTTAGGATTGATTGCCACTTCGGAAACACAGACGTTAAATTTGAGGTGGTGCCATTTGCAGTTTGGACCTTCAAAAAGGCAAACTTTCAACGCTTGTAATTGGTCGGTGTGTTTCCTGGACCGCTGAACGAGAGCCGTAAAGGCTAGAAAAGCTGTGCCGGGGAAATAGAAGCGATCCCTGAAAATGTTATAATTCTCAATTAGCTATCGGTTTTCGGTCCAGGGTCCAGAGACAACGGCGTCTGGGTCCGGACCCGGATCGCGGTCCGCCTGTTAGTGACCACTGCTCTATTTCATAATGTGACAAGATCCGATTTACAGTAGCTAGCATGTTTCAACGTTCATATTATTTATTGCTATTTCTTTGTCTTGGAGAAAACTTTGCAATACAAAGTGTGAGGTTTGCTTAAATCCTTTCAAATGCCATCCAACTTAACAGTTGAGAAAGGAGGAGGCAGACCAATAGTCAGTTTCCTGTATCTGTGTCACATGGTTTCACCATCGCCCTTTAGGAGACGGAGACTAGTAGCAAATTCTGAGCCTATTAACTCCAATGGGAAAAGTAAACTCAAACACAGATTATGCGTGATTCTTTTGCCCCATTGTCACCAAAATAAATATTGGTCCCATCATATCTTCAGAACATTCTGACTGACAAATCAGGTGAAATGTAACTTTTCTCTGTCTCTGCTGTGATCTGGCAGCTAATGTTAGCCTACGCCCTTACTAAATTATTTTTGTGATGCTACATATGGCTTCTAGCTGTGTCAATATCTAATGTTACTACTATATGCAAATATAACCCAATCTGCTCTCATCCATGCACATGACGTTCACAACACTTCCAAATGAGAAGTGGGCCCCGGCCCAGTGGTTGAGAATAGCTGGTGGATACCATTTCATACCATTGATGGAGCTTGTAATGCATCATCTTTGTTATGGAGCACTTTGTTTCAGCTCGTAAACCTTGTCTTTACCCACTGCACTTTTCCCAATCAGTGCTGCATTTCTCAACAGATATGAGAAGCAAGCGAAATGGCTCAGGTTTAAAGTTTAGTTCATCTGAGCACATGTAACAGGAGAATTACTGCTACTTACAAAAAGAAAATGCACGTGCAATCTGGAGCAATCACTTGGGATCTGAATAACAGACAGTGAAGTTGAGAGTAATAACTCAAAGGAATGTCTCTTTTATTAGATTTCGTAGCATAAAACAATCAGAAGATTAATGAGCAACTGATATTTAAGAGCCATTAGATATTTAAATGGCTGTACCTTTCACACATTTCAGAGACAGCGGGTGACACAGTGATACTACAGCATGCTAAGCAGGGCAGGAAAAAAAATCTTTAACTGGAAGCAGAGCACATTGATTTCCAAGCACATTGGAAACCTTTGGAAATCATTATATATGGAATATGTCAAATACTTACATTTTGCCTATTCATCATGTTCTACTACAAAGCTGTTTTTTGTGTGTGACATGTTCTCTAAATACTGTTAACTCTCTGCGGCTCTTTTCAGCAATATTATCCAGACAGAGGTTTTGGATTGCTAACAGTCTACTGTCTGCCCTGCTGCTCCGTATGTGCTTCTTTTTAAGAAGTCTGGGCATGTGTCATCTTCTGTTCAATAAGACGATAAACCTAATGCCACTTGACTCTCTGAGCTCCGCCTGTTTCAAATCTCTAATTGTACAAATGGTGATGGATGATGCTCACTTGTTATTGCCAGTTACAGACTCTTCTTGCTTTACTCACCCACCACTTGTTGTACACACTGTACAGTTTGCTGTCCCTAAAATAGCACATGATGTAGAACCACCACATCCTGTGTTTTTGAAGATGGCAGCAAAAATGGAAACTGTGCAACATTTTTACGAGTTTAATTATTTGCCTTTTAAACTACAATGACAGATTGTAACATTTTATATTATAGCATTTAAAAAAATCCACACAAATACCTTTGTCAGCACCATCCAGGTCAAATAGCTATCAGATTAAATATGATGCCCGTGTATTTTTGATAGTCTCTGAATATTATAATTGGTTTACTAGGTTGATGGCACCTCAGTGAAGTTATTTTAATTCATTGCCATCCTGACTGACATTAATTAGGGGGAGACGTCATCCTGCATTACACTGTCACCACACAACAACACTCACACTTTGTGGTTGTTAGTGTGGTTGAGACGTCGGAAAACAGGTGGCGACACATATGGGTATAATCAACATACATTGTGTGTGAGCATGCATATGCATAGTTGTGAATGTCTTGTATCAGTGTCTCCTCTTTGTGTGGCCCATGTGCAGCTGTGTGGGTTTGTGTTTCTGAGTATTCTGTTGAGGTAAGCACTTTGTTGTGAGACAGCAGCAGGGATGTTCACACCTACACTGAGTCCTAATGAGGATTTTACTAAACCCACAGAGTCTACTATATAACTATAGCAGCCCCTGTGGAAAGCCTGACACTGCAACTACTGTGTGTGTGTGTGTGTGTGTGTGTGTGTGTGTGTGTGTGTGTGTGTGTGTGTGTGCGTGTGTGTGCGTGTGTGTGTGTGTCTGTGTGTGTTGCAAGCAGGAGTTATTGACACTTAAGGGGAAAAGGACTTGAGACTGAAAATGAAAAGGAGGATGGAGTGCAAGATAGGAGGGGATTAAAGGGGGATGAGAGGGAGAATAAATGTTGCTGGTAGGAGAGTAGATGCTAGACGGAGCAGGGTTTATTAATATCCATTTGGTGGGGTAGGGTGGGGGACTGCGCAGGGTCCGCTAATGTTTCTCTTGGCATTGACACAGTTTGGCAACCTGTCTGAAAAAGACTTAGAAAGGGCTAACCCTAAAACAGCCCAGAGTGAGAAGGAGAGAGACAGACTTTCACGTTTAATGTTATTTTTACTGAAACATTACAGTATTTGATAACACAAATCTTCCCTGTCACAGTTCACAGAAAATAAACATCAATCAAAATAGTGTGGTCGTCAAGGAGGTTTCTGTACAGTATGGGTCCTAAATATAGTAGGATTTTACTTGGGAGTGAAGGCTCCAATTGTATATACACTAACCGGCAATGGCATGGAGTAAGCCAGAGGCATGGTGAAGTTAAAGACTGTAATTTGTATGAAGCGAGAAGAGAATCTGGTCAGCCAATCACCATCTAATGGTTGCTCTTCATCCAGTGTTAACAATCTTCTTATCTGCACTCTGTCTGAGCCCTGCACACACACACACACTCACACACACACACACACACACTTTGAATCTTTGCTTGTGCCTTGCAGCTAGAAGAAGCGGCCTCCTCGCACTGTGTGCAATGTACTGTACAACAAACCTCTTCATTTCCCTGTTGAGCTGGAAGTAACGATTCACCTCCTCTGTCTTTCCCTTGTTCTCTCCATCTTTTCTGTTTTACCATGTCCTTACCAAACCCTTCCCTTTTCACAACATCTCCTTACCCTTTTTGTTATGTAACTAGGCATTTTGAGTCATTCTGCCTAAATAAAGACACTGCGCAGGGGAGGAGAAAAAGAAGAGAAAGGGAGTAAAAGGGAGGGATGGAGAGGGAGCAGATTGCTTGCAAACTAATGACTTATTCTTGAAGATCAAACAGAACCGACTAAACAGATAATTCCCAGCCAAAGATACTTAACATTGCATAGTCTCCTATTCCTCAGCTAATTCACAAGGGGGGTAATTAAAAGAAAAGCTATGAAAAACACTCAAACAAAGGCTCACACGCACACTGGAACACACACAGTCCTGCATTGTGGGAGGCCTGCCACACATGGCTTTGATAGCATGAGTCTTTTATCCCCTTGGCAGCATTGCCTGTGTAAAACACATTTACAATATCAATAAAAAATATTTCTAATCATTTGCAGAGCATCTGAATGTACACTGCCCAAGGTGCTGTGCCTCACACATTTCCTGCCATATCCCAGCTAGGTCTTTTTACATACACAAATGCATGGATGCGTGTATGAGAACAAACACACTTACACCTAAAGATGTGCACAACGAAACACAAGCCATAACAAATATAGACGCTAAAAATCTGCCTGAAGGTAGATGACTGCTCATTGTGTCTGTGCTGTTAATGTGTCTCATGTCTTTTACAGATACATGGATGAAGGTCTTTATTGCTGATATAATCCATCCAAGGCTGATGGGGGTGTAAGGGAGGTGGCAAAGCAAAGATAACAGCAGTGAGAAAAAAACAATCCTGTAACACATTGATATTTTCCCTCTCCACATACTGTACTCCTACACAAGAGATCTCACACAGAGACATACACACACACACACATACACACACACACACACACACACACACACACATAAGCATACACTTTCCAACACACGTGTGCAGAAACAAACATGTACGAGCAAGCCCTTTGTGTGTCCACACCACATCATTTTGTTGAATCGATACTGTGTTATCAGTTAGCGCAAGATGAAAATCCAGCCTGTTCTAATCCCGTGAAGGTGATCCAACACGACAGGGCGGCTGAATATACATGCTGGTGTTACACTGTGTTTGTGGCAACGATTTACAATACGGTGCACACAAATGTGACTGGAACAAGTGAGAAATGACCTGATAGTGAATGAAGTAGTACCTGAATAATTCAGAATGGAGGACTGTATAGTAGATGATGATAAGTTTTTTGTGAACTTGTTTGGTGTGACTGTGGCTCAAGGGATCGAGCGAGTCGTCCTTTAATCACAACATTAGCGGTTGGATCCTGCTCGCCTGTCGAAGTGTCCTTGAGTGAACTGAACCCCAAGTTTTTTCCTGGATGCTTAACAGCAAACCCACTGGTCCTAAATGCCGAGGATGGGTTAAATGCAGAGGTTAAATTTGTTTCAAGTTTTACAATTAAAATATGTGCATTTTAGGTATAGTTTTAGCTTTGGATAGAACTCCAGTTGTGATCTGCCAGCAGTGTTGAAGTGCTGATGCTGGTTAAGAAATGAAGGAGGGAGGACTGACTGAAGCGCCTGCAGCTCCCCAATGGTATCGCTAATGGACAATAAACTTCAGTGTTGGTTCTTAAACTTATTCTAAATAAGTCATACATGTATTACAATGTGCCATCTAAAGTTGGCTTAGTACCTTATCCAACTATTTACTATATGACAAGAGCCATTATCATCACAGTCCTCGATTCAGCTATTCAGGAACTACTTATTAAAGATGTGTTAATAATCATGGTCTTCCCTCACTCTTAGCTCACATGTGTGTACAGTATTGTAAATGTTTACAGTGTTTGTGGTACAGTAGCATCTCTTTGAGTGTTTGTCCTCTCACTGTTTAGGACCTCCTAACAGGGTCCTCTGTGCCAAATAGGAGCTCAGCAAGGGTGCAAATGGGCCTCAATGGCAGGTGTGAGTGTGTGTGTGCATGCGAGAGAGTGAGAACAGAAAAGACAGGCAGGACAAGATGTTATAACTGTGTCTGCTATAACCTTTGAAAGGCTCAGAATTGTCAATGGGCCATTGCCCATAGTGCCAAGGCACATTTACTTCAGTCAGTCATTTCTATACCACCCTGTTTTTTCAACACTGCATACTGAAGTAAATAAACATAAACACTATATGCATTTATATGTGTGTGCGTGTGTGTGTGTGTGTGTGTGTGTGTGTGACCTATGCAGATCACTCATCTTAAGAGGACCTGTGGGGTATTCACAGTGGATGTGGAGTGTAATGGGGTTTTAAATGTGTTGGGGAGAAAAGTGGCTGCCATCAAATTATCCCTCCATTCATTCCCACTTAGAGCTGCGATAGCCGCACTTGGTCTCCTTAGCAAGGATTGCCTCTCGCTGCACACAGACTCTGCACCTCTTCATGCATCGCAGATAACGGTGACCTTCCTCCCTTTACAGCAGCATTGAAATGTAACAGTACATTCACTCGAGTACTGTACTAAGTACACATTTTCTAAAACATAGGAGGTGCATACATTGTTCATACCATTCTTGTCGAGTGAAAACCACGTGTCTTTAAATGTGAGGATTTAGATTATGATCTAATGTTCTTTTATGGTTTGAGAAAAAGTGTCCTACCTCTTAAGCTAACAGGGCTGTTTAAGCTCTTTAAAAATAAGTTCAATTTACGAGGCTAGAAACATATGATAGTCTTCTAGAAAATATGCATTGCTTTAGTTTAGATTAAACTACCCTAGTGTAAACAGTAGTTTAAATTAGTGCAACCATATTCATCTTTGGCAGTAAAATGCAATATACATATTAATGCCTAATGTGTTATATTAAGCCCAAAACATCATATACAAAAATAAAACATTTTATAAACTACAATTGTACAGTATTGCTTAAGTACTTCAAGACCTTTTACTTCATTAAGTACAGGATCGTTACACATGCATAGATGTCCAAGGCTCAAGGCGAGAGATTCTAAGATTTATTTGTCTATGATATGATAACTTTGCACAGCTCATTACCTTTTCTTTTATCCTCTTTTATGTTACTACCACAATGAATACAACCACTATCAGACTTATCATTAACATTAGTATCGACCCAAAAAACAGTTGGCGTCACCTCTGTAGTAATCATCGTTTGTGTCACCATTAAGCAACATGAAAATGGAAAGAGCATAATGATGTGCTTTGGTTGGTGTAAAAGATGTAATTATTGCATTATATTCATCATAAAGTCTTCCTTACACTGCATTTAAACTAGGACTGCTTAATAAAGCCAGACCAGAAATGAAAACAACGTCTTTTATCTGTAGTGATTGACCTGTTTTTAATGTAGAAGCATATTACATCCTCTGTGTTTAAGTCAATCAGTTGGCAACTCTGCAACTCCTCTGATTAGTGACGACCCAATCTATCTACTGTGTCACAGTCTGGCCACAGGTTGGTTTATGACCAAATATATCTGCAAATCTAACAACATTCCTAATAGTCTCAGTTGTACTTTGGATTTAGTGCCAATTAGCAATATTGGCACGTTAACACACTAAACGTAGATGGTAAATATTATACCTTTAAATATCAGTGCATGACATTGACTTCATTTACATTAAGACAATATTCCAAATAAGCTGTTTACATGGATAATGAAAAAAATATATATTTCACCAATATTTCCGTTCTCTTGCAGCCATTAACGTAATATGGTTACCCCTCACTCGCCCCACGTCACAATTAACACAATTAACATTAGCATTACTTAAATTAATCCACCACGGTTCAGCATTGAAATGTAGAATATTCTTAGTAGTTTTGCACTAAAATCTGTAATGAAAACAACCTCCTGGGGAGACTGAAACCAATAACTAGTTAAATATGGCTCAGTAGACATTTTGAGTGAAGGTCTCCACAGACTGAACTAAATTAAGAGGCCTTGTGGGGTTATTAATTGAGGTGACAAATAATATGTGCAGCACTATAAAGTATACATGCAGAGTGAGCGACAATGGCTCACGTACACACCACAAACATTAATATTACACATTATAGCTCATTTAATATACTATAATGTTTTTAAATGTAATAATATGTCATTGTTTGTAACAGTTGTGACCATTTCCATCAGGTCATCACGCCACAACATACTGTATCACAGCATATTTCACAATAAAACACTATACTACTGGTCTTTTTCTCAGAAGAGGGGGAACAGTTCCATTTCGGAATCGACTGGAGCTGCACTGAATGAACTGTAACAGCCTAGTTATTAAAATCAATAGCAATAACTACAATTCCTCAATTTCAGATTGGCTCTTGACTCAATCAATGGATATCAAATTACCTTGCCTCTATGCGCGAAATCCCCATCACAAAGAGCGGGGTCGGGCCCTGAATATAGATCAGTGTAAAACATGCAAAGCACCTCTTATAATGAAGGAGCTCGTGGAGAAATTAAACAACAAAAGTATCTTCACTCTGCAGAAACATACAGTCAATCAATAGTCATTCCTTTCCAAAACGGTTCATTTACTGAAATGTCTGAAATGTGAAATACAGTCAGACAGACAGGTTTAGCTGGAAGACAGCTTCTTGGTGGAGTACAAAAGTAAAAACATTATACTGAACAGATGTTTTCATCTTATTTGTTTTCTTTTTTAGTTTTGCCGTTTATTCTTCACCCTCGCATTTTCTTTGTTCACTATCCACTTGCCTGGTCACGACAGCCGTATTACTATTCATTGGGTTGAACATGATGCAGAGATTGAGCTCACCGCCTCTGGGGAGAAAAAGCTAGTTTATTTATATAGCACATTGCGGTGGCAAGGCAATTTAAAGAGCTTTACATAAAAAGAGGTAAATGCTAAACACTCAAATATTTGGGGACATTTTAATGCCATGAGGAAATGAGGTAAACGGTACACAATATTTTAAATGAGGCATGCACAACAAACTTGCTGCAGGGGTTATGGTGACAGATACTGTGTACATGGGTAAGAGGTCTGAGGTCTTTAGTCCGCATTTAAACTATATGAGGAAAGTCTACGTGTTTATACTGCAATATTGTGCTAATTCTTTTATAGAACCACCATATGTTGCCAACATCACTCACAGTCTGGAATTACCTTAACAGAAGTGTCTCCGTTCTGTGTCCATGCAAGACAACACAATCAGATTAACAATGTGTCATTTAAAGAGACCAGGAGAAATACAGCGTCCTTGTTGTTCTCTTCGTATTACTTCTTTTCATCTTTCTAATGGTCTTATTTACTGCAACAATCAAGGCTTCTATTTTAATTTTCTCAATTTTTTCAATTTAGCATTAATAATATAAATTCTTATACATTGTCATAATGTTATGCTTTTGTCAGGCTACTCCAGTTCAGAATAACATAGAGGGTGAAATTTGTGTCTCATCCACCTCCTTGATCGCTCAGCACCAATCAGAAAATAAGATGATGCATAACCTGTGACGAAATCTGTGTATGAAAAGGCTGGGTTTTCCGGTTCTAGGGCAGAGTTGTTGTGACTCCCCTGGCATTGCAATCTCAGCTCTTATGCTTTGCTTGTGATCAGAGAAATAAATATACCAGAACGAGAGAAGTTGTTGGCTGAATTCTTCCAAAGGCTCTTCCCATGCAGACAATTTTTAACTATGCTAACAGCATGTTAACTCATAACATATTAAGTGCACACTTTTTTGTTGTACAGTAGGTGGCTACAATGGGTCTTAGTGTGCTTTGACATTTAATTGCCGGTATGCCTTCTGTGACTACTAATCCCTTTGTTTAAAAAACCAGAAAAACAACATATTCCCTTCTAATCACCACAAACTCAACACATGAAATCATTAACATATTCTAAATCCTCAGCAAGAGTGAGTGCAACAATTATGGATTTAGTTGAATGATTTTAATAAGAAAGAAATGAAAGAAACATTTGGGTTGTTGTTGTTATAGAAAAATATTCATTCATCAGCTATGAATGTAAAGCCCCAAAAAAGCTGACTAATTGTTTTTTAGAAACCAAATTAGAAATTACGTGATTGGTTGATCGGTCCAGTCAGTGAACTTAGAAACATCAGATTACAAATATTTGCTCATGACAAAAAAGGCTGATATCATGGATGTTATTGTGTCTTGTAATACATTATAGTGTCATACATCCAGTATTAGTCAGACTAGGTAAACCGATGACACCATAAACTGTCAAATATAAGACAAAGTGAGAGAGAAAGAGAGAGACTCCATTATGATGACTCAACATCTTTAGGATATATGGAGTACAAAGATGTATGAAGGCTGACTGCTGCTATATAGATAATGTGCCCTTTAATGTCTCTTGTTCCAATGTATGCAATTCAAGGGTGAAGAGCAGTAATTAGTTTCTGTATTGTTTAATCCTATTGTTCTGAAGAAACTTGGCCCTCGGAGCTTGATACAAACAAGCCCACATAGTCTTTTAGAGAATGGGCAATATTTGAATGAGTTAGGATTTAAAAAATGAGTTTCATTTTAAGATGATTGTTGGGTTTAAATCATTTATTCAGCTTCTGGAAAGAAAACGCTGTGTATGTGTGGGTTTGTGCACACATGCATCTTAGCATCAGGGTGCTTGTAGATAAATGGCCAATTGGTATTGACTTCAATTTAGAAAACGCTGCCACACACTTTTATCCCTACGAAACCCTGGGGCACCTGGGGGGAATTTCCAGAACCACTCGGCCAAAGGAAATGTATTACTGAGGGTCACACGCTCCAGTTTAGGGGATTTAGTGTACCTACACACACACCCACCCCACACACACACACACACACACACACACACACACACACACACACACACACACACAGTAGAGAGGCCCCTTCTACACTGGTCATGACAAACACTATGATCTATGTTGAGAACACACTGCTCATGCTGTCATTGTTGAGCTTCGGACAGTGACAGAGCGACTTAGTGTGACGACGTGGTGACTGAAGGCTGGCCACAGGCAAATATGTCACTGCTAGTTTCGGCATCACATCACATCCGTATACATGGTTTAGTTTGGCTTTAGCGCAGCATACTTGACAGCAGTCCAGACTTAAATGGATGAAATAATAGGTTGAGATTTGGCCTTGACAGAATCCATAAGCCAAACCTGTACTTAGACCTCGAGAGACAGGATGGAGCCGTGTGGCTGACTCCTCTGCAGAGAAGGCACAAACTGGGTGTTCATATAGAGAATTTTATTACAATCATATTCAGAAGCAGATAGCCACTTCCTCCTCAATCTGATATCAGCAGGGAATAGTGTCTCCCACTGCCCAAATTTAAATCTCCTTAGAAAACAGAGAGACACACACACACACACACTGCATCACTTCACAAGACATCAAACATTGACAAAGTCCCTTTTTAGTGCTGCCTGTTGGCACAGTAACTTCGGGCTAACGAAGTCACACGCTGGCAGAATATTAATAACAGCAAGCCAATCACAGAGCTGCATGAGGGAAAGTTATTTGCATATGAGAGGTGAGGGAGTCCATCCAACACACTGCCTTCATACATCTCCAGCATAGTGGGATGTGTATCTGTGTGCACGCTTGACTGTGTGCTGGCAACAATTTGTTCTCTGACTCATTCCTAAAAGTGGTCTTTCTTGTCCTTTTAGCCTTAAATATAATGGGAGAGGAGAAACGTCACTTTCTTCAATATCTCCAAATATTTCCGGTGTAGTATAGCGTTGTTAAATCTTTGATGCCAAATAGATTTAATACCCCTGTTCTGCATGGCGAGCAGCAGCTTTGGCTTTGGGGTTGTGACCCAGTGTACGAGCTTTACTTCTGAGTGTTTGAGCATTCAAACGTGGCTCACCAGACTTTTAACGTCTGAATGAGCAACACTTTACTCATCCCTTCCTGTTGGCTCTGCGCATTACATGGCGCTACAGTTAAGGACCAAGATCATCTGTGGTAACTTCAGAAATTACCCCCACCCCCCCCCCCCCCCCCCCCTTTCCACACACACACACGCACACACACACACACAGACACAGACACAGACACAAGACACACACACACATTCAAACAAGTGTGTAATGGAGGTCATCAGTGTGCAAACAATGAGAGCTCTGTACATAAATGCAGTCTTTGCAGATGGGAAGTGCGGATGGGCACGTTTCATTTCAACCTCACAAAATCAATCACCGCACTAATGGGATACACAAATATAATTAACTGGGTTTGAGCATCGAGACGTGAAAACAAAAATAGATAAATACCACAACCTGTTGAAGACTAATTTCCTGAGGGGCTTTATTTATTTATTTTCCACAGCAGCGTGCGGCTCTGATTAATAGTGTTTACTGTCATAATCACCGTTATCAGCGTTCATCGGATCCCTAACATTACCTAATACATTTTTTTAACAAAGGGAACATACACCAGCCATAAAGCCCTTATTGTTAATGTTTTTTATTGAACGCAATGGAACAATGGTGTATTGATGAGTTTTAGACAACACAAATAATCATGTAAACAATATGTATGCTATTCACTGATGGACAGCAATTGTTCTATAACAAGCATGCACATCCTGCTGTTCTAATTTGACCAAAATGACACTGACTGCTGATCATCTCATTTATCAATATCTGTGTTTTCCACCAAATGTGCAGACTCCCCCTGTGTGAGCGGCATGGGATAAGGATCTTACCCCATTCACTGTCCATTTGTGTCCCAACTACCACATTCCCACTGTGTTCTCAGTTGAGGGAAATCAATAACATCCATTGAGCTGAATTGTTTCTATTGAGAGCTGCTTGTCCGACACAATCTGACTTCCGGGAGATGGATTTATAAAACAAAATGGTCAGCTGTGAGTGTGTGAACACAATATTGAACCCGATATTAGCATCACTGTAACAGCTATATTTTGGCCAAAAATGATTTCCCAACCTAGTCATATCTGCTTTCTTACTATTTACTATATTTTTACACGTTACATGTATTAAAACTATGTTTTTTTTCTACAAATGTCATCCAGTGTCAGTCACAGGGGATGTAAAAAGAGAAAGAAAATCAGTTTCCACCAGGACAGTGAGAACAGGAGAGGAAAAAAAAATGTGTATAGACATCAGTGTGTGATAGTAGCAGAGAATGGGACAATGTTCAAGCACAGTATTGTAGACCTATATAGTTTACATTTAATTCCTATACAGTATTTCACATTTTAAAAGCTAATGAAATAAATGTGTTCCTTCACACCAAAATAGTTTGTCCTTTCAGTGAAATTTGACAGTTTTTCTCTTAAACATCACAGCATTTCAAATTCATATTTTGCAATGCATATTCAAGGCCTGAGGAATTATCACAGCTTTTAACTAGGAGAGAGGCATGGACATTGGGTCTCCTTCTGCACCAGGTCATGCTATGGACAGCTCCTAGTTCTGAAATGAAGTGTATTAAACTTAGAATAGGAGAAAAGCGTCAAAGTATGAATAAAACTAGTTTAAACTGATGCTCTTGTAAAATATGGGGTATTTTTCTATAAAAAAAACAGATTGAAAATTATGAACCTCACAGTTGAATAACAAATTCATCTTAAAACCACCTGTTGAGTTTAATGACGGCATCTTGCACGGTTGTGACGCTATCGCGTTCACACAATGGGTCTACAGACAGATGGACAAATAACAGTTGGCAAAATACACAAAAAACTGCTTCTGTGGTCGTTTCCGCTACAGGAAGTGTCTCCAGGACTTTTTACCTTGATGACACAGACAGACTCACTCAAGTTGAAAAGAATACCCGACATACGCTGTTGCAAATGGTAAATGTATGTTGATCATCCTGCTTTCTCCAGCATGGTTCCACTTTGAATGGTGTCGGATCACTGAGTGAGTTCAGCCCACAGTGAGGCAATCGGTATTTCCTGGTGTGAGTCAACTCTCCTCAGACTGTGGGTCGATGGTGCTGACTGAGCCAGGACAGCTAATAAATCACCTCCTGCCGTCCTAAAATGGCGGGGTTGTGATTGGGGAGGGAAGGGAGCCGTGAGCGAGGGTTAATGAATACAGGCCACATCGATCTGCTTCCACCAGTATTCTCTCTCTCGCTCTCTCTCTCCCCCTCTTTCTCACACTCACACCATCCACTCTATTCTCAGGCCAAATGCTGCTCCAGCACTTTGCTGACCTACCACACTAAGCACAGGCTGAGTGGCGAGGGATCCACAGGGGCCAGGGTCGAGCAGTTGCTAAAGCAAGGTAATGGCTAATGCTAGCAGCTAATTAGATCCGTCAGTTCTAACTACCGAACGAGGTGAAGCTGCATTGGTGAAACAGTCACCAACAGTAACTAAGCAATATATGTTGTTTTGCCTGCCCTGCAGAATAGCTCAAAAACTGCTATTTTCATTTTCAGGAGGGGCTAATCATAAAGTGACTGTGGTAGCGCTAGCTTCAGCATCTGGCAGTATCACTTTTAGTCTCTCCCCTATGGCTCAATAGAATATGTGACCACAGGGTCAGTTAGAAACTCCTGTCTGCAGCTTTTAACCCTCACTCACTTCAGGAGGAACAGCTGCTACCAGTCACCACCTTGTTCCAGAACTCAGCATTCAGCAGTAAGAGTGTCAGAAAAATGTAAGTAGTATGTGTAAATTATGGGCCATCTACTGTGAGAGCAGCAGACATATAAAGCAACAGAGTCTCTACAGACGATTGGTAGGATACCTTGAACCCTCAGTGATACTAACAGCCCAGACAGGCTAGTTGGGACACACAGACACACTTATCAGCATGTAGATTTAACTTACTGCAACATTCAATTTCCGCTCTGACCCTGACGCAGCTTTGTAGGGCAGGTTGTCACTCGCTCCGTATTGACCTGATCAACTGTTGTCTCACTCTTTCCAACACCACGCTGCTTTTTGCACCGGCCCTCTCAATCCGTGGTATTGACCCACACCCTCTACCCCTCAGGAGTGAGGAGCCTTGTCTGCCTTCAATGTCTTGTCATTTTTGCATCTTTTGGGCCAATTTATAATGCATGTTGAGGACCGAAAGATTATCTTCCAAGGAAGTAGAAATAGCTTCCCTGTCGGCAAGACAGAGTAACAGAATTCATTTTAAGTTTGACAGCTGTTGTCGTGGGGCAAAGGTTTTGGGCCACACTCAGTGTCCTGAATCAAAGGCTTGATCCTTTGAATCCACATTTTCAGACCTCATCATGATGGGTTCACAAGGAGAATCTGCTTTCAACAGGTCCAGGAGATTGAAACAGTTATGGGCATAGTTCCACATTTGATCTGATTAAGTCTATTCAACCATGTACTGAAGGTAACAAAGGCATTACAGTAGATACAATTTATATAGGTTTTACAGTAAATGCTACCAAAATTGACAAATGCTGAATACAAATACAGCATACATCATGCAGTTTTTATTAAAAGTAAGTAGATGATTGCCCCTGCTTGTCAAGCCATTGAGGTTGCCTCTTAACATAACAATGACAATGCCATATTTGGTGCACTACATGATCAGTGGGGAAATAAAGTTGCAGAAATTAGCTAAACAGATAACCCACCCAGCTCATAAAATATGACATAGGATGACATAATTTAAAGAATAATTTATGTTGTTGAATTGACACACTGTAACACAAGATGCTATATCATACTATGGAGTAATTCCATAAAACCCCTTGTGATTTACCACACACTATATATTAATTTTCACATGGCAATAAATCTTGTTACCCCGAACCTCATTTCACACATTCAAAGGAGAACTTGGACACGGAGGCTCTGGTTGATATTCCTTACTATGGATCCATGAAAAAAAGACATGAAAAGAGAGAGAGAGAGAGAGAGAGACAGCCATAAAGACAGCTGGAGGAAACGCAATATATTCACCGTGCTAACTGACCTTTCCATGCTCATGCCCCCTGTAATAGCATTAACACAAAGCTACAACCATGGCAATCAATTATCTGACCAACCCTACTGCACGACCTTAACTAATAGTTATATCGCCTTCACCCTTCCCTCACCCCTCCACCAGGCTCTCCCTCTCATTCTTTCATCCTCTCCTCCACTCCTCACGCACCATATCTAATTGGAATAGAATCGGTACATGAACTGTAATTGGCACGTTTTTCTTCTTTACCTGGCATGTTACCTCTCAAAACACAAGTGTTTGCAAGTTTTCTTTTCATTCATCTTTGTTTTTCATCTGTTATTTCATCCCTCTCAAAGTCATTCTTTGATGCATCAAAGAAACTGTGAACTATTCGTTTTCAGTTATTCTCTTTGTTGTTTATACAATAGTATTTCCCCCAAAAACTGTAGGGCAATGAAGGTCAGTGTCAGGATTTTGAGTTTTTGTGTCTTGTTTCCTGTTTCATCTCTCGTGTCCTCTGTTTCCCTGCACTTCCTGTCCCTGTGATTTTTCTGCCCTGTCCCTGATTGTTTCCTCCTGTGTCCAATCACCTGCACCTTCCCTGTGTATTTAAACCCCATTTGTCTCATTCCCCAGTGTTGGTCCGTCCTGGTTAGATCTCTAGTGATCACTTGTGTTAGACCTGTTATCCCTCAATTTAAGTAATTCCACTGGTTAAGTGAAGAATAAAGTTCTTTTCAACGAACGGCCCAACCATCATGGACCCAGCCTTCAAAATGTTTCTTTCCTCTTGTGTTGGATCCCGCCTGTGCTCTGGTGGGCCTCGTGGCCGTAGAAGGGGATCTTCTTACTACGAGGTGGACCCGCCTGACTTTTAGGGGAAGTCGGGGGCCCCAAACCTCCGGACCGCGCCAGTGTCGGGTTCCAGCTGCCACTTCTGGGCCGCGGCGACGTAAGGTTCCAGCTGCCGCCTCCGTGCCGCAGACCACTCCGCCTCCTGCTGCCACTTCCATGTCGTGGTTCCGGCCAACCCCTGGTCCCCGTGCCTTGTCGCAAGGCGCTCTCTCCGGGACATGATGGAGTCCCTCCGAGCCCTTTCTGCGGGCATGAACTAGCTTGGACAGCAGCCCCCGTCTGTTCCCGCTGCCGTCGCCATGCCATAGTCCACGCCAGTTCCCACTGCTGACTCTGTACCGCAGTCCACGCCAATTCCTTCTGCCCGCCCGCCTGGTGGCCGTCCTCCGGCTCCCCTTTGGGGACCGTGCTATGTTGGGACGTCTGGAATCCGTCCCTGTTATTCCTCAATTTAAGTAATTTCACTTGTTAAGTGAAGAATAAAGTTTCTTTTCAACTTTGTCGGCGTTTGGATCCTGTCTCTCGGTGGCTACACATGACAGTCTTCCTTAATTCAAAGGCACAACCCCTTATTTCACACACATCTGTCTTGTGTACAAAGGTAGTTTCCAGTTTGTCCAAATGGTTGTTTTTGATCACAGCCATTCCTATGCCTCATTATGTTGTGTTGATAAACAAAATATAAAATGATGCATTTCAAATAACCTTCATTATTACAAAGCCATACTGGCATGAGACACAATATGTAACCCATTTTTAATATTCAATTGTGTGCACACAATGGCCATTACTCTAAACTTATATACACAATATAAACGCATATTAAGGCTGGAAGGCATTGTCTCAATTATATTGATCAGCTGAAGGAAAACGAAAATAATGATCATATTTCTTCTGTATCATGTCCAAGCATCTTATGTCCATGTTACTTCATTTTTCTGTTAGTAATTGTAAATATATTGTAAGTTGACTGGTGACATGAATGCAGCAGGATTGTTGTAAGTAAAATGCAAAGAGAAAAGGTTAACATTCCTATTACTTTATTTAAAAGTATTCAGAAGATATTATCATTTATTCTGTATATTTTATTCATATTCATACTGTATATGTTAAGACAAACGAGTGATCACATACATTAAGTGCATTTGTCCGCATGCTCTACCTTTTTAAACTGTACCTTGCATCCATTTCATTTAGCTTCAGTTTCACTTCATCCTCTTTGTGGACATGGAGCATGACTTTTTCAATACTTTCAATAGTGAAATGCAAAACTTCAAATCATGTCCTATTCATTTAATGAATGTGAATTAAAATAGTAGCAAGTTCATTATTGTCAGTGTGCTATTTCTTTTTTTTTCAATAGACCGCAACCTGAATAGCAAATATATATGTGACTGGAGAGAGGAGGGGGGATGAGAAGAGTTAATGTGGTCATTAACCAAAGACAGAGAGGGAGACTCCTTCTCCTGCATTCAAATTATGCTTAATCCAACACTATCAACACTCCTCCTACTCCTCAACCTTCTCTTTCTCTGCCTTTCTGAGCTTTTTCACTGAGTAGGCTACTATGCAGTATGTTCCCTCATCTGTCTCCCACATCCTTCTTCTCTATCCCTATTCATCTCATTCCTCTCTTCCTTCTATAGGCTCCGTTCCCCTATTTCACCAAGGATGTGGATATATCTCCTCCTACCCGGCCCCATCTCTCTCCCGCACTCTCTCGGTAAAGTCTCTTTTCCTCTATCTCCCCGTCTTTCTTTAAGAGATAACTGTGTGCAAGCTCTCTCATCTTTATTCTCCCTAAAGAGAAGACTGCCCAGCAGACACAGAGAAGCACAGTCAGCATTTCAGTCCTCTCTGATGTCACAGAATCCCCCCCGCCCCCAACCAAGCGCCCCACCTCCAAAACATTCACATACACAGATAATAAATCATCTACAACTGAGACATCAAGAAAATCAGATGCAACAAAAAAACTCTATCTGTGGTCACCCATGGCAATAAGGTGAGGATAAGCAGCAAGCTGCATCTCCACTAGAAACTGGCGCACTGCTGCGCTCACGAGACAGAGAGACAAGATCACAAAACCAGTCTGGAGTTGGAGTAGAAACCTCCTCTGACATCCTGTCTCTGTATGATACCCTGGAATGGGAGGCTTTCCATTTTAGGGAAAAGGTTGGGCGAGACAGACCGCAAGGGGAAGATCAGCACAGGTAAAGTGATCTAGAGTGAGAGTAGAGAAAGACTGTGACAGACAGAGCACGTGAGAAACTAGACGGAAAGAGAGACAGTAAGAGAGGAGAAGATAGTTACAGTGAGGGGAAGGAGAAGGGGGGATACGGGAGGAGGGGAAGTTGAATGTGTTAATACACAGGAACACTGCATCAAACCAATGCACTGCTCTGAGGCTGGCTGAGCAGCTGAGAGGAGTGCGTCAGCAGTACATTCACGTTCCCACTGAAGGACAAAGGGAGGGGGCAGAGCGAGCATCTTAGCTGCCTGCAACACCGACACAGAGGGGGGGAATAGAGAAAAGACAGAGATTGGAGAATAAACAAGAGGAGATGTGGATTAGAATGCTGCTCCTGCTTCTTCTGTGACGGCGGGCTGCCTGAGCGCTCGCGTGCCTCCTCTTCATCTATCTCTCTCTCACACTCTCTCTTTCCTTTGCACACTCTATCTTTCCCTTGCTCTTGATCTGTCAGTGATTCTCTCTCTCTCTCTCTCACCTCTCTCAATCTCGCTCTTTCTGTCGCTCCTTCCCTCTCTCTCTGTTTTACTCTGGCTACTGCAGTAGTCCACCAGCCAGCCGCGAGTCTGACAGCCACACACATGGCTAACTGCCACAACTTACTACCTCAACCATGGAGAAAAACTAACAAATAAGCAAGCAGAGGACCACTGCAGAAGACAGCCCAGGTGACAAACATCGTGTGGAGGGAAGAATCCTCATTACCTTTCTCTGGTTTTTGGATACAGACACGGAGCCCACTTTCACACACATCCTCCCAGCGTCATCGCTCTCTCTATTCTCTCATTGCAGAAGAGGACAAGAGTGCTCTCTCTCTTTTCTGACAGCCTTTTGCGGAGCTCCAACAGTGTAGCGCATCTCCTTCTCCACCCCCCACCCAGCGCCACCATCTCTCCCACTAGCCCCCAACCCCCCCCCCCCCCCCCCCCCCCCCCCCCCCCCCCCCCCCCCTCCCCCAGGAGGAATAGACGGATTACTGCTAACTGTGCACACGGCAGCCTGCAGCTGCTCTGACCGGGGCCAGTCAACGTTGGGAGGAAGCAAAGGGAACACAGAGGAGGAGAGGAGAGGGGGATGACTGTGCCGGGAGTTCTTTAGCCTTTTTCTGTCTCTCAGTCTCTGTCACAACGGGGCTAATCAGCGACCGACTAGCCCTTGGCAAAGTCACAGTGAGGGAGGTCTCCACCAAACAGGCGACCGGCGGACGAGCCAACACATGTCTCAGGAGCCGACAGCACTGGGGATTTTTATTTATTTCAGTTGGTCACTTCTCTTCTCCTCCTCTGTCGTGTTTCACTGCGTTATGGATCATTGTGCTTTATCCAGAGTGGAGCTGCATGTTGGAGTCTGCAGCCAGGCAGGGGAGCAGTTAGAGGGGGCAGAAGGGATCCAGGCACCCGCCAAGCCTTCATGGCCTTACCACTGCCTGTGAGTGCTTTTCATGCTGCTTTCAGTCTTTAATACCAGGAGCCATTTTGTACCCTTGGCTAATAGAGGGCCACCTCACTTTTTCAGAGAGGGGAAACAAGAAAACATCAATCTGGTGTCTCTCCATGGAAGGAAATTATAAATGAACAGGATGAATAACTGTTGCTTTTAACATTTGGAAAAAAAGCAAAAAGGACCACTTCCAAACTAATGAGGTACGTCACTGATACTGTTGTTGAAACCTTTTTCTTACATTGCTGCACTGCTTTTCCTCTGCTACGTCTTTTGTATTAATCTCTTACACTCTGTCTCCCTCTCTGTTCCTCTTTTTTTCCCTTATCTCTCTCTCTCTCACACACTCACACACCAATTTTGATGTAGCATCTCCCTGCACTGTCGATGGAACTTGGGAGCCTTGAGTTGCTCCAGCCAGGCTAGGGTGGTCTGTCCTCTGGTGTGTGCCGTCTCCCCCCACCATGCAGAATAATGAGCCCTCCACACCATGAGTCCTCTGGGCCAGGTTAGTGTGCAGCCTACCTGGAACGCAGCCCTGCTCGCCGTGCTCTCCCTTATGGTGCCTGCTCTCAGTATGTGCCAGTCCACAGGCCCTGCGTTGGGCTCGGCTAACCCACAGAACTGCCCAGGTGTGTGCTCCTGCACTAACCAGCTCAGCAAGGTAGTATGTACCCGCCGAGGCCTGGTTAGGGCTCCCCCGAACATCCCAGCCAATACCAGGTACCTGAACCTAATGGAAAACAGCATAGAGACCATACAAGCAGATACCTTTAGGCACCTGCATCACCTGGAGGTACTGCAGTTGGGCAGAAATTCTATCAGACAGATTGAGGTGGGGGCCTTCAATGGCCTGACCAGCCTCAATACCCTGGAGCTGTTCGACAACAGACTGACAGTCATACCCAGTGGAGCTTTTGAGTACCTGTCAAAGTTGAGAGAGTTGTGGCTAAGAAACAATCCCATTGAGAGCATCCCCTCTTATGCCTTCAACCGTGTCCCCTCCCTCATGAGATTGGACTTGGGAGAACTGAGGAAGTTGGAGTACATCTCTGATGGCGCATTTGAGGGACTTCAAAACCTCAAGTATCTCAACTTGGGAATGTGCAACCTGAGGGAGTTTCCTAATCTTTCACCACTGGTGGGACTGGAGGAGCTAGAAATATCAGAGAATTTTTTCCCTGAACTGAAACCTGGGGCCTTCCGTGGGCTTAAAGATCTACGTAAACTGTGGATTATGAACTCTGCCATCACTACTATTGAGAGGAATGCATTTGATGACATCACAGCCTTGGTGGAGCTGAATTTAGCCCATAATAACCTGTCATCCCTCCCCCATAACCTCTTCACCCCTCTTCAGTACTTGGTGGAGCTACACCTGCACCACAACCCTTGGCGATGTGACTGTGATGTAGTATGGCTCTCCTGGTGGCTCAGAGAATACATTCCCACAAATTCAACCTGCTGCGGACGCTGCCACACCCCGATCCACATGAGGGGACGATACTTGGTAGAAGTTGATCAGACCACCTTTCAATGTTCAGCACCATTCATACTTGATGCTCCTAGAGATCTGAACATCTCTGCAGCAAGGGTGGCAGAACTAAAGTGTCGCACGGCTGCGATGAGCTCAGTCCGATGGCTTCTCCCCAATGGCACTGTATTGACCCATGGCTCGGCTCACCCACGGATATCTGTCCTTAACGACGGGACTCTCAACTTCTCCAACGTTCTCCCCTCAGACACAGGGGTCTACACCTGCATGGTCAGCAACATGGCGGGAAATTCCAATGCATCGGCCTACCTAAACGTCAGCAATGCTGAACTCAACACGTCTAATCTGTCCTATTTTACGACTGTAACAGTGGAGGTTTTGGAGCCCACAGTGGAGGAGACCCCTAAACCCAAGCCTACTATCCCTGCCTCACCCTCTGTCTTTCAGCCTGTCTTCATCTCCACACCCACTGTGCTGTTTCAAAACACTCAGACTCCAGGGCAGGTGTCAATCCCCACTGCCAGAGTCCCTAGTGGGCCAGCCGCCAGCCTGGATGAGGTGATGAAAACCACCAAAATCATCATTGGCTGTTTTGTTGCCGTTACCTTGCTGGCAGCGGCCATGTTGATAGCATTCTATAAGTTGCGTAAGCGGCATCAACAGAGGAGCACTGTGGCAGCAGCCAGGACCATAGAAATCATACAGATGGAGGAAGAAGTTCCTCCCGTTCCACCACCCACCTCTGGATCTAGTGGCTCTGATGACCCAGGGTTGCTACTGCCTACATTAGTGGAACACCACAGCAACACCTTTAAGCCTGGGTACGTGTCCTCCTCATCCCGCCAAGGGGGCTATGGAGCCCACTGGACCCAGAACAACTCTCTTCATCGCTCAGTCAGACAGCATCACAGCCACATCAGCACCATTGCTGATCCCTACATCATTAAGACTACTCACAGCAAGGAGAAGGTTCAAGAGACCCAAATCTGAGCATTGCTCCCTCTGGATCTATCTCTGACTCAGCCCCAACCTCTCCTCTCCACCTCTCTGCTCACCAGTCCATGCAATAGAACAAAACGGTAACTTTCTTTTGTACAGAAGTGCAAAACAGAGACAGTTTTTTGTTTCTTGTACATGCCTATACATACGTATATAAATATAAAAAAATACAAATATATATAAATGAAACTACAGTCAGGAAGTGGTGAGACATGCAGATTATATCAGAAAAGAAAGTAATTTGAATTATTTTCTAATAAAATGTGACTTCTATTTAAAAAAAGACAAATATACTGAATTGCTTTTGTGATTGATAATAGAAGGTGGTTCTGTCTACTGTAGGAAAAGAGGCATTTAGTTTGTTTTTTTGATCATATTTAGGATGCAATTAAAAACTCTTTATACAGGCACCAGTTTCTAAATACAGCCCCAAATGTAAGCTCCAGTTTTTACTGTGCCAAATATTATATGCAATAAAATGGTATTTCCAGACTTGGGTACACAAAAAGACACACAAGCAAAATCTAGATGGATAGAAACATTTGTCCAAGGATAGCAGCGTAATGGCACAGATATAATGTGTTGTTCAATAGCTATCAGCCAAATGCTTTTGGACTGCAGTGAATTTCTGCAGCTAAGGTTTAACCCTCTGTTCGCTGGAGCTAAGCTGCATTTATTTGACAGTGCCAGTGCTTCTTAGTTGTAGCTTATCTAAACATGTTTATTTAGTGTGCACATGATTCCCCACTGGTTTAACTGGCAAAGAGCAGGCTAATGACAGTTGTTGCAAATACTTTGTTCTGTTATTGGTTGCATTTTCTGTTATTTCTTTTTCCGTTGACATGCTTCTTAATGGCTTGTGTAGTGTTTAGGGCTAATTTAATAATGCATTACAGCAGTTGCCTGACTTGTCTCTGCAAGGGCTCATTGCGATGCTCATTTTTTCAAAGGAACGGACATGTGGTGCAGTGATACAGAGCTTTGCTGACCATTCTGCTTTTGGAGAAAGAAAACAGAGGATTAAAGTGAAACAAATGAATGTCTGATATTGAGGCTTTTCCATGGACTACATTGAAACATGACTCGTTTTGTTTTCCTTTTAACAGTTAGCAGTTTAGCAACACTATTTTTATGGAGAGACAAAGGAGGCTATGAAAAATAAAAAAAAAACCTTTGGTTTGTATTTCTCTAATCAGAAAACGCTTTCATCTGATGTTTTTTTCTTCTCTCTGAATATATTTCCATTTGTGTGTAAGTTGTTTAATCGTAAAGGTTGGAGGCAGTATTGTAAATCGTATCCTACCCTGAACCCCCATCTTACGGTCCTATGCATTTACTTAGTGTCTGCATGAATGGGTCTTTAAGTAACTGGTGTACAATGCTGCATTATACCCCACAGTGGGGCTCTATGCAGGTCAGATAGGCTGTTGGTCTTTGATGCCTCAGCTTAGTTCTTAACATTGATTTCTCAGTGACTGTGAAGGGGAAAAAAATATATGTATCCCACAGTTCTGCAGTTTGTGGGTTTCTTTTCCTTACATGCTTACCTGTATTTCCTCTCAGAATCTAACATTTATCAAGTTTTATATATATACATATATATATATATATATATATATATATATATATATATATATATATATATATATATATATATATATGTATATATATACACATTTGTGTTTTTAATAAGAAGATTTGTGGGTGGTCCACCATGACGAGCTATGACATGACGTATGAGTACTTTGGCAAAGCAAGTACTTCAAGAATACAATCTAAATATATCCCACAATAATGGGAAAGCAGACAGATTCTTATTTTCTATTCTTTGCAGATGCTGTATGTGTCAGTACATTTCTGAACAATCTGAACTATCTTGACGTCATGCAGCTAAAAGGCCAGCTACCATAAATAAGTGTGCCGAGTCTCTGTGGTGACTGAAACGCCTTACCTGTGACCTTTATACTGTTGCCCTTCATACAACCACTCACCACTCCTCCTCCTTTTGTGCTGATTAAGACAAATACGTTTCAACCCAGCAGGCTACTGGTCATTTAAAAGGTCTAAGTCGCAATACAAAAGTGCTTCTGCTGAGGCTTTTTGGGGAAAAAGAGGAAATTACAGTATGACCCCTGTGATAATTATGGAGCACAGTGAGTTGCCAGGAACACCAAGGCTTCATTTAAAACCTACAGGCTGAACTTAAAACCTCCAGGCTGTACCATCGAGAGTCAGTTAATAATGCGCTGTGAGGCACTGAATGGCATTTACTTTATGTATATGTGCATATTTCCTCTTGACATTCACAATAAAATGACTGGATTACAGCAGGTACTCTGGTGCAGTATAAGGAAACAGGGACAGCACTTATGTAACAGTCTGGATTGCAGGTTGAGTGGGAGTCAAATTTCTCAGGATTTTATTTTTATTTTTTTTAGATATATGTATTGTTTACAATTTAAATAGGATGTGCTGTACATAAACAAATTAAGGCATATAACACATTGCAGGCATGAAGGAAATTCCACTGATGATATTATTATTCGGGATGTTTCGTCAGCGCTGAATGGATGGATGGAGATGTGTTAGTGTTTTCTGCCAGCACACCTGGCAGTGTTTGAGTACAGGTGGGCCTCAACAAGCAGATGGAACGCCAGTGACTATGTCAAGTGTTACTTCATTTTCTTCTAAATGTGAGTGCAATACACTGCGGACTATTCAATCACCACCAGCATGTGTTGGCTGCTTTCTGCTTTAACAGAAGAGTGTTCTTGGTTGTTACAGTATGTGTGGGTTGCAAAAGAGCAGACTCTCATTATTTTCCCAGCACAGCACGGCTCTGGCCGTGCTAGTGCCTTCAAACGCGGCTATTGGCTGTTTCTAAAGCCTTTAATAAGCCTTATAACCAGCATCATACAAGAACATTGACAACTACTTTGTTTCTTATTATTTTCTTCCTCCTCCTCTTCATTATTAAAATCAAACAGGGAAGCAAGTGGAGATTTAACATACCACTATCAACCATCCAGTCGATTCAGGTTTGCAGCTCCAGTGTCAAGGGTGAAGAGGCTGAGGGACGGAGTGGAATGGCCATTGTGTTAATTGCTGAAAACAAGGGCACAGACAATAGTCCTTCCCTGACAACATCAGTGGGGTTAATATGAATCTGTTCTCTGGGGTGGCTGCCGTCTTATCTCCAGCAGCTGACTCAGTCGTATGCTTTGAATTTCGCTGTATGTTGCCTGTTTGCAAATAAGCTGTGAAGATGTCTTATAACTGCTGCCATCTCCCTTCCTCGATCCCCTCCCTTTTTTCACTTGCGCTAATTGACTTAAAATCATCGACTGAAACCCTTCAATATAGCTCTAGGTTGTGTTTTAGACAAAGTCATAATCTCCCCTTGTCTTTCTTTCTTTCTTTTTCTCGTGTTATCCGTTTGGCACAGCAACTGTCACATATTTTCCCAGTCTTTTGGAGCATGCTCACTAATGCCCACCTGATTTTTCCCTCCTATTGAGCCAATGTCAGGTTACTGATAAAGTTCCCAGCAGTAAGAGGTGTTGGTCAGGTGGCAGGCCACAGCAATTATGTCACAGTTTCCCCACTGAATGATGCTTTTTGTGCCCACAAAGGGATTGTAAGAAATGATCCGTTGTCCTCTTAGAAGTGAGAAATGTCCCCGTGGACTCGATTCTCATTCCCTCTCTCGATGCTTGATTAGTCAGCCTACACCTTACTGCACTCTTTTACAAAAGCGCTTTACTTGACCTGCTCACACTCTTAAATGTCTAGCAACCTACATTTGTCTTAGCCTCTATTGCAAGTTATGAATGCAATTTTCCATAATAAGAATTGATATCACTCATTCTTTTTGGTGGATTTTTAGCCAGTCATTAAAGTAAAATGAAACCAAATGAACCTGAAGTTGTTTTACAAAAACAATGGCATGCAAACACACTGAACATGTCTATTTTAAAACATTAATAAGCTTGAATCAAAGCCTCAAAGCAATTTGTCTTTTGCTTGTTTTTCAGTTAGACGGGTACTTGGTTTTGGGTCAAGGTAAAATAAGACACCTAAGATGGATGGGAGAGAAGAGGTAACTGCTATTCTCGAACATGCATCTTCATAAGCATTCACGTAAACGCACACAGAATCTACAAATAGTCTCCAGAAATGATTGCGGTTCCAACTACTTTCTCTTCATAATTAACAAATGCATTTCAAGTGTATACAAATGAAACACAGACAAATTAATTTCCTCCGATTACATTGCAAAAGAGTTATTTGATTTACTTCAGCATAAATTGGAAGACAGGAGGAATAGACTTTAGTGCATCACAGCTCAGAAGCATGATGGGACTTTGCTTGTTTCTAATTCTGCAACATGGATGTGTGCACCAGGTGAGTGACCTTCTTCTCCCAAAAAAATTATGCTGTCATAAAATTATTCCTTTGAGACAAATAAAAGCTGATGCCTAGTTTCTGTCACAAGCTTGAGAAGGTGGGACTGACCTCTCTTTACTGTAATAGGCGAGGACGCTCACCTCTGCCCTGAGTCACTGCAGGTTAAACTATAAACATGCAAAGCCTTTTCACTTTTAGAACAATAAAACACTTTGTCCTGTGGTGGTATTGCCCAAATATGACACTGCTATTATGCTGTCTTTAAGCAGCTACGCAGTCATATATACTAGAGTGCAGTATATGTCAGTGTCATTGTAATGTAGGCCAGTGTGCTCTTTTTGGACTGAGTGTCCTCCATAGCAGTGACGGCCACTGTTCTGTTATTTTAACCACTCCCACTCACTGCTGGGGAGGTTAAAGCAGAACGCATGCAGGAACACACACTGAGAGGCAAACAGAAAACACAAGAAAACTAAATTCTAAAAGAAACACAAATGCACAATGAAGGACAGGCTACAATGCACTCTATACGTAGCTTTAATTAAATGTATTTTAATTCATAGCGATTATCATATCCTTGTGCTGAGGGTTCACACACAAATCATAAACACCTTTACAAACCAGTAGAAAAGCTGTAATACATTGTGCTTTTTGAAGTTTAAAGAGCCCTGAAAAACATTCTTCTTAATCACCCTCTTCATAAACGTTGTAGTCCAACATGAACATCTGACAAAGTTAGAGTTCTGGTTGTTTTATATGGGAGATTTCTGTATTTTGCAGTATCTAAAATCACACTCATGGATACTCCCTATAGACACTCAATGATTTACTCTTTAGGGAGCAGTAAATTGAGATTTTGTATACTTGTCATCATTTTTGCATAATTTCTGACAGATGTAGAGTCACACACGGGTAATTATTACATTCATAAATGCAGCACATTGCATGGTGGGATTGTTGGTAGAAAGTGGCGTACATGTCATGGACAAAACTCTTTCATTGCATTGTTGATTTTTTTTTTTTAGGGTGGTAAAGTGGATACATTTACACACTCAAAATCCAGAAAATTAAAATCCATAGTATTTCTTTTTTTTAACACAAGGCTCTGTTGAAAAAATGGTCAGTAAAAAATATATCTGACCGAAACTACAGGTGGTAATGTGGTTAGCCCCTGTAGTTTCGACTAGTCCTTAAGCAAGTTAAAACTTTGAACCAGTGCTTTCCACAAGTTTATCACTTATACTGTATACGTTATACTGCAAACGTCACAAACACATCACACTCTATCATTCTCGTACCTGGCACCAGTCTCCTTTCCTCAGTGAGCAAGATGGGTGACTCGGCACCAGCCAACCCAGACATATTGAGGGAGAGTGTGTGTGAGAGAGAAAGAGAGACAAACAATTCAGTGACATTTTAAACAGTACATAGGGACTTTGTGAGCTGCATCCGGGCAGTGAGCATTCAAACAGCTTCTATTCAAGCTCGTAGTTAGCAGGTTCATCAACAGACTCACTGTCAAATCTCCACAGCTCGGTGGCAGCTTTGGCAGTTGCATAGATTCAGTTTTTTATTTTTTTTATTTGACTTCCGCCTCTTTATTCTTTCATTTCATTGACCCTGCCAATAACATTCAAGGCCTCACGGTTGCTATGGTTCCCCAGGATTCCAGTGCAATAGTGATTGGCTGTTGAGGACATTGTAGTAGACATGGAGCTGTGTGAATAGGGAGCTAACTGTGACCCTGACAGAGTTTACTGTATTCATATTTACTTTGAGGACCTTGGTGAGACAGCCACTCCAAACAAAGCTCAATGGGCCTATTCACTGGCTGGTATGTGTTGAGCTCATACTGTTGAAGGTAAAAGAAAAAGTAATAATGGATCCTGTTTCACCAATCACACAAAGCAGAGCTGCAATGAGCCTTATGAGACGGTCGTTTTGAAGAAATCATTTCATCAGGTTTAACAGGATTCACAATTCAATCAAATCATGTTTTGTTTCTTAAAGGGAAAATCCACCATCAACAACGAGAGTATGGCACACATGTAGGCGTACCCAACAATGTGGTAATTGCATGTTTAGGTGGCCAGTTTCCAGAACATGTCCAGAAAAGTTATAGTTATTGCAAATAATTTGCAGCGCTGCAAATAGTGGTCAACTGTTGTTACCTGTTGAGTCGTGTTATTTTATATAACGTTTACAGCGATGAAGTTCTGAACTCAAGGTCCTACATCAGAACATTTATCATGTGACTAAGTACAGGGTTTTATTGAGTTGCCATTTTGTTTTTAAGACGTGAAGAATAATGTTTAAATCCTCACATATCAGCTTTCAAAGAAAACACATTGCACATTAAATACGTACTGTAAATTAGTGAATTAGTGAAACAAAGGAATAGAGCATTTTGTGCATGTTCTCCCTGTGTTTGTGTTTCCTCTGAGTGCTTCAGTTTTCTTTTACAGTCCACCTATGAATCCCGGGGACAGCTCAGGCACAAGGCATACGAATCCTCTATCCTCAAAAAAAAATAGACAATTGGTTGAATATGGTATTCCAAATCCCAGATTCTTGCATCTGGTCAATTGATGCAGTGGAAGGTAAATAACGTTTTCTACCTCTGAATTAGAGATTGCTTTTTATACAAAGAGCTGAGGAAATCAGATTATGGTTGAGACCATGATCTTTGGTCATGTACAGTTACAGTAAACATGGAACAATAGAGGAGGTGAGATTTACACCACAATATTCATTTATTATAGTGTTCAACAATAACTACTTATTTGTTCTTTGTGATATCAACATGGGTGTCGAAGCAAATTGGTGTAATTCATTTTATTTTCTCCAGTGTCAACCCATTCATTGATCGACAGAAATACTGTATATGAATCAGAGTCGGACTAATGGGCTGTTCACATGTCAGGTTTCTTGCACCCTCAAATCCACTGTTGTCAATATAGAGGCGTGGGAGGCGGGCTCCAGTGAGAGTGACTCAGTCATGGTTCACAAGGATTCTCAAAAGCCTATGTTTCAGTGCGTGATGGCGGCACCCCAAATTAAAATAGATCAACTGTTGCTGCTGTGTGCACTTTATGCTCGTCATGTGACAAGAAAAAAAAATATTCCAGCTGACATGTCTTTTTTCTGTAAATATCTGCTGTAAATATGTGGAGAAGTATCATTATAGTGCAGGACTACTCGGAGCTTTACTATATGTCCCATGGTGGGTTTTTCTTGCTTCACCTTTTCCATCTAACAACCTCACATCATCCTTTTGAAATGTCAAACTGATGCAGACAAATCAAGCAGGAAAGCCACTGTGAGGGATTTACAGTGTTAGAAATCCATTTATCTTCGTTTTGACTTTAAGTTTAGTCAGTGAGGGTTATTGCTGTATTACCTCAAGTTCATCATAATTGTCATCGCAATGTGCAACTTTTGGTTGCTTAGTAACAGCAGGAGCGACAGTAGCGCAATAATGGCCTTATAATCACCACGGATACCTGCGTGTATGGATAATTTAGCACACACTACATCTACATATTATTACTTTCATCATTACAACACTGCAATACAATGCTCTGCATACTGCAGTAGAAGACACAGATTAATTTATTTGGATCTTTTGAACTTTTTCCTTCTGTGTGAAGTTTCAGTAATGAAAAATAAAACTCCCTGCAGACATATCATAATAACATTTTTAAGGTCAAGCCCTTCCTTCTTAAACAAATGCTTTAGTTAAAGCAAATGAAGGCCATTTGAGGAGAGCTGCATGCATTAAATAGTCAAACACGTAATGCTCTTTCCATTCTTTAAGACACTAATAATTAAATTAACCTGAACCTTTCTGGTGCATTGGACATCAGCATTGATGTTTTCAAACATGACACCTCAATACATCAAGATCATGTCTTATCCACTATAAGAATTGTGTCTGCTTACATCTTTAGGTCCAATGCTTACATCCAACTGAAATTATGTTTAATCATCACTTGTTGCTTTCAATTAGGTTTTTACATGTTTTGTTAATTGTTCATTAGTAAAAATAAAAATAAAAGATCTGTGGGAAAATATCAGAAATGTTCCTTTTCGTCTCAGCCAATGGAGGGGCGTGTCCGTGTTTGATTGACAGCAGCTGGCAATAAATAAACACTGTTAAGGCCACAAGAGTAGAGGAGCAATGGATCATAAAACTCATGGGAGCCCGGATTTGAGTCACCGGTCTTTGATCAGATCAGCACAATTTAAACCGCTCTGAAGTCAGTGCAAACCATAATAATGTGTTAGTCCTTCATAGTGGGTTTACATAAAAACACATAAAAACATATAGTTCAAATGATTATGAAATAAAAGGTTGTACTTTTCATTCATAAAAAATCCTTGTCGTTAGTAGTTTTAATGATATATTATAAGTTGCTTAGTGCCACCGTTAAGAAGTTAAACAGATCATAATGTTTCGCTAATATGTATTTGATATTTAAGTGTCTCACTAAAACTACATTTCACAAGATATTTGAACACATCATGATGACCATAGAATTTAGCTTTGGCCAATACTCATTTCACTGAATAGAGCCTGAACGCACCATAATGTAAGTAAAGCATCACCTCTAACATAAGCTGTAGAGGTGATGCTAACGTTACTAACTCTCCTCCTGTCCATTTCAACTGATTTGTTGTTCACAATGTAACATTATCCGGGATCGGCGTCTAGATCGCATGAATGCCAATCTCTAGATCCCATATGTTATATTGAATATTGTCCGTCATTAAAGCTTTATTTCACACTCTGATGGTTTAACTGTGTAATAATCCGCAGTTTACATGCGCGCCGAACCGTGAGGGGGGATCCGTATGGGCCCCGGATCGACAACGGTCCGTTATACTACAACACAAGAGTGCAGGGCACACACGGTTACAAGGTTGAGCTGCAAGATGCAGTTTGTATTTTGGCTACAACAGGAAAATAAACAACTATATTATATGTGGAGAGTGGAGGATGAGGGAAGAAGCTGCTCTGTGTGGTGGTACGGCAGCTGATACCTCTGAAACGCTTGCCAGACGGCAGCAGTGTAAACAGGCTGTGGCTGGAGTGGATATTGTCTATTTTATCCTTTGGGTTTTTCGCAGGCACCTCTTATCACCAATATCACTGATATTCAGTATATGGGAACCAATGATGATCTGAACGTGTTCGGCTATATCGGTGAGTTGTACTGAACACTGACTTTAGCATGAAAGCTGATGTAGGTTGTTCAAGGTCTGTGGAAATAGACTACTTTATGCAAATATTTGGTTTGCTGATGGGGAAGAAGTTCTACATCTACATCTTGTATAACGGTCTTCCGATAGCAATCTCTCATCATGTAAGCAATATATAAAACATGAACATTTTCCATTTTGGTTCCAGACCTCCAATCTTTAAATGTGTAATATGTATTCATTGGCTTCCTAGTATTGCTAGTATGGTTGATAAGGAGATGAGTAACGTATTTGTTTTTTAAAATATTTCTTCTGATATGAGCAGTGTTTGGTTGAGCGCGGCTGCAGATAATTGAACATCTCTGACCTTCTACAAACTATTTTACTAAACTATCTAGCTGATTCCTCTGCTTGGGGATATGATGTGCAGCCTTGACAACAGATTATGTGTGAATGGTTATGAACGGCATGATGCTCAAAATATGACAACGTGCTCTGTGTCTGATTACAGGGCGACAGGTCAGTGTCATCTATTTGTCATTTCAATCATAGCAACATATTCACATAAACATAAACAAAGCAGCCAACAGCCCTGACTGTAAACTTGTTCAGTAGTTATGGCAACATAATAAATGTCTATCAGCATTGCAAAGTACACACACGTGTTTCTGTGTATGTGTGTGTGTGTGTGTTGGCTTGATCTTCCACTGAAGCAACAAAGGTACTCGGTCACACACTCCGTCAGGGAAATGAAAGCATACAAATGGCGATGCTTGTGTAGCTGACCACACATAGAAGCCCAATGTGTGCACCACATATGATGTATGAATGAGAGGGAACAAATCCTAACCAAGGTTTTATACTGTATGCAGGAAAATAATGTGGTCTTAAGAAAGGGTATTCATCTCAATACACAAAAGATTACCCTCCAAATCACTCTCACAAATTTAAACTATCGCCTTGGAAATAAACTGCTAGTAAACATGGGGGGGGCATAAATGTGTTTTTATTCCAACACTAATTCTGTTGTGTTTGAATTACGCAGACCATTAGCACCAGCAAATGTGCTCCAGGCCAGTGTGTCTGTGTGTATGTGTGGATTTGCAAGAGTGTTCAACGGTGTGTCAGTAGTATTAATAGGGGGATGAGAAGATGCAGTTGTTTCGTTTTCTGCCTGTGCTGCACATTCACTACCTTATCACTTCAAAACACTCTGGTTTGGCTCTGACAACTCAAATGAGCTAATTGCCTTAGTCTTTCCCTCCCTCTCTTTCGTCCGCTATTCTTCTTCTACGCATACACAACTCCCTCTCTCTCCCTCTCTCTCTCACACTCTCTCTCTCTCTCTGTCTCTCGCTTTCACAGCTTCTAAATGCCTTTCTTTAATTTGGATTCTAAGAATTGCACCTTGTCCTAATTGCCTATGCAGCTGAGTCATACCCTTTTACTTCAAGCTGTTTTCTTTTAGCTACTCCCTCCAAGCATATTGCTCATTGTCTTTAAATCCATTATATATTCTTCGTTTAACTACCTATGCCATTTGTTCATCTTATATATCTATATTATCTATATTATTTGGCCGCATATGTTGTATTCCTTGTCTTCTTCTTGCCTCTCCCTCTCTCTGAACCTCCTTTTTGGCCTCTCAGCAAGTGAGGAAGGATTATACCGTGACATAGAGCCATGGTGCAGTAGAGGGGGATTTGGGGACGCCAGGCTCTCTGTCATCTCAGGACTCACTCATATGCCTCTATGCTCCAATATTGTGCCATTGACTCATCAATCTAACACAGAGCAGGGAGAGAGAGAATTAAGGGGGGAATGGGTGTGGGTGGCTGGGCACTGGTTTAATTGACAGAGCAGTCCCTTAATGTTTTAACAAATGTTTTTGCTAAATAATCTAACTTCTTGAAATATTCCATGGCATATTACCTGGATATTAAATGGCAACAGAATGGAGGCATTGGGGTGTACTGTTTGCTAATGTGTTACATGCAGTGCTCTACTGCATAGATAAAATGTCTCTGGGTGGTAAGCTCTGAGTAAATCACATTAATTTTTAAAATATCTATGTAGCCTTCAGTGTAAATTAGGGAACAATGATTGTTAGGAATGTTGTATTGTGTAGGTCTCATCACTTGACTGCCAAACACAGTGGTGTTAAAAACTCCACGTCCTTGCCAAACTACCATCCATATTATAATTATTATGAAAATTGATCAATGCTTATGAATGAAACAAAATATAACGTAACCGCAAAATAAATCATAACTGCCTGCAGGAGGGACATTATAGCGTAAATAAGATACAGAGACATCTTATTCAAACACCTACTTTCTTACCATGTGAAATAACTATGTTGCATAGTTCAGAGTTTTTATGAAATAAACATTGCACACAAGGACACCTGGAGTGGAGGGAACACTGGAACAAGTGTGGGAGGAGTGATACCTACATGAACAATCCTGGAGGTGATAAAGCTGAAATGAGTTAATCATCACCCAGTGAGTCATATTTATCCGGGAACCAGTCCTTTCTCAAGGTGAAGTAAAAGGCGAGAGCCTGCAGACACCTAACCTCCCCTGGGTACCTTGAGCTGATGAGCAAGTGGAAAGACCTGAAGAGACCTCGGTAGACTCTGACTTTGGCCCAGATCAAACTAATAGTCAGATAGATCTCATAAATAATTCTGGAAGAATTCAACAAATAGTTTATTTAACTGGGCCAAGTCAGCAAAAAACTTCCAGTGGCCTAAAATCTGAACGCAGTGCAGACCTTTAGTGGAGCTATAGGATGCTGTGTTCCATCCTGAGTCATGTGGCGTGGTTAGGTTGTTCCTAGATTTGGTTGCTCAACCTTTGATAACAAAATGCAAACTGGCCAGGAGGAAAGATCTGGAGTACAAATGGGCAACAGGGCTGAAGGTCATTGCATTGTAACGCACCTCTCTCATTTGTGTTGATTGCTTTAGGTTTCCTTAGCCTCTATTGCCCTGCTTACTGTGCAGAAGGAGTGATACTGGCTTTGCCCTCAATATATGAATATATAAAACATGTTAAGTGTCACTATATATCTACTGACATAATTCATTAGCTTAGGCAGTGAATCATACAGTATTAGGCTAACTGTTGCTCATGCTCTCATGGTTGGTCTGGCCAGGTTTCTCTTGGGAGAAACTGGCTTGGGCCTGTTAGAATTAGACTGGAAATCAGGCCAATGGCATCACTTCAGAGACTGTTATACAAGTATACTGTATAGCCAGCAGTCTGTGTCATCATTATATACTGTACGTGGGCTTGAGCAATGTTCAACAAAATAGTCCTCACTGCAACTTATTACACGAGGACTGCAAAGATGTACACAGCTGCCTGGGTGGACAGGCAGATATAAGACGTCCCATCTCCATTGCAATATTGCTTGGTTGATGGTGCATTGTTATGACTTTTTATGTTGTCCTTACCAATGTACGCCTGTCCGTGCGTCCGGTCCATTCTTATGAACATGAAATCTCAGGAACTCCTCTCGGGAATTTGGTTCAACCACTCAAGGATGAAATGTGGTGTTCAAAGGTCACTGTGATGTCAGAAAACACATTTTTGATCATAACTCAACAATGTACTAATTATGAGCATTTCATACAAATGTCTAATAGGATACATTTATGAAGTGATGACATTTTGAACAGACATGGATGTAAACTGCCACTGCGGCGGAGGCATACAACTGCAAGTTGAGAAATCTAGTTAATAAACAAAAGAGAGATTATGTGTATGTAACATGTGTACCTGTCTGTGTGTATACTGTATGTAGGTAGGTCGGTGTAGGTGTGCTAGAAATAAAAACATATTTATTCTTGAGGCTCATTTTATTAGTAATTCTGTAATATACATAATTATCCAGCAGTAATGTTTGATATGAATGATGATTTGATTCTTGAACTTTGTAACCGAGCAGATGACCTCATTAGATAAGCATTTTGCCATATAGATGTAAACACAATCTATCAGGAACATTGTATGGAGCAAAACACACATCCAAGGCGTCAGACATCGCCTGATTTGAGTATTAATCTTTACCATGGCGATGGAGACACACACACATCGTCACCCCCCCCCCCCCCCTCCTTTGTTTAGCTGCAAGAGTCTTTGCTCAGACACTATGAATCACACGCCAACACAGTCCAGAAAAGAACATTCTTGCGCACAGTGTGCGTGCGTGGGGCCGACTGTGGGTCAGTGGTTAGCAGGTCCGTCTTTCAATCAGGGTTTTTTTGGTTCAATCCCCACCTTAGTCGATGTGTCCTTGAGCAAGACTCTTAACCCTGAATTGCTCCCCGTAGCTGTGTCTACAGTGTATGAATGTAACATGGTTGTAAGTCGCTTTGGATAAAAGCGTCAGCTAAATGACATGTAATGTTCTGTGTGTGTGTTTGGGGAGGGAGTGGGTGGTTTGGGATTGGGAAACTTTCTTATAAGCAGGTTAGGTCTCCCAGTGGCATCAATCCTGCTACAAACTGCTTTGATCAGTTTGTAGTCTCAATCCAATTTAAGAGGTCGCCCCGAGCAAGAATGTGTATGTGTGCAATTTTGTTTCTAAACTGAACTGGTGTTTGGCCCATGGCCGCACACACACACACACACACACATACATATATATATATATATATATATATATATATATATATACACACACACACACTAACTCATTCACTTTGCAGTCTTTGCTGTGGGGAATGAAGCATCATTGATATTCCAAGTTGCTGCTTGCCACATTCAGGAAATAAGGACTTGCTCATGAAACACAGCCAGCTCTTTGTACTTGCCTCTATCTGTCTGTCTGTCTGTCTCTAAAATACATGCATGCAGCCAACACAATATTCAACCACTTATTATGAATGAGTAACAATGTTCAATATGTATTGTTCTAAAACTGCAGCTGATCAGATTAGCATTTTACCCCTCCTAAAAAACACAATATAAAATATTCAGCTTCTGCGAGGAAGAGTCATGGGAGCCCTGAGAGTGTGTATTCATGTAGCACCCTGGGAGAGCTCGCAGGAGCTCGTTGGAGGGAACACTTTACAGTGCACAGCAGAGCTCATCAGCTGAATATATTACTCTGCTCCTGAAGGCAACGCTGTTCACTTTGGACTCCTACAGAGTGAACACTGCTGATCAGCAGGGCACACGCACACACACACACACACACACACACACACACACACACACACACACACTGATTCTCTCTCCCATTTCACACCCACCCACACCTCAACCTCTCTACCCCCCGAGCTGCCCTTTCTTCCATCTCGTTCCCCTGCCCTTAATGGGAGGTGGAGAGGATGTTAATGGGCAAGAAAAGGTCAAGGACATCAACTCATGTGCTGCTTAGGCCACAAACCACTTTTTAGCAGAAAGACGACACTTGCTAACAGGAGCCAGGTACCGCAAAGAGTTGGTAAGGCACATGCATGCAAAGACAGTGTGGCAGGTACATGGATGGTTAGTCAGCTTGAATGAGACTGGAGCTTGTGTTTTAGCTGGTTTAAACCGCTTTGAGAAGTGACTGTGCATAGCTTTAAGAAAAAAGTGCTGATACAGGTCTGAGTTTCCTGATCCAGTAATCAAAGCACACACCCAATTTATTAAAGCCAGCTTAGAGCACCTCTTATCTTATCACGCCGGGAGTTTTCTGTTTTTCCCTTCTGAATTTCATTCTTCATTGTCTAGCCGCATGATCATGGAAGGGGAAAGACAAAAGAGTGATAGAGACAAACTTTACACCACATGTAGACAACCTTGCTAACAAGACTCATGTATCTCAGTTAACCAAAACAATATCAATCTCATTTTAAAATATGCAAAGCAACGCTTCTCACAATAACAATGCCAGGGGGCACACACAATAACTGGCATTTGCTGACAAATAGACTTAATTGAAATGCAACTCCCATTTCTTGATATTAACTTCCCTCTCGCCTAACACACGCACACACACACACACACACACACACAAACACACACACACACACACAAACACACACGCACACACACAAACACACACGCACACAAACACACACACTCTCTATCTCTCTCTCTTGTTCACTCTTTTTGTCTTTTTATAAATGATAAGGTTTGGGCTCTGACTGACAGACGATTGAGCCTCCCTGCATCCTCTCCCCCTCTGTTCCTTTCTGTCTCTCCTGCTCTCTCATTTTCTGAGCTTCTCTTTGCTCTCATTCTGCCCATCAGCATTATAAAGCCTGATACAATGTACACACACACACACACACACACACACACACACACACACACAAACACACACAGGCAGAGAGGGAGGAGACATTAGGAGGAGAGCAGAGGAGAGGAGGCCTTGAGTCTTAGCTGACACCATGTCTCTAAGCTACTGTAACTGAAACACTTTTTTAGATGATCTGCTTCCTAATAGGGAACTTGAACATCACCATGGATTCACTGCTGACAGGACAGAAGAGGAGTCTTCACAAGTATATCTTCAGACAGTAAATTCAAAATGTTTGACAAAATACAAATATAAAACTCACAAGATTCTTGTGCCGTTGGAGAAAAGAGTGTAATATGACATTACATCTAAGAAGTCCATGATTTACATTTTTGCCATAGTGAGCACATTGCAATAATCCAGTGGTTAAAACAGCTGTATACAATACTTTGTTTTAAATAGTACTCATACACATCGAAATAGTACATGGGACATTGCATCATGATTCATGGGATGACTGTCCACCATAGGTATTGTTTATAATTGCCACCAATGGGTAGAAACTGGTTGTCAGCTGTGCAACGCCTCATAACTAATAACTAACGTTAGAAAAAGGACCAAATGGACCAGGGAGTCTGGCATCACTTTCCACACATCAGTATAGAGTAGTAGATGAGACAATATTTTTACATTTGGGTCAACTATAACTGGACGCAGCAACGAGCTGCCTTGGCGCATGCCCCCATACCTGACCTACCTGACCTATAACAACAAAAGGTTAGTGAACAAGGTCATGTTACTGTTGGCTGCCAAGTAACAGAACAACTGCGTTATAATTCAAAGTTATTGCTGATTGCTAGCTCTCAACGGTGGAGATCTGTCAGTGAAAGATGTGTTATAGTCAGAGAACACACTAATATGGCTCAAAGGTATCGTTTAGTAACATTCACTTTATATCAAAGTCATTAATACCACCCTTACGTTTGACTACATGCTAAGCAACTTCCCACATCCATGATAAAGATGCTTTGAATCCAGTAATCAGTCATCATATATATTATCTCATGCTGATACAAATGCAATGTAATCCATGCCTTGAGCAGGTAAAGGAATCCAGTTAGAGAGAGGAGATTTGTATCTGAGCAGTGCAGGCCAAGCTCCGCATTATTATAGGTTATGTCCATAACGTACCTTGTGATGAGAAGTATAGACAATGTTGACAGGTCCGTCAGACGTTCTGCTGATGGCAATAGCATTTCCAAACAAAACTTACTTCATCAAACAAAAAACACTCCTCATTTACAGTGAGCAAGGCCCTCGAACCTCTCCTCTCATAGTCAAAACTAAACACAGAAAAAATGGCAAAACAGGAAGTGACTCACTGTAAATACCTGGCTATGGGACATAATACGACATCTTTTTAGGATTTCTACAGATAATTCTCAGTGTCGTAAATTTCAGAGATATTCAATACAGTTTTTACTGTTCAGGCAACATTTAAAACATCTAATCATTGTCTGCAATCTAATTACATGATTAGGATATTATTTATCTGTGACTGAAAGCATGATTTCTTCTCTTGGAACTTCTACCAGAGCTTTTTTAAGTCCATTACTTTAAATATGAAAACAGTCCCAGTGTATCAGTTTAAAAAAAGGACAACATAAGCATCTTTTGCTACAAGAGTCAGTTTAAAACTGGACCCAGGTAAGATGGTCGATATGTGTTTCCAACCTTGAATGGCAGGTGACTAAAACATGTCACATCTGCTTCATATATATTACAGTACTTATCTCCACTAGTCACTTGGAGTGCATTACCTCCCGTCAAGCTAGGAAATTAACCTGGAAACTGAGAAATGCTAAGTAGGACATTTAGATTCCGCATGACTGCACAGGATCATATGACTCATCTGGCTGAATTAAAGAGTTACATTTTAACTTCTCAGACGTCAGGCTGTCAGGCAGAATATTCATTTCAATGAAACCTTTACTGGCTTTATGAAAGGTTGATGGCATTTTTTTTTTACAGGGACTATGACACACAACATTTATTGTTGTTTGCCCAGACAAACAACAATAAATGGGCTGAAGCCTACGAGGCCAGTTCAGACAGACAACTGGAATCGCCCTGCTACACTCGCAGGTACTCAACTGGCAATAAGACAGTCTGTTAAACCTGACACTCACTGCTCACTCTTTTAATCCCTTTAATGCCTACGCCGCCGCTTCAGTGCTCAGTTTGTAAACACTGCTTCTCCTTCTGTTGCTACTGTCGGTACGAATGCATAACACTCACATTCACAAACCCCTCCACCATCCGAGCATCCACTTGTAACCTGCCGAGTTTGGCGAGGCACCAAATATCAACTCCATCCATTCTGTATTCACACATTACAGTAGGGTGTGAAGTGGTAGTGGGAATAGGAAAAAGGGGGCTTATGTTTGCGTGCTGTGAGTGTGAATGTCTAGAATAGAAGATCGATATGTTCATGAATTCTACCCTGCGTTTGGAATGATTCAAGATCCTTATACACAAACAAAAAAAGGGTATACAATTGAATGAATAGATTACTCAACTGAGCCTTTGCTTGTTCCTGAGAATTTATCAAATAAATGTCTTTTCTGCACATTTGGTACGATAAATATGATGAATGTGTGTTCCTGCCGATCAGAGCAACAAGACAAAGTTACAGGTAAACCTACATACATGTTAAATGTACATCACCTCACTTTGGTCCAGGCTGAAATAGCTAAACACTTAGTGAATATGAAATAAATAAATAAAGTAAATAGATTTTCAACCATACATTGCTCCCAGAGCATGATCTATTTTCGGTGGTGATCTCCTGACATTTCCTCTCGGGTCAACATGAGGTTGACATTTGTGGTTTTGAGTGAATTGTCTTGACAACTATAGGATGGACTGCAATGAAAAATGGTCCACAAATGTATGCCCTGTAATAACGTTGGTTGCATCACACATGTCTGTCATGTTTAATGATTAGTTTTACTGTATTTTAAGTCTTTTGAATTGTGTCGTTTCTTGACTGTGTCGCTGCTGTTTTTCCTCATTGTTGTCTCTTTATTGTCAGCGTACTTGCTCTCACGCCATCATTAGGTCAAAGTCAAACCAAATACCTGAAAAACTAAATATATTTCCATCAGCTGCAGCTGTACTGTATGTCGATGGCAAATTATATATATTCATAAGATGAACATAGTTAACATTATACCTGCTGCATATCAAAATGTTAACATTGTCATTCCGAGACGTAATGCTGACGTAAGCATTTAGCTCTGAGCACCGCTGGGCCTCACATTGTTTTGAGGCTTGTTACTTAGACTGAGTCCTGTTGTCGTGTGAATATAAAATCAATGTTGCTGGTTAAAATCGTGGTGAGAATCACAAACTGTTTTCTTGCCAAGAATGTATGCAAATACGAGGAATGTCACTTGGTGATAGGTAAATAACAAAAAGGCATAATTGATAATCTAAATATGAAAATGTACAATAGAATATGAAAAACAAAAAATCCTTCAAAACAAAACCAGTAATTTATAATCTCTCTTGTGTGTTGCTCATTGTTTCTGTTTTCCGTTATATTTGTCTGGTTTAGCTCTTGTGTAATAGCACATTTTTCCGCTCCAGCTACACACTGAACTGTGAACATCGAGTGTTACTCGAGGAGTTCCTCTCACTCTGATTTCCAAGTGACTTGTTGATGTTAACCAGCAAACAGCCACAGTAAAACCCTCCCACACACCAACGAGAGCTGTAGAGTGCATGTTTTATTTCTTCAGGTGAGACAAAGAGGGAAAGAGAGAGAACCCGAGAGAGACACTGACGCAGAGTTTGGAGAACTGTGTGACTGTGTGTATCGTGATGAGTGCTGCTGTGCATGCCGTCACTCCAAGTTCAGGCTTGTGCTGCTGTTTTTCTGCTGCACTGCAGAGGCCTGCGCCGCCTCTTGCTCACAACTTTAGACTGGTTTCCCCGGCAACCAGGGTGTCTGCACATGGAGAGCAACCAACTTCCCCAGATGAGAGCTTTTGTCAGTACAGTCACGATCACTAGGAAAGAGGGAGCGGGAGAGAGAGAGAGAGAGAGAGAGAGAGAGAGATGGGAGAGCACAAAGTTTACCCTTACCCATATATCACTTATCAATTTATGCCCCTCCAAGATATATATTTGGCCAAACCCAAAAAACAACATTAAAAAAACTTTTTTTCAAAAATCCTATAAACAAAAACATTTATTTTTATTCAAGCATGTTATAGTGTTCAGACAGTAATGATTTGTTTTATTATATTAATTAAATGCTAGTAGGTCTATAATACCCCAATAATACTCCAACTGAAACAGGGTGTACTTGTATATTTACCCATAGTGTTGAAAAAAGGCTGCAACAGATCACAAAACTCATTGTCTAGATCAAATCAGTTTTGAGTGATGGATCGGATCAGCAGGAGACAGTGTTGAATGAGTTCTGTCTGTGAAACCTGGTTTTTGTATCCCTGTATAATGACCATGTTTAAATTAATACAACTTACATGATTATAGATTATGATTTCATGTATGTTATTTTCATGTAGCAAATGGGATGGGATGTTGTTCCATGTTTTATCAAATTCTTGTTCGCATAATTTTGTTATAGTTTTGCAGTCTGACAAATCCAGATATGTAGAAGCTGGCATGAAAGTAATTGGGACAAATGAAAAAAACAGATATATTTTTTTAATGATCTAAAAATACTCAGGTGTACTTCCGCTACATTTTGTTTATTTCCTTTGACTGTTTTTGTTTTATTTGTGAAGTGAAGATTACTGCTACAGTATGCTGCCTAAATAGTCCTTTGGGTATATTTCCACTCCCATTTCACCTCTACCCTCCCACCTTCCTCTCTATTTTACTCTTCTTGTCTTACTCCCCTGTTTGTTTCTCTACTGCTGTATTTGTCTAGATGTATGACTCACCAGACTCGAGTGCAATTAAGCTTTTCTGATTCATTCAAAACATTCTCTCTCTCTCTCTCTGTCCTACCACCCACTCTCATTTTCTATTTCTCAATAGTGTTTTGTTGCCCAGCCGACCTCTCCTCTTATGAATAATAATGAACTTTCCAGCGCACACATTGGTCATTCAGATCCATCGCTTGATGAAGGCAGGGCAGTTTGCTGTCTCTTTAATATAGTACTAATATGATTATTATCATAACACTGTGGCAGCAAGGGGATGATGGCTGTATTTGTATTCATATTGTACTTGGTCATTTGGTGGCCTGATAGAACATCCATGTTTGTAGGCTAGTCATTACTGCTACTCATACACTCGTTACTCTTCATTACTGCTAACAAGGACATGAGAACCCCTGAGAAAGACACACACACACACACACACACACACACACACACAGGCACACCTCCAACAAGAGAGGGCTGTTTTTTGTGATTAGGTTGTGGAGTATGTGTGAGTGTGTGTTCAACTTCGCCGTTGTGATGTCTGAACAGGTAACTCTAGAATGTTTCCCGTGCCCTAGGTCCCAGCAAACATAACAAGGTTAAATGTTGGCTTACGTAATTGTATAAATCTTGATCAATCTAAAGTGTCCTCTGTGCTCTGATCTATAAAGGCAGCCGAAGCCACATTGTCTTCCTTAGCTCAGATAGGCACTATCTTAAATTGTGACACAGAAACAGAGGCAAGTGGACATGATCAGACAGACACTAGTAGATAAAGATCACCTCTCTGACACGACCTCTGCCAATGACACACACACACACACACACATATACACACTCATTGTCTCAAGCACAAACATTTTCACAGCCAAAAACACAAAAAGCTGTAGACGCTGTTTACAGCGGCATCAGGTAAATAGGCTTTTGAGTTTGTGTACATACACATTGGCTCAAGAGAGCAGCCAGAGTGAAGGAAGTATAGATTCAGCCTGAAAGCAGGTTTCCATGTACAGACGGGCCTAAAGTGTAGTCACTGTGATCATGGTGGCTTCAGGAGCTTTGGTTGCATAGAGCAATTTAAATTAACATTAAACATTGTTGTCGACATCTTTAACATTCACAGTATTTGAATACAAGTTGTCGCTATTACCTGTAAATAATAACTATTTTATGTGTTATGTGTGTCCGCTATTCACAAACAAAGAAAGGTAAGACAAAATCTGATGATTATGTTAATGCTATCCATTTAGAGGATGCTTTAATCCGAACCATTTTACAGTACAAATTGTTGTGTCTCTTCACAGGAAAATCACTATGTCGGCAAGTGTTGGTCCATGGTCTGCAATGGCTCACAAATGTTAAGTGTGTCCCTTAGGTCTGTCAATCAAAACTGGTAATTTGCAGCTTGGATGTAACTACATTAACTTAAGTACATCATTCAGTACACTTTTAAAGGTAGGTATACTAGTACTTGAGTCTTTTCTTATCATATCACTTCATACTTCCAAATAAAGATTTTTGCATGCAAAACATGCACAGAGCTTTAAAAATATGATGAAAAAATGTGCAAAAACATTTTATTGTTCACCTTGAGGAATTTGTTTTTATTTATTTGAACATTTTTTTTACCATTGGTTGGACAAAATAAGCATTGTAAAGCTTACACATTGGAATATGGGAATGAATAATCAGCTAAATGAATTGCTGATTAATTTATAATGAAAACATTATGAATTGAATCTCTGTTTAGAATAGTTACATTTTTGCTCCACTTAAAACTAATTTTAGCAGTAAAATCTTTTTTATATGACTAACAATAACCTAATGATATAATAACAGATAGAAGGACCACTTTTCTGCATTTCTGCACTTGTACTAATACTACTTTTCTTTAAATAGTACACTTTCCTGATACTTGCATACTTTTACAGCATTTTATGTTGTAACACATTTTTTCAGTGCAGCATAGCACATAGCAGGCAAATGTGGCAATCACATCAATACAAATCAATTTCTCACAGCAGCTGCTTCCCTCTGACATTCGATGATTGCTCAACGTCAAATCGTGATTGCCCAGCTCCCCCAGTCAAAGGACCATGTTGGGGTTGGGTAAGAGAACAAGACACACTTTTTCTGAGAGGATGCATTACTTTTTAAGTAGGAAGGGGCACTTAGATCATTATTGACATGTTGAAGGGGCTTCCTGAAAATGACTACAGGGTCAGTTCATCTTACAACCTATCATTTCATGTGTTATCAGTTATCACAGCCATCATCCTTGCCCCCTTCATTACCATTATGGGCTACAAGGGCTGACTTCATTCAGCCAGATGTGGAGAGGAGACGGGGGGCGGGGGGGGGCCTTACTGTTAGGGGAAGATGATGCCACAGCTGTCCTGAATCTAGCACCAGTGAATAGATTCCAAGATAAAAGCACCCAACAATCCATCCAGGGAGAGCAGGGCTTCCACCAAATCATTCCAATCCTGACATTTTAGGGCCAGTTGTCCATTATGTTAGAGTTATTGAAGAAGAGGGAATCAGGAATGAGGTCATGACTGCTCTTTTATAGAGACATCCCTCGTTGGTTTGAAAGGCTTATCCTCATCAGCTGGTCATGTAGTCCATCTACATGCAAAGTCAATCCTGTGTAGAGTGTGTTAGAGATTGAAGCGTGTATGATATAGAAGAGCACAAACAGAAGAGCATATTTATTTTAGCGTGGAAACTGTAAGAAGTGGTATAATAGCATAAAGCCACTAATGCTAAAACAACATAAGAAAACAAAACATTGAGCCTATCCAGAGAACGCACACTTATCAAAACAAAAAGCCTCCCAAAGGGGTTTTTCAAAGAGCAGAATTAGCCAGATTGTTATTATCAGCCATCAATATGCATGACTAAGTATAGTCAAGCTAATATTCACGTTTTGTGAGATGAAAATCAGGAGCACCAGGATCTACAGAATAGTATCAGTAGTATTGTTGTTTTTGTAGTTATCTGGCTTTTGCAGTAATCCTGCTTTGCAACAAACACCTCTCAGCTTTACCATTAGTTCACAGCAAAGCTGGGCGAAGTGTGACAAGACTGTAGTCTTTAACCTAACATGACAAATCATTGCATGCAGGTCACGCTTTTTCAGCCATTTTAAATGAAGCTGACCTTTTCCTTACAGTCGCTGATTGAAGTGATCGCCTGATTGATTACCTGTTGTTGACTTGGTACGCTCATTAGATCTGTTATTGTTCTCTAGAAAAACAGCATTTTGGATGAATTAATTTGTGCTGCCATAGGTAATCATTTAATTAGATTTCAAGCTATTAGTTCATTATTAAGTTTGTATTTTGTGTCTACATGTTTAATTTTACAAAACAGATTAGAATAGTTTTGTTTGACAGGGTGATTTATTAACCAAAGATAATTGTGGATCCTAAGGCTAGACCATTTTAAAATAAGGTTTATAAATATAGGGGTGATATATTGATTCGAATGCAAGTAGATTGAAAATGAGGAGCATCAATACTGCTGACATGTTCTCATATTTTTGACTGTCACCACAGTGCCTTGGAGGGAATTCAATACACTATTTCAAATGACAAATAGAGAGAATGGACATCAAGCATTCTCTAAATGTGTGGGTGTAGATGTTCTACAAGAAAGATTTCCGTTTCTTTGTTGATGTGAGCAAAAACTAAGAAAATTCAATTTTATATCCCAGAACTTTCAATCATATCTCTGTGATTCAATATAAATGTTCCATTACACAGTGCTGTAGCACAGATAAGAAGTAATTGACAAGAATTGAACTGTAAGGACTATTGAGCACACTCATTATTTTCGATGACCTGACCCCCAGCGTGCCCCGACCACACCCCCAGGACACACATACGCCCAGGATCCAAGGACCCAACCACACTGTTACTTTGGCAACTGTTGGAGCCAACCCAATCACACTGCCTCAAGGGCTGACACGGATCAGTGTTGGTGTGTGTGTGTGTGTGTGTGTGCATTGTCTTGTGTATGCATGTCTCTGCCTTTGCAGTCTATTGATTGAGGCTGGACAGTTATCTTAGTTTGTGTTTATCATGGTGTTGTTGGAGGACTCACATTGGCCTACTTCTCTCAAGCCTGCACCCTGTTGACCATTTTCCTCAGATCTTTTTTGTTGTGTATGTCTCTGCCTCTCAAAATAGGCAAGTGCACTCTGAGGACAACTAACAGTGTAATGTGTTCCTCAATATCGGTTAGAAAAAAATACCACACTCAAATACTTTTGACCTTCAAAAACAGCAAATCACAAAGGGAGATTGTTATGCGGGAGATACAAAGATAGATCAATAGGAACAAAATTATCTATTTGGCTCTTTAAAGAAGCTCAATAGAGAACTCAGAGCATTGCCTCCACACAGTTCTCAAAATGGAGCGCGCTGAATCTGTGGGCAGCAGTTAACAGCACCAATATTGCAAACAACGACAACAGTGCTGAGATAGCTAAGCGTTTTTACCTGGGGAAACAGAAAGTGGGAGCTAGGCTTGGGTGATGTCAGGGCTGCATAATTAGCGGGAACTGTATTGAGCACAGTGCAGTGCGGTCGCCATTACCTAGCAAGTGGGGCACAACATGTGCACTAAAATGGTTGTAAACAAAGCACAAGGAAGCTTGGATTACGACACACAGAGGGAGAGCGACTTCCTTCTCTGCTCAGGTAGACTTTACTCCACTATATCTTTACATTGCATTGTTATCTGCTATATAATAATGCTCAGTGAAGATCAATATATAAAGAGCCATGTAATTCTTTATGAGGGACATACACAGCTGCTTCAGCCATAGCCACAAAAAAAACGCAGCCCGTGGGGTGCCAAGTAAAAAAGAATAAACTGGTTCAACTTTTCACCAGAGTTCCAGAGTAGTATTGTAAAACTCTGTGTAGTGGTTTCTTTTATTTATTTATTTATTTTTAGCAAACTTAAACTGAACATTCTGGATCTTATTTCATGTATCACCGGAACCTGAAGCAACACCTGAACCCCACCAACTGAACCCTGTGTGTTTTAACACTGGCTGTTTTTGTTCTAAATGTGCAAAACACAAATAGTTCAGAAAAACATGGCATCTGACTTCGGAGTCCAGAAACACAAAATCTAGCAGAGCAGTTCAAATAGAAGGCTAACGTATGGTGTACATACAAGACAATAAATGTTTGATGAATTTAATTCTTCAATTAAAGAATTTGAGGAAATTCAGAGTGAGAATAGAATACATCAGCACACACACACACGCACACACACACACACACACACACACTCTCTCACACACACACACACACAGACTGAGCGGCTTACTCGACCTGGCTCAGTACACCGTGAGATCTACAGCATACAAGAGGATAATGATCCAGAGCACATGGCTTGTTCAGGTTACTGTGAAAGCAATAGTGTGTCTGTGTGTTTTTTGTGTGTGGAGGGGCTCAATAACCATTTTCGATGTATCATTATTTATTGGTGAGGGTCCCAAAATTAGACCAATAATCAATCACCATACGGAAACATATTCTTTATCACAATCATCTGAATAGTTATTGGGATAATACAACAATGAGAACATAATACTTTTCAGTGCTAGAATATGACAGAATAAGCAATAAAGGGTAACAGGTACAGATTTGTTCCCCCTCTGCTGTAGTTTGTGACATCAAGGGAGGAGCTTGAGCCCAAGAACTTGGAAGATCTGCTGTTCATCTAAAGGTGCATTAACAGATTCAGACTGAGTTGGTGTAATGTAACCCTTACTCAACTAAAACTCTAGCTGGCCAGTGTTTGAAACAAACAAACAAACAAAGTACACAGAGTTCTCTCACATGCAGACTGTGAGCGCTGGCCTCTCAATATCTCTGTATACAGTACGTGTGTTACATGTGTGTGAGTGAGAAAGAATGAGGGACAATTAGAGGCTGATTATTCCCGGGCAAGGCTTTTATAAGCCACAGGATGCCCATTACAGATCATTGAGTTTCAGACTTAGTTAAGAATATCTTTCATAATCTAATTGGTTTGTCTTTGTAATGTCATTCAACCTCTTTTCAGGCCCTTTCTTCCCTCACTGTACATATTTCCAGGTGTTACATGTTACGTGGGATTACTACAGTTGAGGCAGAAGGGAATGTGTGTGTGGGATAATAGTAATGTGTTTAAAATGTTCCTTCCTGTATCAGTATTTAATTCTGTAACTTGACCTACCATTCTTCTACCCTCACACTTAGTTTACCATCAAGATAAAACTAATTGTTCATAATATGTCCAGTTAAAAGCCATCATACAGTCAAATGCAACAATTAATTGGCTTTTTAAATACTATCTACTAAAGGAAAGATAATCCATTTGACTTTGACAACAACTTACTGAGAAATGTGTATGAAATTTCTCAGTTTAAAATGTATTTGCAGACCATTGCACCAATTTACAAAATAAGATTTAGTTGAGTCTGCCATAAATTGTAACTCAGAAACTCAGGGCAGTATAGAGTAATCTATTTGCATAACACACAATATAGAGCACACTGCTCATGAAATTAACTGTCCAAATCAAACAAAGTGTTCAACTGACTGACGTCTCATTGTGGAAATACTGTATCCATCCATCCATTTTCAATACCGCTTATCCTCATTAGGGTCGCGGGGGCGCTGGAGCCTATCCCAGCTGACATAGGGCGAAGGCAGGGGACACCCTGGACAGGCCGCCAGTCCATCGAGGGCAGAAATACTGTATATGTATATATAAATATATATATATATATATATATATATATATATATATATATATATATATATATATATACATATATATTTTGTGTCTTAACAAAGGATGAACTATATCATTTAAAAGGTGTTTTTTAACGTGTCTCGTGTTTATTTTTTCCTGTTTTGGTTGTGTTGGAGCCCATCTCATACCGTTGGCTACTGAAGGGTTGTTCCCTCTGGATTGACCTGGTTGACGCGCTCTTGTCCAGCCTCCATTACCTTGAGTAAACTTTGATTCGAGTTGCCTCAGGTACATAATCCACAGACATGTTGCATTGTATTAAGAGTCCATTTTATTGTGTTCGGCCGTGGTACAAACCCTGTCCCTTGGTGCCAACAACTAACACACGGTTGGTAGACGCTAATCAAACTGGTATCGCGAAAGCGCTCAAGACCCTGACACCAATAGTGATCTAATTGACTGTGAACGAGTCGGACACTTCCCTGGAGGCCAAAACAGAGCTACAAGTAGAGTGAATATTTAAACTATATTCACCAGGTGACCAGAAAAACAACTTTTATGTTATGTAATGTCAATGATGTGTTTACGGCTTGTTGGGCGACCTGTGTGGCAAAAACTCTGATCATATTCCATAAATAAATGTTGTTTTGTGATATGTAATCAGCATTGCATCTGGCTGTAGATATGTAGTACTGTTTCCATAGTACATTTCATGGAGAAAATGTATATTGTATACAGCTAGGCTGAATCAAGCATATAAAGTCCTGTTTTATATTAATTTGGAAATGTCTTTATTTAAATGTGTACAGCTCAACTTGCAGTCCCAGTGTTGTTATATATACTTTAGGAACAGTGATGACTTACCTCAGTGTGTAACTAAATCTGTCAGAAAGAGGTATGAGTAAAGGGCTCCATCATTGCTGAAGAACTGCTGGAGAAAAGCAGTTAAAACCCAACTGTTCAAATGAAGCTGCTCATCGACCAACACATTTACATTGTACTCATACTGGGCAGCAACCAGGTGTGATTACATATGAAATCCTGGATTTTAGATATTTGTTTTCATGACACACCTGGTTTTATACATGATTTGATTTAAGGCGTTGAACTGAGAATGAAAAGTTATATTCTGTGCAGTATTTCTACCACTGCACACAAAATGTGGGTTGTCAGGCTCAGATAATTTAGTCGCATGCACAAAACCTTGCCTGCGGTTCAATCTGCGTCTTTTTTTTTATGACATCTCAAGGTCTAGATCAATGGGTGCGGTAACTCAGTCACTGTGGCAGTGGCTGTGTTGATATTAATCATAAGTTATTCAATCAGGGCCTCAGGAGTCACCACGACAGACTGAGAGACAGACAGGAAGACAGACACACAGCGGGTTGAATCATCGAGGGGGATGGGGCATCCGGGAGATCACTAAATCTCAAAGTGACACCCGACTTCCAAGTTCAAGCCCAGAAGTCTTTCTCATATCAAAAATGACTTTTCATATGGAAAGCATACTGCATTTTCGGTTTAAAAATTAGATGTTCCCAGACTGCTGCACACTGGGGAAAAACTGATAAAAAATGTAAATAAACATACAACGCAAACTGAATATAAGTACACGTACAAACTGTTTTCATATGATACACCTTAAACTTCTGTACCACACAGCCACCATATTCATGTATTATGTTGGGATAACATGCAACGACTGCAATAACTTTTGATACAAGGGATTGTCAAAAGATGTATTCAACTTAAATATATACATTAAGCTGTAACGTGCATTATTAAAACAAAGTTATCAGCTATTTCTTCCATATTCTGACAGGCTCTCTGCCTCTTTCCCTTTCACCTTGCCACTATCTGTCTGAGTCTTTCTCTCAGAGACACAGGGATGCTTTATCTGGGTGAAGTACACCACAGTGCAGTAATATCTCCTGAGACAGCCAGGGAGCTGATATGTATCACTTTACAAACAAGCTGTTCCTCCCAGGACTCTACATAGAGATAATGTGCTGCTTTCTCTCCCTCCTCTTTTCTCTTCTGTCTGTCTCTGTCTTTGACTCCGTATCAGACCGACTTTCTCTTTTTTCCGTGTCTGTCTGCATCTCTTTCCGCCTCTCTCTTTGTATCTATCTCTCTCTGTCAGGATGATCTCATGGGGAAAGAGGTGCGCTACCTTTCCCTGTTGGAGATTCTGCAGATATTAGCCTTCTGTGTTCTCTCTAACCCAGGATGGATTTACCACCCCCTGTGTGAGCGAGACGTGAGTCTAGGCTCTATTCAGGTAGGCTACAGTGGAATTGTACCGGTGCATTTGCGTGCATTTGTGAGGGGTGCCAGCTGTCCTGTAGTGTGTGTGTTTCTTGTGCGTCACCCGGCTTTCTCTGGCCCAGGTTCCCAGCCGTGTTCAGCATATGGTAACCATGGGATACAGGTTATAGATAAGGCTATCTATGCCACCAAATACCCTCTGACGTCATGCACCTCCTCTTGTCCCATCTTCTCTCCTCTCCTCCGTACCTAGCACACAAACAACTGCTTTTAGTTTAACCCTTCTACGCATGTTGAAAAAAGATTACACCAATTATGTAATGTGTCAAATTGAGCCACAGCATTAAATACACCAAAGGGCAAATCATCATTTCAAAAAAGCCAAATGTTTCTATGGATTCCCAAAGACTTTGGTAAGAAGAGTCAAAATAATCTTTAAAAAGTCCCATGTTGTTATATTTGTACATGTGGAGTGGGTAAACATCAACAGTACATTGTGTGGAGCTGAGTGTCAAAAACCTGAATAACTCCCGGAGACGAGTCAGAAATAGTGAAGAAAACGAGAGTTGCTTGCAGCTCTGTGACGCTTTGGTAAAGTCGGTGCTTGGAGTTAGAGGCGAATGTCAGCATTTTAACATGCTCACAATAACAATGCTAATGCGGTGATCCTAAGCAGGTATAATGTGTTGCCTGTTCTCTAGCTTAGCTAGCATGCTAACATCTGCTAACCAGCACTAAGCAGCTGGTCGTAGCTGTAGCTGGCTTTGCAGGTATTTGGTCATGAAAGTATTAGACAAAATAAACTGTTGACCTGATGATGGAACAAGGAGGGTTAACCAACATAATATTGGATTATTCTTTGATAAAACTCATCTTATCATCGACTTCAAAATATAATACATTTAAACAAGTAAAAGGGACTGGGTTGGTCAAGTCATTTTGAGACATAGATAACTTTTAAGTGACATGGTTGGAGCTTTAATCACTATTTGGCTAGTGGAAAACTGCATTTCACGGGTTGTAGGCTCATTAACACTCTAAATATATTAACTGATAAAATGTGGGTTATAATCTACGGCACAGAGTGTGAAAATAATGCAGACATAATGCAAAATATATAATTTTTATCTGTAAATCATTGTAATTCCAGTCTAGTTTTCAATTATAAACAAGGACATTAGACATACCAAACATATATTTACAGAAGCAATAGTATTACCTATATAACATCAATATCATGCCTGATTCTTAAACCGTAAACACGTGTTTGGCCACAATTGGCCAACTTTGCTATTACCATGGACACGTGGTGGCTTGTCCATCACTAGCAGGCTAGCATCCAGCTGTTAAATGCACCTAAGGTAAACACTACAGATTATTATGCGAAGGAACACTGGGTTTTGTTTTACTAAGCCCTCGAACAACATTAGGAGGAAAGAAAAAGATAGTGGTGGATCGGCCTGAGAGCATCAACAGCTGATACTAAAAACAACAATCACAATTAGTGTAACATTGCAGAGTTCAAGAACCAAATTGATTTGGCAAATTCATGTGCTGACAGCACAAACAGTATTTACCTGAGTGGAAACCGGAGGGTGGGTGCTACTGCTTCGCGACAACACTGTAGGTTGCGTTATCTGCTGTAACCGCTGCATTAAAGCATGCACAGCATGCACAGCATGGATCAAGGCTTAACCAGTTAGTTAGACATTACTTAGCTATATCTTTACTCAGCAAATAGTTGTTTGCTGCTTTATTAATGTTAAACATGTTAAAAACAGCTCCTTTATATTAACTTGATGCTGTTAGAGCCCCCATACATATGGAAAGCTCTATATGTGGCTCAATCCAAGACCAAGACATGTCTAACAAAGGGGGCCAAATCACAGTTTGCAGTATGTCTGCTGTCATTAATGAGAACAAGATCAACAAAGAACTTGTAATTTCTGACCAGAGAAGCTGAACACTTCAACACAGGTCTGCAGTAGTAGAGGAAGTTGGAGGACACGGACAAAGTGAAAAACCTCTGATGAGATCATGAGTTAATGAGTTCAGACAAAAATAGTTTGGTGCTTGACAGGGAGATTTGGGATCGAGGTGCGATTGCACTCAGCAGGAACAATAAAAATCCCCTCAATGAGTCCAGACACTGGTGGTGGTGGCTGAAGGTTCTGCTGGAGTTAGCTGGTGATGCTGATGGAGTGATGAATCTGCGAAGGCAGGTGGTGATGGGGAAGAGGAGAGTCACACAAAACAGCACATTTGAAAAGAGACGGCAGCCAGCTGATAGGCTAACGATAAGGAAGTGACGCTGAGCTCTTGGATGGAAGCGCCCAGCTGTTAAACAGCTGATTGCGTGAATGACACTTCTGACAGTGACGGCCGTAATTGAGAAGCTTGAGTGCAGGAAGCATTATAAGAGAGCGTGGACTACAAGCCTAAGCATGCTGGGATAGACTCCTGGCTGAACTTACACTCGAGCTTCATTCGTCATAGTGAAGTATGACATAGTATAGTATGTCATAAAAACGTCAACATTTCACAGTAAAATGCTGTTAAATATTCATTGTATAGCATACCATACAAATCTAATTTCATAGCATAGTGTTCCATAAAATATCAGAAATGAATGTGACAGAATGTCATTAAACTTGTATAGTACAGTCAGCCAAATACTTTGAAAAACTTTAGAATCTCATAAAAATGGCATATTGTAGTATCTCATAAAATCATAAAATGGTAAGAAATATATATATATATTATCTCATAAAAACATAGTATAGTAAAATATCGTATGTCACAGAAATGTCAGTTCGCTGTCATAAAATATGTCACATAAACTATCACTTAAAAAATGAAAATATGCAGTATGTTCTCAAAATGTTATAGAAAAGGTTGTTGTATGTATAGCATACTATACTATGACATTGTTACTGTGTGACATTTGTGATTATGTCTTTTTTGATAGGATTTCTTAAAATGACTTTTTTATTGCAAACAATGACATGTTTTTGGCAAACTATACTTTGATTTGGCATAGTATACAATACTATACTATGACATATTCACAACAATTGTAGTACATGTTATACAATGACTTTTTGATGTCATTCTATACTATTCATGATATTTACATGGCTACAACATTTTTATTTTATTTGCTGTACTATTTTAAGAAATAATTAAAATCCTTTTGATGTCTTTTACAGCAAACAATGAAACATTGTTGCATGCTATACTATAACATTTGTCATAGACATGATAGATGACTATGATTCTTAACATTGACATTTTAATAGAATATGTTTGCAGACTATGACCATTTTATGACATACTATACTCATTGTTTACTCACATTTCAGCTTCTCTCACATGTGGGTTGGTAGGTAGGTACTTTATTCATCCCCAGGGGGAAAGTTGTTGGCGAGGTGGGTGCGACTTACAGGTGCACTGAATGAGCTGATTAGGTGAGGGCAGTAGAGTGGACAGGTGGTGAGATTAGAACCAGGGCGGCACATTGAGGGGTACGTGGACGTTTGTCAAACTGCCGATACCCAAAATCAGAATTTAATGAAAGTGAATTTTATATCCATTTTGCGCAAGACATGCGCAGAATGGATATAAAATTAAATAAAGTTATCTAGCCGTTTTCTATGGCTAGCTAACTTGAAGATTAACAATGTGATATCAATATTCCACTATGACCTTACTATCAATATTCAGAATGTTATTGTAGCTAACTCAAAGTAGATTGTGTCTGAAGAATCACACATTCAAAAGTAGTTTGAAAGGGGGAGGGGATTGCTATGGTAACGTACTTGCTAAGCTGCTGGATGCCAGTTTGATGACGTTTGAATGACAGCACAGGAGAGGAGAGGGGGAAATAATTAACCCTTGCTTGATAACAACATTAATTGGCTTTCATCTGTTGTACAGAAAAATCGAATTTGAAACCGAATAATACTGCTCAAATACATATTTGTGTAAATATGTGTGTGCGCTTGCACATTTCCACGTGATCTCACTGCACGCATTTTAAACTCTACTCACTAATCGCTCTTTTTAGATAAGGTCAAAGAGTCCCGGCACAGCACTGCTCTTTAAATTGGCTCACAGCAACACACTTAAAGTAATTTGTGTTCTGCTCATTTATTGAATGGTGGCAGCACAGAAACCACTTCCTCTGGTTCTCTTCTCTCTTCTCTCGCTCTGTAACTCTGAATGCTTAGCCCCTTTGAACAATGTTGGTTGGTGGCTTTTGAACTTGAGTAAACAGAAGTATACTCTGTGACGGCCGTGTCTCCTTCATTATACCACTGTACAAGCCACACTCCTCGACGCTAACACAGACAGACTGCGCTAACATGGGACTTTGAAGTGAACTGCCGGGCAGAAATACTGACTGAAAGAGGGACAAGAATAAAAGTGCTGGGTCACATGGCTACACCTCCAACTAAAGCAAAGGGGACAGGCTATGGATCCAACTGCTCAAAGTCATTATGTACCTTGTCTATCCCTACGGCCTCAGCAAAAATGCCCTGAATGATTTTAGCTGTTAATATCATAATCAATTATACATGTGTCAGAACTAATGGCCCCAGCCGACACAAAAGGACATCAATGTTGAACTAAAAGACCAAAGGAATTATTAGAGGAAGCATTATTTCCCTAGGATACTAGAGAGGATTAAACTCCAGGGCTTGTGGGAGACTGGAATTGTTTTTCCTCTCCCTGGGGTTATCTCAGGTAACAACTATTCAAGTATTATTAAAGAGCTAAAAATGGCTCATACAGTTATAGCAACCTGAATTAAGGTGCTACGGGGTATTTGCCTGTGTGTGTGTGTGTGTGTGTGTGTGTGTGTGCACGTGCATATACAATGATTGTGCATGTGCCTTTGCATGCATGTGTGTGAACGCCCTTGGAGACTTGTGTTTGTGTGTGTAGAGAAGTGTGTGCTGACGGAGGCAGTTGGTAGTCGGGATATGCGTCTAAGAAGAAATCAGGGTGAGAAGACCTCCTTAAATGTGCACAGTGCTGCAGAAAAGAACTTTGACATTTGTGCTGGAGCACAGCAAATAAGCACCCGATAAGTAAGTCTATTTTGTCCCTGCAAACACTGCATATATTCCACTGTGTTGAGCAGCATTTTCAATGATATTTTCAGAATGCACAATCTGTTCCAAATGTGATTTGTGTCTGTCAGAGCACACGTTATCCAATAAAGTCTTTCATTCTATTTTGCAGTCTTGATCATTTCATTTCCGTGCCACTTTATGCTTTAAATGTAGGTGTTAACAGGCATGTCCATGTACACACAACATGCACTAAGGGACAGTACTCCACTGCAGGGCATGTACATCCAGTGTCATGTAGATTGACCTCTTTCTTTTCCTCTCTGCTCTCTTTTATCAGCCTCCTCTTTCATCCAGTTATTCAGTCTTTCATTATGACATTGGCTTTGCTCTCTTAAAATGTAAACAAGATTGCATTTCTTTTATGTATGTTCATGTGTTGTGGTACTGAGTGCTCTGGCCATGGTTAAAATAAGGTCAATCACCAATACTGCTCATAATCTTGCATTGTCATGGCAGATATCCACAGGCATGGCTGAGATTTATTCAGGCCCGGTTCCAGAACGAAATTATCTGAAATTAGAGCGGCTAGACTATTAGCGACAGTGCGGGCCAGCAACAGCAATGAAAAGTAGTTCAGGTGTTAGAGGCCATGAGCGTGGTTCCAACAGATTAGGCTGGAACACAGCTGAAAGAAATGTAAACAGTACTTAGTGAATACAGCGTGTTGTTCATTTTCAGAAACAGATTGCTTCATTTGCAATGGTTCCTCAAAAGCATCATCCAATCTCTTTCCAGGATATATCCAGTTCCAGTGTATCTTCTTGTGCGTCTTCTAGGCAGATATCAAACTAGCTAATGAACAATTACAGATACCTTTTGCAATGTCAGTCTCAGATCACATTTTCACTCACTGCGACCCTTATTTTGACGTCAGAATCAGAATGTTCCATGTATGTGTGCACATACATGGAATTTGACTCCGGTTACACGTACGCTTTTGTCGCACATACATATTTAAATTACAAATGACAGGATAAATATAAAGACATTAAAAACAACAGGGTAGCACCATGTATGTACAATATAAATTGGGGATGTTAGTGCAGAAAGGTGGTAATAGTGCAAGTAGTGCAGATGGAGGTGATTAATGTTCATCAGAGTGACGGCTAGTGGGAAGAAGCTGTTCCTGTGTCTGGTGGTTTTGGCGTACAGTGCTCTGTAGCGCCTACCAGAGGGGGGGGAGTTGGAACAGCTTGTGTCCAGGGTGTGAAGGGTCTGTAGTGATTTTTCCAGCCCGCTTCCTGACTCTGGAGGTGTACAAGTCCAGGATGGAGGGCAGGCTAGAACCAATAGTTCTCTCTGCAGACCTGACTATCCATTGTAGTCTGTCGCTGTCCTGTTTGGTGGCCGATCCAAACCACGTTACACATTATGCAAGCATTCCTTCTGGTTTTATACGTATACAAGGATTCTAGGATAATTATTGTCATTATGTAACACAGGGATGCACAACGAAATGCAATTAGCACATTCCCGTGCATTTTTTTGAAATTGCATCAGCAGGAATGTAAACAGCAACAAAACAATGTTCTGGGCAAAATGGCCAACATCTTCACATTACAACTTTGACATCAGGTAAACATTGTCCATCACAACTGATTATGTTAAGCACCAAGCATCATTGATGGAAACAACATCTGTGTCAAGTGCAGCTTGATCCGGGATTCCACGATGGAGCCCGGTCTCTTTAATGTTGTGAACAATCGCCGACCTCTCGTCGCTGGGTTAGGCTGAATTATCCTTCAACCTTACATTAGCCAGGAGCAGAGGGGTGGTGGAATAGCCTTAGCTTAGTCCTTGCTGTTAGCTTAGCTTCCATCTCTGCTCTCCTCCCTCTCTACTCAAGGTACGCTCCCCACTAATTTATCCAATTCCCACACTTCCTTCTCCAATGTTGATGTCATATGGCATTTTTACTCGAGTAATAAATAAGACAACAAATAGAGACAAAAATGAAGCAAAATTCACATTTGTTAGTTGAAGACCTGACGTTGAGCGAAAAAAACTTAGCTTAGCTTGTTAAGCTTCAACTGAAGCAACTTGACATCACTATCAGAAGAAAGATTATAGAATTCCTAGATTCTTCAGGTCGACATTCGCTGTTTTTCCTGCTGCCATATGTGGATCAGCAGAAAAAAACACACGGCGATCGCTACGAAGCGATCTCAAGTAAGAGCAAGTAATGCCCCAGCAAACTGTCTGCGTTCTCTAGACACTGTGTATCATGGTGCTTTAAGGTTCGTCACTGGCTGTAAAGCCCTCACTCACCGCTGCATATGCTCGAGTTGAGTGGCCATCTCTGGCAGCACGCCGTCTTATACATTGGCATATTTTTATTTATAAAGCTATCTTGGGTCTGCTCCCCCACTACATATGTAACTATCTTTAAATCCCATAGCAATTATTGCTTACGTTCCAATGAGCTTTATTTTTTTTAAGTTTGCTGCACCTGCTGCTTGGAATGCACTGCAAAAGACTCTAAAGTTAAAGGAGCTCATCAACCTTGAAACTTTAAAGACTCGTGTGAGAGAAATTGGAGCGGCATCATACCGCACTTGTTCTTGTTTTGATGTGAATCCGGAGCTTTAGTCCTGTTGCCTTATCTTTTTTTCTTTTTTTTAAAATGTATTTTATCTGTGTTATGTGATTTCTGTTGTGTCTTGTGACTGTTGCAATTTTTCTATGCTGCTGTCTTGGCCAGGCTTCCCTTGAAAAAGAGGTCATTGTATCTCAATGGGACCGACCTGGTTAAATAAAGGCTAATAAAAAAATAAATAAAAGAGGCTTTTGTCTGGGCAGAGATACAGCAGGTCATAGTAACCTTGTTTGTTTGTTTTAAGTTTACAGGACGTCTATACACCTGCTCTTTTTAATCTATATATATAGATGACCTTTCTAAAAAGTTAAAAGAGTGTATGGTGGGGGAAATTCTTATTAACCATCTGATCTATGCTGACGACTTAGTGGTCCTAAACCAGTCTGCTCAAGGTATGGTGTGCAAGGTATGGTGTGCACTATGATATCAAATTCAACTCTAAAAAGAGTTTTATCATGATAGCTAAAACCCTTTTTTTTGGGAGACCAGGAGCTAAATGTGGTGCACAAAGTTAGATATTTGGGTCACATCATCAGGAATGATGATGACGATGTGCAACAGCATGTTGCAAACTTTATGCACAAGCCAATATGCTGTGACGTAAATTTCATATGTGTACAGAATATGTTAAAACTGTTCTCTTTAGAGCCTACTGTACTCCTCTCTATACAGCCCACCTTTGGTGCAGTTATATATAGTAAAGCAAAAATGAAAAAGATTCAGGTGACATTTAATGATGCTTTCAGAATCTTGCTCAAGCTTTCCAGATGGACAAGTGCAAGTCATATGTTTGTGACTCATAATGTTACCACTTACCATGCTGTGTTGAGGAATTTTATGTACAAATTTAAATGTTGATTAAATGACTCTAAATTACCCTTAACTGAGCCAACACAGAGTACGGAGTATTTTTCTTGTTTCTGGAAACATTGAACAAGTGTTTGTTTTTAACCACAAGTGACTTTGTAACTGCAATGATTATACCCGTGTCCTCGTATTGTATTGTATTGTATATATTGTTGTTGTTATGTGCAGCTGCAGGTAACTGGACCCAAACGCCGTCAACACACTCGAAAAGGCAACTTTATTGCTCAACAGGATTTAACAGGATTCAAAACAAACAAAACCGGCTCACACACATGATCTTCAATGATCTAGACAAGACGAACCAACAAAGGGGAATGACATGAACAGGACTTAAATACAGAGGGCTGGTGCAGGTGATTGGACACAGGAGGAAACAATCAGGGACAGGGCAGACAATCACAGGGACAGGAAGTGCAGAGAAACAGAGGACACGAGAGACAAGGACTTCAAAATAAAACAGGAAACACGACACAACACTACAGATCCTAACAGTTGTTGTATTTGTGTTTGTTTCTATATGGACTCATGAGTCTGAAATAAAAGAAATATATATATTGACAATTGTTGCATCCTGTCTGTCTCTGATCATGAAGTCCTATAAATACCCAACAGTCCCATGGATTACTGTAAATCAGAGTCTCTGAGTGTTTGTGTGTGAGAGCCAAGGCATGGCTGAAGATCCTCATTGAACTGTGTCGCCCTCACACAAATTGTATTACTGTACTGTTACTGTGTTATTGTGTATGTTACAGGCCGCCGAGTCCCGTTCAGTGCTGTGTCACATAACTGCTGTAATAGTGCTGTTCCACACTGCCAAGCTTTATTGGGCTTGAATCCGCCACCACGAGTAAAGTCGCTAGACTGTATTCTATCAGGTGGTCAGTTAGTTACTGTACTTTACTGCTGCGGTGAGGATCTTCTTTGCTTTGAGTGCTTTGCTTTCTTTTCCTGGGCCACGCCACGCCCCCATTGGGTAGCAGGTCTGTCTTTCAATCATTCGGAATTGCTTCCTGTAGCTGTGGCTACGGTGTATGATTGTAAGTTGCTTTGGATAAAAGTGTCAGCTAAATTAAATGTGATGTAACGTAAAATAAGCACGCTGCCGCTGTTGTAGTTCCGAATTATAGTGACTTCACTCAAAAGAGTCTAAAACAAAAGAGTCTTGAAGTAGCCAACAGTTGTATTAAAGTATGTATATAGTCAACAAATGACTGTCAAATTAAATAAAGAATGTTCAATTGAATAACATTTAAACGATATTTATTATTATAGATTTCAAATTTAACTGGATTAATTTTAAATAATACATACTTATAAATACAGTATCTTCTCTTATTTAAAGTAAAATAAAGGATGGATTTAAAACAGAAAGCTTTTGTGACTTAAAATAAAGGACTTAAAAAAAGAAATGTAACGGAATTGTCCTGCAGCTTTAAATTCATGTCGATGTCAATGAAAAGATCCAAGATATTGTGTTCTTGTCATCTAAAAAAAGAAATGTGTGTGCAGGGACTTTATCTGTGGTTATTAAACCACTGTGTGCCACACCATAAGTTACACTTTAATATGTACTATGTAAAAAAATAGTGTATTTCAATTTAGCACATATATTTAAAGTATAACTTTCTAATACACTAACCAATAGTGGAAAGTTAAGTACAACAAGTATACTTAGTACACTTACATTTAATGTACTTTAGTGTACTTTTTTTCACCTGGGGTACTTATACTAAATACTACCATAGTTTTCTGATAGTGTTGTGTCAATGGTTTAACATACTAACATAATAACTCCTCCTTACCACTCATGAAGGCTGAAGATGACAGCGACAGGGATAGCATAGCAGCCAGGATGACAGAAAGTCAAGACCAAGATGAAAGGGATAGCCAAGGGCATGATGACACAGAAAGTGAAGGCCAAGATTTTGATTATTTCACCATGCCGAAATCAGACGCATTAGACCTCTTCTTCCGTTTTCACCCCCAACAGAAGGCAGACAAGACTGTAGTGCAGAGAGCTTTTTTTTTGCAAAGATGGCACAAACAGAAAATGGCTATCATACAGTCAAGACAAAGAAGCCGTCTTCTGTTCCCTTTGTCTGGCTTTGCTAATCCCAGAGAAAGCAGCTCTTTCATCACTGGCATGTCCAACCTCACACACGTACACCAGAGAGTTGAAGAGCATGAGAAGAGCCACCCACACAGAGGTTGCACTGAGGCATATTTCCTCAGATCCTCAACAAGCACGATCCAGGACCTTCTCATGGGACCTCAGATGTCGCTTTATAGAGCAAGTCTGCAGGAGACAACAAGTGTTGGATCGCATTATAGATGTGATGAAGTTCATCGGCAAAAGAAGTTTGAGCTACAGAGGCGAGCAGGGAGAGGCAGCATACACACTTGATGACGACACCATGACCAAGGTAACTTTTTGGAAATTATATTTTTACTGGGAAAATATGACGTCTGTCTCAAGGAACACCTAACTCACTGCATCAAAAAGAGCGAGCAGATACACCAGTCTGGTTCAAGAGGAGGTAGAGATGCCCTTGTCACTCTCCTATCCAAAACGACCATCGACTACATCATCACAGCACTCCAAGAGTTGAGCAAGTGTTGCTGCCATTTGATGACAGAGCAACAATGGCCGAGTTACAAAGCAAGCTCAAAAGTCTGGCACGACAGTGGGATAGGCTGAAGGCATCAGTATGTGAGGAGTACACAACAAAAACAGGCTCAGGAGCGCACTCTCCCAACAGCACCTGGAGGCTTTTATGTTGATGGCTATTCAAGACAGATGTTTTTCAGATGCTGGACAGTGAGAAAATCATAGACGGTGTTGCAGAAAAGAGTGAGCTGCTGCAAAAACTATGTATGTAGTGAGGTAATAATAACACATGAGTATACTGATATTGTTTTTTATTACCATGCGAGTATAATGCACCTCTGCTGGCAGAGTTAGTTTAGGTTATGTTACTTAACATATTGTTTTGTTATGCACCTTCAACAACCCTACAGACACACAATCACACACCCAGCATGCAACACTACTGATACCACTGATGTTCACATCCCATTGTATGTTCTGTTCTGTTCATTTCTACAATATAGTTCATTCTACCCTGATTCCATTTTCTTTATTGTGTAGTCTTTCTCTGCTGACATTCATTCCTTAAGGCTCTGTAGTTACACTTATAACCATCTGATACTAGCCCAGAGTTAAGCATATTCATGTAGCAAACTATACCTACCTTGGAATAGCCAATATCATTTTATTCCATGTGTCCATCCAAGCAAATTGGTGGATCCAAATGTTATTAAAAAAAACATATATGATGTAATTTCTTGTAATCATCCAAAATAATGTTAAGTGTATGGGTATTTTTCCAAGTAGGCCACTGACTGGTTGATACGTGCGATGCATTGAGAGGGGAACGCTGTGTATTGAGTGGGCCGGTCTGACAGTAACTCCCGGGCCACTTTTTTTCTCCGGTACGCCCCTGTTCACACACTCATGACGTGATTGCTTGTTACTTTTACGTAGTATGCTTGTAGATATATAATAGATGTTTTGTTTATTTATAATATTATTGATTTGATTTATGATCTGTATTGTTAAGATAAATAAACTCTGTTATAGTTTTAAAGAGCAGCTCCTGTGATTATATTTTGCCTATGCGTTGTCATAATAGCTAGTTTTTATAGTCAGACCTCGGATTCAAACTTTCACTGTTTACTCTGAATGTGGAATAGTACCTTAACTATTGACATTTTGAGTGAACACTAATTTAATCCAATTTAATTGTTATACTTGCTAAGAACCAAACCAACTCCTGCAAGATCCCAACAGATATTTAAAATAAAATACTGTTAGGTCGATTCATACTGAATGTAACAAAATATTAACAATAACGCATTAAGGAACTGGGAACCACAGGGAGCATGACTCAAAAGCAGGCACGGTAGTGGGGTGCAAATCAAGGTCTTTACTTCAACCAAGGTTTGGTGCACCAGGAATCAGTTAGAACAGGCAGAGGAATCCGGAACGAAGGGCAAAAACTCACAAGTGGACAAAAAATGGTCGAAGCACGGGGAAGGCACACTGGGGAAATCGCTGGTAAACTCATACTACGTAAAGAGACAAACTGGCACAGAACAAGGAGTTGACACAGACTAAATACACAGGGAAAGGCAGGCAACAAGGCACAGGTGGAAGCAATGAGGATTGCAATCACACAGGAGGAAGGCACATGAGGAGGGAGGTGTCTGAAACGGGAGACAAGGTGAGTGACAGAAAACACAACTGAAACAGACTACATTACATTACATTTCATTTAGCTGACGCTTTTATCCAAAGCGACTTACAATAAGTGCATTCAACTACCCAGAAGGTCTGGACGTTACATAACATGAGCTAACTGTATTTGCTAGCTAACCAACGCTAAGGAAAAACAGAGCACATTGACGACATCTTAGGGTATATAAAACAAGTGATCCACCGCTCATTGACTGACAACAAACTAACATTATGTTCATAACTCAACTACGTTTTTTTACATGGTGCTTTTGAGAGGGTGCACAATATAAAAGTGTGGGTGCAATGTAAAACCTGGCTTGCATTTAATTATAATCTAATTATAGTTAGAGAGCTGGTCTCTTAAAGCTTTTATGATCTTTGCAGTGTCTCTTCACATCGATGGCTGTGTCCTTGTGGACATACAGCCAATACAACTGTACAGTGCACAAGTGAGCATGACCCTTGATCTGTCCGTGCGGGTTTGGTTATTATAGGATATGTCTACAGTATGTACGTGTCTGTGTAAGTATTCCCATCAGGCCAGCTTCTCTGTAATCTCGTCCTTACTGATCTGATGCGGGTTGAGTGCCAGTGACCTTATGGAGTGTCTCTGGTGCCTAATGCCAAACATGCTGCTGGCTTGACTCAGATCTTGGCCACATTCACACTTCTGGCTGCTAACATTACCGGTCTGTTTCATGTCTTCCATCCAAGGGATCACCAAGGGAAAGTCACTCATATGCCGTGTGCCAGTGATTCGCCCACCCCTGGATGCGAAAGCTTTCCATATTCTTCAAAATACTTGTATTTGTTGGTGTTCAATGAAATGTTAAAGTGTTATTCATAACAAATAACTATCAGCAAACTAAAATTTACATTATTGTGTACTTTATTCTGTGGGTGACTCTTGATGCAGTTGAAAGACGTGTCCAATTTAGAGTTGACTGGATGTGACTCAAGTTGGTGTGAGTATTACTACACAGCTCCACAGCTAACTGTGTTCTTGTCCTTCCCTGGCCTGTTCCCCAGTGAGAGCCATTGAGTTCACGGGAATTTTGCTGCTGAAGTTTTCTGTGAAATCTTTTATGTTGGCATTTATGTTGCGTTCAGCTCGCCAGGCTGCAGGAAGCTCTTGAGTACTTGACTGCATTCCAAATGGCCTCATACCCTCTCTACACCACTTCATCTTACATGGTCCCATGTTTTTTACGGTGTGTTTGTTAGAATGTTTAGTTCCTACCACTGATGGATTGGAGAAATGCAGTTATTTATCTCTCTTAGGGAATGCGTGTAAAGTAGAGGTAAGCACACATTGCTTACACCTGATAATTTTCATGTAGATCAGATATGAATGGTATCTCTGAAAAGGAAATAAATGGCTCTATCTTTATTTCATATTCGTATCATTCAGGGTGGTACGTTTTCAGTGTCTATGCGGTTTCATAGAGATTAAGTGGCAAGTAGCCGCCAGGTCTTATAACGCTTCTGGCAGAAAACCCAGAGCATCATGACATTTCAATCTCATAATATAAAAACACACTATCTGCTTACCATTTGTGTTTACTCTTTCATCTTAACTGAGATTGCCCCTGATGTTGGCTTAGGTCTGGCTACTGGTGCATATAGCACCCATAGGAAAGCTAGAAACACTACTATCAGGCAGATGAGCAGTCCCAGGATAGAGAGCCATCATCACCAGTCATGCCACAACCAGAGAGATGAAGACCTTTTTACTGTACTGTACACCCTAGTAGGACTGTAAAAGTGTACAAATATGGACTGAAGTATCACCAAGTCTCATATCCTGGACCAGTGTGGGCCTCTGGCTCGTTTTAAAAAGAAAATGTCAGTGTCCCAAAGAAGGATCCAAAAACATCCCAAATACCCAAAGAGCTAATAGGAATGCCCTTGCATATCCACTGAGTGAGATTGTTTGGGCAGACACCAACCACGCTTTCGGTCACTGAAACAAATGAACATCATCCTTTGAGTATCTTAAGCACACATAGCATGTTCTATATTGCGTATCTGTCCTTTTAAGGTCAAATGTGGCTATGCAAAGATGTGATCTTGTACAAATCCGTTTTTAGAAAAAAGATACACATATCCTTGCCAAGCTGCTTTTGCTCCTTTTAAACTACACAGGAGCTGGATATGAAAGGTCTAATCAGCCTAATATATATCATGTTATCATGCCATGTTATGATGCATACTTGGGATGTTTCTGAGAGAGTCACTCATCTTTCATCTCCCTGTCTACTCATCCTTAAAAAAAGTTACTTTTTCAGAAGAAACTCTTTATCTATCTGGCTGTGTGTGTGTGTGTGTGTGTCTGTGTGTGTGTGCGCGTGTGCATGCGTAGTTGTCCTTTAGTCTGCCTTCTTGTTGATGTCTACATTTTTTGTCTCTCTATCCGTCCAGCTGACCTGCAGATGAAAGCAAACTTCTTACACTTCATCTCCTTTTGATGCCTCTACAGTGTCTGTTATCACATAATGCTCTGTTTGTGTGCTTGTGTGTACAGGGTACGTGTGTGTGTGTGTGTGTGTGTGTGTGTGTGTGTGTGTGTTGTGTCAGCATCATAGTGTGCATAGCAAGAGAAAATGGCAATCCCTGGGTATTTTCTGCTTGCTCCAGAAGTTCCTTCATACAACATCAATGTATTCACAATTAATCTCCAGCTCCACGTCCCTGCTTTTCCTGCTCTGTTTCACCTTTGTGTTTGTGTGTGTAGTTGTGTGTGATTGTGTGTGTGTGTGTTTGTGTGTGTGTTTGTGTGTGTGTGTGTGTGTGTGTGTGTGTGAGAGTAAGTGAGTGAGTGAGTGAGAGTTAGAGAGAGAGGTAAGATTTCCAAGACCTTCCAATTGTCTCTGTGCTACTGTGGTGCCATCTTCTGGTCGGGAAGCACAACAGCTTTGACTTAACTATACAACAAGCAGGCAAACTGGCTGAAACTGGACGTTCAAACAGGGCATTTAAATAATTCAACATGAAAACACAACTCGTAGATTTAACAAAAGCATTTAATATAGTGACATACATCATAAAAACATTTAAAATAATTGCTGAAATTGAGTTTAACATTTAGCATATTGGATAAAATTACATGAAATGTATAGTGAATGTACATTATACAGAGAACAGATGACAGTACTGTACAACCTGTAGAATATCGCAGCTTGCAGCATCTTTCAGTGCATACACATACAAACAGAAATGTTTTCTCAATCAACATAATGCAGATGAGTGTGGGGGATAATTCATTCAGCTGTGGCTTAACCACACACACACACACACACACACACACACACACACACACAACCCTTCTGCAGTTTTCTTTGACACTGCTCCAGAAAAACTACACACGCACACACACACACTCGAACACACACCTACACAATTAATTAACACATGAGTTTAAAGGAAATATTTGATGATGTATAGAAATAACTTGTGTGTACACAGTAATGTTTCATGTTCAGCTTTTTTATCAAATCCTTTAAAGTTGGCCAGCTAAAAATGCATTTCATCGCCACAAAATGTGAAGAGCCCATTCATATATACAGTCAATGGCTTTGTGATAACATTAAAATACTGAAAATTGAGTTAATTTTGTTTTTTCGGTACGTCATATTATTTATCTGCCTAACACACCATTAATTCCTCTCATTATAGATCTATAAGACCCAAATTACATTCGGAGTGTCACAAATACACTCATTAAAATGATATGTACAGTAAGGACCACTTTATCTAAGTCCCCTGGATATGGATGAAGCTTGACAAGAGTGCCCTTCACATTGCCCTACCATGTTTTTTAAGTGGCCCATTGATGTACTCTTCAAAAGGAGCGGCTAAACCACTGCACTTTGGTGTTAAAGCATTCAAGTAAAACCAGGAATCAAGAGTATTCACATACACACATGCCACTCTGGTGAATTTGCTACCAAAAGAGAACCATGTCAAATTAATGAAACCAAATGTTTGCCTTGCCTGCTCCCAACTCAAGGGATCTGTTTTCTAAGTGTTTAAATCACAGTGTTTCCTCATGCATCAACATTCAGAGTGCTTTGGTCATGTTTGTATCGTGGGCTATGCAGGTATGGACAGCATGAAAACCAGGTGTCCTGAGTGCACAGCTGGATTTACAGAAGTAGAGGCTCTGGGTTTGATCTAATCTCTATTGAGTCTCTAGATGATCTCTCGGTTGGGGTAATATTTGAAGACCTTGTAGATCCACTGTGTGTAGAAGGGCACATTGATGAAAATGCCAGGCTGGTTGGCCCGAGCGCAGCCTCTGCCATGAACGCTCACTCCCACAATAACCCTTATCTCACCATCCTGACACACGAGAGGACCGCCGTAATCCCTCTGCAAGAGAAATAGATGGAATATTTGTTATCACTGTTTGAATTCATCACAGTGTTAAATGGAAACAAAATGCCTTGTTAAGCTCTTAGAGATGGACAGCAACACTAGTATTTGTGAACATGGACAGTTCTCCTCCGAAGCAAGAAACCACAAAGCCGAGGCTTTGATCGCTGATGAAATGTAGTGAAACATTCTCCAGCTGCCCTATTTACAACAGACTGAATACTAGGCCTATGGATTCAAAGAACATTTGTTTGAGAACATGCTCATTAATTCACACTGAGAACAATTGCTTTATCTAAATGTCTAAATGCCAGCTTTTGTTTACCAAGCAGGACTGGACGCACCATTTGAACTCTAGTGTGAAGTTTTCTGATCCCTGAAACTTTATTTGGCCTCATGTCAAACACCTCACTGGGAAAATAAGTATGAATAAGTAACAGTTTACCTCACACACTCCCTCATTTCTCTTGCCTCCTGCACAGATCTTGGTGTTGGTGATGTGGAGGTTCCCTCGGTGCATTTCTCTGCACCTCACATTACTAACAATCGGCAGGTCGACCGCCTTCAGTAAGTCATCATGGCCAGTGCCTGGAAGAGTTAAAGGTTGCTCTTTACTGCCTCTGTTCTGTTGTAGCATATGCAATACAAATGGCATCGTTGTATTGTTGGACTCCCATGATTTTAGCATGATCTTGTAATAGAAAACAAATAAAAGTAGGTTTCCAAAGATAAATATTAATCTTCCATGGTCCCGTCTGTATATCAAGCCCCCCGACAAGCTCCACTGACCCAGCGTTGAGAAGCACACAGCCTCAGCTAAATGGTAACCAATGATTTGAGAGGGCTGTGTTACAGGATACTTTTGCACCTTCAGAATAATGCAGGACAGTTGCAGGAGAATAAATTCAATATAAAAAAATCATTATATTGCAGACCTAGGGAGTAGATACAACAAGCCAGATCCTCCTCCTCAAATTGAACAACATCAATAACCCTAGCACCGCTTCACTTTATATACTTTATATACAATTGGATACACTTATTATTTCCCTTTTCATTTCCGTTAGTATTTAAATTCTTAAATGTAATATGCCCTGCTATTTTATTTTATTGTATATATCTTAACATGCATGCTGCTGCTACAAGTACATCTAATCTAATCTAATAGCCTGTGTGAATGTAGCATATAAAACAACAGTACCTTTTGTCTCCCCCCATCCATACATTTTACATATTGTTCCTTCTGGGATGGAGCACCCTGCCACGGGGAGCTGAAGTGTATGGACATTGTCTGCAGGGAGGGCAGGCCTGGACGTATTTATGAACACAGGAAGTGCAACGCTCAACATCACACAGAAAGTATATCAATAAATCTTTGTGATTATTTTTCAAGGTACTCACTTGGACAGCCTTATGAGGGCTAAACTGGAGCCCTCAGGACCACATATCACATGAGCTATGTTCACTTCCTGTCTCTTGGACCAGTCAGGAGTGCCTTCTTGAATATCTGAGACTCCCAGCCACACCCGATACTCACTGAGGTCTGGAACACTATAGACAGAGTTAATATTTCACAAAATATTATATATATTACTCTATCAGACTCGTCAGGGAAGACAGGAGCAACTGAAGAGACTGAGTAAGGTACTTATGCTTGAATACGAAAATACATATGAACCACACAAATACATCTTACATTTAATACACAGAGGCTAAAGAAGCAAAATGTTTGACAATTCAAGGTTCAAGCTAAATGAAAAAAATTGCATTAACATTGAAGTTACCATGAGGAGAAGCATTGTCTGTCAGTGAGTACCCACTCCTCTCGTATTAGTGAACCTCCACACCAGTGCTGCGACCTGGAACGAGAACAAAACACAAACAACACATCAAGGAAGGCTGTGAAATACCATACGAACAAATACTGTCATTGGTAAAATAATGGACATCACAAGAACTATTAGTCCAATGAGGAGAATGACATACAATAGTGCAATTAAAAACTAACAATAATGTTAGTCCATAGAACCACATGATAAAATGGCCATTGACAAATGGAAATGTATTTGCAGTCTAGACAGTGAATTCAAAAATTCTGACTTTTTGGTTGTTTTTTTGGTTGTTTGGAGAAGAAGTAAGAGTTTCATAATTTTGTGTATAAAACAGTGAATGTGGGTTTTGGTCAGAATTGCCCTTTACAAGAAGTAATTGGCTTATTCTAATTAGGTGACTTCTACTTCTCTGTGAAGCTACTGTTGAATTATAAATGTTTTACACCAAGGCTGCGACTGCATCTAAAACAATACAAATAAATCCACATGTGCTCAAATAGCTGCATGCATATGTGTCAAAGCAAAGTGGAAAGGCCTCTGAAACAGCATTTGAGCCCTCCACTGAAAACAAACAGGAAAATGGCTCCTAAATACTTCAAGATGGGTTAAATGCAGATGCAGTGTGTGACTATCAAAATAAATGAAGTTTAAGTTTTAAAGTAAAAAACAATTCCAGTGAATTTTCTTTTTAATTGAAAAGTGGTCTTGGCAAGATGGTCTACTGGTCTTCATCAGTGGTAAAGCAAAATGTTAGAATATTTAATACCGTACCCTTTCTGTATGCTGACCATCCAGCTGCCGTCTGATATGCCCACTGGACCTCCGCCCACAATCCTGGTTCTTTTATGGACAAAACACCCCACTGAGGACAGCTCACCTGGAAAAGTAGAGACACACAGAAATATGTTTATATTTCTCATGGCATGCATTTCATTTATGACGTATACATGCATTCACAGGCACAGACATACTGTTTACACAGTCGCAAAATAAGAGGCACTTGAGCTGCCTAATGAGCCACTGTAATAATCATTATATTTAAAACCCAACCAGTCATTGTCATGAGGCCATTAATTAAGGCAATTATTGAACGTTTTCATATATCACATGGGTGTCATTTGAGCTCTATATGTTAAGAGATTGAGTAGTTCATCCTCTGTTCTTGAGTTATAATGTTCAGCAAATTGAGTCCAACACATACACACAAATAGACTCCTATATACACAAATACACACAAACAGATGCCACCATGACAACAAAATTACATACTATAATAGCTGGACATTAAAAGGACTCCACGGGCTTCTGAAAACACCACTACCTGTCTTAGAAGCTGTCAAATACTGATCAGCAGCAGAGCCACTCGCAAACACAGACAGACAGACAGATAGACAGACAGACAGACAGACAGACAGACGGACGGACAGACGGACAGGCGGACAGACAGACGGACAGACAGATAGACGGACAGACAAACAGACAAACAGACAGACAGACGGACAGACACACAGACGGACAGACACACGGACGGACGGACAGAGTGATAGACGGACAGACGGACAGACACACAGACGGACGGACAGAGAGACAGACGGACAGACAAACAGACAGACACACGGACGGACGGACAGACAAACAGACAGACAGACGGACAGACGGACGGACGGACAGAGAGACAAACAGACAGACAGACAGACAGACTCACCCAGTGGAATGGTGTTCTGTGAAGTATCACCTGCAGAAAGTGGAGACGAACAAGGGATCAGGAAGTATTAACTAATGCAAGAAAAGAATCGACCTCACACGGGGGGTGTAAATTTCACGCTGTCCACAAAGCACCCTTGTATATCTCTGTCATGTCACCATCATTTCTTTGGGGATCTGGAAGGATTTAATTATATGTAACAAGCCTTAGAAGACCATAACCACAGCAAGAAATTGGTTTCCATTCCTTTCTGTTCTGTCTGAAACTCAATAAGCATGCTCTCATAGCCAGCTTATGTTTTGTAATCGATCAAAGTAAACAACAAGGTTACATTAATTAGCTGTCAACACTACATTCGTTAGCAGTGTAGTTTACATGTCACCGCACTACATTACCTTTGCAACATTACTGGAACTTTGAAAAGATGTCCAATGGTAGAAAGAAATATTAAAATCTCTTAAACACACACATGCACACACACACACACACACACACACGGTCATGAAGGCTCTAGCTCTTTGTCTATGTGGGAATACTTAGAACAAGCCCATCCCCGTTTTTATGATGAGATGTGAATCCCCTCTGACCAACACTAAGCTGCGATTGTAGACAGATCTACACACTGCAAATAAAGTGTGTGTGTATGTCAACCTTGACAGAGTACACACATACACATCTATAGAACAGATCTATACTAGCTCTTTCTTTGACCAAGAAGAATGAAACATTTGTTTTCCCTGACTGTATGTCATAATGTGTGATTGTGTGTGACTTGCATGTACACACTCCCTTGTTGCACTCACATGGTTTGATATTACAGTAGTCCCAGGGAAGGGCCGAGTTGTTGGTGTAACACCAAAGACCATGCTTGTCTTTATCAGGGTTTCTGCAGTAGCTGCCCTCCAGGCCAGCCGTCAGCATGCCCCTTTCGCCACTGGACAAACACATAAAAAAGATCCAATAACTTATCTTTCATCAACATTCAGTAAGCCCAAAAGGCCATTTTCAAAACAAAAGGGCGTTTTTTCCCCCTTTAAGCAGATAATCCGGCTGTTGCTGAACGTAAAAAGGATTTGCTGGTGATTTATAACCATTAGTAAAAGCTGAACAAGTTTTGCCAGATAGGATCTGAAAAGTCATACCACACAGCTGTATAAACTCTGTCCCTCTAGACAAGATAAGGAGGTAATTTGCAAAGGAATTACTCACTGAGACAGTATGCACCCACCTACACTCACATGTCTAATACATGCTCGTGCAGACATATCCCACACATGAAGAACAACACAAAACATTTAAAACCACAAACATAACTCTTTCCCACACTGAATTCCTCAACCAATAATGTGGATAATTGGAAAATAAACGAGACAAACAGGAGAAGGATGCAGGGTAGCAGATCACAGCAATCCAATGAGTTTTGTGTTTCTAGTAGCTTGCATAACAGCCCTGTGGGACTTCGTAACCCTGACCTTTGACCCCTGGGCCAAGCGGTGGAGCTGATTGGCTTTGAAGTGTTCTAAAGGAGGAGTTTGGGGTCAAAGGTGAGGAGTGAAGTGAATATCCCCCATCCAAGTTATCACTCGGAGTCATTCCTGCTGAGTTAAGTCATCTTTAGGGAAACACTTCTCTAGCCATTAGAAGATGCTGGAGAGGCGAGTCACGGCACCCTCAGGAGCTGTTTTCTCCTCGGAGGAAGAAGAGGCCTTACTTGATACGCGAACAACAACAAGACGTCATAGAGGTCAATAATCGGGCGCCTCCCGCACTAACCACCATCTCAGGTTCACACACATGATTCTCAAAAATATTCTCGTGCACATTGAAGCCGTCATGCACAAGGTTGTATCACAAAGAGCTAAATAATTATTTATACTGTTGATGAGACCCATAAAATGGGAATTTTCTGCTCATTATCAGTGATTTCCTTTGATCCCATTGAGCTTTTAAATCATCTCTATACTGTGTTCGACTCTCTCTCATGGGTTACATGTACTAGAGCTGTGTAACATCTTGATGGCTATTTTAGGCAGAAGCACTTCTCTGATTGATGGTGCAGGTCTGTTATGTACATCATAGGAGGGGTTTGGAAAAGTTATTAGGTTTGAAACAAGCAGGGATCCAGTGGGCTGACCTGTTGCTGTGGTCTCTCCAAGGAGCACAGGGCAGGTTTGATCTCGTCCTTGACTGCTCTCCTTGGTAATTCTCCCCAAAGCCTTCATGGCATTCTGGATTTGGACAAAAAAAATACAAAATAAAATGAGACATGCACTAATACAACATGCATTTGACAAACAGTCAACCTTTCTCATATCTGTGAATGTTCTGCCGCCTCGTCTCCTTGTGGCTCAGAAATCAATCTCAGTGCTCCATCTTGACCTTGCCAGAGGGGCTATGAGGGACAAAACAGCGGATTATCCTGTACAGTCTTTTCAGCACACAATATATATCACTCAATCATATATAAAATACATGTCATTCTAATTTGTACAGCACTTTTCATACAAACATTTCTAGTGCTTTACAAAATGCTAAAAGCTATTATATATATACATGTGTGTGTGTGTTGAATCAACATTTAGGACATCTGTACATTCTTGTCTCAACTCCTCTCTCGTCTCTTCCTCGCCTCCTCAAATCCCATCTCACGCGGGAGGGACTAAGACGCAAAGAGAGAAGACGAATAAAGGCATCGAGGATGTACAAACTAGGAAAGCAGAACGGCCTCAAAAGATATTGCATTCACGAGAATGGACTGGACGGACAAACCTAAAACATAATGCTTCCGGCCACGGCGGTCACAGATCTTAAAAAGATGCACAACAGGAAGTACTCAACAACAATAGTCTGTGTACATTTTTTTCATAAAGTATTATTGTACAGTACTACAAATCATTTAAAGAAATTACTACTTTTAAACTAACATGGTTGTCATTGGATCTATAATGCACTGGGCTGGGAACACAAAGAAGTCATCCACAATGATGCCTTAGAAACACAGTCGCCCTGTATCTCATTTCTTTATGGGAATGTACTCAACCCTCCAGAATAGACCACAACACAACCTCAGAGGGGGTTTATAACCCCAATGCAATGCTACATACTCTCAAAGACATGTCCCTAAGAACCCTAGGGAAATGTGCCCTTGTGTACTCAGTCTTAGATCTACATATTTTACTTCCAAATCTCTTGCTACCCCAGAAAAACTCCCATTCAGCACAAATCCTTCCACTCCATCTTTCACTGTCCAGTGAGACCTGACGATCCTGAGCTGCTGTCAGACTTCGTTTATGTGAGACTAGGTGGTCAGTCCTTCCCACAGTCCTTCAGAGCTAAAGTACTCCGCTGGGACAGAGAATACGTGCTTACAAGCCAATATGTGTGGTTACAGGGTCTCATGTGCAATCGTCCACAAAATATAAAAATATAAAAATATACACAAATTCTCTGCTTGGGATGCAGTAAAAATCAGCTTTCTTCTTGCCATTTTGAGTGTAAAAAAAGAAGCTGTTGAGTCCCTCACCACTGATAGGCTTGTTTTGGGTGCCGCACTGCGGGATGTCGGTGCAGAACATTGTGCGGACTCTTGGGTCCGTTGTGAAGCACCACGGGAATTCTTGGCCATCTGGATTCCGACAGTAGTTTTCTCTCAAGTCTCTGGAAAACACAGAGAAAGTCATCCTGTAATCTGCTTGCATATATAAGTGCATGCAGGCGGGTGAGCGAGTGGATGGCTGTTTTAAGTGAGAGTCTGACTCACTTGCAGGGGTAGGCTTGAGGTATGAATGTGTGGTTATGGGGGTACTGGGAGTCCCAGCGTTGGCAGATGAGCCCATTGGGCATCACGTCTACTGTCCCCCGATATCCCTCTCCTCTGCCCTGGTAACACTCGGTTGTTTCCACCACATTACTTTGAGGAGACGTTTCTGTGAAATAGCAAAATATATATTAAGGGGTGGGTGACTTTGGTCAAGGTAATGAAAAGCATGTTTATATTGACTTGAATGACCATGAATACCTCAATATAGGAAATAGTTTTACAAGTTTTAAAGGGTAATAAAATAGTTGAATAGTAATGACATTATATCTTGGGGTTTTATAGCTGAAACATGAAAGGTGTTTCAACATAACCCCAAAAAAACAAGCTTTATATTCTACATTTGCTGTCACTTTTCTCAAAACACATTCACTCAATGACCTTTTACATTTGTGTAATTCCATGTCAGCACGAATGTTTACATGTTATTGTACCAAAACAGAAAAAGACATTTTACAAAGATATTTTGGCTCGCTAATTCAAGCTGCGATTTGTAAAGACGTGGATAAAAGCCACATTGGTTTTAAATGGTGGATGGAGAGATGTGGGAGACTGAACTGCAGAGAGAGTTGGAGGTGAACTTCAGATGAACTGTGGCACTGCCCTGAAAACCTCGATGAACCAGACGATAGATTATAGAATAATCGCACTCTATATTACACGCTTGGCACAGTACGCATTTTTCATTCGCCTTCTATTATTATTTTTCACACTCATACACATGATTTAGAGCTTCCAATTTCGTTGTAAAAAAAATAAAAAAATCACACAATGGATTTTATCTCCAATTCGTCAACATGACTGTAACAGACGATTTGCTCCAATCAGGAGTGATACCCAAATCAACATCCTCGTGTGTGTCTGCACCCTTCGGCCTTAGAGTGTTTACATGAGAGTTACATGAGATACTTCCCTTTGTCTGGTTAAAAACATGTTATTGTTGTACATGTAAAAACAATTACAGTAAAATAATGAATATAAAAGGGTAGTCAGTGTGACAATACTTTTTACATGATGAATGGCTGAATAGCCTCAATGTCTTGACCACCTGCTTTCCCCAGAACAGCTCACTCTACATATTTAGAGGGCCCACAGTTTAATGAGGCTGATATGGACAGAATTGGAATAACAAGGCAGGGGATCTTATCTGCTCTACTTTTCTTTATAGAAGAACTGCTCATTACGGACAAGTTACACCAGTTCATTAGCCTGAACATTGTGCGTGATTGTATCCAACAATGTGCAAAGCTACTCTAAAACAGACATTTTCTATCCATACAATATGTCTAAAAATAGATATGCACTGGTTGTAACAGTAAACAAAAGAGCATGCCTCAACAAAAGAACACTTTGTCTCTCTCCTCTGTGCCTTGTTTTGATTAAGACTAACTGGGTCGTAAACTTGGTCTGTTCCCAACGAACTCCCATATCAGAGAGGGAGAGAGGGAGAGGGCGAGAGGGAGAGAGCAAGAGAGAATATTTTTGAGGGGGGAAACAGAAGAGGGGAACAGTGAATCACTGGGTCAACATGGAGGATTGCCATCTAGTAAACACGGTGCCAGGACTGCTGATGATTTTAGCAGTCACAGTCACAGACCCCGGAGAAAGAAGCTGAACCCAACAGTACCACTAGTGCTCTCTCTGTTTTATGTTCTTGAGGACACTGAATATCATGATGCACTCCTAAGTATAGACACCCAAAACACAAAGATGTGACACACACACCTCGCTCTTACACATCAATCACACTACTTACGCTAAGTGTATGAGCTGTAATGAAAGCGATCTGCTTGTAGTATGTGTGAGCCTGGTGTTGTGTCTGCATGTGTAAAAGGAGGTTAATGTGGAGCAGTAACTGAGACCAGTGCAGTTTGACCATCACACATAGGAGCTGGCATAAAACAATAAACAGCAGTCCAGTGGCGGAGGGGGAAAATAAACATTCTGGCTATTAGAGAAGACATAACAGAGTTAAACCAAAGACGGGAACCGTGTGTGAGTGTGTGTGTCTATTCCCAAGTTTAAGCCAATGAGAGGCGAGAGGAATGGTAACAGTAAAGGTACAGGAAGTTGTAAATGCTAATGCTGTCGGTCACACTTCATGGGCCTGTGCAGAACATAAACACACCCACGCACAGACATGCATAGACTTCCACTTAACATTGATGACATTCAACCACACACAAACAAACATACATGCATGCTTACCACAAACTTTGATGTTGCAGTACTCCCAGGGTGTGTTTGGGTCCGTGGTAAAGCACCAGGGTTTGTGGCGTCCGTCTGGGTTTCTACAATAGTTATCATCCAGGCCCTTGTCAGGGTACCTAATGCAAAACATGCAGTATAACAACTTTAATGTACAGACAAAAGTGAGATACGAGTGAAAAGCATTGCAACAACTGGGTAATTGCCATGTTTCTTAAAGCCCTAATCCAATTCATACTTGCACTTAATTTAGCATTAATAACTCGGATGGTACAAGAAATCCATCTGTAAATCTCAGGGGAGTGAGGGGAGTGCACCGCCACAGGTGTTCTACAGTAAGTCATCCCGAAGTCCCCCATCCCTCCAAGCCTGCAGCCTCCAGGTGTGCAGTATCAGGGACCCTCTCATTGCATTATTGCTATAAGCAAGCAGTCCGGGACCTCGTTCACACAAACACTGGGATGATTAAGGATGTGTTAACGAGTCGCTACTAATGCAGAACACCTGCTATATGACGAGTTGGAGCCCTCTTTTGACACAAAGGCAGACATGCACATGCACAAGCAGGGATCATGTAAGGAGTTATAACTCAAATATATGGCCTCCCTAAAATAGCTATAAGCGTATCTCATAGCTGGACACAAGTCTGCTGTTTAATCTATTACTGTAAGAGCATGAAGGAATTTGGGCCAATTAAGTGAGAATTAAGAGTTTTCCCAGCATAGTGCTGCTAAAAAGATAAAATTACACCCTGGATTCTGATGGCATTCCTTCAGGGAAAGACACACTGGCTGACTCCAAATCACTCCAGCTAGTGCACCACAACCACAGGAAATGATTGTGTGAACCTACTATTACATAAAGTACTCTCATCAAGCTTTTTGCTATCAAATTATATATATATATATTCATATGTGTGGACTTAAGTGTGATTGAGCATGCACAATTTAATGTCATGCTGAGTGTTGCAGATGAATGTGTGTGTGTGTGTGTGTGTGTGTGTGTGCGTGTGTGTGTGCGCGTGTGCGTGTGTGTGTGTGTGTGTGTGTGTGTGTGTGTGTGTATGTGTTACATTTTGGGGTGGTACAGGTGTTTGTGTGGATCATCCAGGTCCCAGCGCTGGCATTCCTTTCCACTTTCTGTGTGGTCCATGGGTCCTCTATAATCTTCCCCATTACAGTTCATACACTCAACTACACAAACATGCACCCACAGACACACACACCCACAAAGACAGAGCAATAGCTTAGAGAAACACAGAATCACTGAACAAAAAACAGAACCTCCCAAAAAATTGAGAGCACAAATAAATGAATCAATTTTAGTAGTTTATAAAGCATATTAAGCAATAAACTTGGACATTGTGGATTATCCAATTTAATATGTATTAGGTCATGATATTCCGCCCTAAAATGGTAACACAACATTTTTGCAATAAATCCCTTCATAAGTAGGTGATGAATCTCCCTTACGTTCAGACATTATACAGACAATGTATTGACACACTTATTGTGTCTTCCACTTACGACAGCAATGATCACTTTGATGTAGAGGAGGCACCGTGTTTTGCACAGTGACTTAAACACTGTCTAGTGTAAAGAACAGAGGGCTTGCAGATTGGAAGCAGATGTTTATGAGTCCACTACTGCCACTGGCACTGGGTGCAAGTGTGTGTGTATGTGTGCGTGCGTGCGTATGTGCATGCACGTGTGTGTGTGTGTATGTTTCCTATTAGGACCAGCTAATTTCTGGTAAACCCCTTCCAGTCATTTTCTTCTGAATGAGCGCATGCGCTCTATCAAAATAAAAAGCCATTATCTCTGTTGTACTACTTGTGATAACCCATTGGGACACCATATGTGAGTTGGAGAGCAAGCAGGATTCCCATCCTGTCTTATCGAGCCACAGCCTGGTTCCTCATTAAGGTGATCCAGTGTCAGACATGCAGAGGAAACAACTCCTCTGACAGCATTAATCTCCAGTGAGTAGATAACAGAGGTCATTATCATCCCTTTCTTCAGGGAGACATCAATAGCTATAATATTGTGGCTCAAACACCAATGGGAAAGTGTTTTTCGATCATCGAGTTGTTCTTATACGGACCCATAACTCGAACTCAGCAATTACCTTCTCCATGTGCCACAGGGATGGACAAAGTGGCAAACAATGTATCCATAGGAGACGACAGGGGATTAATATCCTCTAACATTCCAGCCCCAGCAGCCTCTTTAGGTTCTAACCTTTTACAAAACCTGAACCTGATGGAATGAGAGAGGACAGCATAAACTGAACCACACTCTTGGAAATGGCTGCAGCTATCTTTCGCAAATAAAGAAAATCTGTGCCCTACATACATATACACAGAAAGATGTAGAATTGAGGACAGTTGGAGCCAGCGTTGCTTAGGCCAAAGCATGTGTTTGCCTAATTTGCTACAGCTCATTTCAGACTATCATGCCCAAATTGGTGCAGCAATTTTCAACGTGGAATGGACATTATTTTAAGATAAATGTCTGTCCAGATACATACAGACATATGTTGTGTGTGTGTGTGTGTGTGAGTGTGTGTGTGTGTGTCTGTATAACCTACCCTGTGAACACTGTGGTATGCCACACTCCTGGTGTCTGAGGTGTGGCCGTGGGTCAGTGGTAAAGCACCATGGGCCAATGGTGGAGTTGTCTGGGTTGCGACAGTAGTTTTCTCTGAGATCCTTTTTCCTGAATCTAGACATGAATCTGTCAAGAGCAAAGCCGTGGTTACATAAACAGTTAGAGTTTTTAAGACTGGTCGCCAAAAAATACAGCTGCCATGCAGAGCAACTTGTTTTTGAAAAACACCCAGGGTCACATAGTCTGTTCTCTTTTTATTAATCTCAAACAGAACGACGAATCATCTGCTCATTTATGAGGGAGCTGCTGCCTAACTGTGATGTCTGAAAACCGTCTATTAACATGTGCAAATTAACAAGTGCAAAAGTAATTGATGGCAAGGCAAAAGGGTCATGATGACATGATGGTATTATTGAGAGAAAACACATTAATATGTAGAAGCAATGTTAGTTTTCCATGAGGCTGGTTCTGAATGTAGTGTAAACACACTGACAAATGACTCATGCCTTCTACATCAGGCTAGCACATGGCTGCAGTCACCAGTTGTGATGATGGACACAGTGTAGTCTTTGAGTCAAGCTGTGTTTTTCCACATAATGATGAAAAGATAAAGTTCTGAACTTTATAAAGTCACTTTCAGTGGAGTGGGTAATGACAGCTATGGAAATGAGATGGCCTTTTCTAGAGACTCCAACATGAGGAGAAACCTTTCATGGATAAAAATGCAATGTGTTCTGTGTGTGTGTCAGAGTCTCTCGTGCCTGTAGGCCAACTGATAAAACATACAAAGGGCCTGGGTTTAATTACCTGATCTAGAGAGACAATAACAGCAGTCTGATAAAGCAGGTTTACTGGAGGTACAAACACACACTGCCCTCTTTGATTCGTCTGCCGCAGCGACATCTCACTACAAAACCTTTCAAAGTCATTTAATACCTACGTGTGGAAGGTAGTGGAGAAGGTAGGAGGTAGCATGTGGTTCAAAGAGAATAAAGGTCTAAGATGAGGTGTACTGTATGTGTCATTTCCAAGGTTCTCTGGTGGTTATTCATATTGGCAAGTGATGAACTTTGTCCTTATTGTACTGGAATTTCACTTCACATAAAATATTGCAGTCTTTTTTTATTTTTAACAAAGATGAGGGGAAAAGATAACATACCGATGATGCACCACACATACAGTAGATTAAACAGCTTAAACATGTTTTATCTTGTTGATAACCAAGTCATTACTAAATATCAGTGCTAAATTAACTTTCATAATCCTATAGAAAGCATTGCCTCACTTGCATCTTATGTCTTTAAACTTCACTTAATTGGCTGGGAGCTACCCTGCTGAAAGTATGCCTGCATATAGAAAAATGAGCTTTATGAATTTGGCTGAGGGATGTACCTTAAGTTTAACCAAAGGCTGCATATTAGATATTATCCTAATCCCAGTAAAATACACACGCACACACACCTAGATAAACAGTAGGGACAGAGCAGGAAATGATCTGTGACTGTGTAAAGTGTTACAATGAGGTCAGTTCTGAGAAATGACTGCTCCCAGGAGCCTAATCAACCCCTAATATGTCATACTCATATACACACACACAGACTAGCCCCTAGCTCCTAGCTAATTGTATCACTAACCATACGAAGCAGCTTTGACACTACTTTGTTGGACATTGTGGTGAAAAGAGTCTTACTTGTGTTCATGGGGAATAGGAGAGGCCCAGACCTGGCACAGGATCCCGCTCACTGTCACCGACCTCTGCCCCCTGTAGCTCTCCCCTGTACCCACAATGCACTGCCTCACATAGTCTGAAAGAGAGAGGAGACAGACAAGATGACAGCAAAAGCAAGAGAGTAAGTGGGATGAGCCAACAACCTGAATGCAGTGTTGTATACACAGAGCCAGTATGGATGATGAAGAAAACAGACAGAAGGAGATGTTCAGCTATAACGCTGAGCTTAACAAGGACGGGGCAATGCCAAAAGCTGAATCTGTTTTCATAATCTTCTGCAAAACATTTGGATCCACTGAAATAGGCTACAAGCCTTGCATGTTCACTGCTGTGGTAAGTCAGAGTCAAGTGGGATGGGGGTTTCCGTCGTTTATGCAAACTTAATGACAGAAAATGAACCATAATGTGCTGCCACACAATAAACAGGACAATGGTTCTTGCCCTTCATTCACTTGCTCTTAAGGGATGGCATCAAAAAAAATAATCACTTTTAAAATAGATATGCATAGAGTTCTCCTGAATAAATCATCAAGGAATACACAGAAGCGATTGTGCTCATTAAAAGTGAGACTATGGTGCAACATTTTTTTTAATGGAAAGATATGGTGACAGAGGGGTTGAAACACAAACACCACTATAGTGTCGACTGGTCGACAAAAAGGGTGCAACAATAGAGGGCACCTTTCTTTTGATACAGCTGGTAGTTGAAGTCCTGTTGACTCAGAGCTCCTGGTGAGTTACTGTCAAACGACAGCCACTGGCATTTCCTGTTGTTATGATCATAGAGGAATGCTCTGGAGAATATGGAGGAAAAGAAAGAAGGGGGGTAAGTAAAGTGTACATGAATATGATTAGCAGCTCAAAGGAATACTAAACAAGGCAGACAAGGATCATCACTGTCTATTGACAGCCATTCATTCACAGTGTGGGAGACTCACTTTACCATGTTACAAAAAAACACCCTGCAGATTTAAGCTTGATGCAAAAAGAGCAAACATACCTGCAGCTGAACGGAAGTCTTCTGTTGCGGCTGCAGACTTTGGCACACTTTGCCATGCTCAGCTTCTTGCTTTTGGTCAGCGGAGAGGAATCGGGAGACACAACAACCAGCCGTACAGCATCAGTCTTCTGGTAGTCCTGGAGTGCATTTCTTTTGCCCTCTGATACACAATTACATAACATGTCCGTGAACATTTAGCAGTATTTACAGCTAGACTTGCCACCACAAGGCCTATCTGATGGCAATAATTATGTTTTAAATTCACTTTTTATCTGTAGTATTTTATTATGTATGGAATATAAGAAACATTGAATTGTGTTTTACTTGTACGGCAAACAAGGTGTATTATTCTACGGTTATTAATAAAAAAGCAAAGCTGGTAATCATTTACATGCACACAAACACACTAGCAACCCCCTCTCTGTGGATAATCTGCTAATGAGCCCAACTACACTGAGAACACTGTGCAACAAACAGCATACAATGTGTGAATTAGTAACTCTTATTAATTAGGAATTTAATAGGATATGTTGTACTGCTCCAATTGAAACTGAGGCTGATGCACGAATGCACACACACACACGCACACGCGCACACACACACACAGTGAAGGGAATTAATAATGCATGTTTCCTCAGTTGTTAGCAGCATGTTTTCTGCATCTCTGCGATATCAGTTCATTTTCCAGTGACGTACAACACGGAAAAACAACTTCATCATGTGGTGCTTCTGGTGGAAAGGTGCCTGAACATGTGTCGACTCTTTGACGCGCGCGCGCACGGCCTTTCATGTAAACAACACACATCACAGCGGGTGTTAATATTTCAATAGGCGTGTCTGGGTGTTCATAGATGTGGTGATCAACCTAAGGCTCGCAGAGGGACCGGAGGCATCATGTGCGTCCGATCCTCAACTTGTGTTCAAACCGCATCGTTGGAAGCACCGGCCAGCGAGTTTATGGATCTCGTTTCGTGTTTCGGTCTCTCTCGCTGCGTCCCGGTGCGGTGTAATGCGCGCTGTCATGGAGCGATGGCACCACAGCATGAGTTGAGATTAAAAAGCCACCGCAAGATCGTTGGTACAGATAAAAAAAGTATCGTGTTCCTATTTCTTCCAGGAACTGACAATTTAAGAAATGTTTAACCACTTAACTGCACTTTCATGTTAGAATGATATCGGACTAATAACTAATAGGAATATCAGTTAACAAAGCACTGCCCCATAGATTCTAAAGAGTAAAGGGGTTGAAGGACTAATAGGCTACGAGAACATTATACATTATTATCCTAATAAAGCCTCTCTTAACTCATGTGTAACAGTCTGTTTCGAGCGGCTCGCGCACCAACTCGTGACACCAGCTCCAGCCCAGTGGAAGACGATATGGAGCAAAATGGTTTTATCCAAACTTACCAGAATAAGAAATGACGAAGAGTCCGACAATGAGCGTGTAAATCCACATCGCCGCGTCACGGAGCCACAGTGTCAGACACAAAAGGGAAAATGCTGCTTGCTGTGCTGTCGGACTGCAACTGTGAGATGTTGCTTCCACCACTGCACAGATGATGCGTCTCCTCTCTAAGTAGTTCCTCGCCTCCCTCCCTCCCTCCCCGCGCGTGTGTATGACTTTATCTCTTTCACCCTTTCTTTCTCTCTTTCCCTTTTCAATTACGTGTTCTTCATTGGCATCGTATGTCACACATAGCCAAAGCTTCAGTAACAGTGACGCATGCCAATTTTCCTTCCTTTCTCTCCATCCTTATTAGTGCATATCTTTGAAATGTATTTTGTATGTTATTAGGCTATTGATTTACCAGTATGAGCTGACTCAACTGCCCGATAACCAAGACCTCCTTTATCAGAACATATACGTAGATGTTGGGTCTGACAGGTACACTTGGTGCACTATAATAATAATAATAATAATTGTATTTATTCAACAGGTTCATCCTGTTCTGTCAGACAGCAGCATCTCACTCAACCATTGTCTTGTAACCCCCCCATAGTGTGCACAATAAAACAGATATTGGCAGGCACTTGTCAGCACTGGGAAATTCAATGGAGATTTAAAAGAGGAGGGGTGGGGTGTTGTTCGTGCTACTTTACTCCTTCCCCTCTTTGTCAGATAAGAAGTGTAGTTACTGGTGGTGGGGGTGGGGTGGGGGGGGGGGGGGTGAGGACAGGACATCCCAATCCATCTCCTAAGTGTCACCTCTATTTCCAGCGATGACAGCATGAGATAGGAGATGTGACACTTCGCTGGCCTCAGCGTTTTCTCTAAACATCTCTGATGTGGCAGTCACAGAGCAGCGCTCATTGTCTGATGGGTTACACGGTAAATATAAATCACATTTAGTTATCCTGCTCCCGATTGAGGGTTACATCATTGTGGGGTTTCCCAGTGTTTCCTTTAAACTGAGGAATAAATGGATTAATATGCAGGGGAAGAAGGACTTCATCTCTATCCCCTCTCTGGTTCAATGAGTAATGCTCCTGCGTCTTTATGCGAGGACCACAGAGTTATTCGCAATAATAAACATCAACATGAGTCAGATACTTTCACTGGAGCAGAGCACTCTTTTCTCTCACTGTCTCTCTACCTTCAGTTATACGCACATGCAATGCAACCACATGCTGTCTCTTGCATGCAATCATGCATTCAGACTCACATACACAAACACGCATGTTCACACATAACAAGCAACAGATTGAGCTAGTTTGATCCCCCATCACCACAATCTCATTACTGACTCTCCGAGCAAAAATCCAGTGGGTGTTTTCACTGCGTCTGAGAGCCACGGCTTCTGCAAGAAGATGGAAATTACAGAGACCTGGTAGCCCACTGCTCGCTCATATGAGCACCGTCACCATCCAAGACTTCTCACATCTGGGGCTGGTTATTGCCAGAAATTTCATATCTTCATGCAGCTAGCAATGGAGGGAGGAAGTTCAGTGGGAGATGGAGATGATATGGAGAATGAAGAAGTTGATTCTGGGATAGCAGATGAAGAGCAATGAGAGTAAAATGGATGGACTGTAGCAGGAAGGCACAATACAGACAGTGTGTCTGAGTGCATATTTGTGGAGTGTGGGAGTATTAATAGACTTCCTGCAGATTTGTTTGGAAGTTTTTGTGTGCATGATGTGAGTCATGCATTGTATACTGTGATATACCCGTACATGTGTGTGTATGTGTTTTCACCTGCAGAGAGTTAGTTGGACCTCGGTGTGACCTCTAATCGTTCTGGCCTCTCTTCCAGATTACAGCAGATTGGGAGTGGGATGGAAAATTAAAAGAAGGGACAAAAGGGATAGACAGTGTGATAGTTTGAGTGAGACAGAGAGAGGGAGAGAGAGAGGAAAAATGAAACGGGACCCAGATTGAGGAAGTGAGGAAGTGCAGAGCAGAGGTGGCTAAGGTATTTCACTCTAATGAGAAACTAAAGACATGTATGGGTTGTGTGAGTGTGCATGTGTGTGTGTGCGTGTGTGTGTGTGTGTGTGTGAGAGAGTGTGGGTGTGTGCGTCTGTCTGTGTGTGTGCATTTGAGTGTGTGTGTGTGTGAGTGTGAGTGTGTGTGTGTGTGTGCGTGTGTGTGTGTGCGAGTGTGTATGTATGTGTGTGTTAGTGTGAGTGTGTATATGTGTGTGTGAGTGTAAGTGTGTGCATGTGTCTGTGTGTGTGCACGTGAGTGTGTGCGTGTGAGTGAGTGTGTGTGTGTGTGTGTGTGTGTGTGTGAGTATGTGTGTGTGTGAGTGTAAGTGTGTGTGAGTGTAAGTGTGTGCGTGTGTCTGTGTGTGTGCACGTGAGTGTGTGTGAGTGTGTATGTGTGTGTGTGTGCGTGTTGGTTTTAGGATGACAGTGGTGGGCCTAGAAGCTATAAACACAGATACTCTGTCAAAAGATCCTTCTTTAAACAAACACACACTTCCTGTTGTCAGTGCATGCGATTGTAGTCACTGCTCGTAATTGAGATCTGCTGACAGTTACGGGTAACACAAATAAACTACGCACAAGCACTATCCGTCCACAACATTTAAAAGATATAGCTCCTCAGATAAAACTTGTGTAAAACCAGACCTTTATTTCCCCATTCAGCTCTGTGGTCTGCCTTCAAGTCACATTTTGTTATTTCAGATCACAACACTGAAAAGAAAATTCTGGAGAGTGTGTCGCAGATAGAAATGCAACACTGTAGTTTAACACAATTTAATCCGTTCATTATATTGCACATTATCTGACTGAGTCACCAACAAATCCCTAAAAATAGCTTTGAAGATGATTAGATGACAGAAGTAAAGCACTCAATATGCCATTGTTGTTTTTCCTTCACTAACAGAGAATAACTGCTTTTTTCATTGTCACTAACATACTGAAAATTACTGTAAACCTTTACAAAGAACGTATATTGCAAAGTCTTACTAATGAATCATAACGTGCTGAATCATTAAAAATTGAATAACGTTTTCATGTCTGCAGATGTGTCTTGGACATTGCATGTATTTCTTTTTTTGGGGGGTGGGGGGGCAAAAGGGATTTTACTTTTAATAAAAGAACCTTTTGTAAGTCAAAATTATAAAAAAATATTGTGAGTCTAGCCAGAAGCTTTTCAAATTCACAAGATAATTCTTATTTTGACCCATATGAGTGTTAAGACACACTAATGATTTAAACTCAAAAGTCCAGTTCAGAGTCCTTATTCAGCCCTTTGTCTTTACCTCCTCCTGTGTTTATGGGTGTTGACGTGAACATTTGAGACAGAACCTTGGAACAATTCATCAACAAAATGCCCTGGTGAGTTTGTATATCCACACAAGCCATAACTGTTTAAATGACACACATCCTTTAGCATGGTACACATGAAGTGTGTCGCGCAAACACATCGACATCCCACACACACTCTATTGTGCTGGCCCTTTGACAGTATGTCAGTCACCCAAAAGTGCACAACCCTGGAACCAACTGGAAAATACACAAACATGGGTCATGTTTACATACACAAGCTATATTGTAAAGGATGGACTATTTTGTACTATTGTCTTGGTTTCAGATACAAATGTATTTTAAAACTTACTAAATACAGTGGATAGTAGTAGGCCTACCGATGCTTTCCTGATTTCATTATGACTTCAAATTTGATCTAAATTTCACTCCATAAAAGCACGTTTAACCACCGAAGGTGTTTAACACAGTAATGTGTTTAAACATTTCCCTTGCACACAAAGAGACTATCCAAAATCTGGAATTTGGCTTAAGTGAAACACTTGAAGCACAAATTCCACGCATGTATGACTACAAAAGAATAACTGCCCAAAGGGGAAGGGGGGGAGCAGATCTTAAAATAGTGCCTAAACCTGTGTTTCCTCATTTCTTACACATCTGCTAACAGTCAGCTTGTCTTGTCTGCTGCTTACTGCTAATTTACTCCCGCATGACTCACATAGAACTGAGGAGACACAGGGGAGGGAGGGTGGTCGGCAAAATTAAAGAACAGAGGGGAAAAAAGCTGCTCTGGGGCAGCAGGTACATTTCATCCCACATGTGCCTGTGTGTCAGACCTCATACGTGTCATTAACATGTTGATGGCGAACATGGCGTTGGGCGAGCGGAACAGCGTGCAGCCTGGATCTTTAGAGCCCACCTGAGTGAATCTCCAGACACGCATGCAGGTAACTTGAAGCATGAAAACACACAGACATGTTCTGCGGGGTCTTAAGGAGCCAGTTGCAAAAGTGTTACCGGTCCACTCACTCTTTTAGAAGAAGCAAGCAAAGATGCCAGTGACACAACACTCAATGAGTCTACAACAAGGTGACCTTCTCGACTCCGCCCTCTCTCTATTATTTACAGAGTAGTAACCTAGTGAGACGTGAAGAAACACTTCAAACTAGAAAAGTGTACTAGTGTGCAGATCTCCGCCACGTGTCTCTGCAATGACCAGTTCTGAATAAATACAAACCACAATTGCGCATGTTTAATGTTAGTTGTTAGCTTTGTTAGCCACGCCGCAGAACTCCTACCGGCAGACAACCAGCTTACCAGCTAACGTAACTAGCTCTCCTCTAAGAAGACATGCTCCGCTTTAGTCAGCGCCCAAGACCTGGCCTGTGTGGCTGATTGAGGCAGAGATGATCGGTTAACAATATTTATTTTGACCTCTAGTAATTAGGTCAGGGTAGCTCACTAGTCAGGACATAGGACATGAGCTAATCGGGTTACGGCGAGCATTGGACGTCTGGCCAATCCTAGCGCTTGAATGTAAAGCAGGGTGGGTCTTGGCAAGAAAAGCAGTGAGATTGATAATAAGGCGTGACGATATATAGATTAGTCAATTAAATATGCTGAATATCAACAAATCAGTCACCTAACCAGCAGGACACCAACATTGAAAGTGCTTTATGACTGGTAAATGCCTTACTCCAGAACAACTTTATCTTTTGAGCAATATATTATATTATATTATATAACAATATTGGGGACAAAATTGCAAGATTCAATATCCCCAGAGGATGAATCTCAATGACTCCAGTGATCCTCATTTTTCTTAACATCATCATCGGGTCCAAGTTTAAAATGTTCCTCTACTTTGGTTTACGACTAAATACCTGCAACTTCCAATCCAATCGGCCTATATTGTGTTTAGTAGTTGACCAATATTGGTGTAAGGCCTCAAGATTATTTTAACTCTATGGGTTTGTATTGTTTTGAATGTGATGTAAATTGTTGCATCTTCACGTGTGTGCTCGATACAAACAAAACCGTGACTCAGTTGTAAGAACTGTACTCCATAGCGCTGCTAGTGCTTACATATTTACAAAAATGTATGAAGAAAGAGACTAAACAAAATGATCCCATAAAGGGAATGACATACTCTTTAACCTTGGTGAATGTGCATGCCCTCCACAAATATAACACCTCATGTTACCAGTTAATGTATGTTAGGCCCCACTCTAAACACAGAGAAAATCCACAAATCATCCCCAATCCGGGCTGGAATGGAATGCGTCCCGTTGAGACTGTTCACCTGGACAGAGTTTTCCAGTGTTACGCCTGCCAATCACACTGAGCACACACACTCAGACGCACGCACAGCATGCTTACAACCTGAGCGAAGAGGAGAGAAAAAACATAGGTAGTGAGAGCATACAAGTGTGTGGTCATTTTTATTGCCAAAGAAAAGCCTGTGGCATTTCCTGTGAATCTATGCCTAAGTGTGTGTATGGTGTTCTTTCCAACCCTCAGTTTGTCTCACACAAATCCTTCTCTCTCCCCCCCATTTTTGCAAATATATGTTACGGCTTTTGTTGGCTTATGTTGTTTTTCAGATTCAGTGTTTTTTTTAGGAACAGGTGCCAAACAATTTAAAAATCACAGGAAGAAATCAGAGGCCTATTTAGGATTCTTGATTTTGATAAAGAATGAATTTGACAGGTTCTGTATTTTCCTTTTGCGACAAATAAAATAGATTTAGAGTTCCATAATGATAATAAAGCAAAAATAAAAAGATACTACTACAAATACTGTTTGATCCCAGTCGGGGGTAGAAGAAGTGTGCGTTAAACATGGAAACACACAGTAGTCAGACACTCAGCAAGCAGTCACTGACAATACTGGAAGACTTTGCTGCACAGTAATGAATTGGTTTGGCTTTTTTACTGGATGTACAGAACCTCCGTGACCCTGATGCCCTCGCCCCGGCTGGGTTTTATGGTGATGGAAAACTGTGACCTCTATGTTGCTGCTTAGAGGAAGTGTACACTTTTTTTGGTATTAAAAAAAAAGCAAATGGTGTCAATTATAAATGTTGCAGCTAAAGTAAACCACATCAAAGTTACCAGATTGAGGGAAGTTTATTCTGACTTGGGTTGATTGGCCCCGGGGTGTCATGACCCAGAGGCTACTGAGAGTGTTGGGGCTAAATATAAGACTAATGGTACAATCAAGCATTTACTTGGACAAGCCTACGCAAATGGATGTTATATTACTGGCAAATGAACTTTAGAGGGGTTCACTAAAAACCTGCCTCCTTGGAGATCCAGTCACGGGTCATGTTGTTGATGCAGCATTAATCTCATGCGTCACTTCCTGCAATTAGTGGAACCTCCTCAAAAAGACATCCTGACTTTTACTTATCCATAAGGTTTCTGCTTTGAAGGTTCTAGATTGGATGAAATGTGCTGTCTTGAGGAACCTAACTTGAGGTGTTCTGCAGAAATATACTAGTTGGCCAGTAGATAAATAGAAAGGTTGATTGGCAGAATAAAACATCAAAAATGTGCTTGAAATAGGGTACAGTATTTGATAATGAGGTTAAAACTAAATAAAAAAATGCCCATCACTCAAATTAACTCCCTCTATTGTATTGTTTTGTAGTGTTTTGTTGTTCTGTTTGACATCACAACAAAACCAGAACAACTGCATCAACATCTTAATTGGAAAGAACAACTCAGAATGGAGTTTTACTCTCAAAAATATCCATTGTAATCATCTTTTTGTAAATGTACATGTGCACATATTTCCTTTCTTGCAAGTATGGAAGGCCAAAGTTGAAAGAAAATAAAATGTTTAATAGACTGACAAGGTAATTATCTTTAATCCATCCATCCATCCATCCATTTTCAATACCGCTTATCCTCATTAGGGTCGCGGGGGCGCTGGAGCCTATCCCAGCTGACATAGGGCGACATCTTTAATGTCCAACTTAATTGTATTTCCAAACATACAGTTTGAAAACCATGGTAGAAATATGAACGTGTTTGGACAGCAGTTTAACGCACATGCCATAACCGTGAACCCACCGTGTGATTCTGGCCTGCAAGCTTTATTGCATTTCATCCCCTCTTGCTCTCTTACCATGACTCCAGTCACATTTGACTGTCAACCACCTAGCAAAGGAAAAATAAGAGAATAGAACAGAAAAGAGAATAAGAAGTTGAAGCTGTGGCATGTGCTGAATTGACTTAGTTGAGCCACTTTAGTTCCATATATAAGCAATGAAGTTGGTAAATTGTCACAATTTCAAATTATTAATAGGCAGAATTACAAAAGTTGTAGAAAAACATCCATTGATGCATTTTCTTGTGATTTTTTAGCTTTTGAATAACTTGATCCCTGCTTTTCCTGCGTCTGTAACTTCTTAAGTCAGGCATGTTAAAGGGTACGACCTCGTCCCAATTTACAAGAGTATCCTGTTACAACCTCCCTTCTACATATCGCTATACAGCACACACACAAAGACCTCCCAGTCCGACACATCAACAAGAAAAACAAACGTCTTTTTTATTTTCCACCCAAAACCGTGGCTGTATTGATTCTTAGATTTCCATCAGGTAAACACAAATACCATGAAGTAAAGCGCTCGTAATGCACATCTGGCTTTCTGCTGCTGTTGAGGTGATGACTAAACTGTCTGTGTCAAGTGGGTGGTGCCAGAGGCATCACCCACTTGTAGCACATACAGTGAAGCTCTTCATTCAGAGCGAGCTTCTGCTGTCCTTCTCAATCTGGAATTGGTGTGAACACGTGTGTGTGTGTGTGTCGGGAGCAGTTTGTATTTCAGTGTGGAGGATGAAGAACTTATTTTACAAACATTAAATAAGTAGTTCATAGATTTTTTAAAAAGAGCAAATAGATATTCTCCAGGTTGGCCATTTCTACTATAGAATATGTGCGTATCTACTATATGCACATGTTTTGTATACTTAAGTATGTTATGTTGAAAAATATATAGGAGCGTGGATTATTATTATATTAATACCCAATTTAATGGAAAACATTGCACAAGTTAAAAGCAGCTTTGTGGGAGATTGAACGTTTTTCATTTGCATATACCTGCATTGTAGTGATACACAGCTGGTTTCACATTAAAGGTAACTGAACTTAACTTCTCACCTTCCTGTAGAAGTGTAACCTGTTTGTCGGCCATAGTTACACGTGCATCACTGATGCTGTGTGTGTTCAGATGTAGAAGACTACACGCTTTCAACCAGAGAGGGTGTTAAATAACGTTTTAATCCTAATATAGCAAATTATCTGATATTATTAGTAAATAATTAAAATGGTCAAGGCTATGTGGCAAAGTAACAATCACCAACGTGTACTTCGTACCCAAACACGGTGAAACAGATTTTTTAGCAGATGTCACTTGTATGGTCTGATCCATGGGGAGCCAAATCAAGTGACCAGATGTGAATAATAAAAAAATATAAAAATAAGCACCTCAAGTCATAACAATACAACACTTTTATTGTGAACATATATTTGCACAATAATAATAAAAACCATATTATAAACACATTTTCTTTTCTTTCATTTTCTCTTTTATACAGTAAATAGTATTAGTGTACAAATGTATACAAAATCTACTCAGGCTAATCGAGTTCCACAAAAGAGTAATTCATGTGCAGTAATAAAGCACAATTAGATATCGGAGGGACACGCACATGCCTGCACATAGACACGGGACCCCCTCGTTAAAACACGCGACTTTGATAGACAGGCATAACCTGAACACTCAACAAGGTCACCATGAAGGCGTGGTGGAGAGAACACTACTTTGTTTAAATAGCTAAAAACACTAAAGTGATCTTAATAACTTATGGTAATGTAAGGCAATGCAAAATTACCACTGGTAATAGTGTATTGTCAAAGTTCTCTCCAACAGGCCCTGATGGTGATCATAGGCATAGACAGCGTTCAAACACAGAACAAGCTCATCCCATGACATTGCAGCATTAAGACACTGAGCCTTCAGTGCCTGCTTCACAGCACTTATAGAGCGAAACAAAGAGGAAACTAGCATAAGGAGAACAGCAAGGAGAAGAAAACAATGAAACAGTCATTTTGATATGCTGATCTCATTCACAAGTCATCTTGGCTCCTGAGTCTGGTGATCCAGAAAGGGAACAGAAACAGGACTAATAAAGAGAGGTGATGGAAAACAAAGCTCAAGTCTGGTATAGGTTTGTTTTGACCATGGAGGGAAATGATATTTTCCCCAAATAAAGTAGTTTCTACTGCTGCCTGAGCCATATACATTAGAATAACTGCAGCAGATTTGGTCCATTTCACAACATATTACTGCAGGGGCTACCTTCTCTGCAAAGGAGCATAGATGGTAAGAATACAACTCTTTCTTTTAGATAACAGACTGTTTGAGCTACTATGTAGGCACTGGGAATCTGATGCATCAAATTGAAGACAACCAAAGCTGTCAGACCAAGTACAAACATATTTGAAATTGTAATATGCTAACATTTAAATTCACAGGCTCTCACTTACTTTTCAGCAAGCTTTCGACTATATCTATCTATTTAGCTAACGTTGTAACTTGAATACTGATGCACACCCACGTCTGAGGAATCTCTTAAAATAAACTAGCCTGAAGATTCTCTGTAGTAGGTCTGTGTGGAGCTTTGGTGTCAGAGTACTGGTGTTGTCTTTAGCTCTGTACTGAGCACATGCTGCTACAATACAACACCTAACTAGTCACAAAAATGCTAGTTGATTTTGAATTAAAAAAAAACATTTAAATAAATAGGTACTGTACGTACATTTAAAAAACACTCAAACAAAAGGGATATTCTTCCTAGTTGCACTCGTTGCCAAAAATACTAAATCATTGCAGCATTATGATTCATACGCAATTATAGTAAGCAACAAACAATGTTGACAACTACACAAACTTTTAATGATATTTAGTTGGCATAGTGGGACTCTTCAACCTCTGCTTAATAAATCAGAGAAACAAATGAGGCAGAATTAAAGGGTTTGGTTAGCTCTTACTCTTGCACCATTGGAGGGTATGAAGGAGTATGTCATGGAAATGAGCGCAGCTGAGCACAGTAAACGTGTCTCTGATTTTGAAAATGACAAGAAGGAAATGAACACGCACCCTTTGGCATTGGACAATGGAAATGCGGATACTGTTGTCAGAAAAGAAAATGTCTTTTTGCAAATATTCTGCATACATCCTGGATGGCATAACTGGAGTGTCTTCTGGCCTCTTATGGGATGAGATGATCAGTGAGTGAGTGTGTGAGTGTGTGTGTCTGTGTAGGTGTCATGAGTTCTGTAAAGACGTGATGAGCCACAGCAGCAGTAGTTGGAGCCCAAGCATCGGCCAAAGACACAGGTTTAGGCAGGTCCCTCCTCCACAGTCAGAATCATCTTCCTGTTGGACAAATCAGTTGTCAATCAATTAGATACAGCGTCTTCTCCTTCATCCGGTACAACCATTAAAACTACCAACATCACCACTATGTTTGCTACTAACAATAAAGAGAAGTTCATGATCGTAGTGTCTCCAATCCTATGGATCTCTATCATATTATATCCTACTCTCTCGTATTCCCAAGTCTACCTGTGATATCAAAGGCACAGTTCAATATTTTGGGAGTCATGCGTATTCACTCTGATAATTATATGAAAAGATTGATATCTCTCTTTCTTCTGAACTAACTGGCTGCCAGTGGCTTTATATCAACCAGTGAGGTGTCAATCTTCTCATCTATCTCGGCAAAAAAGGAAAACAATTTCCTCAAATGAAGTTTCCACTGCTGCAGTTATAGAGGCGTTCAGACCTCCTTCTGCTCTATGTGCATGTGTGTGTGTGTATGTGCATGCCCCTGCCTATGACAGTGTGTGGGTTTTTTTAAATTTGATGCAAGTATTCGGAATATCCGTGCATGCCAAAGGCCTCGGAGAAAGAGGTGGGAGTCTTCTGTATTCAAAGGGAAGGAAAGCCACGTGGAGCTTCCTCTGTTTACTCCAGTGACGAAATGAACAAACTGTCTTTCTATGAGGAGCTGAGCCAAAAGTAATGGGACAGATGAAAAATGAAAAGGGATGCGGCCTACTTTTACTCTGTTCATTGACTTCCTCAGCCATTCCTCCCCTTCCTTTTGCTTCCCAGCACCTATTCTCCACAATATAATCACCTAGGCACATGAATTAGTGGCCCATGATGTGTGTGATCTACGCCTTCAGAAGACAATGAAAGGCTCAGTTCATAAAGATATGGGAAATACTTTTTCCAAATATTTAGACGTCTTATTAACTGTTGAAAGTTGGGTGGCAAAGAAATTATCTCACACTAGTTATCCACCGTGCTCCATTGTTTTACTAATTTACCTCAAACAGTACAACACATGAACTTCCATCCAATCTCCTCAAGGGAATCTACATGAGGGCCTTTGCTACTGTATCAGGTCTGACTTTTACATTGCATTCTCTGAAACCCTAAAAGACTTATTTCAAGAGGAAATACATCCAAATGTTTGGTTGATAAAGCTTTTAGCAATGCTAAACAAAACATTTATGGCTATGCATATATTTATTAATGTATACAGTTTTGTGCAGCTATTATTGAATTGTGGTGGTACGATGCTATTGTAACAAATTGATTCAACACTTTTTTACTGCCAAGATTCAATCTGTTCTCCATCTGTTTGGGTACAAAAAAAAAACAAAAAAAAACACGATGCCAAAGAAAGAGTTAGGGAGGTAGGCATGCAACTGAGAAATAAATTTTTTTTTTTACCACAGCGTGTTATTTACTTAATTCTTGTGGGCCATTTACTTCTCAAGCCAACCATTGTAGTACCTGATTTGTCTTGGCCCAGCGCCTTGCGGCGGCCCAGGAACAGTCAAAATCAAGAGGGCTGTTAAAAATGTTCGTCGACTGAAATCCTACAAACACTTCAACTAATCAATTAGTCGATGGGGGAAAATAAATCTGTATTCTATGTCTCGGTAAACCAAATTGGCTACAGTACACTGTGCACTCTGCCTTGTAGCCTGGCATAATCAACCCACAAAAATATGCATTATAGTTTGGTCGGAAAAGAGCATTGTGACAAACCAATCAACCAACCAAGTGGCGGGTGTGAGCCCTCAAACTGATAGAGGTTAATATGTCTGCATGAAGCTTTGTAAGGACACTGACCCTGAACTCAGCACCAGAAACAACAAGAGAGGTGTGACGCTTAATGGAGAACCTCTGCTGATTGGGCACAAGGGCTCATCCTACCAGACAAGAGCAGCAGCCATTGGAATGCAGAATCATAAAAAAAAGAATGATATGTGATGACTGAAAAGATCATAAAAAGCAAGATAAATGAAACAATTGAGTGTCAATTGAAGACAAAATTCATGAAATAAAAAAAGATCTAAATGTATAAATAAAACAAATAAACTGAATTAATAAATTAAGCATGGATTAGAGTTAAACATTAAGCAGTGCTTTAAATCTCTGCAGAATGCTGATGAAAACCAGACAGAAGTGACAGAGGCCAACTGTGAAGCCTCACTAATATAACTTTTTCCAGCAATGTTTGTTGCACGGAAGCATTTGTGTGGTTGTGTCTTACGTCTTCATTGTTGTCAAAACATACGTCCGGCCCTTTGCGGTATCTAGGATTCTGAGCCAGCTCGCACGGATCTGGACCTTCAGCTGAAAGGACACTCAGGAAAAAGCCATTTACTATTAGCAGTGCACATTTAACAATTTAAAAGAACAACTATTAATTGATATGCTGACTCTTAATTTGCCTGCTAAAATGCCTTATGTTGTTCCAACTCATCAGCCTGGGTTGCTGATTTATTATTATATATGTGGTGATTTTCTTTTGACATCTAAGAGACATTCAAATAGAATTACTCCTTTAAATAATTATACATGATACACTATGTGCTCAAACCGATTGTAATGTCTGTAATCTCTCTCTTTCTCTCTACATATACATACCCACGCACATGCATACATACATACATACATACATACATACATATATATATATATATATATATATACATACATACATACATACATATATATATATATGTATATATATAGTGTACAATCGCAGCATGTGTGTTTCGTATGAGTGCCAGTGTTTGCATGTGTTGAGTGGTGTCCTTATTAGTAACTGGAGGCCCTTGTTGACCCCATGGTGGTGACCTCTGAAGATAACATCTGGACAGTTACATCAGTAGAAAGCTGCAGTATATATATATTTATATATTATAGCAGTATATATATATATATATATATATATATATATAGTATAGATACACATATACACTCATATTGTACATACACACAAACACTTTTGCTCCTAACCTTATTTCATCATGATGGCAGAAAACTAAACTAAACTTATGGGCTTACGGGAGTAACGTGAGACATCTGGTTTACTGTTCACCCGTGAACTTTCAGGGGAGACCTAGTGCAAACTCCTTAGGTGTGTGTCCCTGTATTGAGAGTTTAAAGCCCCCGCCTGTCATCAGGGGGATGGATGGAAAGCTAAAAGGATGTTCGATTTTTACGACCTGAGTGAAAGGATACAGGGCTGTTCAGCCTGCCGTAGCGGCCTGGGGTCACATGACAAACATGTTGCCTTGGCATCGGTGATCAGGAACACTAGGTTGGTGTTTGGCAGTTTCTCGGCACGATACATCCTAGAAAGCGCACATAACACATACATACTGCTAAACAGTGTATACAGTATTCATACAGTAATATACCTGTAGTGTGAGGGTATCATACTCCAAAATACATATATTTATAGATAACACATTATCTCCAAGATGTTGAATTAGCGTATATAGTTTACAGTATTATATTGCATACACACGGGTATTTGTGCAGATGTGCGTCTTCTCTCCTCATGGGATTGGCTTTTTATGGTAGTACTGAACGTTTCTGTGTCTACAGTCGTTAACATTGGGGGATAAAGCACCAGACACGTGGGACTTATAACATCCAGTAATTACAGCCATATTTAACCCCCTCCGACAGCTCATACTGACACAAAAGGAGGTTAGAGCAAAGTGGATGTGCAGTGGTCCGTGAATGTGTGTATTAGTGAGTTTGAAGTAGAGCCAGAGAGTGAAAGAAGAAAAACAGATAAAAGAGCTTTTGTGCTTCCCTCTACAATTCCGGTCACTGACAGATCAAGGTAATGTGCATCTGATCAGAACTAGTCAGAAAACAGCTGCCTGAAATCAGGCTGGAAAACAGAAAGAGGCCAGGAAACTAACACTATTCTGGACCCATCCCTGCAGACCAATAAACAGAAGGATGTCCAGGAAGAAGATCGAGTTTGAGGTGGAAAATCTGAAATGACGCAAAACCCATTTACAGTAGTGAGAGAGTGGAGAGTCACTGAACAGGGAGCACATGCAGATGTGTACACATATGACAAAACATCCACATACCTGGAACAGTTTCCACAGTCCAGGACACCTGAGTAGGAACTTTCATCATTATCAAAGAAGTACTGGGTCTGCTCTGTGATGCAGCTTTCCTTAAACATGGCATCTGGTATGTCATCATCTGCTGACTCCACTGGAAATAAGAGACAGGTGTAATAAAGAATAACGCTGGAAAAGATTAATGAGAGGGCGGTGAGATTGAAATCTATCAAACACTGGCGGTTACATTTTACACAATCACAACTTTTGCTGCTCACCTGCCTCTAGAAGGTTGGGGAACATAAGACCAAAGATGAGCTGCTGGAGTATCGACCTAGACACAGAGAAAGAAAGAAAAACGAGAGTCACATGGATTCGTCAATATATCATCTTATAGATATTGAATGACAAAACACTTTTAATAACAGCCACGCATCTCTTTAAGGCTAGAGCCACTGGTGATGTAAATGTCACGAGAAGCATCAGTCATTCTTTTGTAAAAGCTGTTCATATTGCAGTTGGACAGTCGTACGTACAGCGATGCAGTACAATGTTGTGTAACTGCCCTTGTCCTACGCTGATCCAGCCAGCTTCATCCCTCAATAACATACAAGCCAACTCCCCTGCAACTCCTACCCTAAAGTACAAATCAACTCCCACTATCAAGCAAACAAACACAAAAATTGGAGGAAAACAAAACAAAGAAACACAAACACAACCTGTACACTCACCAGGCTGCACTGGAGGCCCACCAGCCAATACTGAGCATGTCTGCAATGGTAGGCTGGAAAGAGACAGGACAATAAAGAGATTGGAGAGGGATGAGAAAGATAAACAAAAGTAAGTCAGCCAAGAATGATGATTTCTTTCAATTGTAAGTTATTATATTACTATTGCGAACCTAGGAATAAAAGAAATGTACAATACAATCAATATTTGAAACTACAGGAATATTATAATCAATGTAGTTGCTTGTAGAACAAACACATAATGAAATGAGAGTCAAAGTGGCTGCCGTCTGACAGCTTGTGGAGTGAGTTTCTAACCACATAGACGGAGCGGCGTCCTGCTGCAGCCTTGCTGTCTTTCTCTGGGTCACAGACAGATTGGTAGTCATAGGTCTTATTGAACGAGTACAGGGAGGTGTTGACCAGGTTGATCATCAGCACAGGATCCACCTCGCCAAAGAACTGACCTATCTAGACGCGTTCACATGCGTACACACAAACAAACAAAAAATACAAACAAACAGCAGTCAATAAAAAGTGTGTAAGACTCTGCTCGTCCAAAAAAAACATGCAGCTGTGTCCTATCTCCTCTGATGGGGCTTTATAGTCTCTATGAACAGACAGCCGTCGACCTTCTACTTTTCCATTTTGCTTCTACTGCCATGCCCTTTCACCCTATACTCAAGTAGTCTGGATAGGTGGAGGGTGGATGTGTCCTCCAGTGTTTCCTGTTTTTATGTTATATTGCTGTCAGTGTCACAGCTGGTTTTGTGCAACAGTGGCGAGACTTTGATCGCTCAACCAAGAGGCCAGTTAAAAGGTGAGGTCTGTGTAACATTGAATGAAGGTTGCACATTTATACTCCTATGATTACAGGGACAACAGGTCACTGTTCCACCTGGTGGATGAGGATTGTGTTTATATATTCCTGATGAAAGGACTCTGGCCATAACTGAGCATAGAACGAGGGTGACGATATGCGACTGTTGTTTTAAAACGGCACAACTAACCAAAAACTTCTGCGTGTTCCCAACGGACACCAAATGTATCACAAGATGTATAAAGAAAAAGAGACAGGAGGGTGCTTATTTGAATGCTCGATGACCATAAACTGTACGCCAGACATTCTGATTGTAAAGAGGATCAAAGACAGCAGATGTGCTGTCTTGACTGACATGTAAAGTTTCCAGACCGACTGTATGTCCCACCACTGACACACAGAGGCACAGCAGCCTGGAAGAGTGGAGGTAACACAGCAGAGCTGACGTCTTGCATACACAGGGGACACACTTCACTACAGCTTCCATGCCTGACAAAAATCCATCAGAACCTTCCCTTTGATCCTCCTCCAGTGGATAGTGCTTTACTTTACTGGAGACATGCATGTACTGCTGTCCTACAGGAACTTTCAAACAGCTCACAGATAACAGGCCATTCTCATTACTTAGATGAGTCATGGGCCCTTTATTTGACCTCTCTATGAGACTGATGGATCCCTGACAAAGAGGAGCTAGGTATGAAGAAAAGGTAGAGAAAAGTAAGAATTATGAATGCTGGCAAAGTCTTTGATTTCAACTTATCTGGCGATGTCACAACAGATGTTTTATCGCTAATGATTTATCAATTACTTCATCATTTTGAAAAAAGTAGATACCGGTAAGTAAAGCATAAATGATACGGTTGTGATGAGGTGAAGAGAAGGGTTGCCGGTAACTCACCAGTGTGATATACTCATCGTGGTTGGACATGAGGAGGAATCCCCCATCATCTAGGATGACACAGTCTACATGCTGTAATGTAAAAAGACAAACAATAAAAATAGGTAGAAATGTGAACATTTAAAATCATCTTTTAGTATTTTAAAGAGATACCAGTCAAGATTGACTACATTATTATATTGCAGGCAGTTTATTATAATGTTTTTTTCTCCTGTAAGCTAACTCTAAGCATCTCAGACAAGACAATAAAAACATTTTCAGATTAGATTCAATAAACTGCATTGCTGTACCTTGTCATTCCTCAGACAGCCACAAATCTCATCCTTGCACTAAAAAGATACAAAAGTGAGCCAGACAACAACATTACTACTGCACACCAATAGATAACTGTGTCAAAGATAGTGTAAAAAATACAAATACAACTTACATTCAGCTTCAGTGTAGCATTCATGAAAATGCTCATCCAGAAGGAGACATTGAGTTTCACTCCCACCACTACAGAGAAAACCACAAAACATGCAGATGTACAGCTATTGAGTCTTTAATGTATGTTGCAACACAAGAAGCAATCTATCTGTGATTAGCAAGACTGACCAGCTGGTTTGAGCGTGACTTCATCAAACCTGAGTTCCACTGCTTTGCTCACTATAATACCTGACTCAGTAACAGGCTCCCGGCCCTCTGCTGCAATTGAGAAGGGATACACAAGAGAAAATAAAGCAATAATCACAGCAATTTCACCTAAATCATGTAAAAAATTGTGTTGGCAGAGAACATTTAAGAGTGAGAATCACAGTAAAATGGAATAATCGCTATCCATTGTGGGAAATTCCATACATTTTTAGCTGCTAGTAATTTATGTGAGTGGAGTCTGTGAGGCCAGTCCATGTGTTAATCCAGTCAAGTGTAGCGGAAAGCGCGGCTACATTACACTGACGTTTGCCTGTCCTGATGTCTGTTAGAGACATCAGTGGAGATAACAGGAAGTATACGGGGCGGGAGGGAGGGAGAGAGGGGATGAGCGCTGAAAGACACAGCGGGAGAAGGAGAAGGATAAAGACAGTGGTATCAGAGGCCTGAGAGTGCGATCTTTGCCAGTAGGATTGAGATGACGTCCAAAGGCAGAGAGCAGGATAGGCTCAGTGCCAAACCACATTGAATATCCTTGTACTTACGATAGCACACACATTCACATATTCAAACCTTGAGGGAAAACTTACGGTTAAAAGATGGAGCTGTGAAAATATACATTTTATTATCCAAGGTCCTTTTGTAGAAGCTGGACTCATATGTCTCAGGATTCTCAGTCCACTCTTCCCCCGCACTAAAAACATTAAAATAGTCACATAATATTATATATGGACCATTATTTGCATAAAGCACTTAGCAAATGTGTTTGATGTATCTGAACAATTTGTATTTTAATCTATAAGCAAATGTTAGTCATCAGAATACATGTCACGTCCAATGCAGTTGATATACAGTATGTCAAGGGCATGATCCAGGAAAAACAATTACTGATAATATTTCATGTTTTATAGGCTAGAGGAATATGCATTCATCTGCAGCTGGAATATCAAATTCTGACTAAGTAGAACCCCCACATTTAGTTCAGAGAAAAGTAGCAGCAAGGAAATTGAGGAAAATGAGCAATGCTTGGCTGCTGGATGTGTGGATTGTCCTGTACTGGCTTGGCGAGCTATGGGAGTTCAGCTTAAAGAGTCTAATCCTCTATGTTCTGGAAAGTAACCCAGAGGAGCAGGTGAGTAAAGCAGCCAAAAGCCCCGAACCTAAGAGCAGTACAGTCTGTATCCATTTTCATCTCACACATTTACACCACCAAATATTTGGGCAAAGCTTGCTGTGCTGTTTCACAATGCTATAAGTCAAACTGAGTGGAAAGAGGGGAGAGTACCTTCTTGGGTAGACTCGTGTGATTCCTCCATCTGTGGCTACAAATCTGGCCACTACTCCATCCCTGAGAACATGGAACAGCCAATGGAACATCAAAGCCAATCACAGTGACAAATATTAGAAAAAGTATTTGTGAACTGCGAGACCAAGCTGCAGGCATGACTAGGGTGACCAGACGTCCGGAAGTCCAGATTTTCAATGGCCAGCCGGACGCGTATTTGTCCTCCTTTTTGGAGTTGCACTGGGCCGAAAGAGCCGCGCGATAGAATATGTTGCTGGAACGCAGTCTAACAAATGATTGGTTAAAAGCGTTGTCAAATAAATATCTGATAGGCTTAGGTTAGGTTCTAACCCTATATCATTGGACAACGTAAACAAGGCTCTGTGTGCTGACTACGTCATATCTACGCTGCTGGCTACATTGACAGAAACTTAACACAGAGAAGAAAACATGCCAAAACGTCAGACGGCGTTCAACCCAGAATGGACAAAAGAACATGATTTTATTTCAAAAAGCAGTCGAGACTCCTTTCATGGCTTCTGCCCTCTGTGTCGCTGTGATGTTGACATAAGCAGTCAGGGTAAAGCTGCCATTGAAAGACATGCGGGAACAGAGAAGCAGAAAGGTAACCGACGGGCCGTAGGTAGCTCTTCACTCAAAACATTTTTTTCGAGAAGGTACGTCGCCGTTGGATGACAAAATGTTCGCTGCTGAGCTGTGTAAGGTTTACCGTGCTGTAAAGCACCACCAGTCGTACCGGGGTGGGGACTGCGGCGTGATGGTGGACAGAGAGATATTTAGTGATTCACCCATAGCTCAGGGGATGATGTGTGGCCGAACTAAACGAATGTCCTAGCGCCCTACTTTGTACAGGTACATACAGATTACATCAAAGCAAACAATTTGCCCTTTTAACATTCATTCATTTATTATTTATGTGACCTGTGATTTAATTTGTACATTTTAAGTCGACAAATGTTATGCTTTGTGGCACTCAGCACTTTAAAAGATTCATCTCTGGTTAGTTTTGGAACACCACAATGTATGGAATAAATACAAATACTGTGAACAAACACTTTTTGACTCTTCAAGACTATTCTTTCCTATTCTGTTACACATACATCATGTAGCAATCACACAAAGTTGTATTGTAGAGGGGAGCACGCCAGAGTCCTATGCAATTATTCACAGCCTCACAAAATACCGCATAGTGTCCTCCTTTTTGGTGTTATGGATATGATCACCCTGGGCATGACACAAATCGTTTTATGACCAGTCACTTGTTTCTATTTGTCCTAATGTTAAACAGATACCCTGCGCTATGTGTAAGTGCGTGTTCAGATTATTTCAGACAAGTGGGCATAGCATGAAAGGAAACATACTGATGTAATTATTGTATTTTGTTCTGAAAACAGCATGTCTTGGCAGAGCTTAGTATGGTTGGGTGCGATATGCATTTTGTGCTTCACTTTCATCGTGTTTCACGAGTTGGACGTGATCAAATCACCCGAAATAGAGACAAAAGAAATAAAACTTTGGCTCAGTCAGTAGGTTGTGTATGACATAAGCATCATCAGCTATGATAGGGTGGAGCAATAGCGTGCACATGCTAGACAGATTTTCATATAAAAAGAAAAACGTTTTTGTTTGGTAAATTTCTTTGTAAGAAAGTTATCTGTACGTTAAGTACAGATAAATAGCACAAGGTAAAATCAGCAGAAACGTTTGGCACTCACACTGGCTGTTCGTTCCAAAGTTTAACCAGTTCAGCTGTCAGACCTGCATCCAGGATTAGTCGATTCACCAGGGACACATTACCTGTGGATTAAGGACAAGATACATTTGACCTATTGCGACACAGTGTCACACCACAATAACAGTGATTAGTAGGAAAATATGGCAATGCCAGCCTATTATTTACGAATCTTTGCGGGGAAGATGGATATGTTATAGTTTTGGCTTCCACAATTGACCAGCTTTTTTCCCCCAGCAGATCTGTTCACTTGTGAACAGAAAGAATGCTGAAGAGACAAGTGATTAAGTGTCTGACAGGGAAAGTCAGGCTGAACAAGAGCAGGTGTGTTATGCCAAATCTTTTCCCTGGATAAACAATTAGATCTCATGGTACTTGTTATGAAACCATCCAGCAGGGATACATGTTTTTGCAGGTCTTCTCTGAGTGATTATTAGACAGTAAGACAGAAGGAAGTACTTTGTTAAGGATTGGTTGTTGCAGCTTTAGGAGAGAGATGATGCCAAGGTATTGAGTTTGAACCCCATAGTTAAGAAAAGTACTTGAAAGCGCTGTCAAAAACCTTAGCACACAGTTTCAACACAGATTCCCCAGAGTGTGGCTTTAAATCTTGTCCATAACGTTTCATGCAGACTTAAGACTCAGGAATAAATTGTGAGACCATACTGCACAGCTGCAACAAGAAAGGCATTAATGCATATTTATATGGCTTGACCTTGGGTTAAAATGGATCTTGGATACCTAGATCCATTAGCTGGATGATGGTGGTAAGCCATATGGGGCAGACCCATTAGATGATGACAAATCAAACACCATGAGTCATTATGTAGCATGACAACATCAGGCTTCTAGGAAACTCAGTCGATCGGGCTGATGTCACTCTGCTTATACCACAGTAATCTAATGACTAAAGAAATGCTCTGAACTTCAGATGCTGACCGTCGCGATATCACACGTGGCACAAACACACACACAAACTCTACTCTCATCAAACAGTGCTGCAAACTGACATTACAAGCTGTGCAAATGTGTAGAGTGAAAAAAACAGTGAAAAGGATGCATGACTCACATGCATCTGTAGTGTTGTTATCAATGTGCTGGCTGAAGTCGAGGAGAAACTGGGTGTTGTTGAGTGACAACTTCAGCTCTTTGCAGTACTCCCTAAAGGAACAGTATTGATCAATTTCAATCTCAGCCTCTTGTTTGTTCCTGCCGAGTGAGAGTGGGATTGACAATAGCGTCAGGATCACTTACCTGGGAGCAATGTAGGTGTAACCAAACTCATCAAACCTCTCCTGCTGTATGGTTTCCATGGCTTTGGAAAACACAAAAATAATTGGTTTAGGCCGATAAGTTTGTGAATATTCCACACAGCAGTTTAGGAACTTAAAAGTGTGTTCCCCCTTTATCAAATGATGCACTGCTACATGTGCTGTGAGATCGCTACATCGCCCCCCGCCCCTCACACACACACAGCCATAACATTTTGGACAGCTATGAGGTGATGGATCAAGGGAGATAATGTGGATGGAAGTGCAGTGGGAAGGCATGAGAGAATGACTGAGTGAGAAGTACTTGCCTTCTTGCCCTGTTGTGACCCCAGAGAGACAGAGATGAGAAGAGGAGAAAGTAGGAAAGACAAGGCGTGGTAAGAAATGCATTCATCATCTGACAAATAGGTTCAGTCCTTGAAAAACAAGCTGACAATTGAAAATATTCCCACAGTAGATAATAAAACAATAGGCTGCAGTGAAAGAACAGATCTAACAGACAAACTTAAAAAAAACATTGTGTGCAGATTTTTAAAACAGAAAATGATCAGCTGGGGACTGCAATGAAAAAAAACAGCATGCAAACATATATTGTAATAAATAAAATTCCTCTTCCACTTAATGCTTTGTCTGCCTTGGGTCTGGATTCCCTTTCAAATAGTGTCTGGTAATTCTTTTCTCATAAATGACATGACAGGCATGGATGGCCTTCATTCAATAGCCTCTTAAAATGAAAACAATTTGGATATTGCCTTTAAAATATATTGAGTCGTGTGGTGCAGTCTGCGGAAAAAATTACTGAGCAATGAGCACTCCTCGGGGCCATGGAAATCTGGTGCAGGATGAAACAATGTCCTTCACATAAAACATAATGGGCAGATTCATTGTCCCTCTGTCTCTTTAGACCGGGCAGGGTGTCTGTACGTCCAAATGCTTTCCACACCACATTCTCTCTCTTCTTTCTTGCTCTTTACTTTTCTGTCACCGTCTCTTCAAACCCAGTATCAGTTCATTTATTCAATGCATGCAGCATTTCTGCTTCATGGATGAAAAAATGTTCATCCATCACACACTTGACTTGGGATTCACCAAACTGTATTAGGAGGACAAGTGGCTGCAAGAACCACCGACTGTAGGAAAGGGGTAATATGGATCGAGGTATTGGTGGCCACGCTCCAGTGTGAAACTCTATCTGGCTGACAGAGAACTTTAGAGTCCCAAACTCCCCGTCGGAGTAGTTTGTGGCAGTACGGCACGGTGTCTTACTTTCTTTAACAGGCCTGTAAACGTTTCGACAGTCTTTATGGCACGGTGACAGACACGTTATGGCAGAGAGGGAGTGATATAGAGGTCAAAACACTCAGTCAAAATCTCATCTGTTGGAACAACTGAGCTATTAGCCGTTTATGCTTTGTGGTGTCATATCAAAGTCATAAAAATACACTAAAGCCAGATGGTTATGTGCTGATTCTGGTGTTTTTTTCTAATTATATCCCTTCATCAAAGCCCCCAACCATTCATCTATAAAGTAATGATTACGCAGTCATATTCCAGAGTCCGTCCATCCATCCATCTATCCATCTGTAATCATGCAAATGTATAGAGGACAAACAGAAAGATGCTTATGGAAGAGCATCACATGGCAAGATGAAGACAGAAGACAGGGAATAGTGAGTACTTGCCCCAAGAAGAAGCTGTAAGATTCCAGTGTGGAAGCAGGACAGGAGAGGATAACTTACATCAGAATACAAATGTAAAGAATTGTACAAAGAGTGAAAGTTGCACATACGGTATGTGTGTATTTTAAAGAGTTTTATCCTTGTGATTATGAGTTAAATTCTGAGCTGTTAGAAGAAGCCAGTGTGGATCATACAGCGAAACGGCCTTGTGAGCACAAACAGAGCAAAAAGTAAATAAATGAGCTGAAGAAAAATAACAAGGGGGAGAGGAGAGGGATAATAGGAGGAAAAAAGAGGACAAGGTGAGGACAGGTTTACAGATTAGAGAGAGACACAGACAGAGAAAACAATCCAGATTAAAGCCTGTCTGCTTCAAGTAGCCTGTTACCCCTTGAAACTTGTAGGAAAGGATAGGCTTAAGCACAGGGAGGTAAGTAGATGGAGTTGGCAACAGAAACATAGCAAAAAGTGCAGAAGATGTAAAAGAAAATGTTTTGTAGGAGAGGCGATAATGAGCATGGAGAGGAGTGAGGCTTCGTCTTCTCCTAAACCAGGAGGAGGGCCAGAAGAGGGGAGTTCAGAAGGAGAGAAGCGCAAAATGTAGACAAGATCAAAAGAGCCAGTGCTTCGGCTGGGTGTGGGAGAAGGAAAGCATGTGGATGAGTGTGTGTGGGAGTGCGGGACAACTGACCAGTGGGTTACACTACAAAAGAAAAGCACCATGGGGATCCGCTGATCTGAGCAGCAAATACAAAGGAGTGGTTGTGGTTCCAGCTAGGAGCGAGTAATACAAAGCAAGAGGAGATACTCAAGAGTACGACCCACAGAAAGTATGCATGGGAGTTGGTTTTGAGGCACCACCAAAATTAAATCAGATTGACTTTATTTGCACACAGTTTATCATGAGAAAGTATGTTATACTTACACATAGTTCTCTTCATGTCACCTCCCAGTTTGGCTTGAATGAAGTGTTCACTGTATCTGGGCAGGGCAAGAGCCAGGCTGTAGAGAAGACAGTTACAGTAACACTTCAGACTTTTGTGGTTGGAGGTCAAGTTTGAGTGAATTATTTAGTCTGGTCAAACAAAAAAAGGTAATTTAATGCCTATATAGTTTTTCTTGATTTACATCAACTCCTTCTAATCACATACAACTGAAGTATTTAAAAGCATGTCACAGAACATTTTGGAAACTGTTCTGTGACTTGCTTTTAAATACTTTTGTTGTGCTTTAGTTGTATGTGATTAGAAGCTAATCAAGTGTCCATGTTTTTCAGAAAAGCCTGCTCTTCTGTATGTTCAGTGAAATGCAAAAACAATCTCACAAACGTATTTCCCAATAACCAAGCAGAGCCTGCTGTTAGAAACAAGAGAGTGACCCCTGTTGGTAGTGTCCTCCATCAGCTGGAGTGCTCTCTGTTGTTTGTGGCTATGTATTGTCTGAAGCGAAGACAGATCAATGAACCATAAATAAATATGACAAAATTGCAGACATGCTCACCTGTAATCTGTTCCATTGACCGGTGCAAACGTGTAGGTCCTGACCCCTCTATCTATGTACCTCTGCCACAGATGACACAGGAACTGGCATTAAGAACTGCTATGTAAGTAGTGCTCATGTTTGTGTTGTTAATTGTTCAAAAAACATTGCGAGAAAGAATCAGGATTTAATGTAAATAATACTATATGTGAACTTTTTACAAAATCAATGTGAAAATTTAGACAATATTAAAAGTGGCAACGGTTGTCTTGTTGCAGGAAACATGGCAATGTTGGCTCTAGCAACATATAATGCAACATATCCCTGTGAAAAATGTTAAGCCCCTTCCAGTATTTTATCTTACCTCATCCTGGGTTTTCACCAGTGTGTTAATGGTACGTTCACCTGTATCACCATCAATCATCATTCTTCTGATCTATAGGAAGAGATGTAGAAGCATCACTGCATCTGATTTACAGAGTATCAGCTGATTTGAAAACATTTAGTCGTATAACCTCATGCTATATGTGTGTGTGTGTGTGTGTGTGTGTGTGTGTGTGCGCGCAATAGTGCGTCAGCCTCAGTTTCAATGGGAGCAGTACAACATATCCTAATAAATTCCTAATTAATAAGAGTTACTAATTCACACATTGTATGCTGTTTGTTGCACAGTGTTCTCAGTGTAGTTGGGCTCATTAGCAGATTATCCACAGAGAGGGGGTTGCTAGTGTGTTTGTGTGCATGTAAATGATTACCATCTTTGATTTTTTATTAATAACCTTAAGAATGTGTGTGTGTGTATATAGCAAGGGCATCGCATGCATCTGAACACTCTACCTCCACTTTGATGTCATTCTCCAGCTCAGCATCGAGGAAGTCTAGGGTAACAGGTTCCTGGAATTTAGGATTCTGTGGAAAGGATGACATTGCAGTCTGAAGTGTGACACAACTTAGGACAATTTAAAAAAGAAAAACCTAATAACCGAAAAACAGGATTTATGCAAACACAAAAAGAGCAACACTTTAAGCTTATACTGAGTATTTTGGGTGGAAGCAAAGTTTCTAAAGTAATTTACAATTGTTATTCAGAGACTGGTTCTTTTTACTGTGGCCATTTAGCCATATAGAGGAATATATTTGCATCTTGGTATTGGCATTGCATTGAATAAACATCTAGTCGACTTTAATATGTTTTTGTTTATTTAATTCAGGAGCAATGCCAATGATTTCCCTCAACACATGAATCCAATCAAATCCATGGAATCCATATAAAAAATAGAAGGGACCATATGGCAGCGTTTTGACAACATATCTGTGACACCAGACACAGCCGAATCAGATTTGATACAAAGTGACACTGGACCCTATTAATGTCCTCTCTTAAAAACCCTATACGTCTGAGTGGCTTTATGGTGGTATAAAATGGTAGCAGTAATCGAGTGCTGCTCTATAAAACAGCAGTACATGGAATCTGATACCAGTCTGTCCTCCACAGCGATTGTTCACTCTGTGACTCAAAAAGTGGGGCGATGCGGTAAGAGCATACTAATGTTTTCTGCACAGATTATTATTTTTATGTTGACATATGCTCATATAACACTGAGTCAATAGATTCATACATATGCATTCCAACTTTAACGAAAGAAAGGGAATGAGGATTGATGTTGAATGTAAAAATAAGATAATAGTGTGAATCAGTTACTGGACAAGAGAAGCAATAAACTAAATACTCAATTGATCAAAAAGCACGAGTTGAGTTCCTTACATTTGATGTTAAGTTAAATGAAATGAAGCAGCACAGGAAGATGATGAAGATGAAGGGTCTCAACATGAAAATGAGAAAAGAAAGAATAAAAGATCAAGAGGTACAACACTGAATGAAACATCAGACATACACAAGCAAAACAGGAGGGGATATAAAAAAGAGAAAGAAATTGTTTTAAAAAACTGTAACTAGGGAGAGACGTGTAATGAATATGAAATACGTAAAAACATAATCAAATACAAAAAGTGCCACGACATAGACAGAGGAGGTGAAGGGATATGTTCAAAGGTCCGAAGGTGACCATCGCTACGAGTCAATGAAGCAATGAGTGATTGACAGGCTCGAGGCCTCACACACGCCTTTGCAGCCGTTATTTGCTCTTCTTTAAAACAAAGAAGCATCCTCCAGCTCTGGTATAACTGATGCTATCGCAGCATCTACGCTAACATCTTCAGGAGCCACCATTGTTTGTCAGAATGAGCAGTCGCCTCTCCGTGTCGTCTCAACCACCTCAGACTCGCCCTTAGCTGCTCGTAGCTTCTAACTGAAGACCGATTGGTCCTTTTCATGTGCTATGTGATGCCGTCTCGCGACATTCTGATAATCCAGCCGTCGTTCAAGTTAACACTCGGCTAACATTGCTTGACCTGAAGTCACATTATCAATTCTATCGGCCACAAAGCGTGGGCTCAAAACAATCTATTGACAACCTCGTACCAATGGATTTTCTCAAGCTTCACTTCTAACATCAAAGTGCAACAAGAAAAAGAGGCAAAAGCCCTGTTAAAAAAATAAAAAATAAAAATCAACAACACTTGTAGAACTAGAGAACAACCTTTATGGAAACCATAAAAAACCTGTTGATTGCACAAAAAAGAAATTCTCTACAAAGCCACAACTCAAAACCAGGACGTTTTTAGGTGTATTAAAAGCCTTTTAATTAACTTAGAGGAGCAGTGTTTAGAAGTTAGTGGCATCTAGTGGTGAGGTTTGAGATTGCATCCAACTGAATACCCCACTGCTCATGCCTCACAAAGGCTCTCTACTCGGGGCTACTGTAGAAACATGGCGGTATAACATAGCGAATATTAATAACGTCTCATTCTAAGGTGAGGAGAACACAACAATTGATAGTTTCAAGTGATTATGCACGAATAGTAACATTTTATTTCAGTTCTTTCAATGAAATCCCTTAACTCCTACACACTGTTCCTTTAACCATTTATATTTTAATAGGTAATGCTGAGTCATCCAATGTCATAGAGCATTAAGAGCAACGTTCCCTCTCATTTGTGCTATCGATGTGACAAGAGAGGACTCAGAGGGGTCACACAATCTGCTCACACAAACACATCTGGGCAATTACAAAACAGCTACAGAAGAATGTGCCGTCACTTCAGCTTGGGGGAAATCAGAGGTAGTAGATACATTGCAAAGATACATTGATTCCAGCATAAAACTAATTAATACTACAATGACTGCTACTTTACCTATTCAGAATTGAGAGAATATATGGGACTACAATACAGAAAACTCTACATTGCTATCTTTAGGAACTACTTCTGCAATCTACACTACGTATGTGTCTCACCTCATGAAAAGTGACAGCATACGTATCACTGAGCCTGAGCTTCCTGTTATGAATCCTTTTCTAGGAAAGTTTTGAAAAGATGCACAGTGATGCATTTTGGTGTTTTATGGTATAGATTGGGGGTTTCAAAGTCCACCAAAGAAAAACATGATTAAAATACATACAGTATGTCCCTACCAGCTGCAAGTCAGTAACCATTTAAATTATTTACAAACACACAAACACACAATCAAACACACACACACACACACACACACAAACAGACAGATCCCAATCTGTCTGTGTCTAGGTAAAACGATTATGTGGGTTTACTTTGAGCCTTGTTGTAAACTTAAAATATGCTTAATGAATTGGATTGGCTAAAAGTAAGATAGTACAGCAAAGGCTATCGTAAAAAAAATCTTTTTCTTATCTTTAGGAAGGAATTACAAACAGCAGTAGCATGATATATTCCTATGGTGGAGTAAATACAATTATATTCTGGGGTGTACTACTTTCACTTTAAAGCACATACTCTAATATAATATATTGATACAGTATATCTATATATCTATATATATATAGATATATATATATATATAAAAAGATATATATATTCCAGTTTGCTGCCGAGTCTATACAGGTATATCTATATTATCTCAGATGGTAATGAGTGACCTTCTAGCCGATATCTAAGGACTGAAGATATCAAGTCATACTCTAACTGGAGAATGTATTATTTTTATAAAGATTCATGACAAGGTGATGGCACATGGACAAGTTCGAGGAGAACCTGCACCATCTGCTGGCCTGCATATCATTCACTGGCACAAACAGTTCATGTTTAACCATATGGAATAGTCAGAATACAATGTAATGCTATGGGCCCGTTGAGTGATGCATAGGGCCAGATGATATACCTTTGGCTGAAGATTGGGGTGCAGCAGGACATATCCATTGGGATCAATGGCAAAGTAGTACCCATTTGGACCAATCTGAGAGGGGAGGGGGAAATTAAATATTTGTGTCCAGTGTACAGTGTAATGGCAAAACAACTGGTAGTTTGTGTTAGAAAGTGTGTAAAAGAATGGCCTCAGTGATCCCAAAAGACAAGAGGGATTATAAGTAATAACAAGGATATTTCTGATTCGCGGATGATTAGAAAAGAACAACACATGTAATAGAATCATATCACTGGCTGGAGGGAAAAAGCCACGAGAGTTTTGGTTTTATAAATGTATTTGTCTGCATGCATGTGATCACATTTGGGTTTTAAACTCACAGTGAAGCGTGGTGTGAGCTGCTTGATGTCATCCAGAGACACATCAATCCCCATTACGCCAAGAATCAACTGATTCTGGTGCTGAGAGACAGTATGAGAGAAAAGGATGAGCAAAGGGAAATGATATCCATCCACTCCAGCTACTGCTCACGTGTTCATGCATGTATTTACTGCACCTCGCCATTCCTGTCATCTCTGGTCTTTGTTTTATTGAAAACTGGTAGTGTTCCTGTAATGACCAGACCCAGTTCCTGATGGAGAGTCAAGCAAATGCACTATTCAACTCAGGCATCTTATGAAGTTAAATAAACATGGCAGTAACAATATTTCTGTCAAATGAATTGTAGGACACAACAAGTACCAGAGCATCAAGGTATACATTAGTCCACTGGACTTGTTTGGCCTGTTTGTCTGCCAGAACCATTGGTCTTCCCAGAACATCTAGGTACTCCTAAATTGGACAACATATTTTACCAGAGTAATGCTTCCATGAAGTGCTATAAAATAATGTGAACAAATAATAAACCATGATCTAACCTGTGTGTTTATTCGGATGGCTCCGATGGAAGGAATCTCATAGAAGTAACCTGGATAAATGATCAGACGCAATCATGTCAATGGAACTCAATGCCATGATCACACAACAATGATAACACAACAGCAGACAGAGATAGATGGCAAGGGTACATACAAGCAACCCATAAACATGGAGCAAAGGAAACAGCTTGCAATACTGCAGTGTAGTGTATGTACTGCATCATGACTCATAGCTTAGTGTTAGATCAGTTAATCAGTAAATTGAAATCCAGACGTGATTTGATTCTTTACTGATTCACTTGTGAAAGTGTTACGCAACTGCTTGGCCAAAGGCGGCTCCTCTGTTTCTAAAATCACCACAAAGATCTGTTAAATCCAACTTAATCTAATACCAGGACTGTTACAAACTGAACACTATTCAGTATTGATGAGTGTTGTGATTTGTGCCGTGTGATTTGTGCCGTACCTTTGTTGGAGCAGGCCATCCACTGAATGGGTCCTTTATCATAGTTGTGCTGTCCGACTGAGAAGGTGAAGATCCTCACCTGAAGCACGAGATTCAATTCAACAATATTTATCAGAACCTAACCTCTTACAATGTTAAAAAATATAATTCTGGTAGTCCCATTTATCTTAATTTAATATTAATGTAAATTAATTGATGATTGTCTTGTCCCAAATAAAGGTATTATATAATCTGAAAATCATGTTTGACAATTTAAAAATTTATTCAATTATTTACATATCATATAAATAACAGACATAAGTTATTTCAACATATGTTTTACCATATGCGGATGCTGCTGTAATACTTCAAATCAAATATAATTCATATTAAAATAGTCACAAGCATAATATTTGAGAGAGTTTGATCTAAAAAAAAAAGTGTTTGTTCATCCTGCTAATATCCTCAACCTCGTGCATGTGCATATGTGTGGGTGTTAACGTGCACCAGTGTGTGTGTGTGAGAAGGTCTATGTTTTGCATATTATGCAAAAAACCCTAATCTGCCTTCTGCATACACTTTTGGGCAGGGAGGATATGCACGCGGAAGTCTGCACCCAAAGGGAGCTCCAAAAAGCTGAGTCTAATAGAAACTACAACCACAATTCCACACTGCAGGATCAAATGCCCCAGTCTGTCTGTGTGTGTGTTTGTGTGTGTGTTTGTGTGTGTGTGTGCACATATCTTTAACTTACCTTTTTCTCAGCATTGTATTTCTCTAGTATGGCCTGAGCTCTTTCCTCTCCTCCGTCAGTAAACAGCATGATGATCTTGTTGCAGTTTGCTCTACTCACATTAGTCTAGTCAAAGGAAACAAATGATGTTATGATTACATTTTCTTTTCACCCAGGTAGTGGAAGGTTTGGTTGGTCAAGTCCAATTTTGGCACAAAAAAAAGAAAAGTCATATAATTTGGCATACTTGATGTTTACATGACCCGTCTATTGTCATCATCAAGTCAAAGCAGAGATATTCTGCTGTGAATATGCATAGTCCGCAGATGATAAAGCCAATTATCTTTGCTGATCTCCAGAAATTTAATTTGATCTCCTTCTAAGAAACATTCCCGATTTTTGGATCAGCCAATTGTCTTCCCTCTAGTGCCGTCCCGACATAAGCTTCTAGGAATGGATATCAAAGGCTTCAGACTTGTCAACAGGTCTCAAGTCATAAACCATCATAACATCATATCACCTATCATCTCAGAATCATTTTGTGGAAGTGCAAGTTCAGAGTTAATCAGACATATTACTTTATGCAATACTGTTAAATAACTCCCATTGAGGATAATGCTTTGCCATTGCAGGGTTGTCAGCCAAATGAAAATAATAATAGCAGTCTATCTTTCTTTTATTGTAGAAGCCTGTGTTGAGGTAACACTTTCAACCAGCAGGTGGCAGTAATAGACAATGATATGATGCTTTTGAAATAATGCAGGCTTCGGCTAACATTCATTCAAAACTTCTTTAAAGCCTCTTGTGCTCTCAGAATAAAAGTGTAAAGTCTTACCGTAGAGAGCTGCTCAAAAGCAAACTCAAAGCCCTTCGTATAGTTTGTAATTCCTTTGGCTGTGATGTTCTGAACAGCATCTTTCAGTAGCTTCTTGTTCCTCACGTTGGCTTGAACCAGATGTTCAAAACACGCCGTCTTCTTCACCCTGGTGTTAAACTGTGAAACAGGCAATGACTTATGACCTACACATTATTCATACAATTACAACATGTGTGCATATGTAATAAATGATACACATGAAGGACACACAAACACTCCCACCTGGACTTAGCTGTTATCAGGCAGCGGTAAATAGACACATTCATCAAGCCCCACTAATTACTTCACATCCTCGGCGCTCAAAGATTTGGTACCCATGGAAACAAGATTCTGCCATATAAGAACGAGGTTAGGCAGCAACACCATCTTTTTTTAAAGGTGAGACCTCCTCATTTCCACCCCAGAGCACACATATGCACACACACTCCACTCAAGGAGCCGTGCTCCAAGTCTCACTGAAGGTCCATGTTTTCATTGGTAAATATCTGAACAGGAGCAAAATGATTGTTTATGAGTGAACAGAAAGGACATTCAAAGAGCTCACAATGACAATAAGCACAAATGACACAGATACATTATATAATAGAATATATAATAGTGGTATGTGAAGGACATGGGACAGCAGTGTAGTTAGCCAGCACATCTAGTGTGTTGCAGAACTCTTCTAAAACAATACTGCACCTCATCGATCTAAACTAATCAATGTGTCTCTGTGAGATGGCCAAAAGGGAGGCTGAAAACACTGATCTACACAGACAAGCAAGGAGACTAAAAGATCCCTGGCCATATGGGTGTGTGGGTGTGTTTGAGTGTGTGTCTCCAATGAGCCTGACAGCCTGGAAATTCCTTTTAGATTGACAATAACAGACATACACATCTCCATTGGATGGAAAGGCAATATCACAATGGCCATGGTTTGACAAAAGACTGAATCAAGGTGACAGCACTTAAAAAGGTGTGCACACAAACAGAATGGAAGTTCACATAATTGCCCCCATGGAGCAGACAGGGATCTTTCATCACATAATCTATTACAAGGAGAAGTGAGGAAGGTTGGATGAGAATGTGGGATGGGCGAGGAACAGGAAATAACAGGAATAGGACATAAAAAGAGTTGGGAGAGCATGTGAATACAGGGTTTAAAAGAAGGAAAAATCGTAATATGTATCTCATCGAGAAAACCAGAAGGGCAGACCTCTGCCATGGCTGTTTATGTAAGTGAAATATAATGCATGTATTTGCCTCGTGATTTGGATCCACTCCAAAATTGAATGGGTTCTTACTTGGCCCATACTACACCCTCTGAAACAGTTTCATGACAATTGGGCAACTAGTTTGTCCGTAATCCTGCTGACAAACAAACAGTCAAAAACAAAAACTCCATGGCAGAGGAAGTAATGAGCTCACGTAGTGTATGTGACACATCAATCCTAATCTGATCAGCAATGTAACATTGTTGTAGATTTTAATTGTAAGTACTAACAAAACACATTCAGGCTTTGTCAAATCGCGTTATTGGCCTTGCAAACAAATGTCAATACAATCTATAACAGATTCCACTGTTCCCTTGTAATCCTATTACAACAGCTCTGTGTAGGTATGTGCGTGTGTGTGTCTGTGTATGTGTGTGTGTGTGTGTGTGTGTGTGTGTGTGTGTGTGATGGTCCAGATCTTGGTAATGGATTAGTGATGACACAAGAGAGAAGGCTAATCTTCAAGCCCTAATCCAGCTGGAGGTTTGGTTCTCTGGCTTGCCCCGACTGATTCTGTCTAACACCGCTGACACCAGTTTAATCGACTGGACCGGTTTGATGAAAGTGAGCGGGCACAGTGCGATAGGAGTGTGACGGAAAGTGAGAACCAAAGTGCCACATTTTTTGGGGGAAATGATGAGATGACAGAGATGGAAATACTGAGCGGAAGGAAACAGCCATCAGCATTCTTCTGACCTGCTGCATGAAGTGTGTGAGCATCTTACATGACCAAATGCCAATTTAGTCCCTGGGCTAGTGTTAATGGGCAGGGATTTATGGGTAATATCAGAGATTAATTATATAGTGTAAGATTACAAAACCCTCAGGGCCAGACATTGGGTGATGCGTGTGCGTGTGTATGAGTAAGTGAGTCAATGACATAAAGAAACAGATGGATAGAAAGAAAGAGGGTGACTGAGAGAAAGAATAACGATTCTGGTATATAAGGAATCGGGATGTATTTTGTTCTAATTTGTGTGGCTTTGGAAATCCTTTCTTATTGGCAGTATCATTGTACCCACCATGTTACATTACTGTGATCTGAAAATGGGGTAACATTGCAAAAAAGTCAAGATGAAACAAGAAACCCGATCACTTGATCATATGGGTTGTAAACAAATCCCCAGGTTAGCCAAACCTTTGGAAACAAAATCAAAGGGAATGTTATATGTCTGTTGTATGCATGCATTAGTTTACAGTCCCGGTGACGTGCGCTCACTTTCAGTTTCACCTCCAGATAAAGTGTTCATTCCAGCAATGTTTAAGTATTCCCAGATTACAGAAATGACTTAGGTTAGGACAATGTTATTGTAATTGACTGAAACATTGGCCAAAGCTAAACATTTAAAGACCCAAATTGTAATAAACGTAAATGATTATTTTCTTTAACTGGGTGCATTTTACTTGGACTACTAACATCAGTGGGTGTAATGCAGTTTTGGAGAGAAGTTGGAAAACAATTTAAAGAAAAATGTTCTAAGAAAACTGAATTGGACTTTGAACTAATCTATCTCATTCGGTCTCACTTTCTTAGACACACACATAAACACACACACTGAGCTCCCCGACAGATTCCGATAATTGCCCATCTTTGCAGAATCCCAAGTCCACCGTGAAACAGAATACATTGTGTCCAAGACAAAGCGTCCCCGGAGAGAGGAAACGGAGACTGAATGGCTGTCTTTGTGGGATGAGAAAGAAGACAGCTCCAATCTCTATAAAGACCCATCTCAATAAAAACCTTCACAGGCACACATTTTAGTATCACACAGTCTTCTGATTGGCTCCTTTTGAATGTTATCACAAGCGTGAAAAGCCTAGAATAGATGGTCAGAATATAAAGGTGGAATGGGGGGGCTATCGAAAGGATTGGTGGGTAAGAAAAATAAGAACGAAGGGGAAGAAAGTGGAGGCAGTGAGAGGAGGAAAGTTGTGGTTATGTATAAAGAAGAGGCAAAGCATATTGTGGACAAGGTGATCCTTCGATGGCATAAAGAGATGTATGGAGCTATACGGCAGAATGCTGAGAGGAATTGCACGACTCAATGATGAAAGGAAAGAGCGATGGAGTGATCAATGGGTGTTTCCAAGGGTCCACTCTTGTCAGAAGTGTGGATTTAATATCTATAGGAGAAGTGGGGATGTAGAAGGTGGGGTAGGGGCATGTAGTACAGAGTTTTAATCCTGTACACCAAATGGAGTAGTGGGTATTTCATTAAAGTTTTGTTTCAGAGTGGCCAGACCTGAGAGAAATCCATATTTCATTACTTGTCATCCATCTCTGTCTCTCTTCATGTGTGTATCTCCCTTCAAATGTCCATAAGCCCATTCATGCACACATTCTGAATCCGTCCGTCACTCTGCCTCTCTTCTCAGCGTGCACCGCCTTCCCCGTCGCTTCGCTCAAACAGACCACCCAACAGTCAGTGATGGGTTTATTAATACTCACATAAACTACATTGACGTAGTCGTCATCAGACAGAGTCTCCAGCATCTCACTGACTGAGGTCCTGATCAGTTTGAGAGTCAAGCCAGACACACTCCCGCTTCTGCAACAACAACAAATACCCAACAGATTCTCACTGCAATCTGTCTGCTCAGTTTTGTACTCAATATAATTAGAAATGCGTCTGCCTTGGGACATGCATTACATTATGTGGTAATTCTAGAAAGGCATGTGTTATAATCAGGGGAAATCATGACTGATGTGAAGAGGTTATGGATCAATGAGACTGTAAAGTAACTTACGCATCCACAAGGATTAGCATATCTTTGGGTGAGGCAGCTCCTTGAATGTACCTAGAAGGACATTAATGAAGAAAAGAAAAGCACACACACACTCTGAGCAGGTAAAATACGTCGAAAGCCAACACTGTATCATTCATAATAATATATTTTGAACACAATATTACTAAATATTGCTGACATTTTATTTACATTGTTAATAAGAATACTTCAGATATTGATACATATTATGATATATATGTTATGATATGACATATTACATCACAACACTTCAGAACTTTAAGTACAATTAAACAATTAATACAATTTGTTTGGATTCATTAATTAAACATAATTGTGTAAAGCAAGTACACAATATTACTATATTTGTCACAATAAAATTCCACTGAAAGCTGATAAATAATATTTAATGATCACCCAGCCCTTCCTGCACTTACTATACTAAAAATACATATACAATACATATATTCATAAAAACATACAACCAAACAGGCTACATACTACATAACAGTTAAAAAAAGAATCATATAAGCCACATAAAACATACATTCTGACCAACACTGAATTAGTGTCATGCTACTTGTAGTTTTGCTTGCAGTTGGCTTACCATGGCCTCCTGCGGACATCATACAGGTCAATTTTACTGGGGGTCTTGCGAGCATCCATCCAGGGAGAAGCTTTCAGACAAGATAAGATATGAGTTGACGATAACCTTTCTATAATTAAAGGGGAAAAAACACCTCTGACGGAAGTGTTGATCTGCAAATAGCTGGCATGTGGCATGTGTCATATTCAGCCCAGCAGTGTCTAGTCCCTGTCAGTCATCGTGGGAAGATAGACTTGTGCCATCATGGCTTGTTGGATGAATTCCCACACCTTCTACATTACAACATGTTTTATGCTTATGATCATTTTTCACAAAGAGCTAAACAGCAGGGAAATAAGATAAAATACTTCCAAGATGCAAAACACGGGATTCACTTGCTTTGACAATAATCATGTGCTTCCTATCTGTATATTGTTAGTGAGGAGCACCATGAAAACAAACCAGTATAGGTGTGTGACTGCCTATCATGAACGCTAAGAGGTTAAAAAAGGGGGAAAAAAAGATCAAAGAGGAATACATTTTGCGGCAATGAAGATTCATGAATATTAGAAATACACTTTTCCCATAAAGCTATATAGTGGCAATTATGACAGGGAATCTCATGCATATGAATAGCTTGGCAGAGAAAACACTGCCGATAGTGAGCAGCAGTAGACTAATGCAGCTAAAGATAGCGTGACACCATCTATGGCACCACATATAAAATCAATGCAAAGTTGAGCAAGGACGATTATTTATTGAGCTTATTTGCCCAGTGCTGTGGGAACAAGCAAACCCATGAATATATTCCCTGGCTGTTTGTAGTTTTGGATTAAAAGCCACACCCTGCATCTTACTGTAGGTTAACCAAATAATAATCGGCTGATGAGTGAACCTATGATTTGATATGGAAGTAAACACACACAACTTTAGTGTCATATCAACAGATCCACAAACAATTTAGGCCAAATAATCTACCAGTGTTTTCTTATTCTGTGTTAAATGTTTCTCCCCTGTGTTAAACTGCAAAGACTGTTTGTTGGTTGTAGTTTAATTACCTGGATAGTAGCGAGCCAGGCCCGTAGCGCTGCCATACACCTGCCAGAGAAGGGTCGGGTCATCCTCTCTGTTCTTTCTAAACACTTCCTCCAATGCATCCGACCAGTTCAGTTCATTCAGCACAATGGTGGCTAGAAAACCACACAAATATACATCAAACAAAAACTACAATACGCATTGCTGCTGCTCTGTGTGCATGTCAGTGTGTGTGTTCTGTAATAATGACCAATGGACATATGAGCAGGCCATTGTAGACATGTGTGCATCCAAGATTAACAAATGCATTAAGATTCATGCACACAAGTCTGCTCAGCTTCTACCCACTCGCCTAGCGGGACGCATGAGCAAATATGAGGCCAGCCCACCCAGCCGTGCAGGGATTTAGTAACAGATACTGAGGAGTGGTTTTATGGCTTGTAATGGGTTTGCAGTGAACTGTTTAATTTTACCTGAAACACTCGGTAACCTGTGTGTGTTTGTAGGCGTGTGTTTGTATGTGTGCATGCGTGTGATTGATAGTGTGTGTTGTGAGAGGCAACAGACATTATGGATGTTATGACACATCACCCAGACAGCTCAGAGCCACATCACACTTACTATGACGGATGGAGACACAGCACATGCTGCCGCAACTCTGTCTTTCTCTTTACTGCTTATCCTTTTTCTGTCCTTCCTTCTCTTGTACTATTATTATGTGTCTCTGTTCATCTATATGTCTATGCATGTGTGCATGTGTGAGATAGATTGGTATTCTGTATTGAGTGTGACGTAGCTCATTGATGTGCAAAGCAAACACTGTTCATTTGCATGCATGCCTCTAGAGGAGTGAGTTAATGAAGCCTTGGTTGCCAGGAGTGCATGCTTTTTATTATAGAAGAGGAGAGAGAGAGAGAGAGAGAGAGAGAGAGAGAGAGAGAGAGAGCATGTGGTGTGTGTGTGCTCAGTAATGTTTTTCCCTCATTAAGGGTTGATTTTTAAAGGGAAAAGGAGAGAAAATTACACCACAGACCTTGTTAGATAATGAGAAAATTACAAACTGTATGTGTGATTTTTAAGTGAAGGTGGATGAAGACAGACAGACAGGTATACACACATGTCTGCTAATTGCTATGTAGATAGCCAAATGGCTGTATAGTAAGATACACACATAATTATACAAATACATACATAGTATATACAAACAAACTAAAATACAGTGCTAACATCTAACCTAGTGAAAATATGTTCTTTTTTATGTTTTTATTAGTTTTGAGTACTCCGGACTTAGTCATAATATTTTAAAAGCTAAACTCCACTGCTGCTTCATAAGGGATACAGTATCCAGTAGTTGACCATATTGCCACTGACACTAATGAATTCCCCGGCTGCACTCGGCATTGGCTTTGATGCCACACATGATGAATCTACATCCTATGATGACTTCATCTCAGTGGGGTTCAATATGCTTTACTAACATAACATGGGTTAGTTTATTTTGAACATTAAAGAGTAGATTGTATTTCACTGCTTAATAAGCTAGTCCATCCCCTAATACACTCATCATATTCTTTATGCCTACTCTACTAAAGAGAAACTCCCTCTGATATCGTGATGTGTTTCATCCAGTAGCGACAGTGGAGAACAGTGCAGCACGGTAGTGGTTTTAGAACGTAGGACTGGGCCAGAGCATGGAGGTGTATATACTAGTGATGCTGTTTATAGTGTTTAGATTGTATTTAAAAATGGAATCTACTCAAGGAAGATCATACTCTATTGTTTTAGATAACATATTATTTTCTGTGAATATGAGAAACTGGGGGTCTCACTCTTTGTATACATCTTACTCTTTGTATCAGTCCATAAGTCTCTCTCTGTTGTGTCACTGTGTGTTGCCGTCTTTCTTGTTGGCTGTTTTGTTCTGTTTTTCTGGAAGAGAAAACACTGCTAACTAGCATTCTATCATGAGGATCAGGAATATCATATACTGTATACTGTTCTCTTCAAAATGTTTTTTTGTCATATTCTGTATCTAAAAGCCACACCACTGAATTCAATCATTTTCTTTTCTTCTCTTTCACACATGTGACCATGTCCTTCACTGGACCAACAGATGTGGCTTTTGTCATCTGTCTGTCATATGAAGTGAACGTCTGCTTCCTATTGTACACTCGTCTCACACACGTGACACGTGAAATGTTGCGGCCTATAAAAGCTGATTTCATAAACTTGCCTCCCACTTTGCCCAGAAAAATCCAATTTTCTCCAGCTGAGCAAATGCTATTCCTGGAACATTTATAGAGTCAAGATCAAATTGGAGAGTTGGAACTGCAATAACATATAAATCCTCTGTCTCTCTTTTCTCCGGGCATACAAAACATATACTTCTGCATGTGTGCCAATATTTGACAGACTATATGACATATATTACATATTTAAGTGGGGATTCTTCTTTGAATATATTCCTTCTGTACCCCATTTCCATTAGCACCACATGACAAATCTTACCCCTTTGGCTTACTCTAACTTTAGTCTAATCCTAAAACCTTGTGTCAGACCTAAAAATAAACTTCCAGGGACTGGCTTTTTCAGTCCAAAAGATTGTTCTCCACTACATAAGTATGCGACCAGTTGGGGCGATTTGTCAACATAATCAACGTCATCGATGACAGTGAGACTTTCTTAATGTTTTGGCATCGCACCATGTAAAAAAGTTACATTACACCATGCGTCATCTATTGTTTACTTTAACGACAATGTATGACAAAAGGAGAAGAATGATTTAACTAACGTAATAGAGTGTTGTAACAGTCTGTGACTCTAATAGTCCGTAAATTAGTTTCAATTATTTTCAATTGCACTGCACTGATGCAAAAATACAATTGATTATGTTCACGGCATATTACTCCAGAGATTAAATGAATGCGTCACAACCATGTTTACATGTAAAGCAAGTACTTAAGTAAAAATATTGATTCTCCCGTTCTATGACAGTAATCTGTCACAGCAGTTCTTTTGAATTTTAGGTTCAGTATCAGTGTTTATAGATTTTCTTTTAATAATCAATAAATTAGTCCCTAGATTATTGAGAAAAATGATTATTGAGAAAATAATCATTAAAATTAAAAAAGTAAACGATGGGTCCAGCCCAGCTACCGGATCTGAGTCCTCTGCACACACACATTGTTTCTTTCATTTCACTGAGCTCAGACTTCAGCCATGAACAGGGCCCTATTTCTCGTACGTGGCTCAACTAAATCGATCAAATTCTCTATTAGCCAGTTTAAATTAACAAGATGATTGAGATCAGGCTATCCCGGTTTCTCAAAGGCTGATCCGCGGTGAAACCATCTCGTTAATTCGAGCCAGACGTCAGTTCACAGGATAGTTGCGCGTGCCCGTCCGACTTCCAAGGGGGAAGCGTCGATCACAGAAAACATGATTTACTAAGAGCACAAAGGCAAATAAACTCAAAGGAAGACTCTTTTCTTCGCTGAGGAGCAGGAGATGATCATGAATGTATTTGAGGAATTGCAGATCATAATCATGGCAAAATCTAATCAATTCATTCACTTCACTCGCGCTTGAGAGGGGGCGTGGCTTATCTCCATGGAAACATTTATAACTTCCGCCATCCACCATGAAAGAAATAACCACTATTTCTGCTTATACTTGATGTGGAAATCCCACAAACGTCAGAACATCTAATGCCCTTGTGTTTGGGTTCATAACATTAATATCACATATATACATACATATATATATATATATATATATATATATATATATATATATATATACACATACATAACATCACGTGTAGGCTCACACAGCTCGGTGACTTTCACCGACTACGTCTAGATAAAATGGATGAAAATCCTCTTTATTCGCATCCATTCGTCTGTGCATCGACTTTCATGAATCTACTCGCAACGCAGCATCAGTGTTGGGAAAATATATCGGCTCATTTTAGTGCCTCATTCTTTAAATGTGCCTGCTGGCTGTCGGCTTAATGGCATTCATCATCCAATGAGATCTAAAATAACTATCTCAACTCTTTCAGAACAAGTAGATAATATAGATGTGTATATTCATGTATGTGGAGATGACCATATAGAACTTTTATTGCATTTATACGGACATGGCCAGGGAACGTAATGAACACATCCATGAGTTCCACCAAAACCACGACATACAGCAGCTATCCCAATGTTCTGCATTGCCGACACTGTACAACAATGTACCACACTGTACAACAATGTACCAAATGTACCACACTGTACCACACTGTACCACCAGGTTCTGCAAACAGTCTGTGAGTCAATGCTGTGGCGTGTGGTGTTCAATGTACGGCTCCAGAAGGGTCTGTAATAAAGGATTCCTTGTGGACAGAATCGATATCGCTCGTATAGGAAGTCATCAGGACTTGATAAGAACTCTCTCCCTATAAAACGTTAATCTAACTAATATCGCTCCTCATCAATGAGGAAGGGAGCTGCCACTTTCTTCAGGGGGCGTGGCCAGATTATCCAGCTAAACTGAATGAGCCTGCGCTGGAAAAGGTTCACATTTTTGGATGTGTTGCTATGGTGATTTTGCCGAACTTGGTTCAAGGAACCGAAAACCCTGTCTTGTGTAATCTCATCCGCAAAATTATCCCGCTAACCACGTTAGCCAGGTACGAGAAATAGGGCCCAGGTCCCAGCAGCTCAGCGTATCTATGCATACTCATCACAGGCTATCAATAAACAGTATCTTGAGAGAAAAGCAGTATGAGGCATGGCACCCAGCCCAGATTATGGACAGAGAGGTGTCTCTGGGGAAAAACAATTACAAAGGCACGACAAGTTCAAAAGCATGCTAATAAACCAGGCTGGCACATTTACAGATAACCAACCCTGACAACAAAGTGTGCCATCCCTGTCCCTCACTTCTGCCCCTGTGTCTGGGGTCAGCAGAAAGTTGAAGTGAGTAGCCTTGAGGCCAGACTGTTCCCCAGCAGGCTGAGGAGGTCACTCCCTTCTGCTGTCCTTCCAAGTCACTGCTGATGCACCACATCCCACTGTACACTGATCATTGAATATCTAAACACATACACACAGATACTCAGCCTCAAAGAGCCACAGATTAAAATACACAAGCACAAGCCAAAGAGTAACAATGCAGCTCGGTGGTTAGAGAAACTTTCCTGGAACTGGACTTGTGTTCATACTCATGGTGAACCGTGTGTCCTGGTGAAGTATCCTTGAGCAAGGCTCTGAATGCTGTATTGCTCATTGTAAGTCACGCTATAAGAAACCATCAAAGTGCTCAAAATTTAAAAATAGAACAAAAAAGAAAGCTATTCAATATAATACATAATTCAGACCACAGTTAAGATATTCAACCGACAATCATTAAGCCTTGAAATTCAACTTGATCTGTGCTAATGTCAAAGAGACTCCAGAGAATCAAATTACTCTGAACCACTCAGGGTAAATGTCACCACGTGATGATGAAATGATCAGAAATGTACTTTTTCTTAAAAGGGCAAACTCTGAACAGATGCTCATGTGTTTCATTCAAATCTAAAATGGTTTTAAAGAGGCATAAACTACAATACCAGACAGTTAAAATGCAACTGACAACCTGCATATGGCCATCACACAGTGAGTGGCACAGATTTGATAACAGTAAGTGGAATTTAGTTTGTTTTTATCGTATCGATTGGTTTTATTGTTTTATCTATTTTACTGCTTTATCAGGGTTTAACTCTGAGTTTGTCTTGCTTTGTTGAGCCTCACTGTTGATCTTTCTGTTGTTTTATTGCCTTGCTGCACACTCTGTTTTTAAAGGTGCTATATAAATAAAGTTATTATTGTTATTATTAAAGATCTTTTTTGCTGTAAAAATGTGGGTCAGTCCCTGCATTGCTTGAGGCCAATGAGACCTCTTGGTTAGTAGGCACAAACTTTTGTCCTGAAAGCAGCACAATTCCTCTGTCACTAGAGGTGCAACTGATCATAAAACTCACAATTCAGATTGTATCATGGATTATTATATAATGGTCATTAGTAGTTTTAATTATGTTTTATAAGCTGCTTAAAGGTATTGTAAACAGGTCATAATTCCCACTAAACACATCCCCTTCAAACACAAATTTTAATTGAACATCTGAATACCCAAAACACAGTGCCTACCCTACTGATTTCTCAGTACAGGCACTATTGGGCAGGCAAGTATAAAACAATACTGTGGAAAACCGTGCAGGATTATCATTAAATATATGGAATGCTGATTCCTTCCAGATTCCTAGAATTCATATCAATCAACTATGTATTAATGATTGTGCTTCAATTCCTTCAAAGCCTTGGGACACATGAACAGATTGAATCAAAAGATCCTTTATCAAAACGTTGGTAGGTTTGCCCAGACAAAGGCACCAATCCTTTTTATTTAGAGGACCCTCTACTCATTTTCATCCCTAGGACACATGCTTAGAGTTCAGGAGAACTTCCTATTATGCTGTACAAATTATATATATATATCATTTAACCATGGCAAATTTGCTTGAGGGACTATCGTTTGGTGTGTGCTGTGTGGGTGTGTGTGTGTGTGTACTCAACAACCATCATAAATGTCAGTAGGGATGTGGACAGCCGTGTGGTTGTGATCAGTCAAACGCTTAAACGCTGGGTCCTCTTAAAGTCGGGTCGAATCCTAAATTTTCTTCCCTCTGTCTCATTTGCATCCAGCTGAGGGGGAAACCAAATCAAGATGCAGACATTAATGCTGACTGTAAGTTTAAGACACCACACAAAGCCTTATTATTCCATTTGCTGAAGCGTCATTGCATGCGAAAAACAGTTTGTTGGTTTATTCAAGAGCACAAGACTGATTATATTCCTCATCAAGTCCTGTCTGATGTGAGAATGTCATCGCTGCACATTTTACAGCTTGTTTAAGAATTAATAGCATCATTGACTGTATTCCTAATATCTTACTTTTTTGCAATTTCTTATCATCTTCACTTCGGAGTAGCAGTAGAAAGATTGTCTCTGCCCCTTGTGGAGATTTATAACTCCTAGTGTGCATTCACCAATTTACATGAATAAGAGCAGAGATATATGAAGAAAAGCATGATGAGATATGAAGGAAAGAAGAGAGGCAGGGTAGAGAGGGAACGAGGTCGAGGGGGAGAGAACAAGCAAGACGGGGGAGGGGGGTGAGAGAGTTGCTTCCTAATAAAGCAACAGTGTAGCCAGCTCATACATCTCATCTGTCAATTAGAGGAGAAACAAGGCAGAAAACCTCTTCACCTGAGAGGGTGGGAGGAGGGAAGATGGAGAGGAAGCTACATGGGAAGAAAAGCTTGGAGAGGAGGCAAAAGAGGGAGGGATTGCAGTAAAAGGCTGAAGCGATGATAGAAAGCGAGAGTGAAGAAATAAGATACCATTGTGGTGAATAGGAGAAGGAAAGTGGAGGGAGAGGAGGGAAGATGAGGAGGTGAAAGGGAGGACGAGAGATGGCCCATCTGAGTGTGATTTGTGTGTTTGCAGGGGCTAATATGGAAGGAGAGCAAAATATAAGCACTCACGTTGTCCTTTGCGTTGTAGTAGGACATTTCATCACCCTGTAAAACAAGTCACACAGAAGCACAAACATCACTTTGTGGCTGCTTTAGGGTGTTGCACAAAGATGCGTAACATTTGTGCAATCATGACACGCTTATCCCTTTCTAAACAGCTATGTATTTTGTCGGCAAGCAACTCCATTAGTATTCTCCAATTTTATGTTAATGAAGACACTAGTCTGTACTATCAAATAAATACTGTAAGAGTTGAGCTAAGTGTGTACAGCGTTCCTCTCTTTACATCTGTAACTGTGTGCCTACAGCCATTTTTCAATGCTCCAGGGAAGCCATTGAGGACTCAATATGGCAATACACAGCTTAGACATATCTATAAACATCTCTGTGACAAGTATTTTTCTACTGACTACCACTTTACTCTGCGTTATAATTGCGTGCCGCTGTAGTTCTTAGAAATCAGAGTACCTGCCATCTGAAATGAAGGGCATAATGAGTCATAACACAGAGTATAATATGCAATAAACCAATTTAATAATGGAGCTGTAATCACTGCTAACGACACACAGATGCAAACAAATTAAACCCATTCAGACAATGAAAAAAAATGTATGGTTTGGAAATCCAGATAAAGTTGATGGCCATTAATGTTATTGTCTGAGTATCTCCCTGTGTTTTACCAACAGTACGCAAACATAAAACGTAAATATACGTGTGCAGGTCTGTATTTCTGTGTCCTTCTGTTACCTCAAACTCGTCTTTCCACGAATGCTCCATTTGGAATATCTCAGCAGATGTGGCCAGTTTCTGGAGAGTGAAATATGACAGGGATTTAGATTGTAAAATGCACAAGGTATGCCTCCTTCACGGTGCCAGTCTAATTCTAAAGCCTGAGCAAAAGAGAGCATGTTAAAAAGCAAGATGGACAGCATCCCTAAGACTGAGAAGTGATTATGATCTCACGAGCAGAGCTCAAACCACAGGGCTGTCGCAGTCTTACAGCACTGTCTGCTAAAGGCCACACCACAGTGTAGGACTGGCAGAAGGAAAATGTTGTACTGGAGAGTAGTGTTTGTGTGTGTATGTGTGAGTGAGAGTGTGAAAGCAAGAGAAAATGGTCAGCAGCGTAACAAACAGCAGATACCTGAATAAAGTCAAGTGCAAATAAATTGCCAACTGAGAGGCTGTCAATCAAATTGGATAATACTAAATAACAGGGGGATATAATTGTAATTAACTTCAATATGGATTTACACATCTCTCATGCACAGTGCACACACATTCACACTTAGAAGTAATAGAGAGAAAGAGAATAGTGGTAAGAGTAGTTCATTTATCGTACAAGGACATTGTACGATAAATGAAAAAAAAGAACAATAAAACAGACAAACACATACTAACAGGCACATATGTATCACTCTGGGAACAAATGACTGCCTTAAGTGCTCTGTAGAGATCCAGGGTATATCATTCATTCATAACTGAAACATCACAACATATTTAGACATTGCTTTCCAATTGCACAATACATTCAATGCTTTAACTGGCTTTCTTTGTGATCTTTCACAGTTTGATGCCATCATTATTCTTTCCTTTGTAGGGTAAATGAGGGCAAAACTGAGAACAACACGAACAAGAAAACAAAAATGCAGAAAATGGGGAGACAGAGATCTGATTTCTACATTTTACAGTTGATATGTATTTAACTGTTATTTCATGCATTTTTAAATTCACTGCAAAAGTGCCCTATCAAAAAAGGATACATACATTTTAGACATGAGCTTTGTTATGTTTGGAACAGGCAAATGTTGCAGCCAGTGCATTATGTGATTTTCACTTGATAATATTTCTAAAATAAGATACGGTGTCCAGCTACCAGAAGTATTTTCCACCACAACGCTGACGACACACAGCTCTACATCTCCACCAAATCCATCACACCAACTACCTACCCATCAGCAACTGCCTCACAGATATAAAGATCTGGATGTAAGCCAACTTTATCAAACACAACAGCAACAAATCCGAAGTCCTCGTCATTGTCCCCAAATCACTCAACAAACCCACCACAACTTCCCCCTCTGCATCGATGGCACCTCTGTTCTTGCTTCCACACACATCAGTAACCTTGGTGTCATCTTTGATTCCAACCATCTCCTTTTTAAGCCATATCAAGCACATCAAAAACCACCTTCTTTCAACTTAAAAAACATTGCCGGTCTACGCCCCTCCCTCTCCTCTTCAGCCACAGAAAGCCATTGCCTCATCCAACGCCTTCATCACCTCTCGACTAGACTACTGCAACAGCATCCTGTACGACACATCCACCCAAAACCATCAACAAACTACATACAAGTGCGAGCACTTCTCTTCCAACGAGAGAAAGGGACATTTAGCACACAGAAAACATGAGAACACCAGGACACACGTGGATAACTTCGTCAAGCAGCCATGTTGGGCAAAGTGAATGTGTGTTTGATACTTTTTTTGCATTGAATCATCCTGGGATGTTTGTTGAAATTTATTGGATGGCCCTACCAAAAGAATTCCACCAGCCGCCACTGTTCTAACCACAAAGCTTTAAGCTAAATGTGCAGAAACAGTCTTGGTCTAAGCAAGAAAAACCGTTATACTGTAGCTCTCATACTTTAACCCGACTACTGCAACAGCATCCTGTACGACCTGGGTTGTCAGTCTGTTACGTCCTTCTTCCCCAGTAGTCGCCACTGCCGCTCTGTGAAGTTCTCCACTGTTCCTACGCCTGTAATCTTCTGTGCCTTCCTCTGGCGTCGAGCCACGGAACTCACGCCGGGATCTGCTTTCCTATGTGTCGGACCTCGAGCTCTACACTTCATTGCCGGGTCTCCAAATATATTCCATTATCTGATTCTGTCTCCTGTGGTCTGCTTTTGGCTCCTAACCTTAATAACAAAAGTCTGCTAATGACCTCCTAATTTGAAAGATTTGCTTGGTCAACTATACTGCTATTAATTAATAGAGTTACGTTATATCGAAAAGATGTTAGCTAGCGTTAGCCACAAGAACATGTAACATGAAACGTTGTGAACCGACAGAACATCGTCAGCACCGTTAACACTAAGCTAATTTGAGCGTTTAGCTAACTTGCGGTCTTTATGAGCAATGTTAATCAATTTTCCCGGAAAAGACATCGACGGATAGTTCCTTTACACACTCGCCATTCCACATGGTGTAACGTGGCTTTCTCAAGATACGCGGTTGGACACAGCAATCAGAGTGAACAGACTCCCGCACTGTTCACCATGCTTTGCACACAGCACTCCTGTTAAGTTAACCTTGGTTAACAAGATCATTGTACTGCATATTCCAGCTGAATACAGCCAACAACTAAACTAGTTAATACTAATTATGCAAAATCAGCCAGGGTGGAGCTCTGAAGTGTGCAATGGACCCTCCTTCCCCTTGCTGGGGCCATGCCAATTTCTTTAACTTATTTTGATCTCAACTTCACAGGTGTGAACCTACAAGCAGTTCCTGCTTCGACCCCTTCTGTCTACCTACACGTTTTTGCCTGCCAATTTTGTTACCTCTGCCTGTTTGACTGATCCTCCGTGTACCGAAACCCCCGCCAGAGTAAACCCCACCCTACTACCGAGTCTCAAATCTGCATTCGAGTCCTGCTGTCTTTGGTCCCCAGTCCTTAACGTCCAGTTCCTAATAATGTTTTGCCAAAGAGACTATTGGTTGTTGGTGAGTGTTTTTAATCTTTGTTTTCTTCTTTACAGTAAAGTTGTAGCCTTTTTTGATGGACATTTTTAAAGAAATTGTTTAGTTTACCGTCAAGAGCTTAAACTTTTCCCAGGGGCTATCCTCTTCCATTGATTAAAGTTGTGGGAGCTTTGACGGCAAAGGAAAAAGTAAAACATTTTCTTTTCTTCGTGAGTGGTCAGAAATTATTATGTGACTGAAAATTAATGTGCATCAGCGTTGCTGTTAAGTTGTTACTTGTAAGATATGTGTGCTTACCAAAGAGCCACCATGTCAATTGCCGACTGGTGCTATGGCTCTACCCATGACAAGGTCCATCATGTTGGTCAGACTGGATTGCTGTGAATTGTTGTACAGACATGTTCCCCAAATTACATATCTGAATGAATTTGGTGATCCCCTGGATTTTCCTTAAGCACAATCATGTGTTGGCTGTCTCTGCTGGAGACGTTGTCTCTGATACCTTTCCACCTTTCCTGAACTAGAGATGCTCATACTTGCCTTTATCTCTTCTCGCATTAATTACTGTAACTCACTTTTCTCCTCAGTATGTCTGCTCTTAACTTTTTGCAGGCAATCAAGAATGCTGCCGCCAGTTTCAATAACTTTAGTGATCATCTGATTTCCCTCTTGTGTTTTCAGTTATCTTGTGAAATATCAAACATCTACACACGATGGACTGGGACATAATTTAGTACAGACATTCATGATCCCTACAGGATTAATTTCAATGTACTTTGGTGATCCTCTGACTTTTCTAGCACCATTATAATACCCTTTCAATTCATTCAGTACTTTGGTTTATTAAAAAAAAGTTGATTTCTAACATGCTGAGATCAGGGTTTAGCTCAAAGCTTCCGCCTCACAAGTCTGCTATATGTCTTTAGACTAGTCTTGTTTATTAAAAATGTGTATTAACAATATAGATATAAGAGTTTCTTACTGAGAAATGGATGTTTTGCAGTATGGAAAAGTGAGATCAGTGAGACCCCAAGGCAGTCGGCCAGGAGAGAGACACAAAAATGACAATATTGCTCAAGACTGTGTATGTTAATCCAGATCAAACCTTAGCCTGGCATGTGACAACCCTGTGGAGGAAAGCGAAGTGGGGGTTTCTGGCTCAATTTCATCTACTTCCAAGGTGCATGGAGAATAATAAAGGCCTCACAGAAGCTGAAACGGCCTCAAGACAAAACAGGTTTGTCTTACAATAAAGTTGATCTATATACTCCCACTAGTGTTGCTGGAGTTTTTACCTCCTTAACCCTGTGGAGGAAAGCATTGGCCTTAAATAAACCCACTCTTTCTCTCCCTCAAAACAGTAAAGTTACCATAGCCTCACATAAACTCCACTCAGGGATGTGTTTTTTAAATAAATGCCATAAGAAGTAATGGCATTAAACTTTATTTATAGCTGAATCTCCATCTATTGGATGGTGCAAGTAAGAAAGTATAACAAAGGCCATATTAGAACTGTGCATGAGCAAAGACTGGATGAGATGCTTTTAGTACCTCCAGTAACTTCACCTTCTTCCCCCTTGTTTTCCTCTTTTATCCCCCTGTCTCCTAATCAAGTTCTTTCCTTGGTAACCTCTGCCCGCCCAACCACCTGCCCCCTTGACCCCATCCCTTCTCACATTCTCCAGTCCATTGCTCCGGACCTTCTTCCCTTTCTCACCCATCTTATTAACACCTCCCTCTCAACCGGCTGTTTCCCTAACTCTCTGAAGGAGGCAAGAGTCAACCCTCTCCTGAAGAAACCCACTCTCGACCCATCTGAAGTCAATAACTACAGACCTGTCTCTCTCCTCCCCTTCCTTTCCAAAACTCTAGAGCGAGCTATCTTTAACCAAGTCTCCTCCTTTCTTCACAGTAACAACCTTCTAGAACCCCCACCAGTCTGGATTTAAGACAGGCCACTCAACAGAGACTGCCCTCCTTGCTGTCTCTGAGCAGCTTCACACTGCTAGAGCAGCCTCTCTCTCCTCTGTCCTTATCCTTCTAGACCTTTCCGCTGCCTTTGACACAGTGAACCACCAGATCCTCATGTCCTCCCTCCAGGACCTGGGTATCTCAGGCACCGCGCTCTCACTCTTCTCATCCTACCTCACCGACCGCTCTTACCGGGTAACCTGGAGAGGATCTGTGTCTGAGCCTTGTCCTCTGACTACTGGGGTCCATCAGGGTTCAGTCCTTGGTCCTCTTCTCTTCTCTCTGTACACCAACTCTCTTGGCTCTGTCATTCGCTCGCATGGCTTCACCTACCACAGCTATGCTGACGACACCCAAGTGATCCTCTCGTTTCCCCAATCCGAAACACAGGTAGCAGCATGAATCTCTGCCTGTCTGACCGACATCTCTCAGTGGATGTCCGCTCACCACCTGAAAATTAACCCGGACAAGACTGAACTTCTCCTCCTTCCAGGAAAGGCTCTCCCACCCACGACCTAACTATTAACTTCAACAACTCAGTGCTGGCTCCGACTCCGACTGCCAGGAACCTCAGAGTGACGCTCGACAATCAACTCTCCCTGACTGCCAACATTACCGCAATAACACGCTCCTGTAGGTACATGCTGTACAACATCAGGAGAATACAACCCCTTTTCACTCAGAAGGCGGCACAGGTTCTGGTCCAGGCTCTGGTCATCTCACGGCTGGACTATTGCAACTCCCTCCTGGCAGGTCTACCTGCTAATGCCATTCGACCTCTACAGCTCATCCAGAATGCAGCTGCTCGACTGGTCTTCAATCTCCCGAAATTTACCCACACTACTCCGCTCCTCCGCGACCTTCACTGGTTACCGGTGGCCGCCCGCATCCGCTTCAAAAACATTGGTACTTGCGTACCGTTGCTGCGAACAGATCGGGTCCGGTCTACATCCAGGACATGGTCAAACCGTACACCCCAGCCCGTTCACTTCGCTCGGCTTCTGCCAATCGGCTTGTAGCTCCTTCACTTCGAGCTAAACACTCAACAAAATCACGACTGTTTGCTGTCATATGCACACATTCACACAAAATAGTGATCACAAAGTTATTACGCACCATGTGCAAACCTAGCAAGTCTCGTCACTGCATCAAGTATTAAATCATATTTTTTTGATTTAAAAATGGTGTCCATCAAAGACTCAATGATGCTTGCATTCACCAGACATTGGCATTGTGTTTAGACTACTTTAGTGATTCAGTCTAGAGATGTACTACTGAATCAATAGCTCCAATAAGGTAGAACAATTGTATGAGTACTCTGAAAACATGCCGGACAGATATTTGATGCCTTGTTAAACACTTTTAAAGTCGCATTTCAACCAATTACTCCATTTAAGTTCAGTTTGTTAAATCTTACAACAGTTATTTTTGCTTTTCCATCAATAAAAATCATAGGAAGTATTTTTTTTTTTTTTGTATCACCTCAGTCGAGGTGCCAAGCTAGAAGCTGTAGTTAACACTGCAGACAATTGGTTGGTCAGAGAGAATCTTCAATAATGCGAACCAGGAACATCTTGCACAAACCCATGATTTTGAAATAGCCAAGCTACCGTCAGTAGCAACCACAATGTTTGTATTCACTTAACCCAGATGTTTTAACCCACTGCTTACTTGCTTTATCAATGCCTTTAGTATTTAGTGGTGTTAACAACACCGGTAGACCTGGGTGTGGTCTTTTTTCTCATTTGTTTCTTATTGTAAGTTAAATTCAGTGACACCGATACTACAAATAGATTCAAGGGGACAATAGTCAAAACAGAAACCCAGTTTTTCATATTTTCGTTCAAGGAGTTTTTCATGAAAAAAAGGAAAGGAAAGACTAATAATGCACCACCTGAGGAAAGCGGGAGCAGCAGTTCTTATCCATGTTGAAAAGGCCAAGTGCAGAGGGTTTCGCCATTAATGTCAGCGAATGACAATGTAACATCACATCATGTTAATGTCACACCATTGAGCTGAGATTTATCACAATGCACAAATCTAGACCATCTTTCAAACATGTTTTAATTTGCTAAATGCATAATGTATACTTTCACTGAAAATGTATGCAGAAACACACATTAAAGCAATGCGTGAACATATGGATATTGATTACAGTTATCTCCATAATGTTGTCTGTGATATGATACATACATTTATAAGCAACAGCTGTCCAATACGTTATGCAATATACGGTATATCATGCAACTTGTTAACATTAATAAAGAATAGAGAATATTTCAATATTTCTTTTCCCTCACAGACTTACTGTAAATACACATGCACATGCAAATACAAAAACACGTACACACTCCAAAGAGAGCAGACCAAAAGGGTTGTTAAAAATTCATGACAGGGCTTTGACGAGGCTCCCCGTCCCTCTGGGAGATAAGGGGGAGGGCAAGGAGGGGTGTACAGGGAAAGAAACTAATTACCCTCTCTTTTTTCTCTCTTTTCTCTGTATCCCTTTCTATCTCTCTCTTTGTCAAACATGTATGCAGGGAGAGGTTATCAGGCTTCCCAAAGAAAGCAAAGCCACAATCAAATCCGCTCTAAACTACCAAGCCTTGATTTGATTAGACCACTCCCTGAGTGACAGCTAGCGTCCTCTAAACTGGCATAACAGTTCATTACAGAGACACTGCCAGTTGCCGTCTCTGACAGTTTGATTAGAAGCCAGCGTTTCTCAACTGAAAAATACAAATTTAGCACTGCAACTGTTTAGTTAATGACACTGCGAACACACTCCTGCAGCGTGATCTAGCCGCTCATTAGTCTCTCTCTCACTTATTGTGGTATAGCTACCCCGGCTCCACACAATAATGAGTCCACTCTGTCACTGGATGACCAGTGGAGACCGGAGAAGATCCCCTGCAGCTCTAATTGAGGAAGGAGAGGAGAGACTGGGAATTGGATCTATGGGCGCAGGGAAGTTTAAGTGGAATGTGATGCTTCAGTGAGAAAAATATTTAATGAGAAACTTAAACAAGGAGGCAAAAACAATATGCAAGCAGAATTGTTGATACATACTAGTTATATCTTACTCCCAGTTGAACTTGAGAACGGCCTAATGATGACTACAACAACTGTGTCTATCAATATTCCAACGACCAAATAGGGCACGTAATACAATAGTTCTTGTTTCATGCACCTTCCCTTGTTCATACACATCGATGCATGATGTCATTACATTACAGCCTTAGAGAGCATAGAAACAGTCAGCCGGCCTGAGTGTTTGGATGGTATCGGGCTTGGAACGGCTTGCCCCACAGACAGATATTGCCACCATGCATTTAGTGAGAAAGCAGAGCACAGCTTAAAGGATAGACAGGGAAGATGAGACAGGCTCTGCTAAACCTCACAGAGACTCCCAGACTCCCTGTGTGTGTGTTAATTCTCCACACGCCTGAAATCAATGGGCCATTCAGAGCACACTGCCTGCTCCCCCAGACAACAAAGCAATACCCACAAGAGCAGTAATGGTCTAAAAGATCATTAACACCCACATCCAGTCTTGTCTTTTCCATCGCCATTTCTGACAATGTGTCTACTTTCATGAACACTGGTTATCTATTCGCCATAATGAGTCCCAACTCAAAGCGGTGACAGGAAAGTAAACAATGGGGAAGATGTGAAGGGTCAGTATGAGAAGCAGAAAAGAGTCTGAAAAATAAAAGAGAAAAATACATTTACGAGTATATTGATTAATGGAAAGTCCAGTCCAAAGAGAGAACAATAATACTCTGACTCAGCATGATCACAGTGTTCGTACTTCTCATTAAAATGTTGCTCATGCGAATGAACAGTTGGATGATAAAGAGAGATATATACATGGGTGGGTGGAGGTTGTTCAGTAAAGAATGATGGGGGCTTACCCAGCAATGCATTAGCTTGTTTCCTGGGAAAAGGTATGTGTGTGTGTGTCTGTGTGTGTATGTGTGTGTGTCTCGGGGTGTGTGTGCGCGTGCGCGTGCGTGCGTGTGTGTAAGGAGTAATGAGAGAAAAGTGGGAGATAATAAAAGAGGAGACTTGGGAGAAACAGGAAATGGGAAAATAGGGGAGATGGACAGACTCAAATGGAGGAAGAGACGAGACTGGAGGAAGGGTAAGAAAGAGTGATACAAAAGAGCACAAAGTAGTAAAGAGGACAGTTTGAGGGAGATGGAAGACACAGGAGAAATGACTGAGCATGTTAAAAGAGAGACAGATGAGATAAGGAAAGGTTGATTTCCTATTCCAGTTGGACCGAGAACAGTGACAAAGGCCAGGAGCTGGACACAGGGAAGATACAGTAGACTGGAGAGAGAGGGCGACAGAATCAGAGAAGTGCAAGGATGAAAAGAAAAGGAGGCAAGCTGAGTAAAATCTGTGTTAATCTATGTCAATAAATGCTACTTATTGCTCCTTAAGTATTTCACCCGCCTTTGTTCCACCTTTGCCACCTTTTTTGAAAGCCGTATGTTACGCCCTGTGTACCCCTAGGCACACTAGAAAGGCCGTAACAGCGTATTTCTACTGCCCACTACAGAACACGTATAGTTTGTGCCACCAGATCAGATTTCACTGGGAATCTGCTGGATTTCTTTCCAAAACAAACATTGATACTCTTCTAATTCAATAGGGAAAACGAGAAAGGGACCACTTTCTAAGACTGCATTATTTATAAGTTGCAACTAAAGGATTCATCAGTGGTTAATACATTGTTTTACTAACGGAAGATTTAGATTAGCCGTAAATTGTCACTGGCGAGACGGCGACCCACTATGAGCTTAACAAAGGCTCTCAAGAAAACTATTGCTCATGTCTCAGAGACTATATCCATATTGTTTACAGTCTATGGTTACAGTGTATGACTCCTTTACACTGGGTGCCCTTTCCGTAGGTGGTATCAAGACAAATTGATTACAAAAGTGAGACTTATAAAATCTAAATTGCTGCAATTTCCTGGGAGGGCAAAACTTTAAAAAAACAAAGCAATGTGGAAAGGCATGATGGGAACAGTGTCAGAGGCCAGCAATGCTCCCGTGGGTTGTCGTTGAGAGAGACCATTAACCTCGTCACATCTTGATTACTGTACTATATAACTTATTAGGATCACAATAATAATTCTGAAAAATATACATATCAAATGTATATATTTATTTATTAAATATATTATAACTATGTCTCACTCTTTCTCTCTCTCGTTCACTGTCTATCCCATTTACACACACACAGACACACACACAAACACACATAAACAAGAATGCAAACACATGCAGACACCACTTGACTGTTTAACATGATCAGAGCAGATATGGGAGGTTGAGTAACATCTGGAGACTGGAATATCTCTGATCGTATCATAGCCTCTGTTCATTACTGTGTTACGTTGGCACACACACACACACACACACACACATGAAAACATCATAATGTCGCATCTTGTGCTCATTATTATCACAATGTCACAGCAGGCAACAGAATCAATACAAATATGGTCCAACACCTGGGGCCCAAGACTGTTAAACACGTGCACAAATAAAACACCAAACACTTAACACACGCCTCTAAATGAAGGGAACTGGTTAACTGAACTGAACTGCATTACATAAGGAATTTTGAAGATGAGAACCCTTAAAATATATAAATTAGCAGATATTATATGTGGTTACAATTTTGGAAAAAAAAGATTACTGTATCTTTTTTACAGTATATATTTCTAATCTAAAGTAATTGGAAATGTTTGCAGTTATTTGGAGCACATTTTATTTGACCTAATATTCCTCTTAAATGTAGACATAAAGGTCAAATATAGAAGGGAAAGCCTATTTGTACAATCCAGGGTGGTACAAAGAATTAAAAACAACAATTAGTGTGACAATACTACCGGGTAGAAGAAGCAGAAAATGAAATATGATCACATTGTTACATTGTTACATGTTGTAAGATTGAATGTTAATATGGGTATTGGCATTGAGATTCTCTGTAACAGAGAGTAATAGACTAACTTTTAGTCATGCATTAAGGATAATAACTCAAATCTGTAATGTAATTGGGATTTCAATGTAGACATTTCAGACAATATTTAATATCGAAGACATTTTATGCAATTCTATAGCAGTAATAATGTTATCCTATCCAGTAAAATGGTGTCAGTAAATATCATCTCAATATCATGGCTTTATCACCTGATGCAAATGCTATATGCCATTGAGATCTATTAATTAGTATGAGTAATATTAGGATTAATATTATTATTATTGTTGTTATTATTATTATTATTATTATTATTATAACATACCATATATATGTTGCAATGACTGTGAATGTTGAGACCTACCTGCATTACTGAATATGACAATATCAAAATATATTGTGAAAGTAATAATGACAGAAGCAAGTATGTTAGGCATACTGTGTGGCGCACACACACACACACACACACACACACACACACACACAGACTCACTTCATGCGGATTGTTAAAAAAAGGAGGATAAACCAGACATGGCTGCTGGTGGTTAGCAGTTGAGTGGTGGACAGTGGACCTGTGAATCTTGGTCTGTGAGCATTCGTGGATTTCTGTCTTCAGTGTTTTATTAGTTTGCCTTTTGAAAAACAGTTCTGAAGCATCAATGATTAAGTACTTATAATATAATAAGGAATTACAGTGTACATAGGCAGCAAGACCAAGCGAGAACAGGCTGTGGATGGGGGAGGGAGAGATGTGTTGAAGTAATTGGATCTGGCCTCCAGCACATCACACTCATGCACTATGTGGTCAACTGCTTTCTCTCTCTATCTCTCTCTATCTCTCTCTCTCTCTCTCTCTCTCTCTCTCTCTCTCTCTCAATTCAATATGATTTATTGGAATGAATGCAAAGACAGTATTGCCAAAGCATTAAGAGATAACAACATACAAATATACAATTCAACATACAAGTGATAGCTAGGTAATTATAATATAACAGAGTAAAAATAACTACAGTAAATGAGTTTAAAAGAAAACACAGTTGTGTTTCTTGACACACAATAAAAGGATTAGTTTGCTTGTGTGTGTGTATGTGTTGATCACTCACTGTCCTTCAGGTTGTGCGACAATGTGCTGTGTTTACTTCTCCTAGTAGGATTCTTAGTTTGGAACCAGTTTAGTTCATCCAGTTCTCTGAAGCCAGAGACTTAAGAGCTGAGCTGGTTTAAGTATGTTTGTCTTGTCTGAATATATTTCTCACATTTTAGGAGACATTCACTCTCTCTTTCTCTCTCTTTAAAATAACAATCTATGACTAAAGGCTTTTGTGAGATATTGGCGAAGCACTTTAGAGATGGAGAGAAAATCTTGCTAATAGTTTTCTAATAGCTAATAGATTTCTAATAGAGCCAGCTAGATTTAGCAGAAGGCTAAACTATTAGCAGCATTTACTCTTCCTCTGTGAAACGCTTTGCCGATAGTCTGAAGTCAGTCTTCCTTTTACAGTGTAGACCATGTACTCATGGCCAAGGCTGGAATAATAACTGTTCCTGCAGGGTATTCAACTATTGAATACGGCTTTCAGAATCTGAAGGGATGTGCAAAAGCATCTGCTGTTGTAGAACAGACATAAGGAAAACCCTTTAGCTGAAATGACCTGTGATTGGCCAAAGTCTCCCTTCACAGGCTAATTTTCTCAAGCCTGAAAAGAGAGTCAAGAAGCAGAAGTCTAGTTTTCACTAAGACCACTTGAATTATAATTTTCTGAGAGGCTAATTATGAATTATTGCCCAATGTCGGCAAATATAAACTGCTGATCACAGTTTTAAGTTGAAGTATGTTTTCAAATGACTACTGCACAGCTCCACTTCTATGTGTGTAGGAGTTTGTCTGTTGTCATCACCTACGGACATAACATGTTTCTTTAATAACAATGGAAACTAGGGGCCTCTAGAGTGAGTGCTCTGTGTTGACAGATATACGAGTGACTGAGCTGAGAGGACACTCAATGGACTTCACTGCAGGAAGGTAAAGTAGCGAAGCATATATAGAGTACCATGTGTGGCCTACAATAAAAATGAATTAATATGTAAATTAACTTAATAGGTGAAGCAATGGAGATAATTGACCAACCCATTACTGTCCTTAGCATAAAGCTGCATTATGCCACAAGTAACAGTGATGATTCTAATGATTATTTGGTCAGGAATAGCGAACCAGAGAGCGAAAATAGGAATTGTCTTGAGCCACTATAGCCACTATGCGTTACATCACAGCAGGAGTGTGAATGTGTGTGTGTGTGTGTGTGTGTATTTCCTGTTGAGATGAAGTGCCTGTATACATTGTAAAACCTTTGATAAAGCAATCTCTCCTAACAGTGTGTAGCCAAGTACTCATTAATAATGCATGTTACATGTGCATAACATCCTTCCATGCTTCCATAAATAAGTGTCACACATTTATTTATGGGAGCATGAGTAGAAACACGTTAACACAGACACTTGTTTTAACACACCTGTGGCTAGGTAAACTGTGGCCCTTCATAGGTCATCCAGAATGATGAAAAGATGTGAGGGTGAGAGAGAGAAATGGAGAGGCAAAGCGAGGATAAAAGTTTGAAAGTGGTTGACACCTGAGTAAAAGTGACTCAAGTGTGTTGATTTTTTCAATTATATCGAAATTAATAGTCACCCCCAACATCAAATCAAAGAGACTCAAGAAGAAAAGATCTCCCAACTGGAATGAAGATTCTCTTCTTGTATTCTGTCTGATTAAACAGCCAAACCCCTAACTTAGACGATCGGTCAGCAAAAATCAGCTCAAAGTACAGATATAAAATCTACAGGGACCGTCTTGAGTACTTTGAGCGCTATGCCAGGTATTTACATCCCCCTGGTCTGGTTTGGTGCTGCGGCAATCACATTGCAAGATGGTTTCTAGTTTCTAGTTTAGTGTCACTTCTATGTGTTATACCCCGGAAGTCCTAAAGACTCCCACAACTAGACCGTTCGTTCTATCTGTTGTCACTCCATGTATCCATCAAGTTCATGCATTTGTCAATCTTTCACATCATCCCTTCTTCCATTTATCTCCCAATGCATGCATCTCAGGACAGAAAAAGAAATGTCAGTGTGCCTTAAGGTGACACGTAGGTGAGGATGACACAAAATGACACAATAAAATGTGAGAATGATCGATGTCCCAAGGTTTAATGGTCTGTCAGCATCAGGCCAGCTCACCCCCCACCCACCACCTACCCTTAACACACACAAACACACGCACACAACCCACACAAGCATCTCTCTTCTATAACTTGGATAATGCACTGAAGCCAATTTTCTCCTTGTTGTTTACGCATCTTATGGCCCCAGTACTCGGAAAAATGATAAGAACACCAGTGTTTACTTACCATACACAAGACAGACACTTGGCAGGAGTTGTGTTTATCGACATTCATAAATACTCTCTCTCCATTACTAATAAGACAACAATGGTGATGCCTTATAAAGGCAGAGTAAGAGGTGCTGTGAACTCTCAATGTATAAAAACTGTTCAAACTCTAGATGAAAATCTCTGACCCATTTCTAAGTAAAAAATGGTTGAAAGGGGGGGAAGAGGGAACATCCCCAGGGTCAAAGCTCTCATTATCACATTTGAAAGAAAGATCTCAGTCCCCTCTCTATTCTTTTGTTTGCATGCTTCACCCACTGCTGTTACAGTATATCAAAACTATATTATCTCATCCATAAAATAGAATAGAAAAAAAATAGAAGTATGGCATTTTAAAGATGTATTCAGTATTACAACTTTGATGCATGTCAGCGAAGTAAGCTTGTTCATTGTAATAAGAATGTGCAAAGTTATTATTTAATTTCTTTCAATATTTAATTTGATTTGATTTAATGTCACAAATGTCACCATGTCCAAAAGATGTATACTAATACATTGCATCTTCAATATTTGATTTTTTGTTGTTGTTGCTTTTCAATAAATATTGATAAAATGAACACAGTCTCCAATAGTTGAAACAAATAGTGGACTGAACACATGATTCACCGCATACACTTTGGCTATTGAATATACTTATTCAAGTCTACAATGTCTTGACAAGAAGGCAGACGGAAACTTATGTTCCTAGTCCTGGTTAATGGAGCTATCATTCTGTACAGTTTTAAAAACCAAAGTCAAAATTGCAAACTGACAGTTGGCTCCTCTAAGTGGACTGATTCGTACCTCCAAGGCAGCAGACCCTCTTCCGCAGCAGCTGTTCAATTTTCCTGGCTGCTCTTGCCACCAGCTCCTCTGCGTCATTTTGCTCCACAGTATACAGGTGTTGGTTCTCAGAAATCTAGACAGAAAGAGAGTAGTGAACGTGTAAAATCCCACACATAATTGATGATTTAACAAATTCTCATGTTTGAAAATGTATTTTTTTTTAATATAGCATCTTCCTTGATCAATTGATGTATGTGGGAGATTCAATTCAGTTTATTTTGTATAGCCCAATATCACAAATTACAAATTTGCCTCAGAGGGCTTTACAATCTGTTACACATACGACATCCCTGTCCCAGGACCTCACATCGGATCAGGAAAAACTCCCCAAAAATAACCTTTGACAGGGAATAAAGGGAAGAAAGCTTCAGGAAGAGCAACAGAGGAGGATCTCTCTCCCCCGGATGGACAGAAGCAATAGATGTCATGTGTACAGATGAACAGCATTCATAGTAGTGTTAAAGGTACTAAATTCAGAGCATTAATATAGCAGTAAACAAATGTGTTGTTTATACCTGAGTGAGGCTGTTCCCAGCTGTGGCCGAGTCTGCCAGGGTTACAAGCTCTTTCTGCATCTGTTCAACCCATTCTTTAATCCTATGGGACAAGGCAAAAGCACACAACCAATCTTAATCTTGTATCTGAAATGTAACCAGTTTGGAAAGAGACGTCACAAAACATTTCAAAGTCCAAATAAACTGTCAACAATCAAGTTACCTTATGTTTATTGTCTAACACTACCACCTGGACGTGTAAAATCAAACAAGGCCAAAGAGAATCACTCTGATAGGTCAAGCAAAAATGGTCCACCAATCAAATATCTGGAACAAATACAATGTCGTCTGATCAAACACGTGAAATTTAGTATCACCCAATACAATTACTTTCAGAGAATTTTAAATGATGACAGACAATCGGATAAGTGTCAACCAATGTTGACTCAGATGTGAGTGGACAGGCGATGAGGTGGGCGGTGGCCACGACCAACATGCTATCTCTGTATAAGAGCTCAGGGGAAATCAGTTCCAGCTGGACAGTGCCACACACTGAATTTTATACATTCCTCTCATCCACCTCCAATCATCTTGTAGAACCACATAAGCTCACAGCAATTGTTATAATATAATGACAAAGTATAATCACATTCTGCCTTTACAGCGGCTGTCGGATAGAGACAGACGAGAAAAGAATGTCAAAGACCGAAGACATTGTGCATTAAGTGACACAGATACTAGAATTATCTGACCGCATCTAGAGGCACATCTGGTTTGAGAGGCTTGGAGGATCAAAAATACTTTTGTGCATGTGGATGCATTAATTCACCATATACACGGCCATGCATGAACACACCCACATCAGGCACACTGAGACAAAACCCATTAATATTGTATGAGAATGATAACAGGTTGGCATGTGATACAGAGGCTCTCATTGCCATGCATTCACACTACACAGACTCAGTTGCGATCCTCCCAATGGCAAAAAGAGATTGTATTCTCTCACCCAGAAAATATTTCTCAAAAAGTGCCATTGCAGTAATGTGAGTGTCGGGCATGTTGTGTGCAAAACATCAAGGCTCAATACAGATGAGGGAGGTGATACAATGAAAACATAAGAGAGAAAGGTATAAGATCCACAGGCCAGAAAATATATACGGGTCTAGATACATCAGAGACACAAAATCCACAGTGGATGGGTAAAATACCGAACAAGTCGCTTGTGGAGAAAGATGAGACACTTTTCAAAAGTGGGAATACCAGAGGGGATAGCACAGTTTGAAATTGTTTAGGAAAAGAGAGGGTAGATGGGAATATTAGAGCAGGGTCAGCAATCATTCTGAAGCTATCCCGTAATTCCCAAAATCAGATGGTTTAGCGGTTCAGGAAAACACTGGCTCGGATTTATGGTTATGTGACATAGATCCAGCTACTTTAATGTACGTTAGGGGGATTTAGAGCCACAAAAGGGTGTTTGGGTACTCAGGTGTCATCTGCAAACAGGGGCTAAATGGACCAGTGGTGCTAGATCCAACCATAAGAGCAACACAAGATTTGTTTTTCAATTTGTTGGTCAGTTCTAATAAACTGGAGAAACAATAGTGGAGAAACTTGTTTGATGATACCAGTCATCTTGCCAGCAGTTCTGGGGCTTTTGAGCATAGCAAATGATCTTCATCAGCAGATTGAGTGTGCCCAATTATAATGAGCTTGTAGATTTCCCATTATTTCTAATGTATGGTGGCTTAAATGGTGATGTTCATTGGAAACTTATCTCTGCTGATAAATATGAAGATTATGAGATTTGATCAAAGGCTCCAGAATAACCCTAAACCTTGTGTTCAGTGGTCACAGGCTATACTTTGTACTACTTATAATTACTCTTTGATAATGCTCATGTGTACACCTACGTGTATTGTTTATTTATTATATGTGTATATAGTATATTAATGTTATGCTTACAGTTATCTGTTATTGTACATTTAATTAAATCAAATTATTTATGATACTTGCTACATAGTTATTATTAGCTACAACTATGCATGAGATGTTGAGAAACTGCCAGTTCTCTCCTCCTTTTTGCATCTCTTTCACTATCTTCACTCCTCAGGAACTCTCTTCTCTTGATCCTCACCTCTCCTCTGCTCTGCCTCACCCTTCCTTGTCCCCCAATCTGCAAACATTGAACGTATTGTAAGGTGTTGCTCGCAGTATTGACAAGTCATTTGTGAGTGAGAGTCTATATGTTTAATTTGTGTGTGTGTGTGTGTGTGTGTGTGTGTGTGTGTGTGTGTGTGTGTGTGTGTGTGTGTGTGTACGTGTGTGTTTATGTTCTTCCAGGGACTTGACATTCAGAGGAGCAGAGGGACGTCTCTCCAGAGTTTAGCTTCTGTGAATTCTACGGCTACCAGTGCAAATCTCTATAACAAAAACTCTCAGGTGCTGACAAATGGATGAGACAACCAAGGCTGTGATGCAGTTTGTGGGTAATGAGTTCTTCTGCACATCCAATCTGGATAGACTTTTTTTGCTACTCTCAAAAGTCCTATGCCTGTTGCTTTTTTATGAATATTTGCAGTCAAATACCTTTGTTTAATTTGCTTTAAAAGGTCAAATGTATTATACATTGGCATGAAAAGTCTCTGAACATTAACTCATCGTTCTTAAATCATGCATTTCTAACCATCCCTTGAGGTCCCAACCTAGTTTAATGCCAATGCTTCATAAATACCATAAGGTGAGGGGCCTTACATCCTGTCGTGGTGGATCTATGTGAAGTCAGTCTGAAACAACATGGTGGTTTAGAGATGCGTAAACACTAATAAAGTAGTTGTTGTTAAGCTGAAGTAGCAAATTTTTCCTGCTCTGGTAGCTTGCTTTGATTACTACAGCCTCTGGTACAACGCTGGATAATTAAACACACACATACAAACGCACATACAAATGGCAACTGGGTCAGACACTGCCCTACATTGTTTTTCAGACACAGGAAGAGCAAATGAGAGCAAAACAGAAAGACAGACAAAAAGATGATACAAGAAAGAAAGAGACAGATGTTGTGATGTCATAACTTTGGCACTAGATTAATACACTGGCCCATCGTGTGTATCTCGGTGGGCGGCTGGGCTAAACTACAGTCTAATTACCCAGCAGTACAGAGGCAAAGACAGAAGTCCAGACAGCAAAACAGAATGAGGCGTGTAACCACCAACAGTGATGCACCAAAACAACCCCGGTGCTCTGCTCACATTGTGTAGCCTATTGACCACTTATGAGTATGAGTATACTCATACTCATAGTGGCCAATTCAGTCCTCCTATAGCCTAAGACATAGCTTGCTATACACACTCTGACCAGTACAGCAGAATCCTTTGTTTTTCTTACAACCGTTATCACCTTAGATTTGCAATGCTTGTTGGTGATCTGAATCTTAATCCACATTTGAGCAATGATAATTGTCCAACCTGTGGCACACTCACTCATGCAGCTCACAGCAAAAGCATGCTATTGCAGTATCTCTTCTGATCGTATTATCATATCATATCACATTCATTGCATCATATTGTATTGCATTGCACTCAGAGGCATTATAAATAGTCAGTCCACTTTGATATAAATGAGAGGGTCAACATATTACAAATGTCTGATGCCAGAGTTGGGGTTGTAGTCTATTGTCAAACATTTAATTCAAGTAAAAATCGAATACAAATGACTTAAATGCAAATTGTGTTGTACACATACAATGCAGGTAACTGTACAAATATATGGAAATTTTTACTCTTCACTGCCACTTCGGATAATGTATCTTAAGAAATGTCCTGGTAAATAAATGTGTTTTTCAGCATCGTCAGAACTAAAGTCTGTTCTTTTTCCTAAACAGATTGATGAGTCTTGAATCGATTCAAATACTGATACAATTGTGTTTATGGTTACAACGTTGATTTTCCATCAATTGTATCACTCAAACTCTCGAATTATATGTGAATATTCCTTGAATGTATATGGTCACAAAATGACTGTTGGGCTGGCTCTTAAAAATGTGAACAATCTTGTGAACATGGATTTCAAGATAACTTTGTATGGAATTACACATCAAAGCAAAGGAACATTAACAAAATCGGATTTTTGCAAATTATTCCTATACTATTCTGCCACATCTGGAGAGCAGAAGATTATTTTATTATTACTATTATTACTATTTTATTATACCAAAAGACTAGACAGGATTCTTCCAAATCCCTAAGGGCCACAGGCACATGTGGTCATTTTACAAGAAGGAACAAGACCAGTGGCTTCCACTGTAACTCCTCGACAACTTCACAGAGCTCCGCTGCCACAGACAGATCTGCTGATTACAGTAACCAAGATTCATCACCCAGCATCCGGGAGGAGAACTGAATCAGTGTCTACCTTCAAGATGACCAGTGGTGCATGAATGAAACGACCTGCCCATCCCACTCCCACTGAACCCACCGACACACCGTGAGTGGCTCATTAGCCTAATGGGCGACTTGTCTCTACAACACGAGCACTTGAGCACGAGTCCGCAGACCAGAACAGCAACTGCTCGAAATGGGATTACAGGGGATGTACTTACATGAGCTGTGTCGGAAACTGTGATGCCAAACAGCCGCCCTGCCATAACAGGACCAGGAACACCCAGGCTCGTACCCTGCAGGTATCCATTGTAAAAAAAGAAGGGGGGGGAAATTCCACGACGCGCATCAACACCAAATGTGCGCCGCTCTCCTTCCCCGCGGATGAGTGGGAGCGGTGTGCGCGAGCAGCGTGAGCGGCAGTCTGTCGCTCCCTCCCGGATTAACGAACCCTGACACCTCTAATCTGCTCACCCAGCCATCCGGCGCTCTAACAGGTGAACCTGGATTTCTCTCTCTCTCTCTCCCTCTCTCCCCCCCCCCCTCTCTCTCTCTCTCTCTCTCTCACACACACACACACGCTAACTCTCACTCACCTCACACCCAATGCTCCTTTTTACTTGCAATTCGACTTGTGTCAGTCTTCAGTGACTTGACCTAATTCAATTTAGACCTCTCCCAATTATCTAGCCTATTATATCTAATAGTGGTAATAACAAAACATTACACAATTAATAATAAGATATTTGTTTTGGTTGAAAATGCATCACTCTATATTTGTTTCTCTTCTCTCAAGGTGTACAGCATTACCTCTTTGGAGCAACACATTGTTTAGTTTTTTACCTCCCTATAAAGAAACACCTGCTAAAAGGAGGGTCTGACACAGGTATCATACACAGGAGCGCGCCCACACTGAATACAGATGCGGGTTTGGCTCTTTAAAATGGTCTACAACCTTTCAATTCCCTCAACCTGGAGAGATGGGAGAATTTAGTGGCTTTGATAGCACAATCTTTGCCAGTCGCTATCAGTCATAGGAGCATGAGTGGCAGCGAGCAGAGAAACTATCCCACATGGGAATCAGTGCTAGTGTGAGAGATCTATTGATTTCACACACATAGTGTAAAATCTTATGGGCAAAGCACATAGCCCTATAAATATCAGTAACATTAATCATATCTGTTTTATGAGATTGGATTTGCAGATATATGTGCTGCGTATTCTAACATGCATGTATCAATAAACATAAGTTCCTGCACCACTGCAGGATAATGTATAAAATCACAGTTTTTATCATTAGAAATTAAGAGCATCAACACTTTGATTAAATAATTTAATAAAGCATAACATTTAATAGAGCATACATCTACTGTGTGTGTGTATTTGTGTGTTTGTGTGTGTGTGTGTGTGTGTGTGTGTGTGTGTGTGTGTGTGTGTGTGTGTGTGGCCTGGAGGGAGGGAAGGGTAGCACAAGCAAGATGCTTGGGGATTTGGTTATCAATCGTTGCTTGGCAACCACACACCATCTATCGTGTCCTCGCACCCTCCCTTCCTCCCTTCCTCCATTTTCTCTCTTTGTTTCTCCCATCCCAACCTCTCCTCTGGCTCTCACTGTACTACACTACACCTCCTTGTCCACTATTCTCATCCCTTCACTCGCTGACACATCACCCTCTCCACATTCTTACTCGCTATACACTTTTCTCACTCATTTCCCCTGCAATGGAAGAGATGCACCTGCTGATGGGATGGAGAAAAGTAAGTGAATGGTGAGAACTGATGTAGAGAGAGGAGGAACATAACAGAAAAAGCAGAGTGGAGAGGATGCAGCCTTCTTTGCAATATTGGGAACATCTCACACTACATCCTGAATAGGAAGAGGTGTCAGACTAATGCCTGCGCTGCTACACCTCTCCTAATGTATTATCTGAAGTGGATAAAAGACCAGAATAAAAACTAATGACATCTGTCAGACAGACCCTGACAGACAGTGTATCTCTGCCTAAAGCCTGAGACACCAATGTAGGTAACATAACTCAAATGTACAACCATTATACAATTACAAGTGTCTCTTTACATATAAATTGAATAACCTGCTTTGCCCTAAAGTCTTGCATTTTTACTCCATGCAAACTGGGAATTCCCAAATAATAAAAACATTACTTTTATTTAAATATATTAATGATTCCAAAATGAATAAGCACATACAGTAATGCCATTATTGATATTAAGAACCACTTGTTGACATGGACATCTCTGGTAATGATGTTGAGGTAATAATGTGTTCATAATCACTGGTTAAGGATCAGGTTATTTGATAGAGGATACTGCCATCTAGAGGCCATTTATTAAAGTTATAGGAATCAGTTGCTGTTCACATAATTATGCTTTAAAGTTGCACTCTTACAGTAAATGAATAAAGTAGTTTTGCCTCCTTATCTTCAAGACCCTTGTTCTGTTATATATTTGAACACCCATAACGTCTTTATAACAGTAATGCAAGCAATGCAAACCAATTCTCAAACTATAGCAACGTCTAAATTGCATGTGAGGGACTAAATATTACTTGAAATAACTCCACATATACGAGACTTGGAAACCATTTTTGTCATAACCCAACAATGTTAATAATCTAACCTACTAAATGAATATGAATAAATAAAACTATTTATTCTCAGGGAACAGGAAAGCTAGAAAAAAATAAAATAAATGTGATTTGAATTCAGGAATTGCCTATTTACTTTCATTCAGTTTCATTAATGCTAAATCAACGTTAAATCGGTTCTGTAAGATGAATAATGGCGGTCACGTTGAACAATACTTTAGGAGAGTGACTACCCGAGTCAACGTAAGGATATCAGTAAGGGAAAGGGAAGTAAGGGACGGATTTCTGAAAAATATTATTACCCTTTATAGTTCCAGTTAGTTGTTTTGAAACCGTTTTATTAATACATTTTGACACAAAGCATAACTCTGTCCGTCATATGTAAGTGTTGTAGCCAAGGAACAGTAGCAAGTCCCAAACCAGATCGTGACACATTTGTCCTTTTAAAATACGAGATTCATGGGATACAACCAATGTGAGCCCAGGATGCTCTTCTCTACAACAGGTTTCAGGTGTTAGCTTGAGCCAATTCTGCATCAGAGTAGTCATGTCTTCATATTACAGCGAAATGAAGACATGAACAATCATGGACTTGTTGTATGGTTCTAGTTGTCAATGCACTGACTTTAAACAAAAGAAAAAGCAATGCAAAGTATGCTAGAACCAGATTGTTTAGTCTTTTTAGTTAAAGCTGATAGAGATGGTGTTATGGAGTGTAATTTCAAGAGAGAAAGATGAATAAAAGAGTAAATGCGTCAATTATTAAATACTATATTACTGAGAATAAATCATAATTGTTAAAAAGCTGTTAAGCACTTTATAGACTGCATCATTTAATGGGAGTAAGAATATGTTTGTCTCTCTGTATGCATCTCTGCTTGATGCAATAGACCATGATATTATGATGACTAAACTTGAAAGTTATGGATTCAGCATTATGGCTCTCTCTTGGATGGTGAGTTATCTTTCTGAGAGATCGCAAAGAGTCTTTTATAATAGTTTATCAGACTGTAGATACGTTTAGCTGTGGGGTTACTCTTTTCTATTTTAACAAATGACCTCCCTTTGTGTGGGCTGCATGGTGGCGTAGTGGCTAGGCACTGTCGCCTCACAGCAAGAGGGTTCGGATCCCCGGCTGGGCAGTTCTTCTGTGTGGAGTTTGAATGTTGCCGGCGCCCCGCGACCCTAAAAAGGATAAGCGGTTCGGATAATGGAATGGAATGGAATGGAATCTCCCTTTGTCAATTAAGAATGCCAAAATGGCAATGTATGCAGATGACACAACAATGTATAGGAATGCTTCAAAGTAACAGCAACCATTCTGACCATTCAGGATCCGGAGAGAGTGTCTGATTGGGTGAACAAGTGAACAAACTAGCCCTGAACATTTCATTTAAAAGTATTGTGTTTGGCTCAAGGAATATGCTCAATGGTGACACACAGCGTCACCTGTCAATGTCAAGTTTGGCTATCGTACAGGTCAAGAAGACCAAACTACTGGGTGGAGTGTTGGACCTTAATGGGGAGGGGGTATATCTATGACCAGAAAGTGCTTTGCTTATTTAACACTCTCTATTGTTTGTCAGGTGTAACAGTGATTGGTCTTTTGTCACCTGCTATACTGTCTGTCCATTCATATAGTCAACAGCTACTAATTAGGACATAAATAAACTACAACTGGTTCAAAACCGAGCTGCCAGATTAGCACTCGAGTGTTCAATAAGAACTAATACTATATGCACTCTCGCCTGTCATGGTTCTCAGTGGAAATTAAACTTCACTATAGCCTTCTCATGTTTTTCAGAAAGGTAGTATTTAATCAGACACTTGAATTTTTCTTCAATCAGTTACAATATACATGTAACAGACATAACCATCACACATGGAACGCTAGTTTAGGTCACTTGATACCTCCAACCCCAACAAACCTCCTCACACAGTTATTTGTTGTGCGATTACTGCTTAAAATGTACTACCTCCTCATATAACTCATACAGGTAATAAACTGTCATTTAAAAAACAATTAAAGGCGCACCTCATGCCATTAACTACATTACGGATGCACTGCACAATATACATCCTAGTCCTCGACTGCACTCGGTATCTGACTGTACTATTTCTAAAAATGTTTTATTATTTTCAGTATTCTGTTTGTATTATTTGTAACTGTTTGTTTCACGTCATCTTTTGCACATTTTGTACATGTTGTCCTTTCTGTGGAGCCCAGGAAGATTAGCGGCCGCTAAGGCGTCAGCTAATGGGGATCCAGTTAATAAACTAATACAAGTGTATCTTTAAAGTTGTTTATTGTGAACTTTTGCATACCTCATTTGGATGACAATTTGGAGAGCACAAGGGTCCACTGAAAGTAGAAGATTAACAACAAAATGCACGTACCCATGAGCACCTTGAATCAATAAATTATAATCGATCACCTCCAAAAAATATGAAATGCGGAAGAGAGGTTACTTTCTTACTTTACATAAGCCTGTATAATAATAAACAACCATGATGTGCATTACTTTGGCACCATCTGGTGTTATAATTAAGAATGACACAGTGCCAGACAGCACACTGTATATGGTAAATGGTAAATGTACTTCTAAATGGTAAATGTACTTGTATATAGCGCTTATCTAGTCTTCTGACCGTCAGGAGTAGTTAATATTCATACACATATTCATACACCGTAGGCACAGCTACGGGAGCAATTTGGGGTGATGTGTCTTGCCCAAGGACACATCTACCACGGCGACTGGGGGTCAGTGGTTAGTAGGTCCGTCTTTCAATCAGGGGATTGGAGGTTCAATCCCCGCCCTAGTCGATGTGTCCTTGAGCAAGACATTGTTCCCTGTAGCTGTGTCTACAGTGTATGAATATAACATGATTGTAAGTCGCTTTGTATAAAAACGTCAGCTAAATGACATGTAATGTAATGTAATATACCCTGCACACTACTGAGCCACAGTCGCACCATGTATACTACAACAAGTCCTTTTGATCCTTATGTAAGAACACAGATGTTAGTATGCATTCTTCAAAATGCTGTTTTGTAAATTTAAAAAAAGCTCAACTCTGCATGTGTAATATAGCTCTTCTTAATATTTATTATTTAGACTCAGAGGAAACAGCTGATTTTTACAGCACAATTTGCATAATATCTCAACACATCCTGTGTACAACCACAAAACCATAACATTAGATTCTTTGTTTTTACACTGAGTGAAAACCAAGACAATTTTACAAGCATATTTCTTTACAGTCAGCATACAGATAAATCTATACATATTCTTTCTCTTTTTAAACATAATCTGTAGGCAAAATATACAGACAAACCATCAACAAAACATGCAACATCCAAAACATAAAGTCTCAGACAACTATTGAAGTTGAATAGATTTTTTTTACCCTTTGAGTTGTTTCAGCCGCTTACGGGACGTGGTTGCACAGATAGTCATTGGTTGACAGCACATGTTTTGATTACACAGTCAACTCCCCTATACAACTACAGACACGCATTGCTGTACAATTATTAGTCTTCTGTGATTTTTTTAGACACTCACATGCTCAAACTTTGGACAATATAAACATTCAATCTTTGTAGAAAATAAACACTTTATGTACACATGTCAAAGGACTTGAGTCACATTCACACCCCTCAGAACAACAACAAATGGATGGATCCACAATTACAGGCATTGTCTGCTTGTTTTTCTTTTGCCACATAGATACGAAATGCACATCACAATATTTTCTGCCAACACATATACCATGATTCAGTTCATTTCAGTGCAGACACACAAAACACATAATCTTGCATGTCATGACAATTAAAATGAGACAAGAAAAAAAAAACGATATAATAATAAAGTGCACAAGCTCCAAACAATTTATATTAAAATCAGTAAAAAAAATCTATATATTTAATATTTTCTTTTAGGGATATACAAATTAAAGTTGTTTTCTATGAGACATATATTTTTAGAACATATGTTCACAGATAACATTTGCTTCCCCAAAAAAGCAAATGCATTCAAACACATCTCTGTTGCATAGAGTTAAGAACCAATGTGTCTGGAATTTAAAAAAATAAAAGTTGGCACAGCAAAATAATTATCTGAAAGATCAACCACGTTACCTTCTTTATTTTATTCTCTTTTTTATCCTTTGCTCTAAGACTTAAGTGACATCTTGTTCTAAGTGTATCTGTCGTTTCCTCTGTTTAAAAAAAATTGCATCAGCCCTGTGATATGTCTAAATACACCAACACTAGTTATGAGGGTCACTTGATGGTATTTATTTCATTCTGTAAATATGGCAACACATTACAAGATGAATAGATGTGTCACCTGCTCCACATTAGGACTGAGACTTAAATATGACTGAACCCCAGTGACCTGAGTGAGTCTTTTGGTCACAGGCAGTGAAAGAGGCTGGTTCACTGTGTTGTGGGAGTCACTGACACTAAGTGAGTTTTACAGCACAAAGGAACCGTGTCATTTTTCTTCTTGATTTTAGATATTTTTTCGGTAAAACTCAGACCATTTACTAATCAGAGCTTTCATAATGAGGTGATGACAGTTGCAGACCCACTTATGGTTTTGACACAACTTGAATTACATGTTCATTCCAACACTGTAATTACATTATAGGCTACACAGAAATAAATATCAGCACACTCTGATCAACTACACTGAAACAGCCTGAAAGTAAAATGTCGTACACATGACACAGATGGATAAACTCTCGTCATCCTCTGTGACTGGCATGTAACTTTCCACACAGCAACTTTGAAACACAAATACGGTTCATTGTATTGTAAATCGAACCTGCCTTACACAATAGCATGCCAAGGAAATAGCAATATGTCACTTTATTGACCTTGACTTTTAAAATGTGTCATCCATCACAGCCCTGTTGGATATCTAATGGTGCATCAGTGTGATCAGAGGACTAAAGGAGCTACACCCTTTAGCTCACATAGGTCCACGTTCACATAACGGCTATTAAGACTGCCTACACCATAGACTAAAGTAGCCTACTGGATTGTCAGTACGCCACCCACAGCCTCAAATAAAGATCATATGTTTATAGTTTATTATATATAATCTAGTGACAAGAATACAACTCTTATAGTGTATATTGTATTTAGATATAGTCTATGTATATTATACAACAATCACATTGTACAATGTGGTTGTCTATAGGCTCTGTAATCTGCATGTGTGATATCTACAGTCTCTAGTGCTGTACATGTTTTACCTCACCCCCTAGCAAAGGTCATCTGTCTGTTTCTTTTGATCTCTTTTAACATGAAACTGAAAGACTACAAGACAAAAACATGATGCATTCCTCCATCATTAAACACGTCAAGACCACTGATGTCCACACAAATCACAAACATCATTCGGGAATTACAATAATGACTCTCATATGAAGAAAACACATTTCACTTGATGATCAAGGTAAACATAAAAACATCTCTCCCTCTGTTAGATATGTTAGCTCAGTTGCACAGCACCAACATAACAAAGTCGCATGTGGATTATGGAGTTGGAACCATGGTAAGAAACACATCGCTGCTCTCTAAGCCATATTGCTGCTGAGTGTGTTTCAGTGCCTGTTGTGGCATTTGCATGTTTGCATCCTACAAGCAAAGTCCACAGCCAGCACAGACTCGATATGGGAAGAGGTGGACATGTGTGCTGGCAGTGTTGGACTAATAACGTTATTACGGTATTAGCATTCGATTCCCTCCTTCTTATAACTTATGAACAGAGGAAGTTAATTAAATGGATCTTTTTATTTCATTTTCATGACATCTTCTCTTATTCATCTTCTTTGTCAAATCAGATCTCTAAACTACTAAATTATGGCTTCACCTTTTGTCAATATATCGTATATCCATCTTTTTGGTGTGGCGCTCAGGGGATGGTCTGAGTGGAGCTGACAAACAACTTGTGCCAGCTGACCACTCTCTTCCTCATGTCCACCTTGTCCAGCCAGATGTAGGCTTCCCCTATCAGGGTCTTCTTCATGAACTTGCCTCCATTTGACACCAAGAAAAGCTGGAGAGACATTGGAAAGGGAAACAGATTTGTCATGGCTTACTTCTGATTGTTGGTGTTTGTGCTTTGTCAGCTCACACGCCGATTAATCACAAGACAACACAACAGAAATAATAAGAAACAAAACAAAACCTTTCAATCAGAATGCAATATTAGTATTCATTATTATTAATATTGTTATTAATTACAAACAAGTCTATAAATACATGTATTTATATTTTATTAACACATCACACTTCATTTTTCCTTAAGCATCGGCTAAAAAAAGAATTGGTGAGCATGAGATAAGATTTTCCCGTAACTCCAACAGTCTGTGTAGAATGTACCTTTTATAAAGTTATAGTTACAAGCCTCCAGTTTTAATGAGCTAGATTGAACCATTTTGGAGATGCTGGATGTGAACTGAACTGGAATAGCTGGATGAATACATCACAGCTTACTGCAAATCTATACATGAAATCAATTCTCTATGATTAATAGGCCAACCAGATATGCAAAACATTTTTTTTTTAAACGTGATCAAATTGGAGTAATATGGTGTGACACCTCATGTTGGATGATGGACAGAGCTAGCTCCATGTCTGTTAGTCTGCAGCTGTCTCAATAGTGGCCTGTTGTACCTGTATGGAGTGTCCAGTTGAATTGAGGGGGAATCTGAAGGTCTCATTGAAAGAGGGCTCTCTGTCGTGTCGACACACTCTGGTCTTCTTCTTTATGATCCTCTTCTGATTGGCTACATTGACCACATACAACTTCACATACAGATCTGAAGACATATTAGATAAATCATAAATATGGATTAGTGAAACAGACCATTTTTGTTCTATTTTTTCTGAAAAAAACACACCAATATACTTGCACTCATGCATGTAGGCATGTAGGCTACACACTACTGACCTGGTAGGTGGTCGGGACTTTTAAACTTGTAAGTGATGTTTCTGCATTGAAGGATCTCCAAGACCAGTTGGTCCCCTTCTGTCTTTACTTCCTTCTTGAGAGCCACCTTGATCTCACCCATTATTTGTGTTTTACCACCTAAAAACAAGCATGAAAAAGATGTTGGTGATCAGTTTTTAGAATCCAATGATTTTTTCATTATTTATTTAATTTAAATAGGCCTAGCTGAACTCTGCTAAGTACTTGAAGGCAGACTCCTACATAAAATGATTATTTAAATAATGTAACAATGATGCATCACTAAACCTGGACTCACAGCAGAATGAAAGTCGGGGAACATCTACACAGTTTCACATGGGTCTTATCGACTGTCCTGTGTCTCCATTGATATTTAAGTATGAGCAGGCTGAGTAACTAAGTCAGGCTGAGTTAAATGTGTTAAAGTACGGTAGTTGCCAGGAATCATGGAAATGACCCTGTGACCCTTATCTGTGTAACAGCCTAAGATAACCTCGGGCTCTTTGTTACAAATTGTAACTAGAGATGGATGGGAGGCATCATGACACCTGAGCTACATGAAATGTAGACATGGTTATGACAGTGGGTGGGATAGTGTGACATCCACTTCTCTTCCACGATCACAACCCTTGCATTAAGTCATAAGGATTGGTAAATATTGTTTCTGGACAATAAGCACTTGACTGAGCATTTTACTCCATAATTAAATGGAGTCATTATGAAAACACAGTGGAGGAGGTTAAAAGAGTGTCTGGGTAAATAAATAAAGAATGAAATAGTGGTGTTATACAAATTACCCAGCAGGTGGAGACCTACAACCAAGTAACAACTGTAAACAGAGAACATTTCTGGAACTTGCCTTCGTTTTCTGGGGTCCCTAGTTGGTTTGTGTCGGTGCCATTCGGAATAGTCTTACCCCTGTGATACAAAAAACATATGAGCATCATCAGACCTATTAAATAACAATGATGTCAGGCATTACTATCAGCCTTAAGCTTTACTGAATACTGAGAATGAGCTATAAATGGTCTCACATGCGTGGCACTTGAAAAATGGCACTGTCCACTCCAATGCCTGCCCCCTCTTCCCCGTCCAGACCTCCATAGGTGTCTCCCACAAGACACGGAGCAGACAGAACGACAGACCCTGAGACATCACCCAGTCGGTGTCCTGGTCCTGACGGTGGCAAGAGCGAGTGTGATGGTGAGGAAATGATCTATCTATCTATCTATCTATCTATCTATCTATCTATCTATCTATCTATCTATCTATCTATCTATCTATCTATCTATCTATCTATCTATCTATCTATCTATATATCTATATACCTTTCTATCACATGACAGAAACAGTTCCCACCCCCTGCTATCACTCACTGACAGTGATGCTGTCTGTCACACATAACGTGACTGAGCATCACATAACAGCATATCGGGGGAGGGACAGAGATCAGAGTAGATGACAGTTTGTCCTTGCATTTAGCAGTGTAGTGTACATGACCTTGGTTAACTCATGAAGGTCACAGCAATTCCATTCACTAGATATAAATGAAGGTCATTCTGAATTTAATTCACAAATGAAAATTAATTAAGTCTGAGAAAATATGGATGTTATTTCATAGATTTCATTATTTAATCTCGCCTTCTGGCTGCTGTTGAGTTATGCTCTTACAGTATGGAGGAGGGTGATTAGTTCAGGGAATATGTGAAGTGTTTCTGTCTAGACTGAGGGCGGACACATTCTTTGCCGTCATGCTCTCAGAGTCCACTGCCTAAATTTGCTTTAAAACAATGACTAATAGTAGTTATATAATATAATATAATATAATATGTGGCACAAAGGTAATAACAAAAACAGCTCTGTGTCAATAAAGAAATAAACCAAACAATACAATACATGCACTCTGACAGACATTCACAGATTTACACACATGAAAATAATTAAATGATCATTATTTCGTTACTTCAATTATTTAAACATTTGGTTATTTGGTTGGATTCATTTTATTTCTTATAAATGTTTTGTGTTTTAGTAATATTGCATTATGGTTAATAAGTTAGGATTGATAATATTTATCAGTACATCTTTCCTATGTTGCCTCACCTTCCCGCCACACTTCTGTTCCTCTCATGGTTAGCAGATCGCTTTACTCTCATTGGCCGGTGAGTGAGCCTCCCGTTGACTTTTGAATCTCTTGCTGTGCCTGTGTTTCCTGGTTTGACTGCTTCAGTCTCAGATTTGTGTCCCCTTTCTTTAAGGTGGCAGGTTTTGGAGAGGATTGGGTAGGGAGGGGAGCCTGTGTGTCTGTGTGGGTTGTGTCACCTATCTAAGGGTTCATTCATATGGCACACACATGCACACACAGAGAGACTGCAGCATCACAAAGTCCTCAGTGGCCAGGGAAGCTGCAACTGCATGCTTAAAAATCTCTGAGACTGGGCTAACTTATCTCAGACGGGGATGACAACATAGTCCTTCATTGTTAGGACATCACACTAAAGATTAAGCATAAACACAACAATGGATTTTTTTTAAATGGTGTAAATATAGTGCAAGATGTGAGGGATTTCCATCCCAGTTTGGTTTCTATACTGGGGTTAAAGATCTCCACACTAGGATTCTATAGAAACCATATGCTTGGGATTGGCACATGCACAATTGATGTAGAAACAGAGGGGTCTGGAGCTCTTATTTTGGAGCTAATTAAATGATCTTGAGTTTTGTTATTGTTGAATTATTCTGCTGTGTTAATACTTAAATACTTCAGGAATAAAGTACCTTTATTTCCTATTTAAGATTCCAAAAATAGAAGAATTGTTTTTTAAATACATGGAAAATATCAAATACGATTGAAGACTAAATAAAATGAGCTTTTAACAGTTAGTTTTGACATATCTCAGTTATTTGTCTTTTTCATCTGCTTTGGACTTTGTTTAGTGATTATATTAGTAAGATTGATCTAACTTTGAGAAGAAAATATCAAGATTATTGATCAAAACAAATCAGGTTTTGCTCAGAGTATAAGATGAGGAGAGCAGAAGGCAAAGGTCAAATGTTAAGGAGGCGAACACTCAGTGGTTCAGGTTTTCATCAAACATTCTCAACAAAGCTTGCATGCGCAGGAAAAAGGAAGCATGTCACAGGAAGTGTATCATGGGTAGGGTTGGGATTTACTTGGTTGCAGGCGGGACTGTTGCACGGCAGCCTCGGCGGCAGCAATGGCTATCCCAGCATCCTCAAGGTGGACCTGAGTGACGCTGCTCTTGCTTTGGCTTCGGGAGGGGCCGTGGGAGCGCAGTTGACCATCAGAAGAGGACTTAGAGCTGCCGGGGCTGCTGTGTGACTTTTCCAAAGGCAACAGCTGCATGTCTGGAGAAAGAAGAAATTAGATATTTAATACTGCTAACGGGACAAGAGGAAAGAGATGTAGATGATAACCAAACTGTTAACAGTATTTATTTGTTCTGCTCCACAGCGGCCCTTATTATGTCATGTAGTTACAGCGGTCAAAAAAAAAGATTACAATTTCCATTTCTATTGTAATCTTGGGCTGCTAAGGGATCTAGGTCAGGATGTATCATATATAATAAAATTATTACTATAAATTATGGAAATTGAGGATGTGTATGTTTCTAGGTGTAAACAAGTACTTTTCGAGGATTACTTTACCTTTGGATGGATCAGGGAAGATTCCATGGCTTCTGCTCTTGATCACAGAGTTCTTGGGTGAATCATGACTCCCGTCTGGTCCTTGTCCCCCAGCATGCCCGGGCCTCATCCCAGGGCCTGACATATGGCCCAGGCTGTGTCCCTGACCATAACCCTGACCTGACCCAGACCCCGGAGGGCCTTGACAAGCATGGTGGGCTTTGCTATGCTCAATGCTCTCGCTCTGCTCCTTCAAAGGCAGCCAACGAGGAGTGTTGTCTAGCTGAGTAGTGTTCGACAAGTCAATCAACACCTGAGACAATTAACATACAAACACACACAGTGACATCGAGAGAAAGACAAATAAATAGTGTGGAAACGACTTGAACACAGAGAGGAATTCCTATGAAGGTAAATAACAATACAGTGTGTGCAAACAGTCTATTTGCTGAAACATTGTAATGCATTGGCTACTGCAATGAGCACATCAAAGAATGGCCCTGCTCACTAAAGAGAAGTACAGGCATGAAACAAAGCTTGACTTTGACTTTGTGAGAGGAGGAAGATGACGCTAATATCATGAGGTAGTTTTAGGGAAAGCTGGTCCATCGGGGTAGAAAAAGCAGCAGAAACCTCTTGTGTAAGGTTAACAGTAAATGCTTTCGACATTTTCACACACTTTTAATTAGATTCCAAAAGCACTCACTTCTCCAAGGAAGTCATTGGAGGAGGATCTGTCATAGTCCCAAACTGTCACCTCCAGCGTCTTTTTCTTTAACTGCATAGAAAGAGTGAAGAAGAGGAGAGAGCGGCACAGATTATGACACGGGATCATGTGTGCATGTACGTATGTATGAGGGAGCGAAATGTGCATGTGTGATTCTTGTCTGTGTTTGTGTGCATGTGAGTGGAGCAAGCATGAAAGAAACCGACACTGTATGTGCTGTGCTGTGCACATTATGCTTACATTATATTACATATATTACATTTAAGCGTCTTTGTGTGTTTTGAAAAGCGCTATATCAATTCGATGTATTATGAGTATGATTATGATGATTATTATTATTATTATATTGTGTTACATGTTGCATGTGTGCATAAACTTGAGAACATGTATTTGTAGGAGATAGAGATATATCTCAGGAAAGGCTGTGGGCAAATGAACGTTGCAGCAACACTTTTGAGGCCAGCAGTCTTCGGCCAGCAATGAGACGTGATTAACAGAAGGCGGCCCTGGAAGAGCCAATCTAGTCTCTGACCACTAAAGCTAGTGCATCTGCACACTTCTCTGTGGTAGTTACAGTTTGGGTGGTCACCAACAACATAGGCTTCCTGCAAACACAGACATCCAAGAAAAGCACACGTCCATATACACAGTGACAAGCACACAGGCACATGATTACCAAGTTTATATCACTCTTTTTGTTAAAATGACACGCAAGGCGGTCTGTGATGAGACTGCGTGAGAGCAGAAATGACGGTTGTTAACTTGAGTCTTGAGAGTGCTAATAAGAGGTTGCAGAGGGATTCAGAGAACAGCCCTCGGGACAAGGTATGAGGACAGAATCCTAATAGGAGTGTTAGACATCCACTTCATCTAAAATGGCGAGTAGTGACAAGGAAGTCAACGTTTGTGTTTGTTTGTTTTTGTGTGTGTGTGTGTGTGTGTGTGTGTGTGTGTGTTAATGTCATTCTAAACTGTACCTGCTCCAAATGGATGTTCTTGTAGATGACGGTCTGGTTCCATTCTGGATTCATGGTCTTCTGGGCATACCTGGTCCTTCTTTTGTTATCAGCACTGATAAGTCATGATATTGAGAATGATCAGTTGTCAGTAATACATTAAAATGTATCTTTCCTGCCTGACCCCATGGCAAACATTCACCATACTGTGATGTACTCAATACATGTGGACTGAAGAGATGCTTGTAAAATAGTCAATCTCCTGGTGTGGAGACAACAGAAACAAATTCAAATGTGATTGTGATTTAAATTCTCGATGATGCTTTTACAAAATGACAAAGTACTTCAGTGATAGAGGCTGTGGAGAGCTAAACGTGAGAGGCATGGAGAGGAAAAGCAATGACAGGAGTGTTCTTAAACACCATGAAATAGAGCCGATAATTGGACGAACAACAAAGGCCACAACAAAAGGATGGAAAAACACTTTGGAGACATAATTTACGGAAAGAAAAACATAACACCAACGAAAAGCAAAGATCAGCACCACACTACCTTGCATTCTGGACAACCATGACTTGGCTGAGGGAGTCCAGAAGAGGAGGAGGAGGGCAGATATCACAAACAAGAAAAGCAAAAACACAAAAAACAGTCAGAGAAGCTCAGAGAGCTCAAAGAAAAGGCAGTAAAGGATAGAGAGCTGAGGCAATCAACATTCTGGGTGCAGGGTGTATCACTGTTTTTGTGCCCAAGCAATGTATGTGACGCAAGACTGAAAAAGCCTCACAATGATTACAACTGGTGCATGGGTGAATGACTAATTCACTATTCTGTTGTTGTTATACCGTAGCCGTGCACTCTAATATTAATGTCTCACAAATACATTTCTAAATACTCTTCAAATGAAACAGCAGGGGTGGGAAAGTGCTCTCCTATAGAGCTTTTATTTCTAACCTACACAGGGTGTAACAGAGAGGGCTTATAATATCATAAACATGTCCAATGGGGTTATTATCTAAGAGCAGATACTGTTACAGAGCAGATAAAGGCTTATTGATTACAGATCAAAGACTCTTGGGACGATGGTGGATTTGGCAAGATACTAGGGGATAATACTGCAATTCTCAATTCAGTCAAAACTAGGCGGAGTAAGAGAGAACTTGTGAATTTAGCATATATTATGTTTGCACAGATATATGCTGTCTATGACCAGGTAATTCAACATATTAAAATGTTGCAGTGGGGCAAAGGATCTCCTCTTGCAGCTTTGTTTAAAATCTAAAACACCCATCTATTGATTCATAGAGATTCAATAATATGAAATGATCAATTACCCTACCAGTGACTGCCTCATGTCATCATGTCCAGTCTCTTTATCTCATACAAACTCAGGTAGTTAGTCAGTTCCGTACAGGACAGTACATATAAAGTCAGAAAGAAATAGGGGGAGAGAAAACAGGACAGACACAGATGCAGAAAGGCAGACACAGACCAGACATTTGTGAACACTCAAACACACTCAGAGCTCACCCTCTTCCCGGTAAGAGGTAGACCTTGACAAATGGGTCAGAGTAGCCATCGTTGTCTCTCGGAGCCAGGTTTCTAGCCTGCAGGACGTGGACGATCAGGTTTCCTAGGTTTCTGTCGTAGTTGATCTGGAGCTGAGGGAAAACGAGTAGAGTGGGGGATGGGTGAGAAAGACCAAACTACAGCTGAACATATTTCTCTACTTCTTTACGAAAGTGTTTAAATACCTGGATTTCTCCAGTGATGGGATGAGGTGTCCTTATTACTTCTATTGGCTACAAGAAAATAAGGAAGAGCATACAATGATTGTAAAAAGATTGTTTCATGATCTGACCCACAAAGAAAAGCTCGTACCAGACTTGCCTGGGATTAGGATGCAGTAAATGGTGCTCTGACTTCACTCTTGAAATATATTTTTTCAGCTTACAGATGAATAGGTTGTCCTTGTAGAAAAGATGCCGAGTAAAGATTTCTCACTGGATCTATATCTCGCTGAGGAGAGGTTTGACTATAGGAGCTGTGTAATTGACTGGAAAGTCCTTCAGTGAAGTTTGAGAAGATTAATCAATTATTTGAGGTACTTAGACATTAATAAAACATGTAAATTTCAGTTTAGATGATTTACAACGTACAAATACAATATATTCTGTACACGGCAGACATCACCATTTCTTATTACATAATGCATCCTCTTTTTTCTATCAGTGTGACATGCTTTAAAAAAATCAAGCATTTAAACATTCGCTTTTAATGAAGCACTTATGCATATGTTTCCCATTACATGTGTAAAGAACACCCATACTCAAGGTCATGCACTGCAACACAGGTTCTCTTTCGGTAATTGGCCTGCCACTCGTTGATGAACACAGCCACACCATTTGCCCTTCACATGCAACCCTTTGTAGCGTCAGTATGCATGATGTAATACTAATGGAGGTGCACACAGGGTTCCACACCAAAACAGACCAATACTATTATTAATTCAAAATAGATTTACATTTTACACAATGTATCAACCTTTGACATATACCAGTTCTTCCCTTTCTATATTCCTTCTTGTCATCACATTGTAACCTGAACTCTTCACAACAGAAGATGAGGCAGCATAAAGTGCGCTACTAGATCAAATCCACAACCTTGTGTCGTTGTTTCTTGTTTATGGCAGGGGATGCAGGCTGGCCGGGGCTTGGCACACCACTGGAAGCAGCCGATCCAGTCCCAGAGTGGATGAGGGCGGACCGCTCCAGTGCAGAGAGGACACCCAAACCCTCAGGCCCAAGCCCTGCCCCAGACATACCAGGAGCCAGCTGCTGGGACACCTTCTGCAGTTCTGCCGCCAACTGCTTAGGATCCACACCAGGGGAACGCTGCCCACCTACTGAGACAAAAGCGTATTGTAATTCACCTTGTATTTATGCAAAATAGGTACACAGATACATGCATATGCAGATGTATCAAGAAATCCTTGTACATACCAGCCTTAAGCTGGACATGGTGCTCCAGGGCTTGTGGGTGCTCAGGGTCAGACAGCATATTAAGGTCGCTGTTTGGATCCATACAGGAAATGTATAATGGAATATCAACCAGTGTGTTTTAGCAGTAATCATAGAGTGATATTATTCAGATGAAGGGGTGTGGAATGAAGAAAAAGGAAAGGAGGGAGGAGAGAAGGTGTACAGGGGTGCAGAGTTACCATATTGCAACTAAAAATGTTGGAGTTTCTGTGGGATCGAGGGGTAAATGATAACAGATGTAACTCACAGTCTCACACAGAGCTCCGCCTCTGCACATGGCTGGCCCATGATGCACTGCACTTCTTCATAAGTCTTTCCTGTCAGAGGGAATCCGTTCCACTCCAACACCTGCATTCCTGTGGTGTGATAAAGGCAGGCAGCGCAGATTTAGAGGGTATTATCAATTCCCACACAATATGTTTTAGCTTTTCAGCTAATTAATTTCACTCCCTCTTTATATATTAAACATGATTCGGTCTCGATAATGCAGCCTGCATACTCACACAGCAGAATAAATGCTTTAATTTGTACTACACCCATTTGGAAACTAAACATTTTTATTTGGCTGTGTTGTTGACTTTAATATTGAATAATTATAGCACTGTCCAGACAGAGTTTAACAAACAATCATATTTGTTTTTAAGAAATGAGAAAAAACTGCATCTCAAAGTAATATTTAAATACATACAACAATGATTGTACAGCAAATTCAAACTTCTAACTGGCCAGCGATTTAAGAGGTCTCACTTACAAAAAAAAAAGAAATCTGGTCTTCATATTAGACTTCTGCTTTTAAAGCAACTCACCAGCTGCTGTGACAATAACGGCTTGATTTAATATCTCTATATCCTTCTGCATGAGCCAGTGCTCATTGAGAGTATTCCCTCTTTTCTATCTACATCATTCTCCGTATCCTCCCCCACTTTATTTCGCTTTGCACCTGAAGGCATGTTCTGCTGAAACATACACATCTTTCAATTCAGCATATGCTTGAACACTGCCAGCATGACCACTATTCCCATTTCTTTATAACAAATAATAATGCCAGAAAAAAGGAACCCGGTCTAACCTTTTCTATCTTATTATGTTCAACCCCCCTCCAAAAAAATATGGTGTAGTTCCCTTTAAAGAGAGAAACAAGAGCCAATTTTGTCCTCAAAATATTTTAGATTACGATTATTATTCAGGCTCATACAATAACCAATAAACATAAGAAGAGCATTAGAACATTCTAACAACTTAATGTACAAATGAATGGTAAGGGATTTCTTAACATTCATAAAGCTAAATATTGTGTTGGTGTGTTTGTCTATGCCTGCCTCCATGTATGTAAGTCTAGAATGATGCTAAATATAGCCTAATGACTAACACAGCCCAGTGCTGTCGAGGGTGGGATGACAGGCTTGTTTTGTGTTCGGATGTGTCGTGTAGGGTGAATGAGACATGACAGACCACATCACAGAAGGCTACTGCAGCCTCTCAGGCACGGATTTAACTGAAGGCTTATGCAATGACCTAAAAATAATAACAGTTTAAAGATTTGCATTTACACCATTAATCTCTCAGATTCAGCAATGTTATTTCTTACCATGTGTATCAAAGTCAAATGAACGGACCTTCTGTACCTTTTGTTCTCATGTTGAGTGAAGTCAATAAGAAGTGTTTTTTTCCATCCTTAATGTGAATGTTATAATAATAATGGACATTTTGAATATGCCAAATTAGCCAGTCGGGGAAGATACACACTATTTTATACCACCTCCTTTTCTCATTTTCGTCTTACCCTCTGCAACTATTCCTGTTTGTTCAGCCACACCACCAGGGATGACCTTGGCAATGTAGGCTCCAATCTCTCCTCGGCTACCCGGAACCTCCTTCCCGCCTACCACACGGATCCCAAGACCGTTCCCTGAGGGAAGAATAAACATGCAAATCCTAATTAGCTAAAAGATGATAGAACATGATTGTGTGCAATCATTAAATGAAATGTCCATGTGTTCTACCCGACACACTGGTGTCTTTCTGGTCTCTCTTCAGCTTGATGCAAGTGTGAGGGAAAGCATAAGGCACCAGTTCCATCTGAAATGTTAAAGAATTTACAGAATAAAGAAAATGTAATTCCTTTCAGAAAATATGTCAGGTTTTACTAAGTAAAGACAGTAAAGTGTGAAGTGTGCTTTGTGTGAAATTGAATGTTGTTGACTTGGCTCTCACCTGTCTCCTGTCTGACATGTTTGCGCTCTGCGGATGCCCTTCTCCTGGCTTATCAAACCAATCTGTGTCCTCTCTTCTCAGGTGGTAGGCTAGAAAGGGAGACATAGTGGTTAACAGCAATGTTCACAGAAAAACACATTTACTTTATCCCGATAGCGTGATAAATATCTGGTATAAACATGGTAATGATTACTTGGACAGAGATCCATCTTGCAATCAAGCATTGGAGTCTGCATCTTAAAGTTTATCACACATCCCTCCATGTTTGTACAAATGCAGAAAGATCTTTCCTAAATGGATAGGTGAAAGCAAATAGGTATAAGATCTGGTCCACCCTATCCATGCCGACTGTGGGACAAATGGATGAATACATTTCAAGAGCATTTAAAGTTTTGCATGATACCATGCAGTGCTCCCAATCTCAGTGTGAGGGGCTCTTTGTCCACATTTTCATAGCTGCTGTATATGAAACATTGTTGTTGAAAGAAGCCCTTGAAAATCATGTACTATTACTTCATAATCATTTCAGATACAACACTGTGGGTTGGAGTTGTCCCATTGTGTGTTTTATTCCAATAATGAAAGAACAAAAAGAATGAATAATAGTGATAGTAAATATTCAATATTTTGAGAGTGAAGTTGGAGAACTATCTCCACAGTATATTAGACCTTCCTGTAGTCTATAGTACAGTATCAAAAACAATATAACTGTAAAGTAAAACGATACTATGTTAATGTATTTATGATGTACTAAGTTATGTGTGTTGTGAAACCAAATCTCATCATACAGACATATAACACCTTTAAAGCATGATATGTAATATCAGAAGACAATGAATGACTTGTGCTACATTTGGCATCGGTTTTGCAAGGCTCAAAAAACATTTAAAGCCATGGTTACAAGGCAGGTTGGTGGAAAATGTTCTACATTAGAAATGTGAGTCATCACTTTGGTGTTCAATGCAATAGATTGCCACCAAGGATAGATTGTGCTTAGGTCGGCCAAATGTCTCTTTGTATTATCAGTGATTTAATTCCACCAACGAGATGCGCCAATAATGATGAGAAGAAATGGGCTGATGACTTTATATGCTGAAGGTAAATGTTGCCTGTTAGCTAAATGTATTTGATTAGAGAAGAAAGCACTTATCAGTTCTTATTAGTATTAGGGTTTTCTTTGGCAACATCAACTTTCAAAATTAACAAATTAGATGAAATGCCTTTACATATATGCGCTGCAATAGCAATTGAATCATATTTGTGTGGTAACACTTATGCATGATCACACAATACACACTTTGCAAAAGTGCATGAACATGAATGCTGGAAATTGGTCTGATATGCTTATAGGAGCACTGTAATGTGTAGCCATTCCAAAATGATTTATAACTGAAGTCAATTTAGTCTATGAATTATAGTGCCATATGCTCAATGACATGCATTGTGTACTATTGAGATATGGGTAATTCCAGAATGAGTTTGGATTTGTTTCTTAAGTCAACCGGAGAAGTGAACCGGTCAGAACGATGATATGCGGCATGGAGGCATACAGTCTATGTAACTACATGGAATTGTGATGCTGTCTCACCTTCTATATTCCAGTTTGGGCCTCCAGCTGGGGTACAAAGTTATATGTTTTTTTCAGAAATGCGTTCAACACATGTTCAGTAATCTAACAAACTACAGAAACTGCACTAACACTATATTTTGATTGTAAATAAACTTCAGCACATGCACTTAAATCAGTAGTCTATGTTAGATGCATGCTTGAAATTACTACAAGTCTGACATTAATAGCCTGTCAGACAGTTTAATTTAAATGTAATTTAAGCATTAGCATTATAGAAATAAAAGTTAACCTATCAATTACTGTATGATTGAGCCAAAGCAGTACTACTGTAATGTTTTTTAACTAGTACTGTAAAATACTCTACCGTGTCTGATACTTTCATGAAAGATTCTGGCATCATCTCTGTTCAAAGCCAGCATGGATTCACTTAGTGCTGTAATCAAGGCAGATGGACACTTTTACCTGGGGTCAGGACAAATATCACCTTCTTATCAATAGTTTAACCATCGTGATCCTCAGTAAATGGTCCAGAAACATATCTAAAGTTGCCAAACATATTTGTTGTTGTTTTTGTTGTTGTTGTTATGCATATTTATACTTATTTGATAATCAATGTGGATTACATCAAACCTTCTTAAACTTAGTCCTACTCAGGCAATTGTTTTTCAAAAGTCATTGGCCTTTCATATTCTACTTTTTTTCACAATCTCTCATTATAACTGTTTCTACTAAATGCACAACATACAGTATCCAATTAAATCTTAAAAATAACTTTTCAAGTTGTATATTGACATCGACAGAAATTAATTTGTCTAAACTAATAGAACACTACCCATCCCATGCTTAAACAGAAGGATATAGTACATGTCAATATTTGCTACCAATCACTTGGGGTCATAGACATCTCACATTGCAACGAGACATCCACAGCAACAACCAACAAGCAGAAAAACATTCACTTTATTGAAATGGAAATGGTAAACGCATATATTGCACAACATGCAAGGATGCAAACTCAGATACAGATAGAAAATTAAAGACATATAGAAACAAAGACATACAGTTACATACAAGACAAATAAGACACGATAATATAGTGCTTAATGCAATTTGTAACAGTAAACATAACTGCACGGTAGTGCTTGAGAAAAAGTAATTGCATTGCAGTATGGGTTGAAATGTACTCTTGGAAATTTAATTATTCTGTAGTTGGTGGGTGCAAAATAGCTAAAAGGATGTGTAAGACAAGTAAATATACTTTTTTTCTGAAGCAAGGAACTACATATTTTGCTCTGCAGATTGGTTGGAGAGGGTTTGAAGAAAAGATAGAGAGGATCCACTCCTTGTCATATTATTATATTATGTACATATAATCATACAATATATAATCATGTATAAGTTACTGCAATTTACTGTATGTTTAAGAGGCATATATGATAAACTGATTACATATTTCATTGTTCTATTTTAACATACTTACAAGTAATCTTTTATGTAACTTATATTAAAATATCTTAGTGGTATCTAACTTTTAAAGATGAAAAAATAAGGCAGCCCTAATAAGGACAATGTGTAGAGATAACTTCAAGCCTATAGATTCTGGGCATACCAGTTTTAGGAGCAGGGATAACCATTTAACTATAAAGAGGTAAAGCCATTGTAAAATAAAAAGCCAAAGCATGCTAAAGAAATCACATGACAAACATGGATAGAACTGATTAGTGACATACATAAACTCAGACCAAGAGTATTATGTATCAGTGAGTAAGATATTAAAAAGAAAGGAAACAGCAGGCAAAACATCTAATGGGACATTTACCGTGAGTGAGGGAATTATAGTAATGAACAACCAACAACAACTATCTGGAGCACTGATGATTGAGAAAGTTAATGCACACACTCAGTAAGACCACTCAGCATTTGCATGCAAGACAAGCAGGTCCAAACAGTTGTGTTGCTGCAACAGTCTCAGGCTCCATTTACCTTCGCTGTCAGACATGGCACCTTGCAAGTCATCCATGATGAATGCGATGTCTCGATCATAGCCTCGTGTGCGAGATTCCTCCCTCATATGTTGTTGTACCTCTGGCAGGGAATGGCTAGACCCAAATTGGTCCCTGGAATCAGCAGAGATTGGAGGGAGGGGTCCAGCTGAGGCTCTAGCCATACCCATAGGCTGCCCCACCGGGCTCAGAGGGCTTTCCTCCTCAGAGTTCTGAGCCACAATAGGGATACGTCCCCTACTTTGGCTGATAGGGAGACTGGTGGGCTTTGCTCTGGCCACCCCAGGAGCAAATGCTGCATCTAGGACCTCTCCTTCTGTTTTAAGTCTAAGTGAGGAGCTGGACAGGTCTCGTTTGATAGATAGATCCAAGCCATAGACAGAAGAGGGTCGAGAGGAAGGGCGTGATGAGGGGCGGGAACGGGTGCCACTTGGGTAGGTGCCATCATCCTGGGCTGTGGCCCTGAAAGTGGATCCAAGTCCGTGGGACTGCCCAAAATTAAGAGAACCAGCTAAGTTGGCCCCTAAGGAGGAGCCCAAATATTTTTGCTGCTCAGACAAGTTTTTTCTTAGCCCAAATGTAATCTCATCCTGAAGCAACCTAGCTGTAGCAGCCAGATTGGTCACAGAGGAGGCCCCAGATCCCATGTAGCTGCCAAATTCAGGCTCCAGGACCCTACTCTCCTGAATTGGGGAAAACTTTGTGATGGCCTTGGGATCTATTACAGCCTTTTTGTTCTTCATCTGTTTCTGGTAAAGCACAGCTGCTGGGAGTTGCTTTGCAGCCTGTTTTTCAAGGGTGAGCCTGCCAATGCTATATTTCTCTCCTTTAGGGAAGTGACGAAAACTGCCATCACTGGGGAGATAATGGGGTAGGCCTAGCCCTGTTAAGTGTTCTAGGCCATCAGTTCCTCGTCTGAATTCTTGCTTGATCTGCTGCTTCAGTAGCTTCAGCTCATAAGGCTCCTCCATTGTCTCATCTTCTCCTTTGCCATAACCCTGAAGTCGAGATGAGCCTAAAAAATCTGCCACCTAAAAGGGAAAAATAATATGACAGCCATTGTATGTTTTCTCAAACTCAAACAATAACAAATGCATTTTATGTCTGTTTCATATACCTCAAGAATGCATGATCATTGACATATATACAGATGTGGCCAGACTGAACCATTGTGTCTTTGCATATACCTCGATCTGTTTGGCCAAAACACTGTGGTATCAGTGCTCAAGATATGTTTTGCTGTCATCTGCTTTGCTACATTTTAAGCAGGCTATACATTTGCATCATAGGAATAAAAAAGGAGTATAGCAATGCTCTCAAATAAATAAAAAATGTGTATGGACAGTAACTGAACCCTTAAAATCATATAAATATATCATGAGGAGATAAGAATGGTAGAAATGCAGATGATGTAACATTACAGTATTTACCTCTGCTGTGCGCCTGACTTCTGCTGCCCTGAGTAGTCTGTCGGCCTTGGACAACTCCTTATCAGGAATGTTGAATCCAGAACCCAAGCCAGTGTTGCTCAGCCCTGTTGAGGCCTTGGTGAGCTCCCCTATGTCCTCTATCAGCAGGTAGTTCCTGGAATTGTGGTGGTCAATATCAGCATAGAAGGAATCAGCAGAAATGCTAGACATGGGACTAGAGGCCATGCTCCTCTCCCCTAGCCCCATCCTCAAGTCCAAGCTGCCATACTTTCCCCGAGGTGAGCAACTCCATAACCACTGTCTGTGGAGGTTGGCACAATGAGCAGAGGCTGGTTGTGTATCACTTCATAGTTTGTGGTGCTCTTAGGCTCTAAATCAGACAGGGTGGTTTGTCGCTGCTTTTCCTGCTGCAAGAGCAGAGCGTGTTGGTAGCTGCTAGACTGACCCTGGGCATGGGGGAGGGATAGGGTTGGGTAAGGAGACACCTGTTGGTGGTAAAGGGACTGCTGCTGATATAGGTTATGTTGGGTATAGTGGCTGGTGGTTTGGGTCTGAGGAACATATTGGCCATAGTGAGAGTAGGGACTAGTTAGTGTGTTGTACTGGGAATCAGCTTCTGTCTGGGGAGGGATGAATTGGTCAAATTCCGACTGGGGAGCTGTCCGTGGTCTCTCCAGGCCACACCCCTTGGCCTCTCTGATGTTGCTAACCTCACTGTCTGACATATAGTCTCTTTCTTCTGCCACCCCCTGGAGATAGGCCCTCTCTCTCTTCTCTCTCTCCTTCAGCAACGCCTCCTTACGCCGGTTGATACCCATCTCAAGGTACCTACAGTAATAACAAAAAAGGATACATATTGGTTTACGATTCAAGCTCTCATAACTCTATCAACATTACAAACAAAGAGGCAAAAATATTCCGGGTTCTCACACAATAGTACCTTTTGTATGAGTGTGACATGTGTGAGTGATGAGAGGTCTCACTGTGTGATGTCAAGGCAGCCTTTTAGCCCATAAGCTATCAAGGTAAGAGGGGAATCATGTAGATTAATTAGGAATAATGATTGCATGAGAGGGAGAAATTATATTTGTTGTAATTAATGAATGCCATATCTATTGGTTACTACCATTATTTGATAATGAAGTAATGGCACACGGTCTGAAACAAAGTGCAAGCCTAAATCCTGAATTGTGTTGATTTTACCGTAGCTTGGCGTCAATCTCCTTCTCTTCTTCATCTAGCTCAGCTTGTTTCTTGCGAAGTTTAGAAGATTCTCTTTCCACCAGATCAAGCTCCTTGTCAATGTCCTGCAGGATCTTTGCCCGGGCCATTGTTGTACTGCGGGCAAGACGGCGGCGTGCAGAGTTGCTGCTGTAGCCTGAACGTCCTGTCAGAGAGTCATCCTCAGGAGGGGGATCTGGTAGTGTCCGTTTTACCTTCTTACCTGTACCAGATGGAGAGCCTCGGCTCTAGAACATAAAACAAATTATAAATCTGTCAATCATTGAATAATCAATCATATTACAATTCACTCTATAATTTTCTATCATTTTTGTATTTAAAGCATTTATCATTTTGAAGCAATCATACACACAGTCATTATTAGTTTCCATTTATATTCTGCTATTACTTACAGAATAGTTGTCTGCGTAGTATCCACCCATCCTTTCATCTGTGGTAGGACTAAGGGATTTAGGATCAGACAGAGACTTCTGACCAGCCTTTAATATTCGAGGGCCAGAGGAAAATCTGGTTGGGTCAGCAGTTAACATTCTCTGCCCTCCAAGGGACTTTTCAGGGGACATCGGGGACACTGAAGTGTAGAAGACTTTCGACTTGAGTGGGACATCTGCTGTTAGGTGTGTGCTGTACCCCACCTCAATAGAGGTGAGCCTTCTATCTGAGTCTGTCTGACAGCTCAGACTGCCACCTCTCTGAGAGTTCTCTGGAGCTGAAATATGCTTGATGATTTCCACCTTAGTGTCCATCTGGACACTGGGTCGTTTGATAGATCCAGAGTGGTCAGTCTGGACAGATATTTCTGCCACTGTTTGGATAGCAATGCTCGAGACCTTGGAGCCATGTTTCCCATCACTGCTGTGTTTTCGAGAGCGTCGTCGAGCTTTCGTGGGAGCATCCCATTCATCTTGGTCCTCATCATCAGTCTGAGCTGAGCTATCAACATTTCTCTTATTCTTCTTTCTCCGTCCTACATGTTGCTTCTCTGCTGAGTCTTCATCATCTGTCTGCACCCCGCTATCAATTATTCTTTTCCCTGTGTCCTGATCAGCTTGACGGCTCTTTGCAAGATTAACCTGGTCCTGACTTTCCTCTAACTGTGTCCCAATAGATGGAGTTGTAGACTCATCTTTAACAGGCCAGTACTGGCCACTGTCCCTACCCCTGCATATTTAGCATCTAGGAGGTTTCCTGTGGTACCACTGCTACAATAATGCTCATCAAGCTGGCATTGGAGTTGTAGTTGTAGTTGTTGGATTTGCTGCAACTGCTCTTTCTGCTGGGCATAGGTCTCCTGCTGGGCCATAATGTGGGCATGGTGCTCTTCTTCTTGCTGCATGAGAAGCTGCTGTTTCAGAGCCTGAAGCTCCTCCAGTTCCCTCTGGACCATAAGCTGCTCCTGTTCACGGTAACGCTGGATCTCTTGCCTCTCCCACTCCAGCTCCTCAGCAAGACAAAGCTGCTTCAGCTTCTCTAGCTCGAGAAACTCCCTCTCCATCTGATACTGGGCCATCTTGGTGTTGTCTAAGCCAGGGAATATTGGGGAAGAGGCTAAGGCATCCAGAGAGGCAGCAATTGCTTCCAGGGTGGTGTCTGAGTACATGTCTGGATAGCCTGTAAAGATATCAGCCAAAGCTGTGGGTAGAAGCTCCTTAGGTATCCCTGCGTCAAAAGTAATTATCTGTCCAGGGTCTGTACTGGGAATGAAACCATAAGGATGAGGCAATGACTGGTTCTGGACTGTTGATGTAGGTGTTAAGGTAGTACTAAAGACGGAGCCCGGTTGAGTTGTAATTGCATACGTTGATGGAACTGGGGCAGCAAAAGAGGAGTACACTATTCCATCTGAGTTTCTTAGAACACCATCCACACCGAACCCAGCTGCAGGGACCTGGGAGTATGGAGCTGTAATCATCCCAGGGTGGATTCCAGTAGCTTTGCTAGTGTAGTCGAGAGCTTTACCTGCCATAATAAGTCCAAAGATATAGATTTTACTTTATTAAATACATTATTATTTCCTAAACAAATATACTGTGCTGTATGAGTTGAAGGTCATGCAATTTGGATTTAAAAATACTCTAATTTCACATGCATATCTGTAGTTATTTTGGCTAGCAAGACGCAAAACCAAAATATTGAGGGAGCACACGGAGGCACACACATGCATCTGTATGAAGACAAAAGAAAAAAAAGCAGGTTTTAATATTTATTGAAAACATGCATATACCAAAAAGGCAAATTAAACAGTAATGGAAAGCATGACTTAATACAGTTAAAGGGAACAAAAACACATATGCCTTTGGTAGCAAATAATTGAACTGTTATTATATATAAATTAAAGAGTAAATGCGCTTGATAAATAAAAGTTTCAAGTATATTAAAACAATTAGCCCATAAAGCAAGCACACAGCATGTAATAAGAACAACTGCAAATAAACATAAATACCCCCATACTCACCAGAAGAAAGTTTGACGGCAGTGAGGTCTATAGCGCCATCTGAAGATCCACTTAGATAGTCATAATCATTCTTGGGACCATAGGAAAACAGTCCTGCCTCTGTCAGGTTGGTCTCAGACATTGAGGCTTTTATACCATTCATGCCTTTGATACCATACAGTCCAGCATTATCATATTGGTAGTGGTCATCTCTATAGCCAAAACGGTTGTCAGGTTGGTTTGTAACAGGGGGCTGTGTTCTGCAGCTTCCTGTAAATGGTAGCTTGTAAATGACATCACAGCATACAATCCTCCTACCAGCTGTAAGGTCGACTGGAGTCCCATCATCGTCTACAACAGTGGTGACCACTCCTGGGCATGTGTCAGACAAAGCTACCATAGCTCTCACTGGTCTGTAGTTTGACAGATCCATAGCCCCTGTGGTCTCTAGAGAAAGGACAGCACCTCCATTGCTGAAAGCTGCTGGGGAAATCCTTGACTGTTTATCATCTGCGGAGACCAGAGCTCCAAAGGAAAGATTAATGGGTATGTCTTGAGCTGTGGATGCTAGAGCATTGACTACAGGCTGGGAATTCACTGGTCTGTATACAATCTGAGCTAGCGGTTCGAATGGTTTGTATGTGGTGAGAGGCAGCGGCAATGACATAACAGGGCCTTGCAAATCGAGAGGTTTCTCAGCTGGAGTAGTGTTATATGAGGCAATGGTGGCTGTGCATGTGACTATTGTGATGCTGTCTGTAACCACAGAAAGTGTGGTTGCATGGGTGATCTCTGCACTAAGATTTACTATCTCAGGCTGCACTGCTGTGATTTGCCGCCCACTTGAGTCACTTGAAACACACTGTCGACATGACTCAGGTGGTGTTAGGTCCATGCCTTGCTCAGTCATCTTTATGTCAACCTTCATGGTCCGTAAATCGATGACATCACCAGCATAGATTATCTTTCCATTCTGTTTTCGCAGAGGTTGGACTTTAGCTACATCTGGTTGTATGGTGATGGCTACACTGTGTTGAGGGACTTGTGGAAGTATTTCATGAACAACAGATACAGTGGTCCTTTGGACCTCAGTGGTGACCACCTGAGTGACAAGGCTTGGCAGGCTTTCAGGAGGCTGGCCTGAGGTAGAAATTGAAGAAGAATACATGTGACTCATACTGGAGACCACCTTTTCTGGTCCTCGAATCTCTTGGCTCTCGATAGACTCCTGCTGAATTTTAGTGATAGTGACTGGAGCCACAGATACACCCTGTGGAATGGGATGTGCAGTGGGCATTGAGGTTCTCCTGGTATATTCCTCAGTGGTTATTATCTCCAGGGGATGATCATATTCCAATGAATAATTTGATACCTGTGGTATTTCTTCTGTTGAATGAATTGATCCTCTCCTGTAGGGAATTTGAACAGCATAACCATCAATAGGAATATCTTTTTCAGCTGGCATGTTTCCTACATGTGCCAATGATAATGATTGCTGCATGGTTATGGATTCTCTCCTGGTGGCAGCAAAGGCCTCAGTTGTAACCGCCTGGGTGGGTATGTCATACTTTGCAGTATAAGGAAACATTTCACTCATGGTATATGTTGGCTGCACTATGGACGATATAGATGACCTCCTTCTACTGGTAGTTTCCCCAGTTAAAATAACTCCAACTGGCATACAAGCAGCTGCCTGGGGATGCAACACTGATGATGGTATGGGAGCTCTTACATAAACATCCGTTGGTATAATTCCTGTGGTTGTCTCACGTTCAGGCTCCAATGCTGTGACCTCCAGTGGTGGCATTGAAGGTGACATGACTGAGGATGTAATTGCTCCATAGACCTGTGGAATAGTTACGTCTGGCTGTACTGCCATTGGTTGAACTTGCATCACAAGAGGTGAGGGTGTTACATTTCCAATTGTAGGAGTTATCATATTAGCAACCGTCGTTAGTGACATTAACTGAGCAACTTCTGGTCTTGGGTTAATTTCAACAACCACAGATAGAGGATCAGGAACTGGAGATACTCTTGCTAATCCTGGTATTGTAACCGAAGTCTCGGTTGTAATAATGTCTTTAGATAATTCACTTGTAGGGAAGGGCAACACTTCAGCAACAAGAAGTGGATGCTGTGAGGATAGTTGCCCTGACACTAAAGGCAACATTTCTAAAGGCCAAACAGTGTGTGGTACTGAGGGGAGTTCAGCAATGGTCGGAGGCTTGGTGAAAACTCTAGGCAATTCTTGCTCTATAGAGTGAGTCACTGCTTCAACTAATGTAAGTTGCGGTTGAGGAGGAATTTTCTCACTCACTCCTGGTATTGGTGATTTAACCATAACTGTCTCTGTGTCCTCTGGCGGAACTGTTACAACCTCCATGACTATGTTTGGATGTTGGGAAACAAATGGTATATACTGGGATCTTGCTGTGGCTTGGACTGCTAGTGGTTGAATAAGAACCTTTGGCTCTGGGGTCATTGTGATGACCTCATACATTGTTTGAGGTGGTGGCAGTGGCTGAGTAATTAATTGCTGCTGTTGCACATATGGTTTCTTAATTGGAAGAGGTACACTATGTGCCTGAATAGATATGTCCTGACTCGATGACACTGCCATGACATCAGCAACAGATGGTGGTGGTAGGACTGCTGAAGGCACATAGTCTATCCTGGCTGGCACTTTATTACCCCCAACTTCATCGGGAGTTACTTGCTCTACTGCCACAGTTTGAGCTATGGTAATTGGAGGTGGATACCTTACAGTGGGGACAGAGGCTCTCCTAACTGTATCATATGCTGAGAATGGCTCAATGCATGTTTTTTGCTCTGAAGGTGTGGTCCGTACCCCTGCCACTTTTGTAGATGGGATGGAGCCTTGTCTTACAGGTGCCTGAACTGTTATAACCTCTGTTGGTGAGCCAGGCTCAGAAGGAAGGTTATCACCACATACGTTGCAGACATTTGTACAGGTGCCTGAACTGTTATAACCTCTGTTGGTGAGCCAGGCTCAGAAGGAAGGGTTATCACCACATACGTTTGCAGACATTTGGAGTGTCTCGGAGACAAAGGTGACTTAGGAGATGTTGCACTCAACTTCGATTCCACTGGCCGTGTCAGACTAAGTGACAGAGCATTTGGAGGTTCTTTGATCCTTGGTAGTGTTGCAGCTTTGGGGGCCACAGGAGGGGGAGGGGGCTTGACACTCTCGCCTGGCCTATGGCTGAAAACTAGTCCAGCTGGAATTGATATAGGCTTAGGAGGTATGGGTGGAGGAGGCTTTGCGGATTGAATAGGGCCAGCTGATGTATAAGACGCTTGTCCTACTGTTGCTGTGGTAATCATCACTGCAGTGTGAACCAGCGGCTTTGGATACACAGTTGGCTTGGGTAACGTGTTAGGAAGTGGTTGAGATGTATCTGCAGGTATTTTGACTGTGTCTACAACGTTTGTACCTGCCATAGGTTTCGGCGGAAGGGGTGGAGCTGAAGCTTCTGGTACTGCTGACACCTTAGTGGATAGGGAATCTGTATCTGTGCTGGGTAAATATGAAGCTGTTTGACTTCTTTGTGGCAGAGAAATAGTGGCAGTTACTGACCCGGTGTTAGCTATATCTTGTGGGGTTTGTCCAAGCAGAGATATGTCCACACTTGGCACTATAATGACTACATGCCCTTGTCTCGTTGGGGTCACTACCTGAGGTACGCCAACACTATCTGGTGGAATGTCTTCCATTCTTGGCTGTATATCCACAAATACAGACTGCATTGGCGGGCCAACTACTGTGGTTCCCCTAGCTATGGTGGTGGTCAAAGTCGGGAGACATGCTGAACAGTCCTTACAAGTGGAAGCTCTGCGCTAGTCTCAGGTAATGACACTGATGTAGATCGAGGAGGAGGAGGGGGTGGGACCTTCTTTTTGGTTATAATAGTTGATGTTGGAGCTGGTGCAGGCACCACGGCTGTTTGAACTGAAGCTGGGATTATGACAGGGCTCATTGATGGGACACCTGCCACTTTGGCTTTGGTTTGAGCTGGTGTAAATACAAGTGATGAGGCCGGTAGTGGAGTTTGTGAAGAGATTGGAGATGTAGTTGAAACTAGGTCAGGCATCTTCTGGTCTATGACTGGCCAAGGATATGAGGCCAGAGTGACAGAATCAAAAACAACATGGGCTGAAGTTCGAGTGGAGACTGTAACAGGTACAGCTGTAAATGAGATTGTGGGTTGAGCTGAGACAACAGCAGGTGCTGGACTTTGTGCTGAGACCTGTACAACGGCTGGAGTCATGATAGGCACCTGAGATGGAGATGAAACCAGGTCTGGCATCTGAACCACAAGAGGTACAGGCGTAGACATCCTTCCTAGGGTTGGAGTTGGAGCTTCAGCTGTAGAAGTCTCATCTTGAACTACTGCTGTTGTTTGAGCTTTGGATGGATCAGACGCCACAACTGGTATTGTAACTATAACTGTGGTAAGAGTGGGATGATCAACTGCTCCCCCACTAGATGGCACTTCTTCAATTGTGGCAGAATATGGTGGTGAGATCTCTGGAGGTGATTGGCTTGCAAATAAAGTTGGAGGTGTTGGTGTAGACAGTGGAGTTGAATCTGATGAAAGAGGTGTTTGAGCCTGGAATGAGGAGGAAGATGTAGCATTAGAAGCCAAACTGGAATCCGGAGTGGCTGGTGAAGTTGGTGGTGACATTGGTGATACAGGGGAGGGTGTAGAGCTTAGTTCTGGTGCTGAAATTGGAGTTGGAATAGGTTTTGGCTCTGGAATTTCACAGACCACGCAGAAAAGTTCCATCTCAGTGGTTTCAGACAAAGGTGGGCTTATGGATGGATCCTCTTTCGTCTCAGAGTCATCACTAGGTGTAATATCAGAGGAAATACCAACACCATACTCATCTGCAAGACTGTCATCTTCTTCCTCCCCAGATGAACACCGTGTAATTTTGAGGTCTGGTATGGGGAACAAAGCCTTTCTCAGTGCAGGATCTTGAGGAACCATAGGCCTAACAAAACCAATAGATCCACTTCCATATCCAGGAGTACCTGGAACAACATTTGCCTCAGAACGCTTAGGGGGTTCAGTGGGGCGTGGTGGAGCTGGCCTTTTCTTTTTCTTCACTAGCACTTCACTAGAAGTTTCAGTGTCAATTTGTTCAGTGAGGGATGTCTCTTCTGTGAGTATGGTCACCACACAAGTCTCAGCAATCGAAAGAGGCCCAGTGACAGAGGTCCCTGGTGAGGAAGATTCCATGGCAGTCTGGGCTTGTTGAAACTCTTGCTCTATCATCATCAGTTCTCTCTTTTTCTGCATCATCTCTTCATAAACCTCCTCTGGAGACCTAAGTTTTTTGAGAAACTCAAAGCTTGTATCCTGTTGTACTTCCTCCTCTTGAGATTCACTAATCTTTAGTTGAGGCTCCTCAACTAAGGTTTCATAAAGATAGTCCTCTATTGCCATTCCTCCATAGAGTGGTTCAATATCAGGAGGACTCTCCCCAGGAATAGCTTTTGTCTTCTGAATAATTTCCTCATATGCTTCTTCAGCACTCTTCAATGATATTGTCACAGTATCTTTCTCGTCAAACGGATCAGAAGGGTTGTATGGTATCACTGTTGGTGAAGGCTTATGCCCTCTCTGTAAAGCTCGCCAAGCCTCTGGTTCTGACTCTATACTGGCAGAGTACTCAGAGCCAGATGTTCTACTGGTTTCATCTATTGCAGTGATCTGCTTCAGAATCTCTGTAGAGGAAGCGTCTTCAGTTGGAGACAGTGATGCACTTTGGGTTCTAAGTTCCTCTTTGTCTTTTCTAGACTTCTCTCCCCCCCTCATGTTCTCTTCTTCAGAGGAGTCTTCAATGGTTGGGAGAGGCTGGGTTGTCTGCCTGTGTCTTCCTTTGCGATGCTGCTTGTCCCCACTGACTTTCTTCTTTCTGGGGCTGCTGTCACTGTCCTCCTCCAGAGATGAGGCTGATGTGGGTGAAGATCCTGGGGTGAAACTAGATACCTGAACACTGGACGATCCCTTTGACAGGGATTCTGTGATGCTCTCTACTTCTTCATCAGTGCTTTGTCTGTGTCTCATGACTGGAATAGCTTTCTTGATTGTAGTGCAGGGCATTGTTTCAGGAACATCTAGAGTAGTTTCAGCATCAGTTTTTGGGAGGGCTTTGTTCACGGCTGGGCTTTCTTCATTCTCTCTACTACTTTTTCTACACACTGATTTGGCTGTCACTGAAGCATTATCAAGCTCAACCTTTTTGATAGCTTCCTCATCTACTAAATACTTTTGTCTTTCATCGTCTGAAAGATTAATTTCTTCTTCATCTCCCATACCCATTATCTGCTTGCGGATGAATTCTTCATCTTCCATAGAGGAGTCAGCACTTTCAGTTTTAATGTCCTCACTGCTGGATGAAACATTGCTGACCTCCAGTCTTCTCCTCTGGACTTTAGGTGAAAGTGTGAGCTCACCTTCACTGCTCTCAACCATTGCTTGGAAACTTAGACGCCTTCTCTCAGCTCTAACTTCCTCCTTTACTAGAGTGGATGGATCTGTATTTACTGGTATATCGTGTTTACTTGCATCACTAACCACCTGCCAATCTTTAAATTCTGGTGATATGGGTAAAATCTGAGGTTGATCTTCATCATGCTCTTCTGCTTTAGATTCAGGCTTTGTAGCTGTTGCAGGTACACCTTTGTTTTCAAATGTAATCTGCCAAGTAGGTAGGGTGACTTTTATTTCTTTAGCTGGTTCTGTATTTCTTTCATCTTGCTCCTATAAATGTGAAAAAACAAAACAAAACAACAGTAAATAAATTCCGTCTTTGAAAGAACCTTTTGCGATTTCACCTTGTTTTTACTTGAAATTGAGCCTGAACATGATTGGGCCCTGTCCATTTTTACAAATTTCCCCTGGCTCGAATTGAATCAGGTTCATGCTAACTTTCAGGAATGTCATACCATCTTTATTTTAGGGTTGTACCAAAAAGGTTGAAGCTTCATTCATTACGCTTCGACAGAAACTATGCAGGTTTATGTAGGGTCAGGCCTGATCTTCGGACCCAATCATTGCTTGAGGCTGTTTTGTCGCCAAACATTGGGAATTTTAAAGACAACATTGGTATTTAATCTTCAAGAACATTTTAACTAATAAAGGGAACGTATAGCCATAATGGCAGTACTTCCCCATCATATCAAATTATTTTCTTTTCTACAATATTAATTTGTCGATACAAGAAAATATAGTTTTAACAAAGAGGACCCACACTTACTTTTACAATGATGTTCTTTGTAGATACTTGTCTCTCTGGAGTTAAGGTGATGTCAATAATCTTTTCAACCAACTTATCAGCCATTTTCTTGCTGTCTGCTCCTATGAGTGGTTCTACTTCCAATACTAACTGTGGTTCTTGTGACTTTGGTTGCACCTCAGCTTGTAGTAAAGATTTTGTTGACTCGGTCAGTTCAATATGATCATCAGACAGTACCTCCTTAATAATCTTCTCTGGAGCAGACACTTTCGACTTGGTTTCATTCCCTGGCACAACCTCTGCCACAATAGAGTGAGTAGGTACAACTGTAGCTTCAGTCCCAGGGAAAGAGGAAGCTGAAGCAACACCTGCTTCAACTTTGACTTTTGGAAGGTCAGGTTGAGACTCTTCAACTTTGGGATATTCTGGTTCACTGAGCTCTACTTTGAATGACTCTTCTCTAATTTGCACTGTGTCAGTCTTGGGAACATCTGTGTTTGGCACCTCAACCTTTGGTGTTCCTGATGTCTGTTGGACAGTGGCCATAGTGGGTGTCATGAGTTCTGCTGTGGATGCTGCCAATGGCTGTTTTTCTGCTATAACAGGTGAAATCTTTGCTGTTGTGGGAATGCGTGTAGACTCGATCTTGATTTGTGCGGAAGCTGCTGTAGCCATGATTTCCATTTTGTTAGATGTAGTGTCCATCTTTGGTTTTGGGGTTGGGACTGTTGTTACTGCCTTTTTGGTGGCCAGGGTCCCTGGCTTGGCAGATACAGGGGAAAGCTGGGGCATTTTTTCTGAGTCTCCCAGCTGTCCAGACAAAGCCCTCTGAGTCTGGCAGTTCAGGCACAGCCATTCCTGCTGTGATCAAACAAACAAACACAACATGTGATCAGGAAACACGCTACAACAATATTTAAATAAAAGCATTTTGAAGATTTCTCATTAGATCACCATTCAAATGGGTCTAGAGGGTTAATTCATAAAGGAAAATGATAAAAGCAGGTCTTATTGTGGAATGTCTGTCTTGAATGAAACTAACTTACAGATGAACAGCAAAGTCGTGGCTTTTGGAACTCTTTTCCTTTAATTAACATGGACACGATATAATACAACACAGTATGTTGATTATGCTGGGTAATACAACAGCACTCAAAGTAATATAATATAAGCAAAAGTATGATAAGCTCAATTGCTATACAATACTTTCACTCACTAAGAAATATTCATGGTGAACATGATTACAGCTGATACATAAAGTCATGGCTTGTCTTACGAGAAACCTGATACTTATGAATCCGCTTTGATTGATACTGAGATTATTTTGTTCAATCTGTTGTGATTCAGTCAGGAATATGATAATCCTATTGGCGCCCAATCATAACAAACAAAGGCTCACCAGCATAGTGCATGATGCCCATAATCGTGTCAACCAAATACATCAATAAAACCTAAATTTCACGTGATCTGATGCAAACTCAGGCTCACTGACATTTGACCCTAATCAACAGCTAAATCCTACTGAGTAAACATAGTTGATAAAACAGAGATAATTCTCATGCATCCCTCTCCTCTATCCCGTTTGCAGGATGTAAGCACAGCTAACAAGGAATGTACTCATGTTACACACAGCTAAATCATGTTAAAATCCAACATTTGGCCTATTCCCCCTTCTACTTCTACTTCCCTGTAACAGTAATAACTTGAAAGAACTATCAAGAGAGACTGATAGAGAAGAATAAAACAGAAGTGTTCGCAGATGGCCATGGCCGTGCATTCCTGAGCCTTTCTGCTGGTCTACTGTATTCTCTCTCTCATGCAATCTAAATGTGTCCACTTCTCCAGGTACTGGTATTGAACAGGCCTAAATCTCAGCATGATAACGAACAGAACAGATACACAGATGGACAGAGCAATCACAGAAGAATGCAATATTATCGCCCAAATTAATGCCAAAACAAGTCACCAAAGATAAACATATACACCACCACTGCACCAACCTTGTATCTGATAAGTTATTTAACTTTAACCTAATTATAAAAGACTGCAACAACATTTTTTTTAAAAACATGTCAGTCAACAAAAATATCTAATCCCATCACATTCCCCTCCAGTGCCAGCCATGGCCTCACAGCCACACAGTCTCAGAGCCATGCATCAGAGCCACAGGGTTTGGAAAGTTGCCATTGTCCTTTTGTCTAATTAAATCTGTTTTATGAGTAATGAGCAGCAGCCTCAAGCAGAGAGCTGTGGGAGAGGCTGCTCCCTACGATTAGCCTGAGCTGGATTATCAAACCTTCACAATGACAGCAGTCAGGAAATGATGCTCTTGACACACAGGCGTGCTGCATTAGGCTGGATCTGCTGAGTTTTATAAAGAAATGCCCACTTTATTTACAGCAAGACATTTTGCAATAATGCAATACCTTGGGGAAAGAACCCATTAACTCTGGGCACAGATTACCTTCAAAGTTTGACTTTTTAAGATAGTTTAATATGTTGTACTTTTAAATTACACAAATGTCCAATCCTACATACACATTTGAGACATTCCACTATACAATATGGCTATCTGACAAGGGGAATACATCTGGTTCATTATCAGCATTGGCTATGATATTGTGCGAGCTTCAACAAAGACATTGAAAATCAAATTCTTCGGACATCTATCAAACGTCTCTTAACAAGAAAACCTGTCACTCTTTTCCCCACTAATTAATACATCAAAATAATGTGAGTTATTATTATTTGTGCAAATCCACCCCTTCTTAAGATAAACCAGTAACTGGCGCTGACATTTACATTTTATAATAGCTAGACAGAAGGGGTGGTCTTTGAACGAGTTCTCAGTCAGTGCTTTTCTGATGTTGATTCTGGACCTGGTAAGTTTCTTATTGATTTTCTGACAGATGCCTTTGGCAAAAGCTGTAGCTGGCTAATATACTTGGCTTTCAGTTGCCCCTACAGAGCAGAACTCCTCATAAATCAAGCCCTCTGATAATAGAGAACATTGACCTACTAATCTGTAATAAGCAGAGTGCTTCATTCTAAAGACAAGGAAATACACCCCTTGCTTTTTCCATACTGACAAATGATGCTCCAGCAACCTTCCTTTTCATGGCAGGATGCAATGGGTAAAGATTAAGGTCGGAGAGGGAATAAGAGGGGGTGGCATAGATAGAAAGCAAAGACACTAGGAGGTACAATAACAAAGTTGAACCTCTTAGGTAAGGTCCTATTCCTTCTCTCTGACAGCAATTTAAAAAAGCAACGTCCTTTTCTCATATTCAGGGAAATCATTGCAGCCTGAGGGCTAAGTCTCACATCATAATGTCATGAAACAACAAACATACTCTGTCGTTTCAAAAGCAAATAGAGTAATACAATAGTCTGTACTGGAAAACAACAGAGCAGTGGTACTATGTGTTCACACTGATGAAACCCTATTTCAAAAATGTACTAATGCAGCATCATGGTCAAGGCATGAGTCGACTCAATTTTAGCACTGCTAGCCTTATTGCACTTTCCAAAAGAGGCTGTGAAAAAAGAGAAGGAAAGCAGCAGGTAGGCAGTGTTTGGCCTCTCCACAGAGTGGATATTTTTAACACAGTAACTGGGTGCACCAGGGGGTTTCTCCACCTTATCATGGGGCCAACAGTCTGTGGTCAGTCTCTCATGAAAGCTGTGCAGAACATTTGTCATTTGATTCCTTAAATGGATCTTATAATAGCCCATTACATTAGAACATCATACTGTATAGGGACACTTGTACTGGAAAATCAAAATCGAAAGATATAGGCACATGGTAACATTTTAGAAAAGGACTGAGCAAATATCATTCATGTTGCCTCAACTGTCACACACAAAGCTTTAGCTGGCAAAGCACAACACACGTGTGTCCTACTTATCAGCTAACAGTCACTCCCAGGCTTTTGATGACATCAGCTGAAGCAGAAAAGGAAAAAGGAAAAATGGATAGACTTGCTGCCAGCACTCACTTTGCCAAAAGTGGCCTTCTCATCTTTCAAACCTTACAATACCTTTTTATATTTTAAAAGAAGACATGGTTGCCCTCCAACCAAAAAGCCACACACATTCATAGTAGTAGGTAGACACAGTCCCTTTGGATAATGCAGATTATAGAACAGCAATAAGTATGATGGCTCATCCTGTCCAGTGGTGTTAATGCCAAGCTATTTCTGTTTTCCATGGCTATTATAGTAAGAGGAAGGAATCAATGTTGTACACACAGCAGCAATCATCCAGGCTTGTTCATTCCTCCTTACACCATCTTCCCTCAGGCTCTTCCCCGCAATGAAAAACATGACGAGTGTCAAGATTTCGTGAGAACCACATCTTTTCTATTTATTCACAGTAATGTGTCATTTGAGCTGGCGTGTGGTAATCTGTTCCCTGGAAACCCAACTAATAGAGGAAATAATTCAAAAACATAATACCCATTCTCAACTGTCAACTCTTAACTGTCAGACAGAAATACTTTCATAGAAATTTAAAATAACCTTTTTTTCATAAATATATGTATTTTCTAATTTAATGTAACCAACTTTGTCACTTGTTTAATAGATCTTACATTATGGAAGTATTAACATCAAAGTTAACCTTAATTGTACTTAATTGTGTTATATTATTTGAGTGACTTTAAACTGACCATTGCTATAACTTTAATGTGTTCACCAAAACACTGGGTCTGACAAAGCCCATCAAACTAATCATTCAAGACATTGACTGCTAATACTGTTTGTAAGGAAAACAGACCAACCCCACAGGGGAATGTGAACTGTTCAGAGAGGAAAATAGTACTGCATTAAAACAACATACACAATATGAAAAAGCTTCACATTGTGCACAACCCTGCATTCAACAATTACATCTATGAGTTGGTACGTCCCAAAGCACGTACACGCTTGTGCTATTGCCACCTACATAACACAAAGGGGGAGCTGTTGAATTATATGGCGCCACAGATCTGTGAATGAGGAGATGGCGTAAAGATGCTGCTTTAATGTAGTGCACAGTGTTGTGTTGGACTTAATCTGTTTCACCTCTGCTTATTGGCATATCACAGGGCTTTGCCATCTCAGATCTCTCCCAGAGACTGGAGATTCCCTGGCAGCTGTGGCAGCAGATCCCATCTCACTAATGCTGTTGCACAACCCTCAATCACTTTTATATATTTTCAGTGCTGCCGGTCTGCTGAAGCTTCCTTCTCATGAGCTGTTATGTAATAACTCAGGCCATTCTCGTGGACTGTTAGTAGCCACCCAATAGCCTGCATTTTGGTATGTTTTTAATTTAGTCTGAGAACTTTGGTCAATACTTAAAATAGATTACATGAAATAACTGCACACAAACTTCTTCAGTCGTAGACTAAAAAACAATTCAAGCAAGCTCTGCTGTGGCATCTTCATCTCTCAATTTGGTCTATTGTGTCCGACACTTTCAATAGAAACAAGGCTGTATGACAGACAATCTCCCAACTATCCACTCTTTACACTCTATATCCACAGAATAAAAAGAAGAAAAGTTATAAAAATCAATGGTATTGCTTGCATACTCAAACCAAAATAATGTGTCCTTGACTACGCAAGAATGAACGGTAAACAGCAAGGAGAAATGATCAAACCTAAAAGAAGTGTACATGAAAAAAACATGTGAAATGAAATATATTGCACTTACCGCTCCAGTAGGGGGCATGGGGTTAAATCCACAAAGGTTGCAGACAGTGTTTTTGCATTCAGTGCATGCTTTGTAATTGGGAAGATCTGTGGAGCCAATGTTGAGGTCAACCTTACAGATTGGACAAGTGGACAGCGCTGCTTTAGGAGCAACTTGGGTCACTTCTGTAGATTGTGTAGGCTGTGGTGGAGCTTTCTCTACTTTGGCTTGTGCTGATGGTGCAGGCTTGGCCTGTTGAGGTGGCTCTGATTTCCCTGCAGCAGGTGTTTTGGAGTCATTTGTAGCTGGGATCTTAGAAACTGGAGGTGTAGCTTTAGGAGAAACACTGGATGTAGTGGACATCTTACGGGGAGGAGCTGGTGTAGTTTTAGGTTCCACCTGAACAGCTGAGGTTATCAATGTGGATGCAGAGTTAAAGATAGAGGAACGAAAACCAAACATTTTCCCAGACACTGACTCAGCAGGCTTTGAAGCAGCAGGTTGCGTTTTAGGACTACCTAAGCCAAAAAAGCTTTCTGACTCCTGTTTAGTAGGCTGAACTAGTGGAGGTGCAGATTTGGCAGTAGGGGTTTGCAGATTTTTGAGGCTGTTGGTGGTGGTTTTCCAACTTCTTGTTTTGGAAGACCTGCCTTAACTTCTGGCTTTAGAGTTTGAGAAAGCTGTACTTGTGGGGATTTTCCATCAGGTGCGGCTGGCCCGCCACATCCTGGCTTTGGCCTTGCCCTTGTTCAGTACCAAAAGGACCTGCGTCTTCTCCACTGAATCTCGTTGTGTTGTATCCGTCTGTTGGACTGCAATCGTCACTGGAATGTCTTTTTTCTGTGGAGTTGCTTGAGTGACCTCTTTTTTTGACATCTGTAGATTCTGTAGACTTGTCCTGCAGTATATCCTTCAGTTCAGAACCAGGAACCTTGCATGGGGGGGTCTGTGTTTTCACGACAGGAGGTCCAGTGGGCTCAGATGCTCCGACGGCTCATTTGCATCTGACAGTTCAGACAAAGCCAATTCTTTACCTGAAAAAAAGTATAATATATTCAGTGTATCAAAACAAGCAACAACACAGCGTTTCAACAAACCAAGTGTCAAATTATTTAACGGAAAAAAATTGTTATGTCATTTCATCACTAAAAAAAGTAGAGAGGATATATGAACCACCTTCAGCATCTTCCTTTCAGATGTTTGATTCACTAATCTGTATATCATATCAACTAAAATCATGCCTATTTTAAAGATGAATCCGTTTATTCCCAATTAAATGTAGGTGTGGCAATTATGATACTCATAAGATAGACAGAATAAACCTGCTGTACATTAAAAAAGACCATGAGGTTAACAAGACAACTATACGTCCAAATATGTATTTTTTGTCATTGCAGACTTGTAGGGACAGTGACTTACCTCTGCACAATTGCCATTGTATTAAATCCGCATTGGTTACAGGACAGTAAGTCTTGCATTGCTGTGTGCACCTGTTGTAGTTGGGAGGATCTTTGGAGCCCATGTTGAGGTTGACCTGACACAGTGGACAGGATGGTCGAAAACTGCTTTTGGAGCACCTTGGATGTCTGTTTGTACATTAGGGGGCTCTGATGGAGCTTTGTCCACTTTGGCTTGGACTATTGAAGGAGTCTTTTCCTGCTGTGGTTTCTCTAGTTTCTTCTCTTCAGTTTTCTGGACAGCGGGAGGGTTGTTGTCTTTTGCAGGTAACATTTTAGGGGAGGCTAGCGGTATAGTTCTGGGTGAGACATGGGCTGAAGTAGACATCTTACGTGGAGTTGGTGGTGTTGTCTTAGGTTCATCCTGGACAGCTGATGTTATCAATGTGGATGCAGAGCTTAGGAAAGAAGACCCAAAGCCAAACATCTTCCCAGACACTGACTCAGCAGGTTTTGCAGCAGCAGATTGCTTCTTAGGATTACCTAAGCCAAAAAAGCTTCCTGACTCCTGTTTAGCAGGCTGAACTGGTGGAGGTACAGATTTGGCAGTAGGGGTTGCAGATGTTGAGGGCTGTTGTGGTGGTTTTCCAACTTCTTGTTTTGCAAGACCTGCCTTAACTTCTGGCTTTAGAGTTTGAGAAGCTGTACTTGTGGGGATTTTCCATCAGGTTGCTGCTTGCCCGCCAAGTCCCTGGCTTTGGCCTTGCTCTTGTTTCAGTACCCAAAAGGATCTGCGTCTTCTCCCCAGAATTCCGTTCTGTTGTCTCCGTCTGTTGGACTGCAATCGCAACAGGAGCCTCAGCTTTTGGGTGTGTCTTTTTTCTGTGGAGTTGCTTGAGTGACCTCTTTTTTTGACTGGTGTAGATTCAGTAGACTTCTCCTGCAGTATATCCTTCAGTTCAGAACCAGGAACATTGCATGAGGGGTTCTGTGTTTTCACGACAGGAGTTCCAGTGGGCTCAGATGCTCCGACGGCTCTTTTGCATCTGACATTTCAGACAAATAGCCATTCTTTCACATGAAAAAAGTGCAATATAATATAGCATTGTTTAAAAACAAGCAACACTATAGATGTTTCGACAACCAAGGCGCAAATTTGTTACGGACATTGTTTTTATGTAATTTCATCACTTAAGGAGTACAGAGGATATTGAACCATTTTCAGCACTTTCATTTCACGTGTTTAATTAGAGATCTGTAATTCATATAAACTAAAATCATGCCTATTTTAAAGATGAAATTGGGTTATTGCCAATTAATGTAGGTTTGCCAATTATGATACTCATAAGATAGACATAATAAACCTGCTGTACATTACAAACCATGAGGTTAACAAAACAATGTTTGTCCAAATATGTATTTGTGTCAGTAGCAAACTTGTAGGGACAGTGACTTACCTCTGCAATAATTGCCATTGTATTAAATCCACATTGGTTACAGACAGTAGTCTTGCATGCTGTGCAACTGTTGTAGTTTGGAGGATCGTTGGAGCCCATGTTGAGGTTGACCTGACACAGTGGACAGATGGTTGAAACTGCTTTTGGAGCACCTTGGATGTCTGTTTGTGCCTTAGGGGGCTCTGATAGAGCTTTGTCCACTTTGGCTTGTACTATTAAAGGAGTCCTTTCCTGCTGTGGTTTCTCTAGTTTTCTTACTCTTCAGTTTTCTGGGTTGGGGGGGGGGAACAGCGGGGGTTGGTTGTTGTCCTTTGCAGGTAACATTTTAGGTGAGGCTAGCGGTGTAGTTCTAGGTGAGCCATGGAGCTGAAGTAGACATCTTACGTGGACCCCGTTGGTGGTGTTTATCTTAGGTTCATCCTGGACAGCTGATGTTAATTAATGTGGATGCAGAGCTTAGGAAAGAAGAACCCAAAGCCCAACCACATCTTCCCAGACACTGACTACAGCAGTCCTTTGCAGCCAGCAGATTGCTTCTTATGACTTGCCTAAGCCAAAAGCCTCCTGGGACTCCTGTTTAGCAGGCTGAACTGTTGGAGGACGTGGATGCAGATTCGGGCAGTAGGGGTTGCAGATTTTGAGGGCTGTTGTGGTGGTTTTCCAACTTTTTCTTGTTTTGCAAGACCCTGCCTCAACTTCTGGCTTAGAGTTTGGGAAAGCTGTACTTGTCGGGGGGATTTTCCATTCAGGTTGCTGCTGGCTCGCCACGTCCTGGCTTTGGCCTTGCCGCTTGCTTCAGTACCCCAAAGGACATGCGTATTCATCCATAGAATTTCGTTGTGTTGTCTCCATCTGTTGGACTGCAATCGGCACTGGAGCCTCAGCTTTGGGGTGTCTTTTTTCTGTGGAGTTGCTTGAGTGACCTCTTTTCTTCCTGCTGTAGATTCTGTAAGACTTCTCCTGCAGTATATCCTTCAGTTCAGAACCAGGAACATTGCATGGGGGGATCTGTTGTTTTCACGGACAGGAGGCCAGTGGGCTCAGATGCTCCGACGGCTCTTTGCATCTGACAGTTCAGGACAAAGCCATTCTTCCACCTGAAAAAAGTGCAATATAATATAGCATTGTTTAAAAACAAGCAACACTATAGAGTTTCGACAAACCAAGGCGCAAATTTGTTACAGACATTGTTTTATGTAATTTCATCACTTAAGGAGTACAGAGGATATTGAACCATTTTCAGCACTTTAATTTCACGTGTTTAATCACAGATCTGTAATTCATATAAACTAAAATCAAGTCCTATTTTAAAGATGAAATTGGGTTATTGCCAATTAATGTAGGTTTGCCAATTATGATACTCATAAGATAGACATAATAAACCTGCTGTACATTACAAACCATGAGGTTAACAAAACAATGTTTGTCCAAATATGTATTTGTGTCAGTAGCAAACTTGTAGGGACAGTGACTTACCTCTGCCATAATTGCCATATGTATTAAATCCGCATTGGTTACAGACAGTAGTCTTGCATGCTGTGCAACTGTTGTAGTTGGGAGGATCTTTGGAGCCATGTTGAGGTTGACCTTGACACAGTGGACAGATGGTTGAAACTGCTTTTGGAGCACCTTGGATGTACTGTTTGTGCCTTAGGGGGCTCTGATAGAGCTTTGTCCCACTTTGGCTTGTACTATTAAAGGAGTCCCTTTCCTGCTGTGGTTTCTCTAGTTTCTTCTCTTCAGTTTTCTGGACAGCGGGGGGGTTGTTGTCCTTTGCAGGTAACATTTTAGGGGAGGCTAGCGGGGTAGTTCTAGGTGAGCATGAGCTGAAGGAGACATCTTACGTGGAGTTGGTGGTGTTATTCTTAGGTTCATCCTGGACAGCTGATGTTATCAATGTGGATGCAGAGCTTAGGAAAGAAGACCCAAAGCCAATACAATCTTCCCAGACACTGACTCAGCAGGCTTTGCAGCAGCAGATTGTTTCTTAGGACTGCCTAAGCCAAAAAAGCCTCCTGACTCCTGTTTAAGCAGGCTGAACTGGTGGAGGTGCAGATTTGCAGTAGGGTTGCAGAATTTTGAGGGCTGTTGTGGTGGTTTTCCAACTTCTTGTTTTGCAAGACCTGCCTTAACTTCTGGCTTTAGAGTTTGGGAAAGCTGTACTTGTGGGGATTTTCCATCAGGTTGCTGCTGGCTCAGCCAAGTCCTGGCTTTGGCCTTGCTCTTGTTCAGTACCCAAAAGGAACTGCGTATTCTCCACAGAATCTCGTTGTGTTGTCTCCATCTGTTGGACTGCAATCGGCACTGGAGCCTCAGCTTTGGGGGTGTCTTTTTTTCTGTTGAGTTGCTTGAGTTATCTCTTTTCTTCCTGATGTAGATTCTGTAGACTTCTCCTGCAGTATATCCTTCAGTTCAGAACCAGGAACATTGCATGGGGGGATTCTGTGTTTTCACGACATGAGGTCCAGTGGGCTCAGATGCTCACGACAGCTCTTTGCATCTGACAGTTCAGACAAAGCCATTCTGTTCACCTGAAAAAAGTACAATATAATATATAATTGTTTATAAACAAGCAACACTATAGCGTTTCGAGAAACTAAGGCGCAAATATGTTACGGACATTGTTTATGTAATTTCATCACTTAAGGAGTACAGAGGATATTGAACAATTTTTAGCACCTTAAATTTCACGTGTTTAATCACAGATCTGTAATTCATATAAACTAAAATCATGCCTATTTTAAGATGAATTCCGTTTATTCCCAATTAATGTTAGGTTTGCCAATTATGGTAGTCATAAGATAGAGATAATACACCTGCTGTACATTACAAACCATGAGGTTAACAAAACAATGTTTGTCCAAATATGTATTTGTGTCAGTAGCAAACTTGTAGGGACAGTGACTTACCTCTGCCATAATTGCCATTGTATTAAATCCCACATTGGTTACAGGACAGTAGTCTTGCATGCTGTGCAAACTGTTGTAGTTGGGAGGATCTTTGGAGCCCATGTTGAGGTTGACCTGACACAGTGGACAGATGGTTGAAAACTGCTTTTGGAGCACCTTGGATGTCTGTTGTGCCTTAGTGGGGCTCTGATAGAGCTTTGTCCACTTTGGCTTGTACTATTACAGGAGTCCTTTCCTGCTGTGGTTTCTCTAGTTTCTTCTCTTCAGTTTTCTGGACAGGGGGGTGGCTTGCTGTCCTTTGCAGGTAACATTTTAGGGGAGGCTAGTGGTGTAGTTCTAGGTGAGCCATGAGCTGAAGTAGACATCTTACGTGGAGTTGGTGGTGTTGTCTTAGGTTCATCCTGGACAGCTGAGGTTATCAAGTGGATGCAGAGCTTAGGAAAGAAGACCCAAAGCCAAACATTTTCCCAGACACTGACTCAGCAGGCTTTGCAGCAGAAGATTGCGCTTTAGGACTACCTAAGCCAAAAAAGCCTCCTGACTCCGTTTTGCGGGTGGAAGTGCAGATTTAGAAGGAGGGGTTTCAGATGTTGAGGGCTGGTTGTGGTGTTTTCCAACGTCTTGTTAGCAAGACCTGTCTTAACTTCTGGCTTTATAGTTTGAGAAAGCTGTACTTGTGGGGTTTTTCCATTCAGGTTGCTGCTTGCCCGCCACGTCCTGGCATTGGTCTTGCCCTTGTTCAGTACCTAAAAGGACCTGCGTCTTCTCCACAGAATCTCGTTGTATTGTCTCCATCTGTTGGACTGCAATCGGCACTGGAGCCTCAGCTTTGGGAGTGTCTTTTTTCTGTGGAGTTGCTTGAGTTACCTCTTTTTTTTACTGCTGTAGATTCTGTAGACTTCTCCTGCAGTATATCCTTTCTGTTCAGAACCAGGAACCTTGCATGAGGGGATCTGTGGTTTCACGACATGAGGTCTAGTGGGCTCAGATGCTCCGACAGCTCTTTGCATCTGACAGTTCAGACAAAGCCATTCTTTCACCTGAAAAAAGTGCAATATAATATATCATTGTTTAAAAACAACTAACAACAACAGGGTTTCTACAAACTAAGGGACACATTTGTTACGGAAAACAGTTGTATGCAATTTCACTGGCAGAAAGTGACTTACCTCTGCCATAATTGCCATTGTATTAAATCCACATTTGGTTACAGACAGTAGTCTTGACATGCTGTGCAAGTGTTGTAGTTGGGAGGATCTTTGGAGCCATGTTGGAGGTTGACCTGACACAGTGGACAGCTAGTTAAAACTGCTTTTGGATCACCTTGGATGTCTTTTTGTGCCTTAGGGGCTCTGATAGAGGTTTGTCTACGTTGGGCTTCTACTGTTGAAGGAGTCTTTTCCTGCTGTGGTTTCTCTAGTTTCTTCTGTTCAGTTTTCTGGACAGCGGGGGCTTGCGTCCTTTGCAGGTAACATTTTAGGGGAGGCTACCGGTTTGAGTTCTAGGTGAGTCATGGGCTGTAGTAGACATCTTACGTGGAGTTGGTGGTATGTTGTCTTAGGTTCATCCTGGACAGCTTGAGGTATCAAAGTGGATGCAGAGCTTATGAAAGAAGACCCAAAGCCAAACATCTTTCCAGTCACTGACTCAGCAGGCTTTGCTGCCGTAGGTTGTCCTTTAGGACCACCAAAACTAAATCAGCTACCCGATGCCTGTTTTACAGACTGAACTGGTGGTGTTGAAGATTTTGGCTGGAGAAGTACCAACTTTAGGAGGCTGTTGTGGGGGTGGCTTTCCCACTTCTCGATCTGTTGTAGGAGCAGAGTTTTCAATAGAAGTCACTGCTTTTGGAGGCTGTAATGGAGTTAACTTTTCTGTCTCTGGATCTTGTGGAGCAGAATTTACAGCTTTTGGAGACTCTTGTGGTTGGGACTTGTCTGCCTCTGGATCTGGATGAGGAGCACACTTTGCAATAGAAGTCAAATTTGTTGGAGGCTTGTTTCGGGGGTGGCTCTCCCGCTGTTGATCTGGTGAGGAGCAGACTTAGCAATAGAGGTCACAGCTTTTGGAGGATGTTGTGGGGACGGCTTTTCTGCCTCTGGATCGGCTGGAGGAGCAGAAGTCAAAGATTTTGGAGGCTGTTGTGGGTGGGGCTTTTCTGCCTCTGGCTCTGGAAGAGGAGCAAGACTTAGCAATAGAAGTCACATGCTTTTGGGGGCTGTTGTGGGGATGGCTTTTCTGCCTCTGGATCTGCTGGAGGAGACTGTTGCTGGGGGTGTACTAGGTTGTCTTTTGTGTGTGTCTTCAGAAGGCTTTTGTGAAGCTGGTGAAACATCAGCCTCTGTGGTAGTGATGTAACTGTTTTGTCAGGCAATGAAGCCAGCTGCAGGGGTAACTTTCTTTGTTGGTGCACTAAGAGCTGGGGATTCAGTTTTCTTGTGTGTGGTAATATTAACAAGCTCAGTTTTGGGTGCTGCTGGTTTATGGATTCCCTCCTGAGAAGTTGACATTGGGGTCTCTTTCTTCTGTGTGGTGGTAGGAACCTCTTTGCTTGGGGAAGGTTGAGGTTTTATCATGGGAAGGCCTAGAGGTTCAGAAGCTCCAAGTGCTCTCTGCATCTGGCAGTTTAGACAAAGCCATTCTTTTGCCTGAAAAAACACAGAAAATGTGTAACATTATTTGCATTTTTTACTGACAAACGCTCAAAACATTGTTGTAATCATCCAAATAAATACTTTGTTTAACTAGAAGTGACAACAGTGAAACAAGGAACCCATTTAAATGTCCATTCAATTAATTTAAATACTTTTTTTAACACGTTTACAATATGTTCTATTTCAAAATGTCAAATAAATATTTAACCTGTGACTTGTACCTGTGCTAGTAAAAATAAAGCAGAACAACTGTCTGCTGACCAAAAACTTACCTTTGCTACATTTGGCATAGGATTAAATCCACATTTGTTGCAGACAGTGGTTTTGCATTCGGAGCAGGTGTTGTAGTTGGGAAGGTCTTTGGAGCCCATATTAAGTTCGGCCTTACAGAGTAGACAAGTCGACTGATCCACTTTGGGAGCAGCTTGGGAGGCTTCTGGTTTTGAAGGCTCGGATGGATCTTTGTCAACTTTGGCCTGTACTGATTGGGGAGCCTTGGTCTGCTGAGGTTGTTCTGGTATCTTATCCGGATGTGGTTCTTGAGTAGCAGTCAGTTTGGCCTCCTTTGCTGAAGTTATCCTTGGTGAAACTGGAGGGCTGGACTTTGGAGAAATCTGTGATTGTGCCATCTTGCCAGTGACTTGCGCTGGGGCAGACATTTTACGGGAAGTTGGTGGTGTTGTGCGGGACTCCTCCTTTACTGCAGATGTTATCAAGGTAGATGCTGAGCTGAAGAGGGATGAACCAAATCCCAACATCTTCCAGTCACAGCTTCAGTTGTTTTAGAGGCAGCACGCTGAGTTTTAGGACTACCAAAGCTAAGGAAACCGCCTGATTCTTGACCTGTTGGCTGTGCTGCTGGTGAAGCAGATTTGGCAAGGGATGTTTCAACAGAGTTTGATTCTTTATTTAGAGCTTTTGGGGGCTGTACTTCATCAGAAAATGTGACTGGTTTATCAGCTGATTTATGAACTATTTTAGATTTCTCCTCTTTCTTTTCTGATAGTTTGTTAGGTGCAGGGGAACTCGGTGGAGAAACATTATTTTTCTTCTGGAGAGAAGTTCCAATATCTGTGCTGACAGGAAGAGCTTGAGCAGGCAATGGTTTCTTGAGGTCTGAAACTACAGCTGTTGTCTCTTTGATGGGAGGTGCAAACGAGATTGGAACCTCCTGGGTTGGTGCTGAAGCAATTTTCTCCATTTTTGTGGGGGCTGAAACAGTACCTGAGGTCTCTTTTGCATGTAATAAAGCAGTGGTTGATTTTTTGGTGATGTCAATTTGAACTGAGGGTGTAGTTTCTTCTTTATTTTGTGGGTCACCTGGTGTTAGACGGTCCTTTGGATTTCTTTCTGGCACTTCTACCATTTGTGTATAAATAATGTCTTGTTGGGAAGGAGCAGGTGTGGACGCTTTGTTGGGTAATGCCGGGGGTTTCATCAATGGAGGCTCTACTGATTCGGCTGCTTTGAGAGCTCTTTGCGTCTGACAAGTCAAACACAACCACTCCATCTGAGGGGGAAACCATATTATTTTGAGTAAGTAAAACATAAATGGTTTTGTGCAATAACGTCGTAGTACAGCACAGTGGCAATTATGTAGGCATTTCAATATATGTTTTGAATATAGAAATGATATCAAATGTAGATATTTAAGGAAAGAAAATCTCACTTACATCTGACACATTTGGCATAGGGTTAAATCCACACTGGTTACAGACAGTGTTCTTGCATTCAGTGCAGGCATTGTAGTTAGGTGGATCCTTGGACCCCATGTTGAGTTCGACCTTACAGAGTGGACAGGTAGAATGGCCTAGTCTTCCAGTGGCTTTGGAGGCTGCTGCAACCTTTGGAGGCTCTGATGAAGCTTTGCCCACTTTAGTCTGGGCTGTTGGAGGTATCTTGGTCTGCTCGGGTTGTTTTGACTTTGTCTGTTCTTTCTTTTGGACAACAGGGGATTTGATCCCTTTGGCTGGGGACATCTTGGGAGAAACTGGTGGAGTCTTAGGCTGGTCAGTCGAGGTTATCAAAGTGGATTGCAGAACTGAAGATTGAAGAACCAAAGCCTAACATTTTCCCAGCCGCAGACTCTGGTGGCTTTGCACCATCAGGTTGAGTTTTTACCACCACCAAAACCAAAGAAACCTCTTGTATCTCGCTGTGCTGCTGCTGTGGCATTACTCTGCTTGTATTCAGTTTCTGGTGATTTATTAGGACCTAGTGTTTTCTGGGTGTCCTGTGGCTTGTTAGGAGCTTCGGCTATAGCTGGCTGTGCTGCAACAGACCCTCTGACCCTCAGTTCCCTCTGAGGTAAGTCTTTGTTTTTATTTTCTGCCGGGTTGATGATTTCTTTCTTTTGGGGGTTTGCAGGTATCTTGACAGAAGTAACTCCTTGGGGCTCTGTTGAGCCTAGAGCATGCTGCATCTGGCATGTCAGACACAGCCACTCATTTACCTGAAAAAAATTTAAAAAAGTTAGCAAAGGCATGCATAATTTGAAGACAATAAATATCCAGCAAGTGACACTTTATTATTATTTATTTATTATTTAAATTATTTACAGTCTATCAGCAGTCAAATGTAAAAGGAAGTTGAAATGACACATATATTAATTTTCTCTTGTCTTACCGCTGTTTCATTTGGCATAGGGTTAAATCCACACTGGTTACACACAATGTTCTTGCATTCAGTGCAAGTATTGTAGTTGGGTCGATCTTTGGAAACCATGTTGAGTTCCACCTTACATAGTGGACATGTAGAGTGGCCGGGTTTGACAGCTACTTGGGACGCTGCTGCGACCTTTGGAGAATCTGATGGGGCTTTGCTCAAATTGGCTGGTCCGGATGGAGGTGTCTTTGTCTGCTGCTCAAGCCTCTTGGCACTGGGGACTTAATCTCTTTTGCTGGAGACATCTTGGGAGACAATGGAGGAGTAGTTTTGGGCTGGTCATGAGCGGCTGAGATTATCAAAGTAGATGCAGAACTGAAGATTGAGGAGCCAAAGCCAAACATTTTCCCAGTTGCTGACTCTGCCTGCTTTCCAGGTTCGGGTTGAGTTTTACCACCACCAAAACCAAAGAAACCTCCTGCCTGTTGCTGTGTCACTGCTGAGGCATCACTCTGCTTAGGTTCAGTCTGCCTGTTTGTTACTGACTCTTCAGGCTTTACATAATCAGGTTGCTTGCTTCCATGTTGTCCTGCCTTCTGTATTTCCTGTGGTGTTATATGATCAGGTGCTGGGCTGGCCTGTTTCAATGGTACAGAAGCAGCTTCACGTTTAACTGACTGTACAGATGATGACAGTTTTCTCTGTGGTGAGACTGGCTCTGCAGTCTCCTTTAGTACAGCATGGTCTGGATCGTCCTTCAAGTGGACTGCAGCAGGTGAAGGAACTTTACGAGTAGATGTTTGAGTCTTCAATGTGGGAGACCCTGGGGGCTCAGATGCTCCAACTGCCCTTTTCATCTGACAGTTAAGACATAGCCACTCATTTTCCTGAAATACCATAGACACAGGTTACATGTTGCTTTGGTATTAAACATTGTAGTAATTGACGACAACCTGAGTATTTAGAGAAACAGACTCTTTAAAACTGCACTACTGGTCAATGAGGTAACCACATATAATAGTATAAATGCATACAGTATGTTAAGAAAGAATGTATTGTTTATGTATTCCTTTACTTACCTTGCCTATAGGCATTGGGTTAAATCCACATTGGGTACAGACAGTGGTCTTGCACTCAGTGCAAGTGTTGTAGTTTGAAAAATCCTTGGAGCTGATGTTAATCTCAACCTTACACAGTGGACAGGTGGCCTGGCTTGCATTAGAAGATGGTTTGGAGATTGTTGCTGCCTTTGGGGGCTGTAATGGAGCTTTGTCATGTTTGTTCTGGTCGCATTCTTCTGGTTTCTTCTCCAGGGTTTTGGGCTCTCTTGCTGGGGACATTTTGGGGGAAACTGCTGGGGTCGTTTTTGGAGAAATATTGGGTACAGCAGACATCTTGGGCGAGGCTTGTGCTGGTGCAGACATCTTACGAGAGCCTGGTGGTGTAGTACATGATTCTTCCTGAACAGCGGATGATATCAAAGTTGATGCTGAGCTGAAAATGGAGGAACCAAAGCCAAACATCTTCCCAGTCACTGACTCTGTTGTTTTTGATGCATCAGGCTTTGTTTTAGGACCACTCAAGCCAAATATTTTTCCTGCCTCCTGCTTTGAATCCGGGTTGACCATACTCTGCTTTAGTCCAAGTTCACTTGGCTGGTCAGTTAGTTTCTGAGAAACTGATGGCCCCCGGATATCTAGAGGTGTTTTCTGGCCAGGAGTTGGGCTAGCCTTTGTGTCACGTTCTGGTCCTTTAGCAGCCTTAGATGACTGTGTCTTCTGAGGAGAACCTGGTGTGGGACTCCCCTTCTTTTGAAGGAAATCAGGCACTGACATCTCCATCTTTGAAGGTGGATCAGATTTTGATAACCCCTTTAGAGTTTCCACTTGATTGGGAGCTGTTATCTTCTGCTGCACAGCCGATGGAGACATTTTGTTAGCTGTATTATGAGGTCCTGTGAGTTCAGATGCACTAAGAGCTCTGTGCATCTGACAGTTCAGGCATAACCATTCTTTTACCTACAAAAAAGAAAAAAAGATTGAATTTAAATGAAAATACGAAACATACACCATCATGCAATCATTTCACTATGTCAATATATGTTCTTTATAGATCATGGTCTATTCCTGTTCAATAATGGGCTGCCATATGTTACTTTTACCCCTCATAATTTGTTATGTGATTTTATGTTAAAATTAAATTCAAGTTTTCATCTTTGCTGTTATTACCTCTGAAACATTAGGCATTGGATTAAATCCACATTGGTCACAGACGTTGTTCTTGCATTCAGTGCACTTGTTGTAGTTGGGAGGTTGCTTAGAGCCAAAGTTGAGTTCCACCTTACAGAGTGGACAGGTAGGTTGGCCTGCCTTGCGAATAACTGGGGAAACAGCTGCATCTTTTGGAGACTCCGATGGAGCTTTTTCTACTTTGGCTTGATGAGATGAAGAGGTCAAGGGCTCTAGTTTCTTCTGTTTTTCTTTATCAGCAAGCTGAGATGTGGTTGAATTTGCAGCAGGCATCTTGGGAGACGCTGGTGGGGTTGTTTTGGAATCATCTTGGACAGCTGTGTTTATTAAAGTGGATGCAGAACTGAAGATCGAGGAACCAAAGCCAAACATTTTTCCACCCAATGATTCAGCAGGTTTTGCGCCATCAGGTTGAGGTTTAGGACCGCCAAATCCAAATAACCCTCTAGATTCCTCTTGTGTAGCTGAGGTAGCATTATTCGGCTTATGTCCAGTTTGACTTGTGTAGTCCTGTGGTTTCTGAGGACCTGTCTTACGTCCTGGCATTGGAGTTGTCTGACCAGGGGCTGGGTTGACCTGTTTCTGACTTTCCGGTCCTTTCATGACTTCCGCCTTTGCTGTCTGCTCTGCTGGTGTTGGTGGTTTCCTCTGAGGGGAGCCTGGTGCAGAGGTCTTCCTTGATTCAGCAGCTGTTTGAATGTCTTTCTTTAGAGGTTTATATAGTGGGGGAGTTTCCTTATTAATGGCATTGGCAGGTGCAGGGGCTTTATTTGGTGAGGCCAGTAGTTTCATCACAGGAGTTCCTGGAGGCTCAGATGCTCCTAGGGCTCTCTGCATCTGGCAGTTGAGACATAACCACTCCTTCACCTATATTTGAAAAAAACAGTTAAATAGTAACATTTAGATGAGTGTTGTTATACAATTGAAAATATTTTACTTTTAAGTTATTGCTAACAATATATGAATTACAGTAATAATAAAAAAATCAATGCAACCTTTCTGTAATCTACAGTACTCTTATCTTACCTCTTTAACATTTGTCATGGGATTAAAACCACATTGGTTACAGACAGTGTGTTTGCACTCGGTACAGGTGTTGTAGTTGGGAGGATCTTTAGAGCCCACATTTAGTTCCACTTTACATAGGGGACAGGTAGGCGGGCCTGCTTTGGAAACAACTGGGGAAGCGGATGCTCTCTTTGGGGGTTCTGATGGAGGTTTTTCCGCTTTCAGCTGTACTGATGGAGAACTCTTGGCCTGCTGGGGTTGTTCTGGTTTCTTCTCCTGTTCTGATTTAGTGGCAGTGGGGTATTTAGAGTCCTTTGCAACAGGCATTTTGGGAGAACGTGGTGGTGTAGTTTTGGGCTCAGCTTGAACAGCTGAGGTTATCAAAGTAGATGCAGAACTGAAGATGGAGGAACCAAAACCAAACATTTTCCCAGTCACTGCAGGCTTTGTCACATCGGGCTGACTTTTAGGACCACCAAGACCAACAGACATTCCTGACTCTTGCTCTGTAGCTGCTGTGGCATTCCTCTGCTTTTGTATAGTTTGGCTTGTCTGTTCTGGTTGTTTCTGAGGAGTTGTCGTCCGGCTCTCCTGAGGTGTTTTCTGACCAGGAGCTGGGCTAGCCTGTTTAAACCTGTCTGGTCCTTTAGCAGTGTCAGCCTTGACTGGTTGTACTGTAGGTGTAGATACTTTCCTCGGAGGAGAGCCTGGTGCAGATGTCTTTTGTAGTGCAGGCTGTACTGGAGTAGTTTTTTTAAATGAGGAATTGACCAAAGATGCATCTTTCTGAGGTTCAATTCCACTGGCAGCTCGTTTCACCTGGCAGTTCAGACAAAGCCACTCCTTTCCCTTAAAAGACACAACAAAAAAACAAATTATACATGTACATGTTTATGAAGTAAACTAAAAAAAAGAAATAGAGAATCTAGGAGTTGAGGTGTCCTAATCTAAACCGAAAAGCACACTCACACACACAACCATGGAATACAGTGAGCAGACTCTAATTACATCCATTATTTGCCACAGTATTTGATAAAAGTGCATATAAGATGTTTGTATTTAATTAAATGTGTTTAATTAAATCAACTAATTCCATCATCATAAAAGAGCCATAGAAGCTCATAAAAAAGTCAATTAAGTGACAGTACTGCCAAAGTTTCAGTGGTTTGGACTATACACATCTAAAACATCGACTTTCACAGAGTGCTTGCAAAATGCAAAAGAGGATCTCCCCATCCTGATCTTGGTTTACCACTATTTTTGTTGTGGAAGCAGTATCACACGATCAAGTAGCCTTGGACTGTCCTCCGCAAGATAGCTTACTAACTGTGCATTGAATCACAGAGTCAAATGTCAAGTCCTTTGAGCATGTACATGTATCTTGTATGTGTATGTGTGTATTGCAAGACAATTCCTGTGAGATTAACAGTTCAAATAATAAATTCTCTTTTCAAGAGCCTTGACTTAATTATTTTAAAATGATATATGTGACCATGCAATAATGGTAATAGTATTACCCCAAAAAAGGTTATTTATTGCACAATTATTTTACTACAGGAAAACCACAGTGAAACTAGAGGTATGTGGAGTTGCATTTGTATGTGTGTCTAGCGCATCTTGCTGTTTAGAGGCACTGTGAGTAGGATATGGAATTAAAATGGCTTCACAGCTTTGCAACTTTAGTAGAGGATTTGACATTGCCCAGAATGTCTTTCTTTTTTTTTTTTTTAATAAACAAAGACGGATACCACTTTTCATGACAAAAACACATTGTATATAATATCTCAAACATTCCTCTGTCATAAGTCTCTAGTCTAACAAATATTTCTGCCACGTCATCTATTCATGAGTTATAGCATTTGGGATTACTATTTCAAACAATTAAATACAAATTACTTGATCAACTACTCTGAGCATCAAAAGGGAATTTAACAGCTTAAAATAGCTTCATTTACAAGTATCATAATGTGTGCTACAGTACTGTATCCAAGTAATGAACACTTTGGAGGCAATAATGTAACTGAACCAACCTACCAGTTCCTTAGAACCAATCTAATTACTCAGGAAACAATAGTGATTTGTTTCCAAAATCATAAAATTATATAGTGATGTATGTAACTTACATTTTTAATTTTTTCTTTCCTCTTTTTCTTCAATTATTCATTAATTCAGTTGTTAGTTAATTTAATCAACATAACATGTGTCCTACCTCATTGACATTTGGCATGGGGTTAAATCCACATTGGTTGCAGACAGTGCTTTTGCATTCAGTGCAGATGTTGTAGTTGGGAGGGTCCTTCGAGCCCATATTGAGCACCATCTTACAGAGTGGACAAGTAGATTGACATCCTTCAGGGACATTGTGGGAGGCTGCTGATGCCTTTGGAGCCTCTGATGGAGCTTTGTCCACTTTGACCTGTCTTGCTGGATTAGCCTTTGCCTGCTGGGGTTGGTCCTGTGTCTTGTCTTTCACTGACTTTTGGACAGTAGCTGGTTTGGTCTCTTTTGTAGACTGCATTTTGGGAGAAACTGGTGGTGTGGTTTTAGGCTCATCCTGACCAGCTGAGACTATCAAATTAGATGCAGAACTGAAAATGGAGGAACCAAAACCAAACATCTTTCCAGTCACTGACTCTTCAGGCTTTCCAGCTTCAGTTTTAACACCACCCAAGCCAAATAATCCTCCTGACTCTTGCCGGGCACTGCTTTGCTTGCGTCCACTTTGGCTAGTCTGATCTGGTTTGTGAGACCCGGATGTGGTCTCAGGTGTCATTTTCTGAACAGATGCTTGGCTCGCCTGTTTTTGACTTTCTGGAAACTTAGCAGCTTCACCCTTGGCTGGCACTTTTGCCAATGTAGACTGCATTTTCTGAGGTGAACCTGGGGCTGACATCTCTTTTTTGACAGATGCAGCAGGAGATGGTGTCTGGTTTTGACCAGCAGAAACTTTGTTGGGTGTGAGCTTTTTCATGGAAGGTCCCTGTTGTTCAGAAGCTCCTTGAGCTCTCTGTATCTGGCAGGGAAGACAAAGCCACTCATGTCCCTATTCAAAAATGACAAAGATGATATATTAATACATATATTGTACAAGATAAAAAAGTGCCATTACAAATAAATGTTATTTCTTATAATATTGACTAATTTCAACACCAATGTGTTGTTAATTTCCTCTTAATTAAAATAGTTATGAATAGTATTACAATATAGTATGATAATATATAGATGATATAGTGGAGTTTTGCAAATGCAATTTAACTTCACGGCCAACCAACTTTTCAGCAATTATGACTGTGACTATGACTGCAGTGAATAGCTAAATTATTTCAATTTGCCTTCAAAGATAATTATATTGATAGCTAAATGTACTGTAATATATACTTTACAAACATAAAATGCATGCACATTTCATTTTTAACAAAGCATAGTCATATCAAAAAAACAAACAAATTATACATAAGCAAAATAGTAAGTCATTACTTACATCAGAGTCTGGTGGGCTGAAGCCACACAAGCTGCACACTTCAGTTTTACAGTGTGAACAGGTTTTATGGTTAGGCGATTCCTTAGTGTGCATATTTAGTTTTGTTGTGTTACACACTGGGCAAAGAAAGTTAGCTACTGCTTTTGACTGAGGTCCAGCTTTGGTTGGTCCTGGTGATGAAGACCCTGCTCGGCACAGGTCAGGTGTACCAGGTCCCTTAGGGCCTTGTTGTTGTGACCAAGGCTTGTCAGAGGACTGCTGGTGGGGTGTAGTCCTAAAGCCTTGCTGTTGTTGTCCCACTTTAGATGAGCCCTGCTGTGCAACTTTAGGGAAACCCTGTTGTTGCTGTGAAGGTTTGGGTGAGCCCTGTTCTTGTCCAATTCTTGGTGACCACTGCTGTTGCTGTCCTACTTCAGGTGACTTGTGCTGTGAGCCAGGTTTTTGGGAGGCAATTTTTGTGGACTCTTGCACCCCAGTCTTTGCAGGTTGTTGCTGTGTGGCACTTTTAGCAGGCCCTTGTTGTTGCATCTCTGGCTTAGGTGGAACCTGTTGTGATGATGCTTTTGGAGAACCTGGTTGAGCTCCACTCTTCCCAATCTGTTGTTGAGCTCCAGGCTTAGGTGGACCTTGCTGTGGTGGTCCCTTAGGTTGACTTTGTTGAGGCTCTCTTTTAAGCTGGCCTTCAGGCTGTGTCCCTCCCTTTTGAGCAGCTTGATGCCCACCAGGCTTGTTTGGGGGTCCAGCCTGTCCATTCCCATGCAGCTGTGGTGATCCTTCTTTAGGGAGTGGCTGGCCAGATTGTTGTGGTCCCTGCTGCTGTTGAGGGCCTTTGCCTGAGCCTGCCCCTGGCTGCTGTTCTGCAGATGTCTTCACCCCCTGCTGAGAAGGTGCTTTCTTATTCTTATCTCCCCCTCCATCATCTCCAAATAAACTAAACTTATTGACAGCAGAGGACACTGCATTTAGGGGGTTGGCCCCACTAAGGAATTTGGAGGAGAACATAGTTGGGTCGTCCTCCTCCTCCCCCTCCTCCCCCTCCTCCCCCTCCTCCCCCTCCTCTTCCTCGCAGGAGCTGGAATCTATAGGGCTGTCGGAGTCAAAGCAGGAGCTGTCTCCTCTCTGTCCTGGCTCTCCCGCAGAGGCCTTGGGGGGGGCTGGTGACGGAGCTGTGGAGAGGGCATCTACAGCCCCGCTGCTGCTGCTGCTCCCTGGGCTCTCCTCTGGCTCAGCATCTACATCAGACTTCCTAAATGCACGAGAAACAGACATAGAGTGACTGTGAGATGACAGGGAACAAGACAAGAGGGAGGGACAACGAACCACATTGTTGTACTGTCTGAGCTAATATGATGTCTGGTGAACAAAAATAAAAACCTGAAGCAACAGCATCTAAAGTATAATGGCTGTAGAGGAAACATAATATCACTCATCAACTGATTCACTGTCAAAGGTGAGTTTTGATCCTGTTTATACATATTGACACATCATTCTAATTACCGAACAACTCCACATACTGTATATGGCTAACCCATCTAAATCCGTAAACTGCACATTTTAAATATACATTTACATTTGCACTATAAATATGATAAACCCGAGTTTGTGAGACACCACTGAGCTTGACAAACACAATTGTCTTCCATTTCGGTTGAGGCGATAAGCATTTGCACAGCAATCGTCACTTTTATACGGAGAAAGCCATTAATGCTTCAGCCTCACTTTGATTTACTCTGGTTGGACTGTTGCTTTCAGGACCACGGACAGGGTCAGAGCCGCTCTGTTAGTCACAGCGTACACAAACCTCAGAGATCCCTTTCAGCCAGCAATACAATGCTGATCAATGTACAACACAGGAGATGGAGATAGCTCTCATTAGACCCGGCTACTACGCAAACCTCATTCATAGGACAATGCAAAGAGGTCTCACGGGTTACATTTTTATTCCGACGTCAAATAATTCGACTTTCGCTACTAATCACATCCTCGGATGTCACCCATAACACAAATGGCACCGATGGAGGGATCAATCTCATGCAGGACGTGTTTTACAGCAGCAAAGACGAGTAAACAGGAAATCTAGCGCTCTCTCTGGAGAAACTGCAGGCACATCCGGGTAGGGGCCCGTCAAATAATGCATGGGAAGTAAATACTGATACTTTCCTTTGCAAAAGCAACAATAAGAGCAATGAGGGTCTGTGATGAACATTACACATACATATGAAACAGCTGGATGTAACGCGTGTATGCTCAGTCCACCCGCAGCGATGGTTCACCCAGAGGCGGTGAAGTGGATCCACCGCGTTTTACCGTAGTAGCCTCATGAAGAAGCGGCATGCTTTACGCCCGACCACTCTACACCCGATAACATGTTAGTCCGTGGAGGCTGCGATGTGATGACAACTCCGTGCACACGGAAGAGCAGAGATAATTAAAAAAAACTCACCAAAGAGCAACACATTATCACCTACTTGTGTGCCCTTGACCGGGAGTCTGTTCAGATATCGGACACGTCTAAATGCTCCTACATTCCGGAACATGAAACCAGCCGAAATAAGCGAGGAAACACGGCTAAAGCCATGTCATCAGTGGCGTCTCCCGTAATACCCTCTAATCTACGCTCCGTGTCCCCGCTACTCCTCTCCTCCCATCCTGCAGATGAGCATCCTTCACCCTCCACGGTCACAATGTCAAACGCAAAGCGCGGTATTCCAGTGAAAGCGAAGGGAATTGTACCTTCATTAAACTGCAGGTCTGTCTCCCTATCCTCGCCCACCGCTCCTCGGATTTCCCCTGTCCGTGTCTGTCTGATCGCCGAGGGATGGAGGGCACAGGCCAGCAGATAGAGAGCGATCAGCATCCACTCCGCCTCCCACTCCAGTGCGCAGGCGCCGCATCTGACAGGTGATCACAATATATATCACGCACGGAAATTGAAATTAAAGGGGACAAGGCGATTTATTTCTCGGGAGTCACGTGTGATCCGCGTCGAAGACTTAGCCCCCCCCCCCACACACACAACACATTCGTCGGTGATATGTTGCACATTTTCTCAGCGCCCGTTGACACTCACGAGTAGAGGGGTAATGGGATGTTTGCCCCCAGTGTGCTGCGCCATGAAAGCGATATTAGATGTATTCAGTTAGCTATATATTGCATTTCACATGCCTATTTGTATTTTCTATGCAACTTTGTTTCAAAACACTCGCATCACATTTCTGTTTCTGTAAATAAATCATCACAAAGGCTAGCAGTGGGGCAACATATATGTGATTTTTGGATTGATACCTGTCTTTATATGTATATTCCAAATACAGACAGATCGATATATTTATGTGTCATTGTGTGCAGTTGCATGCCACATCATCTCTCAAAATGTGCTCATGTGTTTGTCTTCATGAACATATTACCTGATATGTTCAAACAACAGAATATTGTCAGACACTGATAGATCATATGTCTCCATCTTGTATATCTTAAACACCATCCATCCGTCAACCGTGGCTTAGCACACTAACACATTGCATAACTATGATTCAAATTGCCTTTTTAAACTTCCTTGTCTATGCCGGTTTAGCAAACCTAATTTCTAATCCACAGATTCCATCTTTTGACGTCACTCAATGCTTGTCATGCAAAATGCAAAAGACAAATGCACTTTGGACTAGAAGCCTTTCTTCAGTACGCAGCAATTCCTCCTCTGTGCATATACCGTCTGGGCATTTCCTCTTGTGCCTATGTGTGTAATCAGAAGTGAACACCCACGGGTACACACAGACACACACACACCTCTTCAGTCTGTGTAACATGTCTCTTCTTCCTGTGCTGGCCTTCGTATTCTGGCATTTCTCCCACAAGAGTTTTTCTACAAAGCAGATGTGATGTGTAGAGACAATCTGGGCAATCTTATCGTGTGCTACTGTCAAAGTGATACAAAACTAGCTGGCTTTCTTATTTTCTCCTTCCAGCTGCATAACTGTGAATAAACATGCTGAGGAGTATGTCCAACCATGAACTGACCATGATTCTTGAAAAGTATATGATTACACAACTATGTAGAATCTATCTATCTATCTATCTATCTATCTATCTATCTATCTATCTATCTATCTATCTATCTATCTATCTATCTATCTATCTATCTAACTTGATTTACTGAAATAGCAAGAGGAACGTTGCACCACAAAATAGGGAAAACAAATTCTCACCTCCATCGATCACCCTTCTGCCACAAGAAAGATTATTCAACATCAATGATAGGTCCCCATTAATAAAAAATATGTAACTATAATTTCTGAACAAATCCCCACCCCCACCCCATAGCCACATGTACATTTACACACAACATACAGTAGATTAATTCCTATTTGGTATGTGGTAAGGGTGAGCGAGAAGTGTGGGAAGGATGGAGAGCAAGTGGTGTGTGGGCGTGTGGAAGAGTTACGTCATGTGTGATGTGAGAGAGGCAGAATCGCTATGGTAGCTCTTTGGAAAGCGGCAGATTTGGCTTTATTGCAGACACACACAAACAAAAACCAACACACACATACACACAGACACACATAAACATACACAGGAAACATTCATCAGTACAATCTCCATCTGGGGAAATATGCTCTCGCTTTGCAGTGGGTTTGTTCGTGGTCCGGAAATCCTTTAAGTAATCTCACACTACTTATATCTCCCTCATTCTCGCAATGTGTCATTTGGAAATGTTTTTCATGGACATAATAAATGATGATACCCTTCCGGTTTTTGTGGAGTATCAAAATAGAAAATATGTCAATTCAGGCTTAATGCTATTACAGTATATTCCACTACTTATTATTTGGTGGCAGATGTATCTGTTTGTTTTGTTTAACCCATGAACCAATATATTCTCAGAGAAATACATAACTGCTGATTCAAGAAACAGGCCCAGTAAACAAACAGCTGTTTGCAAATACAAGTTTGTCATTAATGTTTCTGATGTTGTTAAACTGCTTTTTCTGCTCCACAAGTGAGTCGTGTTTGTCAGTCAACAATATTATGTAAGACTGTAAGACAGCCGGCAATCAACCACAATGTTCTCTTCTTTTGATCTCTCCCCGCTTGTCAGTTTAAAAGCAATAAATAAAATCTCCTCTGTCGCCATCCTTTTTCTCCCACGCACACTCTGATAACGGCAGAGCAGACTTAAATCCTGTGCTCACACAGCTGAAGCATCAGAGACTTTAACAGCATCACTCGTTCATAGAGACAAACCTGAAAATTAACTGCATGCTCTTGTGTGTATTGAGGAGTGAAAAGAATAAAAGCTGGGAACAATTTGAAAAGGTTGAGTATCTCACCTGCAGCTTTCTATTGTCTGGCTTTACCACATGTGTAGTGAGTAAATTAATATGAGAGACTGAGATACAAATTACCATCAAAGACCTTTTTAATGTTATTTTGTTTAGTTCCTTTCCATCCAAGCAGATTCCTAAGGAAACAGAAAGAATTCCCAGCAGGTATTTCAAGGGATGATTAGGGTCATTCACTCTGCTTCCTTCTCTGTGGTGTCATTTAGTCGTCCCAATGGAGACACAAAGCCTACATTTATTGTCCAGAAGCTCGTAGTAATAGATTTCCCATGTTCACCACTTCAAGTCACATGATTTCTTCAGTTAAGGTACATTCATTCATCTGCTTCCACATCTGAAAAAGGAAGGCTAGCATTTGATTTAAAGATTGAATATTAATGATGAGCAGTGTTATGAAAGAGTGTTACAAAAGAGTGTTACTCGTTTGACGGCAGGCCTTAAAGCTTGTCTAAAATCGTGTATAATTCCAGTTTACATATAAATGTAGTTCACATTAACTCCAGTATACACTGCACAGCTCAAATTGAAAGATGATCTCCATGAGAAGAAACCTAACCTGTTCAAGGTTCAGGTGTCTGGAGCCTATAGGCAGATAGGTGGGGTAAATCCTCCACAGGTCACCAGTCCATCACAGGACCCATACAGAAAAGTGTATTGACACCTAAATGCCTCTTAGTAATTTAGTTTGTACTACACCTAAGCTGCAAGTCTTTTGACTCACGCAGGTTTGAATTCTGGACCTGCTTGCTAAGAGCCAAAAGTGAATAACCATCAGGCCACCTTGCTGCCAGGGACAAACCCAGAGTCCATTAATGCTAACTATAATGGACTTATTTCCATTTTCCAATACATTAATCTAGACATGAGGGCATGTCTCATCTGACAGCAGTTCAGGTGCCTCTGTGGTTCTCCTCTCTGCAGCATTGCCTTTCTGCCCACTCAGGCGTACACCAATAGAAAGAAATTACCTATAAAGAGCATTTGTATTCTTCTCTGCACAATCAAGCCCGTTCCTAGCCCGACCCCCCTTTCTCTCATATACGAACACACTCAAACCAACAGACCTCAGAAGCAGTACTTATCTGTCTCTCATTTTAATTAAGCCGACACACTGGAGCTTAATGCTGCCATGCAGTTTTTAACTCCCTCAGCTGTAGTTATCATGGATGAGACTGCAACTTCCACAACAACAACAACAACAACAATAACAATAACCTAAGTATTTTGCTTCAGGAACTAGTTTGCAAAAAGAGACATACCTCTGACGTTGACCCTTGAGAAAAGCAAAGCAGTTTTTCCCTGGCATGGTTTCCTCGGGAGCAGAGCCTGCGCGGTTTGGAGCAGTAACCTGCATGGAGGTGTATTGCTGTCCTCTCTAGGTCTCTGTGTCTGTGTTTGCCAGGGTCACCATGTAATCAATACAGTAACCTGATCACACACTGTCATTAAATTTACATATCTGCACCGAGGAGGGGAACATATGCACTCATGACACTGCTCTCTAGATGGAACCAAAAGACCGGTGGAATGCACCAAAATGACAAATTAAATTTAAGTTGACAATTGATCTATTGGTTTTCAAGTATGACATTCAAGTCTACGTATAGTAATGACAATTATATTAATAATAATAATAAATTAAGTTGCATCGAGTTCAAATCAAGTATTCATCCTGGACTGGTTCAAAACAGTGTCATACATTATACATGTACCAACCATGTAAATGACTTGACTGTGTTAGAATGAGCATGATACACAGGTACCAATCCTTGGTAGTCTGCTGTGTGTCGCTAGGGAGCAGGGTTTGTGTTTTTCCTCGCTCCACTTCATGCTAGAACACTGCACGAGTCTCTAAAGCACCCAGTCTTTTTTATAGTGACCATTGCCATCTGACATACTAACATACTCTTAAAGGAACAGTGTCCAGAAGGCATCAGTACACCCTGATCACCACCTTTGCTATTTGTATCTCACTTTTCCCACCAGCCCCTCCCGTACCTGCTATGTCATGGGAGAATTATATGGATAACACAGTTCACGCCCACAAATCCTACGAATCAGTGAGCAGAAAATCACTGCTGATCAGAGTCAGGTTTGCAAAGGGGAGAAGAGTGGGAGGGAATGAAAATTGGAGTGGAAAAGAGTGGGTTGAAAAAACTACATCTGATAATGAAAATGTGAACACTAAATGGAGGAAAAATCATTGGCAGATGTGAGGACAGAAATGGAGTTGAGAAGGAGTTGCTCTAAATAGAAAATGAAGGAGGATGTAGCAGAGCTGCATATGAGTCAGTGTTAATTTATGCCTTTATTGGAACTGGCAAAGGCCTGGAGTTAGACCTCTTTCTTGTTGTCACTATAAATCTTTAATATTAAAAGGCATTTCAAATTGCACAGATTTGCATTATGTTCTCATACATGCTTTCCTTAAAATGTTGACACGATTTGTAAATACAAATTTCAGCCATATGCCAACATATGCATCCTGCCACTGAATAGATAAAACTATAATTGTTGTTGATACATCTTCTGAAATACATTGCTGTTTGATAAGCGGTGTTGTTGGCCGTTCTGCAGGGAGAGGGACATCAGAAGATTTGTCGAAGTGCAGTGGCAAGGTCTAGACAGCAGGTTGTATATAATTGAAGAGGTGTAAAAGAAGATGGGGTTTTAGACTCCCTGGGGACTCCAGCCTCCAGTGTACAGTGTCAGAGGCAAACCAGGCCCTGTTAACAGGCAGGTACTGTAGCAAGTGAAGACTTTCCTTCCCAAGAAATCCAAAACGATTCAATGGCATTGTTTTTAAAGGTTTAGAGGAGCTTTTACTGGACAAACTACACTTTACATTACTGCTAACACCTTTTTAATCTAAACCAGTTTTATATTTGTACTTGCAAAGGCTTACAACTTGTTTGAGTTCATCAAAATGAATGCTTTGTTGTCAGAGATGTGTTACCCTCTTCATGCTAAACTATGCTAATGCATTTATAAGTGCACATCTATTTGAAAAGGTTTGCGTTGCAGTGACACAGAAAAGAACATACACAACTAAGCCTAAAAAACATTCAGAAATACTGGTGTGATCATACATACACATACAAGTGTGGAAATAGTGGTATAGCTGAATATAAATGAATGAACAATTTCCCTTAGTATTGCTGTATTTCCAGGCATCCTTGTCTTGACTCTCTCTATTCCTCTCTAGCCACTTGAAAAACACTGGTTACAAAGAGAAGTTGACCTTATATGTACGTAAGTGTGTGTCCACATTTCTAAGAGGGAGATTGTGGAGAATAAGAGGAATCACTTTCTAGTGTTCTTTTCATCGGCAGGTATGCAGTGTACTCTAATATCATCTTCATTGGTACCTCCTTGACGTAACACCAGAGAAACTCTACCACCTGGTGTGTGTGTGTGTGTGTGTGTGTGTGTGTGATTGAGTATGCACACTGTGCTCAACCTGCCCAGGGAGAGGATCCATTCTCTCATCAAATATTCACCAGCAGCCACAAGCTCCCAGTTGCCTGCTGCTGTAATGCGCACGCATTGCTGTGTTATTGGTTCCTGATGTATTCACTGGAAAAAGTGCCTCATAAAATGTTTGAACAGTCCATTATGAGGATAATTTTTCAAGTTTATGCAGCTTGGCTTAAATGTAACTTTCAGCAGAAATCTCTACTAGCTGGTTGGTTTGCTAGATTGTGAGTAAAAACTCCATTCCCACTCAAAGACATGTGCTCTTCCAGAGTATCTTACAGCTGTTTGTATAATATATATATATATATATATATATATATATATATATATATATATATATATATACTGTATATATATATTTATAAATGACAGTGCCTTTGAAAGGAGAAAAAAAACGATATGACTTGAAACCGATATGACTCAAATGTGAACTTATAAATGATAAATGTCGAGAACTCCATCACCAAAAATGGAAACTTGTGCTGAAGTTCAACAATGGAACAGATACAGGTAGCCTAATCCTTAGAAATGTAAATTACATTAAGGATAATCGTGATGCTTACTGTATGTTGATTAATATTGTACCTTGTAGAATTAGTAGGGTTTGTTGTCAGGAATGAATTGAAGCAAATCTACTACACATTTTAACTATTGCTGAGGCATATTTGCAAAAATAAGATTTCATTTTCTTTTGTAGAGTAAAGTGCAACTGGAATCGGGTGGCAAAAGCAAGGTAAAGCTGGTAGTTAATCAGTGATGTATTACATTTGAGACCACTCTAATTTAATCCTTTACAAATGTAGCACAAGACTCTTTGAAGAATGTTTCTTAAAATGTCACAAAGGGTGACAAATCTGCTGAATATTTTTAATTAGATCACTCACATAAATCCTTACTTCTTCTGTGGGCGTAACATCTGTTGGCAACTTGCGGCCTTAAGCCTTACATGTTTCATCTTCATCAAAATATTACAGCTATCTGGTAATCTTTGATTTCCTATGATTTAGCTTTTTGGCATTTAAGTGAATGATTCAGGGATTATAGCTTATCATTTCAGTGGGATTTACTAATTTCACAAGGTTTTTTTTATAAATAATTACCTTATTTGGGACAGATAGTTAGATACAGTATACACATATCTTCAATACTCTCTTTCATTTTCTCAATATTTTTTATTTTTTAAACAATTCAGTATAAAATGCACCTTTCCATGTTGGTAGACATATTGATTAGACAAGTGAAGCTGCTCAGTCAACACCCAACTCACTCCAGCGGGAGCTTACATCCTTACTTCACATACTCACATCACATGCAAGGCCTCGCATCTTCAAGGCATACACTTCTTTAAGTTGTACAAATCTTTTGGGACGCTGGTTATAGAGGAATTCCTGTGACTACACTACCTGCCTCAGTGAACTGCTTCAAGCATTTATATTTAATGTGTCTGTATTCATAGTCAAGCTTTTGTAAGTGATCTTCGAGTGAAACCATAGTATCCAATGTGTATTATGGAATAGCATTTTGAGTATAATGCCACACTTTATTATTTATGAAGAGTCAATATGGTGTGTTGACTGACTCCACGTGCTGTTTGTTGTTTTATAGCCTTGGCCAGCTGTTGGGGCTGCCACTGTGCAGAGGTCAGAGTGATGTAATGAGAAAGATGCAGGGATAAAGAGGTGGATTAGAGGAGAGAGCAACCGTCACAGGGACACAGAGGCAGTGATTACCCCCAGATTAATGACACAGCACATGCATCACACATGTAATTCACAGACATCCATGGCATGGGCATTACCTCCACTGAACACAATGTACTCTAGTGCACGCAGACACAAAGAAGGCATTCCAAAAAGAAAAAGAAAAAGAAAACAGCATTACTAATTTACACCCGTCTGACATGTGTGCTTTCACCATGTTAAAGGCATATGTGGGTCTTACTTCCCACTTCCCTTGGCAGACTTAAAGTTCAGGTTGCCAGATCAGGCAGCACTATAATTCAAAGACTCGTTGGTCCCATGAGAGGCAAAGCCCCAAGGTGTGGGGAGCACAGATATTCACATCACACATACACGCTCCTCAGTTTCCTCTGTTTTCCTCTCCTTACCAACTCCTACCAGGAATCACAGCGAGGCACACACACAGGCTTGTGGCCTAGTGAATCATGTTGAATAAATGGATTGCATTTTTATGAGGCTGTATGTTGTATATACTTTTGGAAGCCATATGTCGGAGAAAAACAACCCAAAGATAATGCACACAAATAGATACATTAATACAAAATTATATTTCACAGCAGTCAGTCCAACCTCTCCCAATGCTGGTTATTTATTTGTAGCTACTAACTACTGAGGGCCAATTCTGTACCTCAGAGACAGCTGTGCCAGCGAGATAACACATAGTACATGTTGACACGCTGCTTGTGTCTACAGTTTGGTCACGTCTGTATTATTTCAGAATCCCTTTGTGTATTTTGTGTATTTTGTATGTGTATGTCATCATATCTATTGGTAACAAGAATACACCTTACTTAAAACTGCAGTCTCTTTTGTCCTAACCTGATATGCAAGCCAAGCTACTGCCTGTGCCTCTACTGATAGTAACTTATCGGATCACTTGTTGCACCTGTTGAGAACATCTAAAGATAAAGAACAAAAGCTTGACACAGAAACAAATACTAAATATTATTATAAAATGGAGATCGGAGCAAATCCAACAAGGTGAATCTTTTGGGACAGGGCACGGCAATGATAACCTAAATGAAGGCTGAACAAGTATAACCAGAATATGAACATTCTTATTTATTTTAATTCCAACCATTTATTTCTCAAACGCTTTGATCCATTGTTTACAGGTCAGGATGAGAGAGAGTTTATTAAATGGATATGAAGCAAAAGGCTTGAAAGCGAGACACATTTTGCCATGCTGGAGATGTGTGAGGTTAAAGAGGGAGAGACATCTTTCTCTTCATTTCTGCTGAGCTTTCATTCTTATTTACACAGACATTCCCATCAAGGCATGTATGCAAATGCCAACAAAAGTTCCAAACACATGTACACATTCACACATACAATGCACTGTACTGTACATACTGACAGCATGTAGAGTGACTGGTTGTAGAGGCTTGTTTACTGGTTGTCATTCCCTCTGTGACATTTTCACTTGTATTAAAGTGATCTGTCGCTCCTGATACACAGTGACAGAAACATGTAGAGCAGCCTGTTTATAGTTTTGTTGTATGACCTTTTACACTCTTTTGTAGATCAATTAATGAATTCAGAGCATTTCATTACATTAAATTGGCCTCTCGAACCATGAAATATATTCTGTCTAAAAGAAATATGTGCAGCACCAGATTTCTTTTGGTTTTTGCTTATGTTGCTAAATGGCATCTATCTGTGAGGTCAGAAGCTCCATCTAGCAATCAAATGCCAGCTCCAGTCCCAGAAGAAAGGAAGCCACTTCAAAGTTTAGATCAGAGGACCGGTCTCATACATTAGAGTGTGATCTGATGGCTACAGGGACCATTGGCTGGGGGGCCAGGGGCCAGAGTAACAGTTGAAACTTGACAGAGAGAGAGAGGGAGCTTTGATGAGGAGAGGAGCTGAACTGGTTCAGAGCGTGTTGCTATGGTAGCCATGTGGAATAAATCAGCAGCATGAATCCCATTCTCAAATGCCTTCAGCACCTTATCAACTCAGGTAGACCCAGTCAGAATGTTAATGAGCATGGTAACCTTGTGTGCAGCTAACCATGAGTAAAAAACACAATCATAACCTTATTGGTTGTTTGGATTTTGGATTTCACCAGAATATTAATTCTACAATATTAGGAAGCAACTTCTTTAGTATCATATTTAAGGTACTTCCTCTAGCAAACATAGCTTTACATAATTATGAAAATGTATGTTTTAATCTAAGTGACTACTGCACTCGGCTCTCTCTCTACCTCTTTCTTTCTGCTTCATTGGCTCAATCTCTCAATATGGCTGCGTGTGTAGACTGAAATACTGTGTCATTGTTGATGGCTAAACCACAGAGGTGACATCAGGGAAAGATGGTCCATTTCTTTTAATGGCAGGTATTCATAACTAGTACAACAGATACAACATTTTCAATCTAAGTCAAATGTCTTAGTTGAAGAATAGTCAAGGAGAATGAGGAGTGACTATATTAAACCTTGACAAGCGATTGTTTTTTACCCCATTATGAAAACAGGGAATAGAAAAAGGTAAAAACTCTAAAGTGACAAAATCAAGCGATAAATAAGGCACGGCATGGAAAAGGAGGTGGTCCTCTTAGACAAAACCCCTACAATGCATGTTACTGTAACAACAGATTGTTTTGTCATCTCAGGATTAACTGAATATTCATGAGGCTGACTCATCAGTTTTGCTAATTGCAAGCCTGGATCGTCCCCCTATTTGACTTTTTCTTCTGGGTGAAATGTGGTGTTCTCCATTGCTGTTTTGTTGTGTTAATTATGAATCCCATCTGGAACATCGTTACAGACAAACAAAAGGCATGAGAAGAGAGAGGGGGGATAGAGGGAGACATAAAACAAGTAAGGGAGAGAGTGAGAAACAGAAGGAAAAAGAAGAGAAGCCAGCAGAGAAGGATGACTTTGAATACATCTCTATAGTTACCAGATGTGCAGACAAAGACCACCCTGGATTTTAGATAAATACAATATACAATACACACAATACTGTTGGTACATTTGATCGTTTGATGTAGATGTAGACACTTACAATAACACTTATATTCAAGGATGGGACCACTTTTCGTCTACTGCAACATTTTTACAAGTGCTTAAATAGTCATTATTCCGTTGAGGCCATAATTATAATCAAAACATGCCTCAAATATCAATAATAGTGGCATTGCAGCATCGAGTGTATGCTTTGCGGCTATACACACACACACACCACAAGGATGACCATACTGTCATCAAAATAGCATTATAATGAAGCTCAAGGCATTATTCACTATACAAAAACAATAACATTATATTTTCCAGTTTAAGACATCAAAAACAACAACAGAAATAAGTTATCATAGTACCAAAGAAGAATAGAAGGCCTTTACCATGAACATAGTTTTCTCTCATAATAGTAAGAGTTTGTCACATTGAGCCATTGAAGGAGAGGTGGGCCGCGGGTCTCTTTCTTGTGTTTGGATTGACAGCTGGGTCGGGCGGGATCAGTCCACAGGAGCTTAAATATTATATTCTCTCTATTCAGATCAGAGGCAACATGGATAAATCAGTCCTCCATCACCTTCCAGGTCCTCTGCTGCTCTGACACTGACGTTTAATGTACACAGGGTCTTGCTTTGTTGTCTCTGTCTCTGACAACAAAGCAATCAAACATGGTGCTCATTTTGATAGACTCAAACAAGTTGTAAGCCACAGTCAAGCCACTGATATATGTCGCTACAACAGCTAAACAACCTGCTGCAGTACTGTTGCTTTTCTGTTGTTACTACTCTTGTTGAAAGCAAAGTAAATACATTTTACATGGTGCAAACACGGATTGAATCTGACCTTTAGTGTGTGTGTGTGTGTGTGTGTGTGTGTGTGTGTGTGTGTGTGTGTGTGTGTGTGTGTGTGTGTGTGTGTGTGTGAGTCAATCTCCGTTCTCCTCAGGTGTCCACGGTGTGCCTGGGCACTCGGTGGGAGTTCTCCTCTCTTCTCCCTTTCCCTCTCTTCTCGCCACTCGGAGGAGCATACTTCCTTTTGGTCTTTTTGCGTTTTTTATCAGAGCACCACACTCTCTCACAGTACTCCTCTACTCTCTGAGCATCCCCGTAGCCAATCAGCTGGAGAAACTCCTTGTACCACAGCCTGGAGTGGGGGCCTTGGACTGAAGCTGGCCCCAGAGCCCTGGGGCTGATGCTGGAGACTGGTGGGGGGCCCGTAGAGGAGAGGCATGGAACTACCGCTTTCTCTCCTTCCCCATCATTGGCTCTGTGGATTGCTGACTCCACCCTTTCCCCCCTGAGCACGTGTAGAGAGATACGTAATAATGTGTGCACATATCCATGTTCCACAGTCTGGCATACGTACATACCAGCATCAGAGCTTCTCACTCGTAAAAACAGCAGCCCGTGGGAGGTCAAAAGAACTCGCTCATCATCTCGAATCTACATGGAGGTAAAAAGGCAAAATGTTTTTTTCCAGCCATTGATGTCGTCATTATTCAATTCCATCAGTTCAGACATTTGCAACACTGCTGCATTTGTTTTTCTTCCGAGAGACATTTTAATTAAAAAACCTACAGAACTGAAGGATAAATGAAGAAACAGTAGAACTTCAATAGTGCACTCAAAACAGAGACTTCCTAAGGTTCTGTGAGGTACATAACCATCCGAGGTTTGTGTTTGCTGCAGTTTACACTCCATGTTCAAACATACTGTTTAAATATGTATAATGTAAATGTATAAATATGTATAATGTGAATGTTTAAATTATACACTTACAAATATTTCCCCATATTTTGCGGGACTCTACTCACTTGAATAATCATTGTAAATACGCAACAACAAATCCTTCCAGAAACAATGTCACAGTTACTCAACCTCACTGTGTACGTGTAATTTCATTCAACCATTTGCCCTGAAGTAACAGCAGAAATCTCCGTCAAACGAAAATTATTTGCATGTACGGACAGATCTAGAGTGGTGTACACAATAGCTGTAGATATGAATCGTAAGCTTTAATAACTCCCAGTGGGGAAACTCATTTGCCACCAAATTAAATACAAATTAAACGGGATTCAAGTTAATTGGCTTATTTGTTTTATTGTATTGTATGTACAGTTCATATCTGTGTTTGTAGTGAAATATATTGTTTAGCATGTTATGACTCAGTTTTCTTTCATGTACAGGTCCATTAAGCTCACCTCATGTTTCTCTCCGGCTTTTTGTAAGAACCAGAGGACCTTGGCTTGAAGTGATCGAGGGACACACTCGAGTAAAGTGCTGTTGCTCTCCACACCGTACACTAGCCTCTCCTCAGCTCTTTGCCATTGTTCATCTACACACACACACACACAAACACACGCATCGTAAAAAAAAGGCAAGAGAGATTGCAACGAACTGATGCAACCTTTCATTAGCTGACAAACAGAGTAGATTGTTCCAATCTATCGCCTCAGGAGAAGCACACTAACCTCTGCAATGACACATGAAGAGGTCATATATTTTCATATTCAGTTTAGTGCTTCTGCAGAACTGCATAAATTCCTTGCTTGTGTGCAGTATTTGTCTGACACATTTTTTTTATACCATACACACAAGCATGTCCATACCATGCCCATGCACACACACATACACGCACACACAAACACAGGCACGCACACACGCACACACACACTTTATACACTAACCATCAATTTGCAGCCCATTGCACAGCTGGACAGCGTTGCCATGGCGAACATCCTGCCGTCTGAATCGCCTGCTGAAAAGGGAGCAAGGGAAGTAGAGAGAGTCATTTTGAACATGTGAGGAAAGTGCAATAAATGGGTGAAAGAAAAGAGAAAAAATCAAATAAGGGGACAGAGAAAGGAAATCCAGAAAGAGGGAGAGTGTTCAAGGGTGCACTGATTGGTATTACACAACACCTGGCTGTCATGTCTCTCACAGCCTGTAATAATGACGAGGCAAACGAGCCTCAGAACTGCTGGTAAAGGTGTGAACAGCTGGTATTACACACACACACACACACGCACACACACACACACACACACACACACACGCACACACACAGAGAAAATATGGTCCTGTCTCTGAGTGTGTGTGCTGTTACCTTTTGGTGTAGACTCCAGCAGGGTAGTATCTGGTGCAGGTGAGACCATCCCAGGCACAGTAAGGGTCTCTGGCCAGACAACAATCAGCACATTCTGAGCCATAGAGGTCACACTGATGCAGTCTGACTTGGGCCACACCCACTTCTGATCCAACATACAGCTGTTGCTGTTGACCCAACATCATGAGCACCATTAATGTCAGCAAACAATTCAATCGGAATTCATACTCATGCTTTCTATCTTTGCCTCAATGAAATTGATTATATAGCCGCAGGTAAGCGACGTAACATCTTTGTTAATGAAACGTGTACCAATGTTAACATCTTGTGGCTAAACAACAACATTGCATGAGTGAACAGAAAATAGATTCCCATGTTCCTCTTACCCGTTTAGGTGATATTATGATCTCTCTTATTGGTGCTGCCACCTGCAAACAGAAAACATCGTACTGTTATTAAAAAATATAAGAATAAAGTAACAAGAGCTGACATGAAGTTCTTTGTCACTAGAGGTGTCCTGTCCATCCCATATCAGGCCTAAATTACTAGTTTTCAAATGTAACTGATCTCAGTAGAATTGATATCTTCAAATTGTTCTGAAGATCTCTCACAGCAGGCCTGCTGCTCAATCATAATTTAACCTTTGATGGTGGAAAGGAAGCAAATCAGCAATAAGCTTTTTTTAAACATCCTCTGTTTTTGTGTAACTGCTGCAATAACGGACTGAACTGAAATAAAGAATGTGCTTGGTTACGGGGTCTACTTCTTTCACATTGTGTAGCTAAAAATGAGTACCTTGAATACTTGCAGCTCTTCCAGCAGCACCTCCTCCATAGTGTCTGTGTCTTTGTTGTAGATGGTGATAACTTTCAACACCACTGAGTCATCTAATAAAGAAGAATGTTACACTGTTGCTTGTTGTTTACATGTAATGGGATACAATTGTTGTTTCTTCACAAACAGCACAAAGATTAAGATTGTATAAGCAACACCTGTTGTTTTGATATATGAGTTCATACCATCAACATGTCATGTCAAGTGTGTTTGTGCACCCAAACATTTAGAGTATCATCAGTTTGTCTTTCATTTTTGCGGTACAATGCAGAAGGCCTTCTGTATTATCATTCTGTATGATCAGTCTGTATTATCAATCTGTATTATTAGTCTTCACAGTATGTGTACCAGTGCCAATGTAGAGAACATGATAGTGTCCGTCCTGGGCTTGGACTCTGTCCACAGCGATCTGGGTGAGCTTTCTCCTGCCTGGCTCTGTCTGCAGCAGGACAGGTCTACGGTGCTGTGGAAGGACTGGACGATACATCACAGGATGAGAACGCACAAACCGCAAAACCTCATCAGGAAACTCCTTAGAGCTTGAGAAGCCACCTCCGTTCACTTTACTCGCACACTGTTAAAGAGAGGGTGTGACAGGAATAGAGAGGGGCAGGGACAAAGACAGGTTGGTCCTTTATACAGTGTAACACATTTTTTAAAAGCTGACATGCTTTAGTCTGGCTCAGTTTGTCCTTGTATGCTCTGCTGAAGTAGCTACAGTAGTGCTGACATTCACCAGAGCTTTCCTACATCAACACTGTTCCTCCCAAATGACGTCTGTCATAGACTGAGACTAGTGGATAGTGCTGTGAATGCATAATGTTGGTACATCAGGAAATGTCATCCTATAAACATGACTTTATTCAGACTGTAAGACTCACAGATCCAGGTCGTGGGTAGGGAACTCTGTCTTCATAAGCTGTCCAGTGATGCTCAGGTCTCTCTCGGTAAGCAAATGGGCCATTAAAGGCTGCTCTTATTTCATCCATGTGATAGACACACACTGCATAGCCTTTAAACACCACACTGCAAAATAAATGGTTTCATTAGTGATTTAATGGATAGTCAAATTGTGACTGTGTATAATGAAACGCTGACGTCGCATTCCACTCACCTTGTGGTGCTAAAGAGGCCAAAGATTTCAGGGTTTTTCCCATCCTTGTTCTTGAGCACAAACACATCCTCTGAAACACAACATATTGAAATGAGCTGTTTGTTTGGCATGCATGGTTGACATGTTTTAGTGAAAAGTCTCTCAAATTTCTTTCATGGAGAATTAAGTTAACTTAAGTCACTTTATGGATACTTGCTGTGCATCTTTTGTAAACAATCCCAAGTCACTAAAATGTGATGTTTTAGCATACTACTAAATATTGGTTACCAAGACTGCAAATCAGAACCACAATGTACCAGTTATCCTTCATACCACAGTGACTCTTCACATCTTGAGGGTTGTGTACATTAGTGTCAAGCATTACAAACCTCAAATGTTAAGAATAAATAAATAAGATGACATGCAAAGAGTTTCCTTGGAGCCCCACCAAGTTCATCAAAGTGTGTATCAATGCCATTTGGTCCAGCCACAGAGCAGATGAGACGAGTTTTCAGGAAAGAGCTCCATCGGTTCACCAGCATTCTCTGTCCTCCTTGGTCATTCTGAGAGACGAAGGCAGATATCCAATGTGAGGGTTGCTATACGTTGGCTTTGGCTGGATAATGGCCAGCTGTCTTTTTAAAGCATTTGCATTCTCACCGCACAGACTCGGCCCACACGAGTATACACAGCCTTGTTTCCTCCCTCAGCATCCGTCTCCCGCTCAGTGAAGAAGAAGTAAACTTTATCATCATCTCTGTCGTCGTTGTCAGGAATAACTGCAGACCCCACAAATGTAGGTTCTGTAGGGAGAAGAATGTGTCACAGAAGGCTTGGAATGAAACACAAAGTTAAAAATGGTTAAGTAGTGGAGGTAGCGCTATAGTGCAAACAGTATGTTATATATAAGCGGAACCTAGGAACATTGTTATGGTCTCTCTTGAAAATATTTCAATAATTGCCAAATCAGCTCTAAGAGAAACATATATGCAGGTGAAGATATTGTTTCATTATTTCAAAATGTATTTAAACAAAACAAGCTCATGAATCCTCAAATAGAACCCGTCCTTATAAGAACAGTTGTATTGTTAACATGTGGATGGCACACAGGCCAGTGTCACATTTTCTTTAACGTCTAAGAATCAAACAATTTAATTTGATTTACAATCATTAAACAATTAGGTATGGGAAGGAACACACACACATATATATATATATATATATATATATATATATATATATATATATATATATGATGTATATATATGGATATATTTATTATATAGGAATATCAATTTCCTGTAAATAAACACCAACCATTAAGTTGCTGCCTGTCGTCTCTTTCAGTGCGTGTGTAGGTCTGGTTGTTAAGTCGACAAAACGCACCATCATTCTCCCAGTAGTCTGTGTACAGGCCAATATACAGCTCTCCTCCTAATGTATGCACACACACAAACACACTCAATTAACAACAATGCATACAAATAAATGTGATTAAATGTGAGACCCCTTTTTTACTGCGATTAAAATACAGACGTGAAAAAACACCACAAGATGGCAGTATTGAATAGTCTAGGTCAACAAAGTGAACACATCTCTTCAGTGTGGAAGTGAAAACATACACCACAAACTGTGCTTTTAACTTAGCTAATAGTGAGGCGATGAGTGGTCGAGTGAACAGTGTCTTACTGGAGAGCGTAGACGTGCAGGGACTGTTGGAGTCGTATGGACAGCGTCCTCTGCCACTCATGACACTGTCTTCTTCAAGAGCAAACAGCCTGTCCTAAGAGCATTAACACATGACACACAGGCATAGTTATTCACACACAAACATGCATCAAACACTCAAAAGCCGTACCCTTGCAAAGGCTTTAACAACATCCAGACAAACCCCAGGAGGCGGTTGTGTGTAAAGAGAGAGATAAAGGTGAAGGAGAGAGAGGAGGGATCAGAAAGTGATGGATGAGAAAAAGGAAGGAAGACAGATGAGACAAGGAGTGATGGATGACCAAATGAAGGATTTCTGTCTGGCTGTGTATAACCAACATCGGGAGTTCCCTGCTTCCACTCTTCTGCTCTTATTACTGCACAGCAGGTGACAGAAACACACATGTTCAGACACACACATACATAGAGAACTCCCTATATAACCACAGCGTATATCTTGTGGTCCACCACAGTGTTTATGTCACTAGAAGAACAGAGGGGATGTCATATGTTGATTTACGAGTAGCCTCAGAACCCTACTGTGCTGTAACTGCTCTGTGTCATATGACTGTAACAGAAGTCAGTTTCTGGGTTAAACTCATCCATCATATTATAACAAACACAAGACACATGTAAAACAGGTAAAATAGGCTGGTTTACTAAATTACCCTACATTAAGTACTCTGGAATTGGCTAGTGGCGCATTAATACTTGATTTGTTACTCAGTGGTCTCCTTGGTAAATGGCCAAAGTATTTTCTATAAAGTTGACCATTATGTAACCATTATTCAGCTCATGCTTAAGGGTAATTGTAATCTTATCCACCAACTATAACATTTTTGTGTACTCGATATAGATAGATAGATAGATAGATAGATAGATAGATAGATAGATAGATAGATAGATAGATAGATAGATAGATAGATAGATAGATAGATAGATAGATAGATAGATAGATAGATAGATACTTTATCCATCCCCAGGGGGGAATTTGTTTGTAGCAGCAGCAAACAAGGTTACAATATACAATGAAATAAAATAAAATAGCAGAGCAGGACATATTACATTTAAGAAAATTAAATAATTAAATAATGAAGAAAATGAAAAAAATGTAAAGTAAATACAGTGTATATAAGTGAGTATAAAGTATACATGGTGAAAGTGGTGCAAGAGTTATTGATGTTGATTCAATTTGAGGAGGATCTTATTGCAGTGGGCAGGAATGTTCTCCTGTGTCAGCGGAGCTGAAGCAGTCTGTTGGAGAAGAATGGACCCAGTTTTGCTCACTCTATGAGCATTCCAATGATATATGAGTGATTGTTAAGAGTGGTTCCAGTTTGGATGGTGTAACTGGCCTGGTCAACTGGACCAGTGTTGAAATGGACAGGAGAAACTGTCTCCCCTCCACTCTAGATACACCCCAGTCTTTTCCATGTTTGACATCTGGGAGATATGGGTCGTTGCTGTAGATAAACATACTTGCACAGATGGATGCAAGCAATTTTGGATGGATGCTAGTATGCACCCACAATGCTCATGTGCACCCTAAAACTCCATTTAGGAAGCTGACACATACATTTGAATTGTACCCTGAGAGAGACAGAACAACACCTGGCTTGTTTTCCTTGTTTACTTGGACAGCAATAGTGTCAGCTTTTTTCACAAAAGAAATGTGAATCTTGTGGAAAACAATTCTCTCCCTCTAAGGAAAACAAAAACTCCACCCTCTCTTACTAACTGTCATTTCCATCTCCACCTCACATCAATTGTTGTTGCTAAGGGGGTAAACTCAATCACAGTAGCATGAGATTCGTAGCTAAACTCTCCACGCTGTACTAATAGTTCTAGGAGTAAAAAAAAAGTGAAGAAAGTTTTTACTACTCCAACTCCTAAAGAGGGAAGAGTGTTCATCAGAGAAGCATGATGCAACATTTGGCTGACCGTATAATGATGAAATATGCAACATTGTATAGCATTTGAATAGTTGGTTGTTAAACCAAACTCTAAATCTGTCTTTGGGACTCACCTGCCCAGTGTGTCCCACTCTGACCAGGACACAGATGGGGTTAAAAGCTCCGGTTCCACAGACCTGCAAATGAGTCTGGTTGTACTGTTGCAAGACCTTGATGTAGTTAGCACACTCCGACTGTTGGAAGAAATACAGAGATGAAGCAGTGGGGGGGGGGGGGGGGGGGGGGGGGGGTTAAAGAGAAAAAGCAGAGAGAATGGTGTACTTGAAAAATGCCAGGCCTTTTACGGCCTGATCAAGAATATTATTACAGTATGTAAATCAATCGATTCATTCTGACAGTATCTATCTCTGTAATGGATTCATCTTCCCACATATCAATTGGATTATACTGCATATAAACATGCCAAGTAATGCACGTTATTAACTGAGCATTTGTGATTTTCCCTTGCAAATCAATCTCCTCCATACTGCCGATGCCCAGTTGAGAACATGTATTTGTATGCAGTTATGTGTCCCGTACCTTTTCCCTTCCCTTCATCAAACACTCCTCAATCTGAGATTCTGTACTGGCCCACTGGATCTGTGGAAAAACACAATTGCGCTCATATTTACAATAACGATTTCAACATAAAGAAATATAAAGACATGAAATATTTTGTACGTACATAGTTAGGTGTATATTATGTTCACTGGTAATAATCTCACATGGGTATTATGGTACTTTTTCCATTTCTAATTTGAAAAGTTCAGGTTTTGTACTGATAACGGTCCTATGAAAATGCACACGTGCACAAATAGTTTGGCTAACCTATTGCCCTATGGGTGTCTGAGTTCAACATGCCTCTCTTCCTAACAGAGTGAGGGATGGAAACAGGCCTACCTCTCTATGGTGTGTGTTGACCTGGTCCAGGCTAAGGGAGAACAGAGTATTCTTGGCCCCAACATAAATCCTCCCATGGCCCTCATCCAGCAACATGGTCTGGGGCTGAAGAGGTGCTGTCCCATGTCCCACAAACACCCAGGTCCTGTTCAGCTGCCAAAGCTCTGTAGAAAACAACACACGCAGAAAGGGATTAAGACAAAACAATACACCAATAGAGGTCTACAATTAATAAGAAATTTCAGCTAGAAATATTTAGATAGGTAGAAAGCTTGACAGAGTTTGTATTTCATTTCAAACACTCCTTTTGTTTCTTGCCAAATGTAATCTTCAGCCAGATTCAATTTAACCAAACCCCATCCTCAAGGGATTTCTAACTGCTCCAATAACCTGTATCTGAATCCCAAATGGCCCAAATGGCCGAGGGCACATGGCAACATGTGTTTCTAATTCATAACTTCCCCAAGAGGAGGTCAAAGAGCAGCAGCAGGGCTATCTTTCTATCTCACCTCTCGTGGCATGTATGCTTCCTCTCACTCAAGTCAGCTACGCTTCGATGTGTCATTGGCTTGGTCATAGATCTACAAAGCGTCTCTTGCTTTTACCATCAGTAAAAGTTCACATGGCATAAAAGAGTACCGGCCGCTCAAAGCAAATTTCCCATGCACCAGTACATGACGTTAAACTGCTACTGACAGCAACCATAAACGCACTTTCCAGAAGCAGAGATGGAAGAAGTGGGATGTGAGTCCTGGGAAAGATGTTGAGATTAATGGGAGGGACATTTGATGTACAAGGCAGGGTTATTTACTCTTTTACCAAGAGGAAGTAGTTTTATCAGACAGGAAGTGGAATCAGTCTCTTTATCAGCCCTTAGTTTGGGATCAGCTGCCACTCCCTGTCCGTCTTGCTTTAGGTGTTTTGAAATAGTACTTTTAAAGGGAAGCAGTGGACCATGACAGATATGTCATAACACATACAGACTCGTCAGAATAATTACAGACCAAGCAGACAGTTTGCATGCAGACATGCAACACCCCTTACAACGACACCCAGTACAACACCCAGTTGTATACCTGATTGAAAGTGACAAGCCACTCCTCTATACCTGCTCTTTGTGAGCTTCTGGAGAGGATGAGGGTGAAGGATCTAAACGCAGTGCTGAGGCCCCAGAGGTGTGCACTTCCTCTGGCACACATTGGTCTGAAAAACCATTCATTAACACATGACCGGGTTAGACCGGGTGTCCTTGTAAAAGACGAAATGGGGATCTGGTGTGTGTTAGCACACCTTTTGAAACCTCAGACAGATTCAAGCAGACAAGCCAGGGTTTGCGATCAAATTTATAGCACTAGCATTGCACAGGCTGTATTTTCTCCATTTGGTTTAACTTTCATGTCGCAGGAGCCTTCGGGGGGAAATGAGAGGAAACCAACAAGCCACATGGGGAATTACACCCCAGGAAATATGGGCTTAAGAACTTTCGGATATTGTTTTGAGAATTGATAAGACACACAGATGTGTACTGATTGGAGACAGAAGTGCTTTGTAAAATTAACTAAAGGTTTTATTTAAGTAATCCAATTTGTAGGGGCGGGAGTTGCGGGGTGGAAAGAATATTAATGGACAAATGAAAACTACTGAAATCATTAAGGGATTAAACACAATTATCACAATCTTGAATATTCTAATTGTAAATCGAACAAAACAGCTGCATGTAAACCACAGGCAAGAATCACTTTGTGACTTGTAGGCAGGACAACAATGGAGTGTCTGTGACATGAAACACTACAGCCACCACAGAGACAGGTCAGGGCCAACACAATAAATAAAACACTATGGCAACAGGTACCTTTTATAACCTGGCCTTGATTAGGGAATTGGTTGGGGGAGGAGCCAACATTAGGGCTTTGTTCACAACACTACAACCTACACTGCAGTCACCACACACATCGGGTAATCCGTGCACTACTCTTTAGAAAACTCCCTTTAAATAATGAGAGAGTCAAATCAATGGCGACCACCAGCATGATTGTAATTCTCTGCCAACCTTACATTTACCTCAAATCAATCTGAGATGTCTTTCAATGCAGAGGTTGCAAGGGGTAATTGTATTGTTTGTTTTCCTAGCATCTGTATATTTTTAGTGATACTTGATCTCCAAGGTAGAAGGACAGAGTGTTTATCCAATTTCTGTAGATTACTCATAGCAACGGTTTACACTCTGAAGAAGGTTGTATTTGTTTAACATGGGATGAGGTATCCACAGAGGAGTGGGTGACTGTGTATATTGTGTTGCTATTAAGATTTCTATGTTGGAGACAAGCGACTGTTTGTTTGACTACTATTAGATCTCGGGTGTTTAGGTGGCAGAGACTGAGGGGATGTGGCAGTGGCGTTCTGCCAGGGCTCAGACATGCTTCCTGTAATTATCTAATCCACACACACTTGGAACTTTTTCTCTCTCTCTCTCTCTTACTCGCACGCTCTGTCTCTCATCTCTAGCTCCTCAGAGTCCCTTCTGAGTTAAGCTGAACTTGTATTGAGGATAGTAAACAACTTAACTCCAACTTTTCCACAAGTGTTGGACCGAGCTCTCAAACAATCAGCTCCTTCTTCATGTGAAGTTGTATCTGCTACCACTTATTTAGATGACAGACGTGGATGGCTATTTTAAGTGATGGAGTCCACGAGCCAAACACTTTTTTTAAATCTACTTTTCACTTGTCTTTGTTAATAATCATGAGTGGCAGCTGATTTCTAAAGACACATACACACAGCAAGATAGACACGCACAAGCTGCCTTGCTCTCGCGCACACATAAACACAAATACGGATACATTTCGTTCCCTAATTTTGTTTTCATGTGTAGAATTGTAGACATGATATTTTAGATGTATCGTCTTCAACTCTAAAGTGGAATGGTTCCATGCTCATGTGATGAAACAAAAGGAAACTCAGCTTCAAAGGAAAAAGAAAGAAAGTTCCATTCCCACCAATATGCAAATATAAATGATAATAAACTATAATCCAACACATTTTCACTCCCAACTCGTCAAATACCAATTTAGTCAGTGGCCCTAAGGTTTAAACTATGACGCTCTAGCTTCCCCTCGAGGCCCTGAAGAAGAGAAAGGGGGGATTTCCGCAATTCCCCTTTTCTCTGTCTCTAACTCTATCTTCTCTTCAAGTTTCTCTCGCCATCTGCAGTCTATGAGTGCTCGTTAGCCGTAAGCTAAACAGCTGAGAGGGTTTTCCTCCATCGGCAACTGAGCCACGGAGACACATGGCCTGACTGTGATCCCACTTCAAATGGAAAACACAGGCAAAAAAGACTCCCTTAGGACAGACACGTTCACCGGCTGTCTGAGGAGTGCTGAAAGAAGCCCGAGAAGATGTGGTAAATATTCATGCTTTGTCAAAGATAAATGCACACAGGATTTCACATAAAACATTCCTCAGGAAACTTAAAAAATTGATATTTGCTCATACATACATTTCATGTCAGAATTAAAACTAGTGGTAGGCGGTCTCACATTTCCAGTGAAACAAGCCCATATAGGTTTACATATTGAGTTATTGGAGTTGTGCTGGAAAAGAAACAAAGAGAATGTTTAGAGTAGGCTGGAGTTAAGAGGGACAAGAATAAAGGGCGAGTCTGTTCTCCTCGTGCTGTCGAGGCCTGAGACTGTTGAGCCCCTGGGGGTGGGGTCAGGAGCCGGAGAACTGCGGCGTTATGCCATTATCGGTATACAGCCTTGTGTTCCCGTATCCTCTTGTGTGTGCCGGGGTGGGGGGGGGGTGGGGGGGGGTGGGGGGGGGGGTGATGTCACAGGCCAAAATGAAAGCCACATGGAGTGTTCATGCAATGCAGCATGAGGGAAAGAGAGAAACGTGTGTTTCTCTGTAATAAAGAATAAGTGTACGTCTGTCACTTGATTGATGTTATAAATCAGGGGAACACATTCACACCTATCACAACCTCTTCGTCGAACCATGCAGTATTCAGTATTCACACACAGTATGTTTGTGACAAGTCTGCTGTATTTTTTTATTATATTTCATCAAAGTCCATCTACATCAGCTCCCAGCTATATTTCCTCAAATATACATGTACGTAACTTTGGAGCTCAAATTGATTATTGGTTATTTGTGTGGGTTACTGTGTGTCAATGCATAAATGTCAAAGGCGCAAAAAATCTAGAAATATTTTGATATGTGGTGTTCTTTGTGTGGAATAGCCACACAGTTTTCTCTGTTATTTAAGCCGTAAAACACATTGAAATCTAAGTGCATTAGTTATTTTAACATTATCATAAGTTTAACCAACAACTTGAGGAGCCGTAATCCGTTTTGTTTCTTCTCTGCCTCCCACTAGTTGGCAAAACAAAATTACATATTTGCTTTTATCTGCACGCCTACATTAAGCAATTGGCATTTCCTTATCTTGGAGTGATCGCCTCAGTTGTCATCTGTCATCCTCTTTTTTTCCGCCTCTCTTTTAATATTGCACCAAAATCTCTGAAGACTTAAACAATCTTTGTGCCTTCTCTTTTGTTCCCAGGCCACACACTTTACTCATCTCCTCTCCTCTCCCTGATCCCTTTACTGCGAAAAGGTCAGAAAGGATATTAGAGTTTCACCAGCTGCCTTCCCCTCTGGACATCTCATTAATGAACTGGAGAGCACACACATAACACAATAGGAGAGAAAAGGACAACATGAGAAAGTGATACGAAGGTGAGAATGGAGCGGAGGTGGTTGAGGAAATATCTCTTTTCCTTTGCTGACCTAAAATGTGTGATTTATCTAATCATTGCCATAACCTCCATTTGTGAGTGGGTTTATATATAAGGTCTATGACTGCCCTATGGCCATGATCCAATGTGGTAAACGTTAATCATAGGGTGCACATGAAGGTGGGAGAAAGTTACACTTTAGATTTATATACAAAATAAAAAATCCCCCTCATTCATTTCATTTCAGGCAGACACAACTTGAGGCCATGCTGGTATTCCCCATCTCACCCTCAGAAGACAGTCATCTACAGCCACATAATTTCAAGGTTGTAAAATATATAGAGAGAGCGGTTTCTTGTCTGGAGAGGAAGGTTTAAAATTACAGCTCAAAGGGGTTTTCATACATACAGTAATTGCTACCTGAGTAATCCCTGTGTTCACACATGCACCTGCAGCTCCTTCTGCTGAAATCTCATAATGTTACAATAAATGCTAAAGAAAAGAAATATGTTCAACAAGTATTTGTTGAACAATGTATATGCACAAGCCTAATGTGGTTACCTATATTTTCAGTTTTTTAAGACTATATACACATACATGTATGAGTAAATCCAGCTGTTAAGTGCTCAACCAACCTTTGTTTACATTTTCAATGAGGTAAATGTTGGGTTGAAATAGGGAAACCATATGCGTTTATTTATATAAGCGAACATATACAGTATCATGTTAAACCATCAGAACAGCTTCATCACAAAACTTCATTTACCTTCACAGATCTGCTGAAGAAAAATATTTACCTCATACTAAACGATTACGACATTTAAGTAAACACATCCTTGGCAGACATGCTGAATGTATGCATGGTCAATTGAATTATTGTGAAATGGCGGTATGTTTAAATAATTTTACTCGACACACAGATCTTGGGAGATCTTTTCAAGATGTTCTTGCTACAAACAGAAGCAAGAGCACGCAAACTCTCTCAGATATGAATAATTCAATTGTATCATTGCAGTTTTCTTCAATTTCTCTATCAGATACTGATTTCTGTAAAGGCACATTGCCACAGCAGTTATGGAAAGGTACCTATTATATGGGTTTTAATCTTCACTAAATGGAGAATGCATTAAAAACACTGCCGAATTAAAATGACTGAACTAACGGGATCTGAATGTCCACCACAACCTCACCTTCAGAAGTAAGTGCAAAGTTAACTAAGCAAACATATCAAACTATGCAGACATGCAGAGGTTTTGGAAGTGTCTTTGATCTGATTAGGTCATTACTGCTGTATCACACTCTGCTGCCCAGCAAGCCTGAAGACAGCGCTGTAGAGGCAGCAAAATAAGTCTAAGCCTGGCCACCTACCTGCAGCCTGTCAAGAACCTGACACATGCTAGCTGCGCAACAGCTTCATTAGTAGCAGAATTGATGGTCATCCTAAAAGAAGAGCTCATTTTACTCCACAGGACACAAGACTGAGACGATTCAGATCCAAATCTCATGGATCTGTGTCCAAATGCACACAAATGAAACAAAGCCAACTTTATACTCTGCTTTAGTGATCTCCCTGCAAGGCATATTCTATGTCTAAGAATTTAGGATTCAGGGAGTTTAATTGGCCGAAGGTCCAAGCAATTTAGCTTGTGTTTATGGTCTTTGGAAGAAGATGAGGTTAAATTCTCTCTAAAGACAGCTATGAGTCTGTGTTTGTAACTCAATACTACCTTTTGAAACTGGATTTAATTGGGGAGCAAGCGAATGAAAGGATAAATGGGATGAAAGCGAATTAAAAGCATATGGAAAAATGTCCACTGGTCCAGAAGTCTAGACAAGAAGATGGGGAATAGATGAAAGAGGGAGCTAATAATGATTCCACATCATGTGTGAGGTGTGGTTAACATCAGAACATGCAAAGGCCGTCCTTGAAACACATGATAGTGTGCTCATAGGATTTTGTTCCCAGAAACCGGGAGGAAGTTGATCAGATATATTATTGAGACGTGTATTGATTTTGACTTTCTATCGACGTGGTGTCTGCCTATGGAACCAGAAGCTGGTAAAAAAAAATAATACTCATACTCATTCTATATACCCATTGTCAATCTTAATGTCAAAGTGCAGAAACTAGTTTTTCCACCCTGTTTTGATACCAGATGTTTTGGTAATAAATTCTTATTTTTAATGGTGAACAGTTAAAACCACGTCTCAGTCTCCCTGAACTGCATTGAAGTCATTGGTATTTGAGGAATTCACACTATTCTGTGTGTGCGTGTGTGCGTGTGTGCGTGTGTGCGTGTGTGCGTGTGTGCATGTGTGTGTGTGTGTGTGAACTTAAGCGTGTGTGCAAAAATCACTGACAAATCCCATGAGGTATATATTAAGGCTTAGATGTTTTTCATTCCATAATGATAGGACCCAACTGGAGCCTGTTCATGGCGCTCTGTGCTAGCCAGAACATGCAGTAGCGAGAGAGAGAGAGAGAGAGAGAGAGAGAGAGAGAGAGAGAGAGAGAATGCCAATCACCCCAGCAGCTTTCCCCTCAGGCAGTGTAGGAATTAGTCATAACAAATATTGATGTGGTAATAATGACTAAGCACTGATCTGCTAACTTTTGTTGTCATATTAGCTGTGCATTACTTTGGTCAAAAGAACCAATCTCTTTTTCTTGTTTTCTTCTCTCAGTTTATCTTTCAACTTCATTTAGTTTATATTTCCATTTCCATTAAGTCTCATTGTGTGGAAAGTGTGTTAATTTATTAATGTATTCATTGTAATAAATATGCACATCATAACTCATAATTATTGCAAACCCTCCTCACAGATGAAGCAGACTTTTCAACTCTCATAACAAAGTCATTTCACCGAATTGATGTTGGCCAAATTCCACACCTATATTCAACCATGACTAACAGGCTTGTGTGGAACCATCACCTTCTGTTGCTATAGAGATCAAAGATACTGTGAGAAAAAGCTAATGTTTACTGAAAAGTTTTATCTACAGTGATAAAACCACCATTATTATCCAAAGATACACAACATTCAGTCCGCATACCAGTGCATGCACATCCATTTCACACACTCCCACACACATAAACAGACACACACAGACAATGTTTTCCTATGCAGCCGCGTCCATTCCCATGTCCAAAAAACCCAACACCGTCGCTCTGCCGCTATGGCATGAGAGACAGCCACATATTCTCAGCCCACATGGTCGAGGAATCAAAACAAACTCCAAGGAGGCTCCTTGATCATCAGCAGTGAGTGAAGTGAGTGGAAAAAGTTAATTTGAGTTGTACAAACAGAAATGTTGTAATGAACACTGCTATTAATTGACTTGTTCTGTTTCACCCGTCTTGTTCTCGGGCTGCACTGAAGAGAGAATGATAGGTATATTGACTATTCCTGACACGCTTTAATAACACACTGTGCCGCATCACCTAAAGGCTGACTTTGCCTTCATATTGATACACAACAGAGCATTTGAATTTGAGCAACATAACGATGTACTGCTAAAGCAGATTGAAAGCAAGAAACATACACTCGGTATGACTTACCTTTGTGAGAGAGCCGTATCCTTGGGTAGATGCTGTGGGCTGTGTGAGCCGTGACGAACAGAACAACATACAGCAGCATCAGTGTCAGAGACCCAGTCCGTACGCACTCTGCCATCTTCATTGAGAAACCCTCTCCACGTTCATCTACACAGAAATCCTGCAAGTCCGCTCAATATGGGCAGCAAAGTCCATTGGAAAAAAAATAAATATATATATATATATTTTTGCTGCAAGTTCCTGCAAACGATATTTAATAAGAGATGGCAATCCAACAAAAGTCTACTTGGAGGTAAATGTCCATTTCAACTTGATGTATCTGCAGCTTCTATACAGTCTCTGCTTTCCCTTATAGCAGCCTGATGAAAGCTGCATCCACCCACTACCTCGCTGGACAGGAGAGTGCTCTGGCTGTTATCCTTGTTTGGTCTCAGTAACCAGGGAGAAAAGAAGTCCAGTTGCTACATTCACGCCGCAGTGCCCACTGCTCTCTGTCCATATGTCAGTCCGTCTGTTTGTTCAGTTTAGATCCAGTCGTTCTGATCTGATGAAAAAACTTAAAATAATAAATCGAGCCTATGAATCCCACAAAGGTGTTGGAGCTGATTTGTAAAACCTCAGTGTGTCCCAGCAGGCAGGCAGGCAGGCAAGCAGGCAAGCAGGCAGCCAGGCAGGCAGGCAGGCAGGCAGGCAGGCAGGCAGGGCTGAATCTGCTTTACTGTATCCTCAGGCTGCGTTCCTCCTCTTGGGTCCACTGGAGCCAGTCATTCTCTGGACGGAAGCCCAGGAAAAGGCAGAGTGGGAGAGGGGAGGAGTGGGGAGCCTCGTGCCTGGCGTGCGGTCTCTCAGCACTAGGCAAGAAAGTGAAGCTCTCCTAACTCTGCTCACGCTCCAACGGTCAGGGAGGATCCAAACCTCACCCCAAACCTCAGTGAGTGCAGTTAAGATGGCTTCTGCCACGGCTACTGATCTGGGCAGAGGCCACCTGCCTCGGTGTGGCGTGTCTGAGTTTGAGCCTGTGTGTGTGGCTGGTAATGAGGGGAGTGTGTATCAGCTGGTAATTGCCTGCTCTTTCCTCTAGATCTCTCGCTCTCCCTCCCAGGCAGCTGGATTAGATGTGCTGTGTCTCCCAGGCAGGCTCAGTACGACTCTCCCCTGTTTTCCTCTAAGAAATACTGCCTCTCGTGTCACTCTACAGACCTCCCCTTGTTTCTCCTCTTCCTTTGCATCTTCACCACCTTCTTTTTGCTCCTACCTCCACTGCATTAACATAGACCTGAGCCAAGGTTTTCAGCCTCTTAACTGAGGCACTTTTTTTCCATTTTCAATTATTGCCCTCTTTGTGTTTGTTTCCATGTGGATAGTCATTATCACCGTTACCATGGATTTTCATGTACACGGTTTCTTTCATGCCCTGCCGATTAAATCTCCACTTTTGTTTATCTACAGTATCTATCCACCTCTCCCACTCCTTAGTTCTGTAAAACCTAGTTATTATTTATCCTTTCTTCATGTATCTACCATGCCCGGCTTTTCTGTCTGTCCTTCACTCTCTCAGGTACTGTATTCTGTTTATATGAGTTACTGTCTACATCTGTTTGTCTATGTGTACAATATACAGATATTCAGGTATTGTCAGCACTGTGTCAAATATTAATGTTGAACTTATTGATATGCAGTCTTGTGTTGTGTCCGTGTAGTCTTTTGTTTTGTTTCAAGGTCCACAGCTTTCTGAACACACACACACCCTCAAAAAAGAAAAAGAAAAAAGTGCGCAAGATGTGACTGGAATCATTATTTAATGCTGCACATATCCCTCAGGGAAGTCCCACAGGCGTCCAGTTACTTGAGCAGAGCGTTGTCTGTCTCCCGCAAAGCCCCCTGTTCACAAATATGTTTCTCTCTGTCTCTTTCTCATGGCTGTGCGGTGACATCAACATGAAGTCATGCTTATTCCTAACAAGGACGCGTTCCACCACTCTGGAAAGAAAAGGTTTCTTTTTGTTATTTTTGAATCTGCGTGTGGTTCATTGTGCGATCACACTTTCCAGTTGTAATCTTCACTCGTAATTTAGATCCACGTTGATTAGAAAACTGAAAAACTATAATTATCACGAAAAAGGGAACCAGGGAAGAATGCACAATATGAATGCAAGTCTGAATGTATAGCCATCAACAAATAGCAAGCATATGCATTAAGACACGTGCAGTGATACCGAATTGGAAATGGTTCCATTAGGCTGTAGCAGCTGCACCCCCACCCTCTTCCACCCCCCTGAGATCTGATGACTCCAACTCCCACGTTGCACCTGTTCCCTTCCAGAACAGAAGGACTTTGTGTTTGTGGTAGCCTCGTAACATACACTATCTCTGTTATTCCATTGCCTGGTACAATTATAGACCCACTCTGTTGTTGAGGGTGAGACAACTGTTCAACGTCAGCTTCCCATGGAGCTGACACTATCTGACTCACTGTGACACACAATTTAATCAGTTTGAACCTAAGAGCATATTTTAGTCGTGCATCCTGATGAAAGGTGCGCCGGAAGATTTTCGTTTTCCGATCTCTTAAGCCACTACCTCAGATTGATAGCCATTTAAGGAGGCTAATGCACACAGGCCAGTGGGCACAGCTTCCACTTACTCACATTGGCCCCACAGTGACTGAATGGGTCTCTCCTTCTAATGGCAGTAATCCGTCAGAAACAGCAAGAACAACAGCTCAATCCCCCCCCTCCCCCCACTCCTTTTAACCATCCCTCCATCCCTGTTGCCCTCCCCTTTTCTTGATTTGTGTTGTACTCTTCGCCCTTGATGTTTCCATTAGTATGATTCTGACTATGCTAGTAGCTTTTACCAAGGGCCCAGCCATTTCCACCTCCATTGAAATTCTGTCGTCACGTGTGTCCCTGGGATTCCAACTATAGCTAGAATATTTATTCAGCGTGTACTGCACTGCAGAGATATTGCTATCTAAATTCTCTGAATGCGTCAAATTTCAAAGATGGTAGCATTCATAAAATCTGCTCAGCAGTCTGTCACATCACTAAATGTCACCTTCCTTCACTGCTGTTTAGGAAGCTGGACTGTGTGTGTAAAGACTGTTTGATTGAGTGCTGATGTCTAGCGGTTGTTTGAATAGGCCATGTCCAAACGTCTGGCGGCGTTCTTTTCATGCTCTCTGAGCACGAAAAAATATTTTCACTCATGTTAATGCTGTGTCAATATCCGCTCCTGTTCACCAGAAGCCTCCCTCACCTCTGGTTTTGACCCGGGGAGACAGACACTCCTCCGGCCTTCAAACATACACACTGTTTATGCCCGTGGGTTTAATAGTTCTGTTCGCTGAACTGCAGGGTTACAGTGTAAGAGAGGACGGAAAAATAAAAGATATTAAAAGCAAGATAGACTTAAGTGGGTACGTATGTGTACATGCATTTATGCATGAAACTGTGTGTATGTTAGAGCATGTCTATCATGGACGGCCTGCTGTGCTCCCCTCTCCTGAAGAGAGGTCAACTCCCCGGTCTCCTGCAACAACAGAAGGAGCACTCTGAGGATCCAGTGTTTCAGAGCCACTAGATATTCCAACCGTTTACACAGGTGGCTATCATATGACCAGAGAGGTTTGTCCCCACAGCACACACTGACTGCAGAGACATCCGTCAGAATGGGACGGCAGGTTTAAGTCCTTGATTCCTTGCTAGACACCAGTGAGTGGCCAGGTAACAAAACTTTAAAAAGACACACAAATGTTATTCTCTTTGTGCGTGGTTTGGAGATTCTATCGGAGAGCTCCTGTTGCATTGTGTATGATATCACGCAGCGAGAAGAAGTCTCTTTGAACCACAAATGAACAAACTTGGAGAAAGGAAGGAGAGAAGAAGTGTAGACCTACTCTGACTAAGAAGCCAGGTGTGTTATGGTTGGCTGTGTCTGCTGAGTGCGAACATTATTGTATAAAACCCACCGTGCACACCTTTAAGCATATGAAATCCCACTTGTAACCACGTTTAGCATGTTTATAGAAAAACAGAAAGACGTATATATTCTGTTACACAATATTTTCTCACATCTCTCACTGGGTGCTGTAACCTTCAGGTGGGGTCCTAAGTAGGTGCGCGTTTTGCATGAGTGTCCATGGCAACAAAGCATGGTAAATACATTTGTGCTAAATGCAATGCCAGAAACCACTATGTATCCTCCAAGCTCAGGTGGCGAGAAAACTGCTATCAAAGATGCTTTGTGTCCTGCATTTTGGCTTTCGTTGCTTCCTGTGATCGAGCTCTCGGGGCTTATTTCTCTGTTATAGGGTTTAGTAATGGGAAATACAGTCCAGGCCTGTGCTCTGCAGTCACAGATGGTGAAGAGGAGGAATGGGTTACGCCTCAGGAGTGATATGTGGAAGTGACCATCTGGCCTCATGTGTATTCTCGTCCATCATCATGGTAACCGTCACATAATCTACAGGTGTTTTCGCGGGTGTGGCTGTCTGCTTGTGAATGCATGTGTATTGTGTGCATGTGTTTATGTGCTTTCAGTTGATTTTCAGTCATGTTTTTGCACATGAGCCCTGGGGGACAAGAAAAAGCTCACAGACATGTGGAAGTAGCCATTTATCCTGCATGTGCATTGTGATCCGTCATGCTTGGCCAAGTGACATGAGTGTATTTATGTAAAAAAAGGTTTAAGATTGAATAACCAGGCTTGAAAACCTTTTTGATGCAGTCTAGTTCTGTCTGTTGGCTGCCAAATAAAGATTGCTATAATAATAATAATAATAATAATAATAATAAGTAAATGGTATAGACTAAACATTTGCCTTCAACATGTACTTATGGCTGTTTTTTTCTAGCTCACTGGTTTGTGGTTTATTCCCACTCATTTCATTCAGGACCAAAGCAAAAAAACAAGGATATGGATATGTGGAAAAAACTGCTAAATGTGGATAATACACTGCTGTGCTGTACATCATATCAATTTAGACAACTTTAAAAAAAACTCTCTGTGTACAATCAACCAAACTTTTCTCATTGTGACTTGTTTGGGTTTAAATGTGCGCCATCTGTGTGTGTGAGACGACGTTCGTATGTTTATGAAATATGAATGGTGACATGTAAATTGATTCAGAGTGCTCCCACCCTCCTCCAGGGCAGGACCACCATGAACAAGGGAAAAATATTGTTGCACTTTCACCGTGCCTACATTTCCTACTTTGAAGTGGCTCAGAACCATTAAAAGTTCCTCAAATTCTTTATGGATTGATTGTCTGTGACCAATAAAGGCCAGCTCTCGTGTTCAAACGCTGACATTAATTGCTCAACTAATCTAACAAATAAACATTCAACCACAAGAAAAAGGAAACTGCTGTTTGATGTACACTGAAAACAAACTTAGTTTAATTGAGGCCAAATGCTTGAAAAAGTGGTGCATACAGTATCCACATCCGTGAATTAAGAGTGTGAGTCATACTTTGGTTATATCTGATTGCTGGTATGTCCCTTTTAGTAAATTATGGAGTCTGTTGTTTTCTGCATTTTCTCCTCCTACAAATACCAGCCACGCTTCACATCAACACCTTGTCCTCGTCTGAACCCAGACCTTACTTACCAGGAGGACAGAGGTGTGAGACAGCCCTTTAATACTACGATTCACAGCGCTGCAGTTGCACCCATTGCTCACACATTTACATGCCGCGTGTGTTTGTCATTGTCGAGTATGTGTAAGAATGTGAGTGGGCAGATGAGCATTGGGTGGAAGCTATCAGGGCTAATGCTTGTTGCAGATGTGCCGTTCGTTTTGGCAGAACTATCAGTAGACCTGTTGACCTACACCTCATCACTCTGACTGCTTTAAATGGCACAATTAGTGACCCATGTCAAAATCTCCTGTTTATCCATCTGCACACGTCACTTAGTTTACGTGTCTCCCTAACTCTGATATATAACCTTTACCAATCGTTGACATCCCAATGAGACATTTTCCAGAGAAACACAAGCATGCTTATGTATATGCACACGCATACACACAAGAATGTTGAAGGCAGTATCATAACCTTGGAAAGAACCTTGGAGTGTTTTTTCTCCAGCTGGGCCAAATACACCAAATGTACCTTCAAGGACGAGTTTGAGATTTGGAGAACTGTTTTCTAGCAGTCTCATGTCTGTACAATAAATATGAAGCTCCAGGCAGCAGATGGCTTTCTAACCTTTGCACAAAGACTGGAAACAGGCGGAAACATCTTGTCAAATGTAAGAAAAAACACCTTTAAAGATCACTAATTGTCCCTTTATATATCTCTTCAAAAACAAGAAGTTTTGAAAGGACACCGTGTTTCCAGTCGTTGTGGTAAGTAAGATATATGGCTGTTAGCAGTATCTTAATTACGCACATACACAAGAGTGGTATCAATCCTTTTGTCTGAAAGCGTGTACAAATTATTTCTTTGAACCCATTAATAAGTTAGTTTCACACTGATGCCAGTATGGCACTAGTCAGAGCAATGCCAGTAAGGCTGGTGTCTGCTTTGTCGGACTGTGTCATGCCTCGGTTGTTTGTCACTGAACGTGTCTGTAATCACTGGACTAACAACTCCACAGAAACCATGGCGAGATCCGCTTTGACTGTGTAAGGAGAACTGGAGGTAAACACTTGGGTTTTCAAAGTCAATAAAATCATCACTTTACGTCCACTGACAAACACGTTTCCAGGAACAAAACACACTTGTTTTTTGGGTGATATATTTTGAGCCTCAGTCATCATCAACATATTCTTGCACAGCCAGCATGAACTGGGAGAAAATCTCTTTCCTCAACCACTAATTGGACAATGTGGCAACAGCACAAAACAGATGTGCTATTTTCACGTGTTCGCCACATGAAAAGGTTAGCTAATGGTTACATTTAGAAAACACCTTAAAAGTAACACCTGCAACTAAAGCTCCAGCTAAACACCAGTTTTGCTGCAAAATTATCTTCACATACCGACAGCTGTGAAGACCGAGGGCTTAAAGCCTAGTAACCTTTTTGAACACTTCACAGCACCTGCCTTTTATCTACCTGTCAAATATATGTGTGATGGTCTGTCTATTTTACTCTACTTTGTGCCTGAAGCAATCTTCTTCTTTCTGTTTGTGATTGACAGGACTTGGCTTCTGTTACGAGATGATTTCCCACCGGGATTAATTAAGTGTTCTGTGTCTCTTTAAACCTCCAACTAACATATGTACAAGTCATTCTTGTCCCGTTTTACAAACTGCAGAGAGTTGGCATGCAGGATATATTTTAGCATACAAATAATTGTTACTGTGTAACAAGAAAGAAACGCTTTGCTGAAGAATGTTTGTGTGAAATTTGTAAATATGCTGTATCAGCAACAACTAGACTTAGAAAGCGCAAGGGTATTTCACATGAAACATATTGAATGTTGTTGGTTCAATGCTAAAGGAGAATGTTGGTTAGTATATGTTGGTTTTCTTTCCCAGCTTGAAAGTAAAAATTTTTTCAGAAAATGAATTACAAATGTGCATTTCTTATTCCTAGCACATTACTGCTGCTTTGTAAGCACAACCCGTCTGCAGTAGATTCAGAAATGCAAACGTCGGCTGACAGATATGTGTTTTTATCAAGGTTTTAATCATGGACTGAGATAGAATAACAGTGTTTCACATGAACGATAAGGAGCTTGTATAGTGCACATTCTCTACAGTAGATGACTAATCTATACAGACAAAGATTAATTTAGGTGGTGAGTGTTTAAGTTTCATGTCTCTAATTTATCATGAAATTACATCAACACTTTTTAAACTTGGAGCGAGGGGTTACACAAGGGAGGGAGTAGGGATGGAGATGGGGATTTATTTGTGTATACTTGAAAATTACCTTTGAAAAAGAAAAGAAGAATTTTTTAAAATGTGGTTAATTGGGGGATAGTCTTTGCTCAGTGTTATGCTAACATGGATATCTTAGAATCAGACCTTTTTAATACATCTGTATAGGTTCTGTCTGCTTTTAAAGGGAGAATCAGTGACTCTTGATCTTCCTAATATTCTTAAAGCAGGGCTGAGCCAGAATGACACAGAGCTAAGCCCTCCACTGGCTGATGGGTTCCAGGAGCTCCAGCCAAGCCTTGTTCAAGCAGACGCCAATCAGTTACAGATAAGATGTGTGGAAGGGAGCAGCCAGGCAGCAGTCAGACACACGGCAGGCTACCTAGACACATCTCTGTGGATAAATTGACCTCTGCCCTTTGGTGCACAGATCCTTGACCCATATCAGGGTCCGCTAAGGTCAGGCCTGAGGCCTCATTTATCCATTGTCTGGTCCCATCTCATCAACTGCTTTAAGCATCCTTCATGCTATTTGTTACTTTGCCCCCTTTTGAACCTTTACTCTAGTATCTGTCTAGCTTACACCTTTTCCCCTGAAGTCTTGGATATCAATCACCTAATTTCTTTAATTGTACCCTTTTCTGCATTATTTTGAAACCAATAAGCTATTTTACAGACAACATAATAAGATATGTAAACAATGATAGGAAACTGTGAATGTCCTTGCATTATCTTCAATTCACACTCATACCAACATTGTCCTCTCTCCATTTTGAAGTGATAGATAAACGCTCACATTCACCCAGAATCACATTCTTGCTGATGCTAATGTTGAACTGTCTAGACACATTACGTTACACAGGACTGTCCACTGCAACTGATGTACTGGCTCTGTACATCATTGTCACTGGATAAACAGTTCAAGGAGCTTTTAAACAGACTAAGGGTGATTGACCCATTATGGTGAAGTGTATTTCAATGTAATTGTATGTTTATAAGTGTGCTCCATTTGTCAAGTTTGAGCTACTAAAGGTGAGGGAAGAATTAGACTTCCCGGTTATTTTGTTTACTTGATTTGTGAAATGTTTTAAAACTACCTCTAGTCATCAAACGTCTCATCAAATGTTTTAAACTTGTGAACTTCTAAATTGTGATACTTCTTAACAGGGCAGCCTTAAGGGAAAAAAATAAAATACTTTAAAACATATTTTTGTAATCCACCACAATTTATATAAGTTTAAGAGGTATGTTTGTCTGTGTGTGCTCAGCTTGTGTCCTATTTATACATTGGTGAAATATCTGCATGAAAGAAAATATATTTCTTTGTTTCTTTATGATTTATTGGCATGCAATCCATAATAAACATTAAAATACATGTTTGTTCCATGAGAGTAAGTAAACTGCGCCACGGTGATACAAATAACATTAGAGCAGGTCTTCCACACAGGAAATGAGTTAAAGGTCTCGTCATACCTCCAGTCTAAACCATTTGTGGCAAGCTGTCACTCATAGCAGAGCGGTTTCTGCCAAGTGTGCTGCACCACCAGCACCACCGCTGCCAAGCTGCCACGGCTAAATGGCTCCATCCTCTGTGTTACCCCAGGCGAGGGATGTGCCCCTGCATGCAAACACAACATTAACACGCCAACACAGTCTGATGGGAAGCAGCTCGTACAGACACACAAACCTGACCGCGCTTCAAAGCGTTTTCCACAATGATCTAGTACATCTCCCCCTACAATGTGCAAAATTAAGTTTTCCAGAAAATAACTGTATGACCTTTCCCCAATCACACACACACAGTCACATACACAGATTTCCACAACGAGTATTGACTCAATGACGCAGGCCTGAAATCGACATGCCTTTGATAAGTGACAGCTGGAGTGCAATAATACATCATTACCTCACTCTGAGAGGACTGAGAATGTGATATACCATACTGTGCTCTGCTATTAGGTGGCAGAACAGAGCTATGGCATCTGAATGTTATTCCATGCTTGGCTAATGGGCTGAATGCTGTCCAGGGTCATTCTTTAGTTGAGTAAATATCAGACATGTTTTCTCTGAGTGGGTCATGTTTGGCTCCACTGGGGCTCTGAGGGAGATACAGCTCTCTCCACAGCTCCCAGCTGTGTTGTGGCGTGTCCTCCTTTTGGAAAATAGATCCAATGTTGGGAGTATCCATTTCTGTGTTTTTCATTATCATCCGAAAATCAACAAATATGTGGATGTGCACAATAAAACTTGGTGCTGAAACTTCTGCTTTTGGAATTCTCCATCAATCTTCTAGATAAACCAGCGTGCTGTCTCTGGCGGTGCCCCAGAACAGACCAGCTGGAACGCACCAGTGATATGTGCATGTGTGTACATGTCTCCAGCAGAGGCCTACTGGGCGTAGTGAAGCATCCACCCGCTGCATTGTCACTAGGGTAAAATAAATGACCCCATCTCTGCTCCATTTCACTTGTGCCAAGGGAATATACAATGCCTCTTCCCCGCAGTGGCAGTAAAAGATGAAGAGTGTCTGAGGGAAGGAGTCTAATGCACTGTGTGTGCAAACATGTGATCTTACTCAGCTTTCTACAAGATGACTCCTAATCCACACTTTTCTTTTGATGAGTCCATGTTGGGTGGAGCAATGTGCATTTCACGTGATGAAGCAGACAAAGTAAGTTATCACAATCGAATGAAACTCTCTACAGTTTATTAGATCATATATTATTTATATGATGGTGTCTCCCATACCCATTGAGTGTACTATGTTCACAAACAAACAGTCGTTAAAGTACTGGAACAGTTTCAGTGCAATAAAAACAGCATGGTTTTCTAACTTCTAATCCCTGTATTCTCGCTCTCCACTCTGTCACTCATGTGTCAGTTTTTCCATTGAGTGTAGTGGTCCTTTGAGTGAGGGTCAGGGCGGTCTTTCTCACTCATCCATGGCCTTGGCTCGGAGTCAAAGTGGGAGCTGCTCTTTTCCAACATGCAGAGTGGGATGTTGGAGCTGACCCTTATCGAAAGAGGTCCCTTCAGCCACTGGAGGGCAGTCACGCTCTACGTTACAGGTGTGAATGACATTACCTTTGTGTATGGAAACAGATGGGGAAGAGCTCTGACAAAGCTCTACTCTTGTTAGATGATGACATGATGAAAGTGTGTACTGTATGCTGTCGTTTTGCATTCATCTCTGTTTCTGCTCAAGCATTCTTTGCATTACACGGCGAAATGATGCTGCCAAAATCTAATCTAACAGTTTAATAGTTCAAATGTTGTTATAGTATGGAATGTATAGTACACACACTTGTGTTCACCCTGTCATATGAACATTATACAATGTCAAACCATGGTCAAGAGCAGGGTCACAATGTGTGTGTGTGTGTGTGTGTGTGTGTGTGTGTGTTCTGTGAACTGACATCAGCACAAGAACCTCTCAATAATGTTCCTTTTGAAGATGCTGAGGGAGCTCCCTCAGCAGCGGTTGAGTTGACTAGACAGGTCAAGGTCAAAGCCCAGGTGAGACATATGCTCGCTGACCTGTGACCTTGGATCAAAGGTGACCCCAATGTGCAAACAAGCTTTATTGTAATAAAAACAAACTTTTTTTTAAACTGCTGCCCCAGGACTGCCATGTCTATTTACACCAAGCGTCAAACGCTATCACTATGTTATACAAATGGATGGAAAATATTTTTTTCCCTGTCGGGGTACGTGTAGTTTTCTGTTATCACCACCAGAGGGCAGTAGTTAAGCAGTTTATTGTTTATCGGTTCTGCTGCAGTCACAGAAAGCTAAAGTTATTATTCTGTATCTTAAACCACTAACTATGTAAATACAATAGCCGAGTTCCAGTGAGAGATTATAGGCGACCTCATGTTTTATTTACATTGCATCAGACATCAAGGTCTTAATACGAACTTACAGTAACTCTTCTACTGCCTGAGGCACACAAACAGCTTCACTTTCCAATGCACTCTATTATCTAAGAAGCACTTGAGCTGACGGATATTCTTCTTTAACCACTTCGATTTTGTTATACATTATGTTAATTACATAATCCTCTAATTAAATAATTAATTAGCCCATTCTTCGATGTCAATTTACTTTACGAGTCTGGACTTTCCAGAAGAGTAAAGCATTGAACAAAGATCCAATATTAACGATAAGTTATACAAGTTTATAAAAGTTGTGTTTCCTTAAAACCACATGCCATGAGCAGCAGGAGAAATTACATTAAAATAGATTTAATGAAACCAACACTTCATGAAGAGACATTTATTAGATCAGTAGAATACATCATCGCCATCATCATCATCACCATCATCATCATCATCATCATCATGCCAAAAAGCAGCAGCACTTCATTTCCTCACTTTCACTGTATGTCCAGGACACATGCAGTGAGGCACCCTATATGTTCTCTTTATAATGATGATCTTATCATATGCTCATCTCTACTAAAAGCTCCAAAACTCTGGTGTTGAGCTTGTCTTGTTAGCCAAAAATTGCTTTCTGAGGGGCGGCTCCAGCTGTTTCTCATCTTCCGCCGTCATGGCTTCCAAAAGCAGATGAGGTTTGCAAACACTCACTTGAGGTCCTCTGACATACTGGTGGTGTGTTGCAATGCTCAACTGGCAGTGTTGTTCATTGTTAACAGGTTTATGAACTTTTATATCCAGTTAGATCATGTTTCAATCTTTATATTTTTTAATGAATACCTACCTCAGGAATGATCAATTATACAGTTGAGTCCTAACAGAAATAGTATGTACATCTTTGAAATACTTAATATTGTGTACTGATTAAGCAAACAACAGAATAACGGTGACAACACCAGACTAGTATATCATTGCTATAGCAAAACAGGAACACTACAATAGTATTCACATGCACTAATACACAGTGTCATACTTGTCAAACATACACTATAGTATTTATATTTACATAATGTTCACAGCTACATTCCAGGTTTGTGTTTTCATGTGTGTAATTTATAATAAAGGATTGTTACAATCAGATAAACTAGAGTTTTTATGTTACATGCAGTGAAATTAAGTTGTTACACTGCGCTGCCTGTGAAGACTATGATTATGAGGAATTAAATGTGGAAGAAACATATTGTATTGATTGAAAAGTATTGATACTGGGTTATTGCTCAGTGCATTTGATATGAAATGCATGTAATATTGACCAATAATTCTAAATATATTCCAGTCTAACTACGGTATTTTTGATAATACAATTATTTTAAGAGATTGGTCCTGGGAATCAGATTAATCAAACCAAGGAGAAAAAGCCTGCACATCGAAAGACATTCTCACAATGTACATAATTGTACATCAATAAATACACATGTAATGGAAACAAAGTGGATACAAATCAAATGAACATAAAAAACAACTCAGTCTGACATTTCATGCATTATTGATATGATGCAAAATAATAAAACCTGACCTTGTTTGGGAAGCTTATCTAAGGCGCAGACACACTGACTCGTTTCCAGACTTTTTCTTAAATAAATGTTTATCTGGGGAACAACATAAAACAACAAGACAACTGCAAGCCACTCCCTTTAGTCGGATGAGACACCATAGAATACAGTATTTACACATCTTAGCTACATTGTTGTATCTGTTGTCAAATGGTGAGCGTTGCTCCTAGTTTCTTGCAGTGCTCTGCCTTTTTCTTTCTCGCGTTGACTGATTCAACCAACAATAATACCTAAAATGACCAAATATCTCAAATTGTGCTTTCCATGAGCTCCACTTATTTTGTGCTTGTAAGTCCACTTACCCTCAAGACTGTTTTCTTTTTACAATCCCACGTACTCATATTTGTGAAGTAAAAAAAGAAATGATCAGTTATTTTTAGGTACTTAGTTTCACACTGATATACAACTTACTAGCATGCCATGAGACAATGCCATTGACATCTCGATGTGGAATCAGTCATGTCGGTGGGGTGGTATGTGTATCCAGTTCTTGTGCTGCTTGACACTGTTTTGCTGCAGTGTTCAGGCCACACAGGCCAGCTGAGATAATATGCTCAAATGGTCTGGTGTGATACAACATCCCGTTTCCTGCAGTCCTCCGTACTGTCGTACTGTAAACATCGCTGCCCACGCACAAAACACACCAGCCGGCTGATCAGGATAGTATTACCATTTACCACTTTAACTTTTCTATCCAGTCTTTGTGGAAGATGTCTGTATCTCAGTATGAATGAGAAAGGTGGGTAGGTTAATCAGGGTTACGGAACAAGGTTGTGGTTTGAGTGTCCAAAGTCAAGGGTTATAGGTCAGACACTGCGGGGGGCCCTCTCTAGTTCATGGGTCCTGCGGTTGCGTCCCTTCTGCCTCTCCTGCAGGTGTTTCCATTTGGCTGCCAGCCCTTGAGCATGCACGTGAGTGCGAGGGTTCACAACCTTCTGCTGCTGTTGGTGCTGCTGGTGTATTTGCACTTGCTGCACTAGGTGAGCTTTCTGCCTCCTGTGCTTTCTCTCTCTTTTCCATACCTGCTCACAGAACTCGTCCACACTGTTCAGAGTTGGGTGATTGACCAAAGACAGGAAGTCTCTGTACCACAGCTTTTGATTTGGGGTTTCTTGAGGTGGGGAGAGATCCAGTGCAGGGGCGACGGCTGCGGCAGCTTCATCCTGATGTAGCAGATCCACCAAGCGTTCGGTGTCAATGATCTCCAAGGTCACCTTCAGAAGCATCTGCATGAAGCCGTGCTCCACCGCCTGGCACAGATAGATCCCAGAATCCTTCTTGTTGAGTGTGCGAATCAGTAGGCCCTGGTCTGTGCGGATGAAACGTTCTTCTGATTTGATCTACAGAATGGTAGAGTGGCAGTGACAGAGACTGAGTGAAGGACAGAGCGATACAGATAGGAAAGTATATAACCCATGTAATATATAGAAAATATCTATTTTACTCCATCTTGTGGGTGTTTTGATTACACAAAATGTATTTGAATGAACCATGGCATCAAATATTAATAAAATGTGATACGTTATTACCTAAAAATATGTGCACCATCCATCCTTATTCAGATTCTATTGGAGTATTTCAACACAATAGTGTGAGCGGAGTAAACTCCTACCTCTTGCTTGCGGTCCTCAGCAGAGCGCTGATACTGCCAATACGTCCGGGCTCTCTGGGATTTGGGACTGCACTCCAGAAAGGTGCTGCTGTTCTCCACACCATACACGGTTTTATCCAGGAGAGTCGCCTGCCCACTGAGCTCGTCTGCAGAGGAATCAGAAGTTTGTTGCAGAAGTTGGCTGAATGTAATGCTCTAAGACCAGTTTTTGTGATTATCAATTGATTTCTGTATTAGATTGTTTCTGTTTTTCTCTGAATGAAATGTGAAACACTTTGTACTGCCTGAGATAGGAGCCAACACTCAATGATGTGCAGAATGCTCCCACCAGAGAGGCCTTCGCTGGAGGAAAGAGGTTCAACACATTCAAGTAGGTGTGTGTCAGCTCAGTGTTCCCGTGACTGATTTCACTAAATCCTGATTCTGGTGAGATTTGCAAAATATTGTTATTCCCTCCTCATTTCCTCAAAACAATATGTTGTCTTTAATCTTTGCTTCATAGAGTGCTGTGTCTGCTTTTGGACTAAGAACATTAACAGGGCAGTAGAGTGGAGGGCTTGGCGACAGGGAGGAGGCTCCGTGGAATCCTGACCATGTTAATTAGAAGCTGCACATGGACCGACTCTAATCTTCACCCCGCCAGACAAACTTAAAAACACACACGTTCAACTGGCTTGTCGAGTGTTTTGATCACATCGGGAAAGGACAGCCGCCACTTTGGGACAATTTGTTATGTTCAAAGAAGAAATACATTCTTAAAACAAAAGCTCAACATGGCATTTGGGAATTTACTTTTTAAAGCATAAGGTCAGTACTAAGCACACAATGATATTAGACACTGACTATACAATAGTTTTTTAATAAATACATTTTATTTTCAATTCTGTACCATGGTGTTGCAGATCTGAGCATTGTGTGAGTGGGTCTCCATTCCTGATATCCTGCCTCCTTGTTCTCCTGCAGAAACACAAATATAAACACCTTCATGAGTCAGCACACACCGGCGTCCTTGTACGTGTGTATGTGTGTGTGTGTGTGTGTGTGAATATGTGCGCAGGGAGTTTGTGTGCAGGTGTGTGTTTGAATGTGGTTTCGATGTGCAGCAATAGTGGAGACCAACACAAATAAACACAAAAACAACAGGCAGCCCATAGCGTCGTAGAAAAGCTTTAATTATAGGGTGTGTATGATGGAGAAATTGAAACCTACTCAAATATTTCAGCCTGTCATTCTTCTGGGTTGCGGATGCAAAAGAGAGAGTTTTAAGTAAACTGTAAAACATAACCCTAAGGTTAAGAAAACTATGGAAACACCAAAAGCAAACTGATAACTTCTCCTCTCTGCTTCCCATTGTCCTGACCCAGCGTTGTTGTGTGTTGCTAATTGGAGATAAGAGTTTGCGCTGGCTGTCTTGTGTTTGAATGTCAGACTCTGGAGTCCCACTACCAGCGAGAACAGGATACTGTGCAGCTAGCATTCAAATCAATAAGCCCCATGGAGCTATGAGTGGGAGGCTGCACACAGAGCACAAGTACACACATACATGAACACACACAGATCAGTCCACTACTACAACCATACTACCACCAACCTCACCCCTGGTTCACCCAGACAGCCTCCAGACATCCCTGACTTTGGATCTCATTTACGGTAAACACATGAGGCAGGTTATATTTCTGGCTCTCTGGTAGAAACACGACCCACTACCTTTCGGCCATTTTGGCAAATATACAAAGCCTGCACTAGAAGTGTGGCCTAGCGCCAGCCCTGAATCAACCCTGAATCACTATGTGAAAAAGCCTTCTATATCTTTTAGTTGTACCTCGGTTAAATATAGTCAATATGTTAAACAAAAGTAATTCCTAAACAGGCATAACTCAAATATATATTGTACATTGTGCATGTTTATATCTCAAGCTGGTTGCTCTAACTAAGTGGAAAACACAAATGTTGATGCTATACTTTTCATATGAAGAGCAAATCCTAACTGTGCTACTTGCGGTGTGTTTCAGTTTGAGAATGTGGTCATTTATCCAAAGTATGGATTCAATTAAATGTGTATACCTTGCCTGACGCATTAAAGTAATGATGTTGTTTGGAAGTATCATTTTGGGTTTGTGGCAAATCTGCTCAATGTTTTGAAGCTCTGATTAGTCGTTGTGTTCAAAGTGTCAGGCAGCTTGTAAAACACAAAGACACGTTGGCGACATGACATGAATGTGGAAGTATGCATTCATTACCTCTTAGCCATGGGAAAGTATCTGGAGCACTCGGTGCCATCCCAAGCACAGTAAGGGTCCCTTGCCAGGCAACACTCAGCACACGCCTTCCCATAAACTTCACACCGATGCAAAGGCATCTGGGACACACCAATGTCTGAGCCCAGATACAGTTGTTGCTGTGAGGGCAAAAGAGAAAGAGACTTTAAATATACAATAGTTTATGTTTTCGGAGCTTCAATTTAGGTTTTATGTCGGGATGAGCGGTGTGCTTTGAGTAATACGTTAATGTTTGGCTCAGCTTGTGTGTTTGCTCGGTGAAAATACAAGTCAGGAATGTGGACGGACCATATTCCCACGGATGCACCAACCCACCTGTCAATTTGCCGTCTTGTTTTGTCTCTCCTTGCAATTTAAACTGATGAGCTAACTGTTGTTAAAAAGCCAACAATTGAGATCTTTGCGTTTCATCTCCAAGTGTTCAAAACAAGTGCGTCTTTGTTCTGTGTTTCAGCCAAGCAGCAAGGTGTGTCACCTATGAGGAAAAGCTCTAACTCACTATGAGAAGGTTTTCACACACGAAAAACACTTTTTCATTATGTATCATATCTGCAAATGTTTCTCCCCAATGCATTCCCAGAGGCTTATATCCAGCCTTCACTGGGCTCATTTAATGAAGTAATATTATTTCCAGAGTAATCTTGATATGAGCTTAATATCTCCTCTTGGCTACAGTGCTGCTATAGTTTTATTTTACAGAAAATAGGAACGACAATCAATACCTGTTTTGTTGAAAGTTCCATCGCTGTAATGGCTGTTGGCTCCTGCAACGAACAGAAACATGACAGAATAGATTGGTTAGACAAGACCCGCTGATTCTACAATCATTCTTTAACTTTTAATAAAATAACCTACTCTGAAGACAGTCATTTCTTCCAATAGGACTTCCTCCAGGTCATGCCAGGAGCCTCTGGGGATGGATACCACTTTCAGTATCGTCCCCATGTCTAACACACAAAGGAGGCACACATGATGCAAGATATTATAATAAAGAATGTACCGGTACTGCAAAACAATCAGTAACATCAGCATAATATGGTAAAATGGCATACTGGGATATGAGATACAATATTATATGAGCTCGTAATATAATATAACATAATATATAGAATAGTACATGAATAAAACATAGAGTGGTCGGAAATAGAAAGTCAAATTTACAGTATGTATTTGAATGTATACCTGTGCCTATGAACATGACGTCGTACTGCCCGTCTTCTGCTTCTACTTTGTCCACCACTATCTGGGTGAACTGGTAGTCCACATCTGTTTTGACTATGATTGGTCGATTGTTAATGGGGTATACAGGGTTGAACATGGCGGGGTGGCTTCTGGCAAAGGTTACAACTTCATCAGGAAGGTCCTTGGTTGTATCAAACCCTCCAAACGTCTTGCTTGGGCACTGTTGAGAGAGAAAAAAGATAACCGTTAGAAGAATTAAGAAGTAAGACATAAAGTAAGATTAACCTTCAAGCTCAGTTCATAATACACTGACATCCCAGTTAATAGTGTTCAGCACTCACTGTGCCGGGCCGCGGGTAGGGAACACGTCCCTGGAAGGGCACCCACTGATAGTTGGGACCATCCCTATGTGCGTAAGGACCCAGGAACACCCTCCGGATGTCTGTCATGCTGTACATACACACAGCTGAACCTTTGAAGATGTTGCTAATGGTGCAGAAAAAGATTAGTCAGTTAAGGAAAGGTCAAGTTCTTGTTGAAAACACGGGTCAATCAGTGATTACAGCCCAAACTATTTCCATGTCAGGCATAGTACCTGGAAGTGGTAAATACTGCATAGATGATCGGGCTCTTAGGATCCTTTGTGCTCATGAGGAAAACATCCTCTGAAAGCCAAAGAGAGGACACTGTATATTACAGACACGTTCACTACTGACAAGACTGCATTTCATCTTCAGGAACAAAACGGTGAAACACATTTTAGGGTGCGGGAGCAATCACTCACGTAGCTCATCAAAGTGTGTGTCTATTCCATTACTGCCAGGCACGGAGCAAATAAGTCGCGCCTTCAAGAAGGTGGTCCACTTATTTACCAGACTCCTGTGACCTCCCAGGTCATTCTGTTGGCCAGATCACATGCACAAGCTCAGCAGGGAAATACATTTATTTGAAACTCACAGAATATTGAGACAATTTGTGTTTTATTTTCTAGTTTCTTTCCCTACTTTAGTGTATACTAATATATCATTGAATGTTTAAACAACTTTCTTTATGTATTACCCTCTGGCTAAGTGAGGTGCGGTGTTCCCTGGCTGCGTATAGAGGATGAGAACTGCCTACCCTATGCAATGGTTGGTCTCATATGTGGAAAAATACAAAAAAAACCTTCAAAGTTTGGTTAAAGTGGTAATTAATTAAACTAGTCAAGGTGCATCAATGAATCTGAAGCAGATTAGGAGTCTGGGAAGCTACATCCACCAGGGTCTTATCATTAAAGTAATATCGCTATGATAATACTTTGTTTCCATAGTAAATGATTGCCTTTGTTGGTCATATGACTATTGAAACTTGTGAACTGTCTTTATGTCTTTCTGAATAGTCTTTACATTGATTCTTTCCACTAAATATATTTGAACCTTAAAAATGACACATTGACAAATCAGTGTTTACAAAATAAACGGACAGTTTCTTTAAAACTGTCAATCAACCAAACAGCCCATGACTTTCCCATGATAAATAACGGATTTTTAGATGCTGTGTCTCTAAAGTACTTTATGTCCCAACACACCCCCTAATAATATGTGTCTGTGCGCCTCACAGTATAGTGTTTCAAAAGCATTGCACACAAACACAGAGGCACAAAGTGCTGGCTCATAAAAATATATATCAGTTTGTGTTGATTTATGACACTAAATAAGATGTGTGCCAAAATATGCGTAGGCCATAATTAATACGTCTTGCAAAATGGATGGCTTGTCTTTCGTCGAGCAAAGCAGATTCCTGACAGACTGGGTAATGGGAGATTATGACAGAGGACCAATATGCAGCTAAATAGACAGTTGAGGCTGGACATTACTTGCTGATCTGCAGTCAGCCTGGTGGATTCCTGCTTCATGAGTGAGGGTGGGATTTGGAACGCGAAAGCTGATACGAGGCCAGTGATTTAACATAATCATCCCCCGGAGCTCGAGGGTGTAGCAGACCCAATCAGTGCCAACGCATGGCATTTGGATAACAGTGCCGCCATTGACAGCATCTTTGCCGCTCAGGTTCTGGTGACATTTAACATTTCTCTCAGGTTTCTGTCTTCGGGGGCTAATTGTACCACACACAACAAAGCCTACTCTTCTCCAGGCTAAAAATACGGCCGCTGAAACCTGCCATTATGAAAGCCACTCAGACACCCGTCAAGTGTTTTTCCAGATACAAAAGCTATTTCACATTATGTCGGTGTGAGAGTTTGTGTGTCTGTCTGATTTTCTCTTTGTGAGAGCCAGCTTGTGTGAGTGTGTGCTTGAATGAACATGTCTCTGTGTGTTAATGTGTGTATGCGTACTTTGCAGAGCTGCCCGATGCGAGCGTGTGTGGCCTTCCCAGCATGCTCTCCGTCTATCGCGTTCTCTTTGAAGAGCAGGTAGATTTTGTCGTCTTCTGGGTTGTCGCTCTCTGGAATTTGATGAACGCCCACAAACCTGGGATCTGCAACAAAGAGGGACACACTTTTGAGACGAAGGAAATCAAGGTAAGTATCAATTAAATTATTATGTATCTCAAAGTATTCATTTATTTAGTGCCTGACAATGAAAGTATTTAGTATTAACTATCAAACAGACAGGATAGTAAACACAAGAGCAATAAGGACAGCAAATTATTGGTAAGCCTTCATTTACGAGAGGTACTCAAGGGCTTCAGCATGTAGAGCCTGTGAGGTAATAACAAGTTTTATATTGAATTATAAACTCCACCTGGAGCCAAAGGAGAGAAGCCAACACTTGAGTAATCTGCTTCTTGCGCTTTGTTTTTGTTAGAAAACCAGCTGCAATGTTTTGAGCCATGCAGAAAAAGCGGGATTATAACGTATTACTAAAACATGCGAGGACATAAACGCTTGTATTCATCTCTAATTTCAAAAGATATAACAAATACTTCCCAGAGACAGCTGCAAGGTAATTCTTTTCTCTGGGGCAATAATGTACCAAGTTTCCTTGGTTTTACTTTTATTTAAAATTAGAATTGTTTTTGTGGCAATGTCTCACATAGTCCATTGAGTCCAGGTGACTCTTTAGGTTGGTTAGTTTGCTGAGACCATCATGTTTGGCGCGTAATAAGTGGGTAAATATATTTAAACTATAAATATAGAGGCCTGCGATAGCATATAGAAAACCAAAGAGGACATCCAATGTGACAGCATCAGTCTTGCCATCACCAACTGCCATTTAAGATTTTCAGGAGAATACATTTAAGTTCATTTCAAAATCATGGACCCATAAAGTATTCCATATTTGTAACTACTCGTGGCTATATGAAAGCTAACAAGTGATTTCTCTCTTCTCTCTCACCATTTAGCCATCGTGAGTCATGTTGCTCCGTCCTGATCGGGTGATGCTTTCCGAGAGTGCGAAAGATGGCAAAGTCACGCCCCATGAAGTCAGCTGATGTCCCAGCATACAGTTCTCCATCTGAAAGTAAAATGAGTGAAGTGTGTTAGTTTAGTACCACCGGATGAGAAAACATTCAGGGGCAGGGGCTTCGCAGTACAGGTAGTCCTGAGAAAATACAGACAGTGATGGACGTGATGAACATCAGGAGTGTGAAATTGACATTAGCACAGTAAGATGGCTGAGAAGAGAGGCAGGGGAAGGGTGAACGGATGGAGAGACACATGAGGAGGGACAGGACAAAGATGTAAGACAAGGGGAGTACATAATAATGGTGGTGAGTGTGGAGAGAGAAAGGGGAGAGGAGATGAAGGGTGATGGGCTGGAAAATGGCCATCTGCTAGGTTAAACGGTGCGATATAACACAATGTGACTGGCAATAATTGGGGGTAAAGAGGAAAGACATGCTCACATTATTCTGCTTTATTTGCACAAAAAATTGGGATTTAGTACAAAGAAACTCAATAAAGCGTCATCTGCCATGCACGCCCAGCATTTAAGGAGGTATATTGAGATTGAAATAGAGTTTGCAGTTCTGCCAATGATGGGGTTCCCAGCGTGTAAATACAAACCACAGAGCTGATCCACTGGTAATGAATGACAGGAATGCTCTGTACGGTTATTCACGTTTACTTTAAACCCAATATATCTTCTGAAATGAAAGAGCGAGGCAGAGGGTGTTTTCAGGACTCCCACGTTTTTATATGACCTTGTCTTAAACCCGGTCTTAAACTCACCAATTAGCATGGAGGCAGTGAGTAACTTGGGATCATAGGGACTCTTTCCTCTGCCATTTTCTATAAGAGGATCCAGTTTGAACACACTGTCCTGGACATGGAGGGACAGAAAGTTACAGGAGTTGTATTACATTGTAAAATGCATTAAGGAGTCAAAGTATATGAAGAAAGAAAGAGTTCCAGTATGTAAGGAACCAGTTTTGCTGTGATATCCAAGTTGAGTATTTTGATAGTATTTTATTCAAATGAAAGCATTGAAAATGAGCATTGTAACAGAACAGAATGTGGACACAATTTTAGTCCAAAAGGTTTCACAGTGAATCACAGAAAAATGTGATCAAAAGACATTTTGTTTTTAAATTATACTTTAATGTGTTATTTTGCTTGACATGATTTGTTTATAAAGCAATTAAAAAACATTATGTCATGCCATGCAGTGTGGAAAACATGTTTTAAAAACAAATAGATCATTTCCCCCTGTTATATACTACAGGTAAGGATCGAGAATGAAAACAATAAATCTCATTACTCTGGTGACCTCGACACTCAGGCTATCCATCAGCTGAATTACATCTACATTTCTAGGTTATGATCTATAAATAATTAATGTTTTTTCTCTGAAATATTTGCCTCTAATTGTCTGTAAATAGCCATCTAATGAATAGGAAATGCACATAAGTCTGGCTCAGTGACATTTGGAGGAGAAGAAAGCAATTTCCTTAGCTGCTACTAAAATGAACACACACACACGCACACAGACACACACACACACACACACACGCACACGCTCAGACACACACACGCACACACACACAAAGCATTTTCAAATTTGAGTGATGACTTGAAAGTCCTGCAGACTATGAAACAAAATGTTTTTTATGTGCTTAGCAAATCATCTTAGAATGCAATCACACCCGACTACACATAGTCCTTCACAACTTTAAATACCTAAACTTTACTGTGATATGAAACTTGGTATAGCTTTTATATAGTATTGCTAACATGCATTGCTAGTGGAGGCAGTAAAGAAAACTAAATGTGTGCCTGTACCTCTGGTTTCCTGCCGACCTCCAGGTAGGAACAAACAGGGTGGAAGGCTCCTGTCCCGCACACATAGAGATGGGTCTGGTTGAACGGCTGCAACACCTTAATGAAATTTGAGCACTCCCTCTGATGGATCAAAGACAGATAACAGATTAAGCTGGATGGGTAATCAACATTTGACACAAAGCTGTTTTAAATTCACCGTTTTGACAGTCTTTGGTGCCATGGTTGTCAAAAGCCAGTTGTGATAGCAACTGTCAGTAGAAAAGTGGTGAAACAGCTGAGGTCAGACATCACGAAGAGCACAGGTCACAAAGGAAAATCCAACATTTAGAGAGAAAAACACTCTAATGAGAGCAAAAACTACTGTAATTCTCTGGACAATGGCCTTTATAAACTGTGCTGAGTAATATTTCTGAAAATAATATTAGGACCAGACTAAGCTTTTCTATCCATGACTTTTTTTCGCTTCTCTCACACACACACACACACACACACACACACACACACACACACACACACACACACACACACACACGAGTGTTTCTCTCTAAACTCAGTGACATCTTTCACTGCTGATCTTAGAGATTTTCTGCACATGTGCTTTATAATTTCCCATGGAATAATTGTGAAATCCATACGGGTGGGAATTAGACCGTAGAATAACAAAAGAGGCAGTCGACAAAAGTCAACCACATAATCCTACTGTTTAACCAATCACTGTAATGCAGGCCAGCGTTGGCTTACTGTCTTTCTGTCAGTGGAGAATACATAAGTGATGGTCTTGAGTCTGCATTGGATTGGGCTCTTGTCTTTGTTTTATGATTATTATAGGCATAATTATTACAACGGGCATCTGTATTTGTTGGCTGCATTGCTACATTGCCATATGGCATATTTCCTCGTGCTCTGTTAGCACGTGCCTGAGCAGAACTGACCTCAAATAAAACTGGATGTGTCATCACATATTCAAAAAGGAAAAAGAATAAAAAAATGGTCCCACAAATTATGCATGACTTACTTCATCTGGCTTTAGGTCATCAGCACAGAGCAGCCTCTGCTTGCGTAAGCTTTAGTTGTTATCCAAGCAGCTGTCTTTGCCTTGATTTAAATGGCTGCCTGTGTGGCCATATCTGAGTAATGGACATCATTGTTCCAAGCAATAACACACTACTGTAAGTAAAGAGTTTATGCAGTTACTGTAAGTAACTGCATGATCTCTTTGCACATTGATACCTCTCATCTCTCTGAATATTTAGAAAGGTGATGCAGACAAGAAGACTCAAACAATACAGGTGTGTCCAACAAGTTATACCTTATATGAAACAATGTCAAGTATTTGGTTTAATTTGAGATTTTGTCACAACTCTGTGGAAGTGAGCACAATACCTGAAACTAGATGTGCAGCAGTAAGCACAACATATGAATATTAAACTTAAACAGACAATTATTGTTCCTTTATTCTGCTAGGTTAAGGTATTTTCATGTTTGCCTGCAGCTCTCTTTTTTCTCTTGTGGGTCACACCTTTCACACCCATCAATCTATTTCTTTCCTCTCAGCTTTATCTCCTGAAGTGTTTGCTTGCAGTACATCAGGGGACACCAGCTGACTCACTCTCCATCTCTCTCCAGCTCCCTTTAATTCTCAGTCTCCTTCGACTCTATAACAGAAAGACCAACCCTCAGGGCGCCTTATTCATCCACGCCACAATGTTTACAGAAAACACACAAAGGACTTCATGGCGCTTCAAATCAGCCACACAGAAGGGCAGGAGAGTTTGGCCAATGCCCAAGAAAACCGAGGCACAAACAACTTTGACATGATTTTAGATTCCAGCATATTGCCTGAGGCTGTAGTGAAAATAGAATCCATAACACAGTTTGAAGGGAGCAGAGACAACCTCTCAGTGTGTTTACACAGAGTTTCACCACACCATACAGGATGCTTTAAAACTGGCCTCGGCCACAGAGAGATGGGACGCTTGGCTTGTCATCCAAAGGTTGAGTGAGGTAAGGAATCTGAAAAGGCCCTGCATCTTAATGGCACAACAGAGTTTTTTCTTTTATTTCAGATACTCAATCTTCGAAGCTCATCGAAATATTCAAAGATTCTTAGCCTTCAAAAATAATTTAGTCGCACATGATTATGCGTGTGTGTGTGTGTGTTTATATGTGTGTGCGTCAAATATATTACTGTAGGGCACAGGATAAGAATAATGCTCTTCATTATGTATCTTAGGGAAAGTTTTAACTGTATTATTTAAACTGACAGAGTGAAGACTAAACTCTCACTAGGTCCAGTAGATCTGGCAGACCGAACAGCATTTTCCCAGGCTTCACTCTATTAAATGGAGTGCCCAGAGGCTTGTGATTAAGGTCAAATGGTGGTCTCAGTCTTGGCTCAGAGATTATAACCACAACTATGGGGAGCTACAGAAGGCAGTGAGTTGTTCATGTGACAGATTAAATGTCAACACAGTTGGAATAAACAAGCTGAAAGATAAAAAAAATAATAATATTGTTTAAGATTAAAGAGTCATGTATATGGAGCACACATGCCATGTCATCCCACTGCATCTTTCAGTGAGGTTTCCTCCCAGACCTGCAGAGTTTACATTATTTCATAGCTCAAGAGAACAGTCTTTTTCAAAACATCTGTGGGAGTGGAGGGGCAAAATGCTGAAACCTACTTGCATGATGGATGGTTTTAGCTCTTACCGAGAGATCTTTTCCTGCCCACCTGCATTCATCTCTTCTGGTGGGAGAAGCCAGCCAAGGGATCTGCAACACAAACACAGTTCCTGTGCATGTTAGAGAAGAATCAGACCACCCCCCCCCCCCCCCCCCTCCCTCAAATCAATTTAACAAAGTGAGTTCATACAGCTACTGCTTGTGTGCATGCGGGTTGAAGGGGTCACAATGCGATTTGTTATCCACTTTGTTTCAGTTTACTCCATTATTAATCCAGGTGTGCAGAGAGCAGCTAACATGCCTGGCACAGCGTGTGATCGTGTGCGACAGCCCTGGTCTGAAATATTCAGGAGGCTCTTTTCTGTCGAAACAGAAAAGAAAGTCCCGAGATACCTGAGCCCCCGACTGGCTCTCTGGTTGGAGACGTACACTCAAGGCAGATATTAAGTTGGTCAGAAACAAAAACAAACTTAAAGTTATGCTGAATTAATGAATGGGTGAAGCCACCAGACAATCAAGCAATGGTTGTACCTGTGCGTAGTCTCTGCTGATATTGAGGAGGTTGAAGGAGAAGATGTGGTCCTTGGCTCCCACAACAAGTCTTCCTTTCTCCTCGTCCAACAGGAAGGTGTGGTAAGCTGAACTGTTGGCCAGGCCTTCAAATGTCACAAGATTGTTGGACTCTAGCATGTCTGCAAAAAAAAATGGAAGGAAAAGTGATGATCAGCATAATAAGATAATCACACAGCAACTGTGGGCAGCATAAAAGAAAGAAAACCCACCAGGTCAATATTTATTTAAATTATTTTTATTACATTTCCACGGGTGTCTGAAAGACACGGCCTTGGTTTTAAAAAGCTTTCAACATTTCCAACCACTTTGAATTTCTGTAACCACAGGTTCACCTCTCCATTCACTGGTCTGTCTGCTCTGCTGTAATGTTCCACATGCACTGAATAAGTCAGATAAAAATAAAATGTTACATTAGGTTGTTTTGTCCCTAATCGACTGGTTTTCTTCAAAGCTTTTTATTTTTATTTTTGTGTAAATGTTGTCGCTTCCATTCCTTTTACAAATGCAAGGACTATAAATTGTAAAGCTTGGCCAAGCAAGGCAACTGACAGATAATGAAGAACCACTGCCAAGCCCAATTGGACTGGGCAGGTGATGCCAGCACTGGTAGCGAATGATCAAACTGTCTACATGGGGAAGTGACCTTGACCACGGCAGCCAAGCAGAACTTGTTACCGCTCGCAGTGGAAAACTTGGAGGAATATATAATGTTAAATAAATCTGCTAATATTTCATAGTCCAAACTGCAGGACTACTCTCAACCACATGAGCTATCCGGACACGTTACCATGGGCTACGGCTCACGTTTTGCAGTGTAATGCAACGGTCTGCCAAGTCTGGCAACGAAGGAACATTTGCTTTCACAGCGGAAAGCCGAACTTGTCACAAATAGACAATGAGGATCTCATTACCGTAACGACCTCTAAAGGTGGCATTATGACTATGGCATTATAACACCTTTTGTGTAACATGTGCGTACATACACACACACAAACACATTCATGCTCTGTCCTTCTCACATTTTGTTCTCAGCCACAAAGTCTGACCACACTATGTCGCCCTCCCATTGACCACTCACACAAAAGAGAGGAGAGTTATGGAGCACAGCAGAACTGGTTCTGTTGATGCTCTCTTTCTCTCTCACTCTCACTCTTTCTTGGGAGTAAATAGCAAATACGTTCATGAATGTTTTAGCAAGGAGAATGCCCCCCTCTCTGAAGTGTGTCAGAACCCGAGAGAGTGAGAAGCTGTACGAGAAAAGAAAATTGGAAAAGAGGGGGCAACTGCTTTTACTCATTCAAAAACTCATATTGTAATAACAAATCAAAACATGGATCTTGAAAGTTGCCCAAAAAAAGGTTGGCAGTCAAAAAAAAATCTAAATGCATTTTTATAAATGTGATATCCATCTGTAGGCTTCTTAAGTCTCTTGTACTAGATACACAAGACAGCTATATGAGAAGAGTAATAACATTCTTAGCATGACAACAATGATGACATTTTACATTATTTATTCACAATTTAACATTCGCCTAATAACAATTTTAAAAAGCTGGATTTGAAAACGGAAATGTGTTAAATGTTGAGGAAACACAGCTGTGGGAGACAAAGGAACACTTAGAGAACCTCTTGGTTCAGGTTAAAAACGTCCTTGACATTTTGGCTCTGGCTCTAAGACAAACCTTTACTTCACTGACGTACATGTATATGTTTGCACACGTGCATGTACATTCATGTGAATGCCGTGTTCACATGTACGCACGCATGCACACAAATGCACAGACAGGATGGGCGTATACAATGGGTTGACTTTGGGTCTTTATTGTTTTGGTGATTTAGATTTCCTCTGAGGATTTCTGGACACATTTAAGTATAAACTCATGATACTGTGTGAGCCAGCTGGATAAGTTGACATCTAAACCTGATTTAATAATTCCATGAGGATTGAAAAGTATTATTGAAGTCATAAAGAACATATCTAGCCTGTAAGAATTAAGATATATCAGACTTGTTCCAAACCCAAAAGCTGGTTATTAACACGACACAATTTATTGTATGATCAAATAAATGTTTCCACACATTTACGGTATCAACTTGTATCTTGCATGTGTATTTATGTGTCTGTAAATCACAGACAATGTCACACTAGATTGCTCTATTTTTATTTTCTTGGGAGGATTTTCTTGGAGTATTAGTTACATTATCTCGAGATATAATTGTGTTGCACATAACACAGCCACTGTTTAAGAATAGACAGAAGCTCAAAGTCATAAAGTTGCGGTAAAAGTGTTGCATAGTACAGTCCATGCTGTGTCCCAGATGTATGCTGCATCGTAACCTTGGTGATCAATCATCAGCGTAAGCCCTTCACTGACAGCACAATAACACTTACCTGCTACCTCTGACCCTCTCGCATCTACACCAGTGCTGCGTTTGTGTTTGGGAGAGAAAGTCGGAGACAGAGAAGACCTCCTTCACATACAATAGTTTTACTTGTGCTCATAGAACTAGGAGATACTTATGGCTGAAAATTCAAACATAATGCCTGACAGCCCTCAAGATAATTATATATAAACACAATGGTGTTTATGTGTAATGTGTTTATAATCTGTTTATCTAAAGGGAATAAGAATGATACACTTGTTATATAAACAGCAAGGTGTCAAGAAGCTGTAAGGAAACTGTACAGACGTGATGACTGCACTTCACTTCTCCTAAAACCACATCCCTGCATGAGAGAATGGAGAACAGCATCACCACACACACACACACACACACACACTTCTCTGGTTTGTGAAAATTGTCTATGGGAGTTGTGTCCATGGCAACATACCATTCAACAGAGACTACTGCTAAGTTATTAAAAGCTATTCATCCAGAGAAAGAGATACTCTATGGGTATTGTGTGTGGATCTGTGTGTTTATGGAGCATGTTCTGATGTGTGTTATTGGAAAGAAACAGGATGTTTCCGAGCCACGCCAGAGGCAGTAAACTATGCTTGTCTGGACTGGTGTGCCCTCTGGTTAAAAATACAATGGGTTAACACCCTGTGCATGGATAAAGCAATACTTGTTTTTCTCCCATTTATCCTACAACTTTAAATGTTTTTTCCTAGAAAATGGTTTCAATGCACTGGAAGCTCTGTGACAAAGTAATAATAATAATAATAATAATAATAATAATAATAATAAGCCTCTAATGTTAAGCTACATATAATATGCTTGGCTGTTTTAAACAAGATATAGACAAACAAATTGGCAGAAACACAGACACAAAGACAGGTGAAAAGGCAAATGTGTGGCCTGTAACAGGTGTCAGCTGTTGCCCTGCCATGTTTTACGAATGTTCTCTTTTGGCCCGTAACTGTTGCTCTTAAGAATCCTCCTCTTTGGTCCCTTCCCTTCTCCTTTGCGTTCTTTTCCTCCCTCCATTTATTTTAGTAAAACATATTTTTGCCAACTACCCCCACTCGCAGCCCATCTTTCTCACCAGTGCTATATTCTGTTATGGTGAATTTGTGAGTTGGGGCAGAGAGAGACGAAGAGGAAGAGGAAAACATGAAAAGTGAAAAGTGAAAGAGACAGAGAGAGAACGTGAGAGAGAGATAAGGGGGCAGAAGGAATGAATGCAAAGAATCAACAGTCCCATGTGAGACTGATAAAAATAAACTATTTTACCCTACATTCTCTCTGTCTTTCTCTCTCTTTCTCTCCCTCAACTGGGGGGCAGAGAGTGATATCTAAGTGCTTCCTCAGAAAAAGCAGAAACACGTTTTAACAATTACCCACATGTGGCCGCACTGTATATGGGAACACTAGAGTTTGGCCCTGGTTCAGCAGCCTCACCGACTTCGTATGGCTGAGTGTTTGATTGCACACTGACAAAGCACAACGTATCGCGGTGTCACTTTAAGTGTATACAGTCACCGATTCATCCACGCCTGAGGGAAAACACCACTAAGCTTCAACAGTCAAGTAATTTGTTCAGCGTCAAGCAGAAATGCAGGCAAACAGCCTCTCATCCTCAACTCTCACATATTGCAGGCCGGTCTGCACACTTGCCTGGTTTAGGATTAAAGGTGATTGCTTTAGAAAATATTTTGCAATAACATATGTAAATGTAAACTTTATTAGAATCATAACATACATACATGAAATATGACCTCTACATTTAACCCATTCTAAGCATCTAGGCGCACTGCGCTGCTGTAGGCTCAGTGTGTCCCTCAAGGACACTTCGACATGCACAGTATGAGCCAAGAATTGAACCGTCAGCCATGTTGCGTAAGGACAACTCGCTCTACCGGCTGAGCTACATCTGTCCCTTTTATGTTATCTATAGTTGGGCAATACTTCAATAATGTCACGTATCATTTACATGACATGGTCCTTCTCTGTAGTCAAACTGTTTAATTCCATGCTATTTGTAGTTAAAAAATAATTTCTGAAATGTAGTTTAAGACTGTGATAACAAGTGTACTGCATGTTAGTTTGATCATTTTAAATCTGATTATAATTTGTACTGATGTTGGAAAATGTTATTGATGTTATTGATATTGATTAAAGCCATTTACAACACACTATCGCTGTTTGTCAGACAATAGCCGTGAACAGTGTATATTATGTAAGCAGACCAGGGACATGCGGTCATGGGAGGCAGGTGAGGCAGAGCCTGTCATCATTAAAACAAATAATGATAAAATAAAATAAAAATGAATATGTAGTGGATAGCACTGTCGCCTCACAGCAAGATGGGCCCGGGTTCGGAACCCCGGCCTGGGCAGTCCCTGTGTGGAGTTTGCATGTTCTCCCCGTAGCAGCATGGGTTCCCTCCGGGTTCTCCGGCTTCCTCCAACAGTCCAAAGACATGCAGCTCAGGTTAATTGGACTTTAAATTGCCCGTAGGTGTGAATGTGAGCGTGGATGGTTGTCTATGTGCCCTGCGATAAACTGCCGACGTGTCCAGGGTGAGAACCCTGCCTTCGCCCAATGTGAGCTCCAGCGCCCCGCGACCCTAAATAGGATAAGTGGTTTGGATAATGGAATTAAATGTATCTACTGATCTGTGCTATAAATGTAATTTCTGTATGATTCCAACCACTTCTAGCATTTTTATAATAGAAATCACTGACTATTCCTCTTTAAACAGAGAGGTGACACGCAAGGAGATGCAGCGGCGAGCTGTGCCTCATCTTAGGTTGTGCATCCCTCACAAACTGGGTTGAGCGCGTGCCTTTTGCTTTCTTATTTGTAGGAACTTTCATTAAATGTCCTTTCTTTCAATAGAATAGGTTGTGCATTTCACGAATGTGTAGAACCTATTTAGTCTTGCTGATGGACATAAAACTGCAATGATAAAAAGCGGGGAGGCAAACAGTACCTCTGCCTCAGGAAGGGGGTGTGTGAGAGCCCACTGGTCAGGTTTACGCTTGTGCTGCTGTTGCTCTTCTTCTACACTTTTAAAGCTAAAAGAAGATAAGAGGACTTTTACAACATAGTCATGGAGATTTTTGTCCAGAGATAGACGAATGGTCTTTATTTACAAGTAAAGGTAGGACCATGCATACACTGCAGTAGGCTATATAGTATTGTATTTATATTGAATGAATATGAATTGTGGAATTGCGATGGCAAATTAAAAGCACAGAGGATGCAGAGGAAACTTTCTCTGAGCCGCTATAAATTGGTGGAATCAAATATGTACCTTACCGATGTGTGTGTGTAAAGAATGCTGATATGAAATATGAAAAACAACCAGTAGTCAATGTGCAAGTTGCCAATTGAATGGTGATTTAAGCTCCTCTATTGGCTTCATATATTTGTAAATCTAACTCTGAAAGAGTCAGTGCCTCACCAGATACGAACCTCATTGCACGTCACTGAAGCAAACGCATCTTACTTGGCAGCTGGTACAGATGATGACTAAGTCAAATGACTACAAAGATTCCTCTATGAGATTCCTCTATGAGCCCCTGGAGAAACAAGTCAAACAAAAACTGAACACTGCCAAACAAATCCTGAACACGCCTGCAGTTGTAGGGGAACAGACTATTCAGAACCTGAGAAAGCCTCCAAACATCCAGCTCCCTAAGTATATAGGATACCTTCCCATGGCCTTTCAGAGTTTATACTGTACACACCCCGAGAAACCCAACTCCACTCCAAAGATTCTTAACGTGCTTATGGATTAAAGGTCTTTAAGAGAACTTCTCCATTCCCCAACTCTGATTAAAAGTCCATTCGCACCACAATGAAAACAAGAACAACACAAAAACAAAAACAGCTGAATGTATGACAACTACGATGAGGAATTTTGTGAACAGTGAACCAAGGGGTTACTGCTGTAGTTTCAATTGTCTTGGCTCTTTTCATCCTTGGTATTCAAGAGTAAGCATTGTGTTGTGATGCTTTGAATGCATTTGCCTGTGTGTGCCTGTGTGTGTGTGTTTGTGTGTGTGTGTAAGCCGTTGGCTCTGATCAGAAAAGGGGTGGACAGGTCGAAGTGAAGGAGAAGGGAAGAGAAGGAGTACTTTTGGCAGTACACACATTTGCATCCTATAAAACTAAAGTTCCCCCATTTCCTTCCCTGGACAGCAAACTATATGTGTTCTACTTCTTGTGCCCCATAAACTTGCAAAGCCTAATGGATCTCTGTTAACTCCTTGAGGATTCCCTTTCTGGGGGTGGGAATCAATCTCATATCAATTTATGTCAAACGATAACATATAAGAAATTACTTAATTTACGGTGCTGGGGTGCACTGTAAATCCACGGCCTCCCACTATCTCATCATCACCCAGTCACTTAGTTGTTGATACAGTTGGACCTTAGCGCTTGTTTAGGTAGCCATGGGGTACCATTGTGATCTTTCCCCCTACTCCACTGCCCTTCTGCCCCTCAACCCTCACTTCCAAAGATGTGTTGGAATCTCCTGTGGTTCAGCAGAAAGTGTGTGTGTGTGTGTGTGTGTGTGTGTTTGTGTGAGATGGCTGAAGTTGGTGTGTATGCTTCAGAGAGTCTAACAGTGTTCATTGAGGGGCTCATACTGTGGGGGAGCAGGTTCACGCCTTCGAGATAAACACTTTCCTGTTGTGCATTCATCTGATTAAGTCATCAGTAGAGTTAAAAACATGTTCAAATGTGTGGATGCCTGCACCCACACACATTCATTTGGACACACAGAGATTTTCCCAGTAATCCCAGTGACCTGTAGGGGTCAGAGTTCCTTCACCTCACGGTCCCACGTGTCATTGATCAGATATTCCCTGCTCCCTCCACTTCTCAGACTGTCTAAGCAGGCAGTGCTCTGTAATTCACCACCGTGGATCATATGTTTCCCTCCTCGCCATGAGTAAATCTGAGTCTGCTTCACCTGTCACAAGGGTAATGAATAATGTATATGATGATATAAATGATTCATAATGCAATAATCCCATGTCACTTGCCTAATGGGACCTACAATGGATAATGTTTGATAAAATTCTACAGTATTATATGAATAATATTTTAACTACATTCCAGCCATGAACATTATACCTGCTCGCTATCATGTGGCTAAAACTCCTCAGCCAGATACGTTGCCAAATATTGTCACCTCCAGCCAAAATGCAGATGATGTCTAATGGAAATATTGAATGTGGAAATGACAGCCAAATACCCAAGCTTGCCAGGCTGCTACCTGAAGGCCTTGCTTCTAATCTAGATATCACTGCATGGGCGTGTTTCTCCAAACTGACAGCATGTTGTTTTAAGTGACTGATTTGCTCACAGGTATCATTATTTAACTACAGATGGCCAAGTATTTATGGGTGTGTGTGTGTGTGTGTGTGTGTGTGTGTATTTGCGCATGCTTGTGTGTATAATTATGGATCTCCCAGTGCTGAGCGAGAAAGAATTATCTTTGGGAAAGCCATCTGCTGAAACAGACCTGCACCATTCATCCTGAGTATAATTACCATGCAGGAAAGAACGCAGCGATGTACTGACATCCAGTAACAAAAAAAAAGGGAGAGAGAGGGATGAATGATGTCTGGCACCACCTTTTCATTGCAAAACTGATAACAGCAATTTATCAAAACAGGGACAGCCAGACAGGAAGAGAGAGTCGATCAGGGAGCGACTACTGTTGTAAACAATTTAGTTGAGATACATTAGGCAAATCAAGGCTCTTTCCTAAATACCACTTAACTGCTCTCGTTTTGACATAAAGCTGCATGTAAATTATTCCCATTAATTCCTATTTATTATTCCCTGCTGATTGATTTACTTTTACTACACTGCTATGAGGTTTTTAATTATTTTATAATATTTGAAATACTGAACGGGAGCGTGATCTAACACAGTATAAAACAGATTTCACGTTCATGAATTAATTGTAACTTCCTGACTAAAATCCTAATAAAACAACAGATATGAATTATTGCTTCACAACAAGACGCATACATCTGATGAGCCATAATTGCTCTTCTTCTTGTTTCATCTTAGTTAGCTTTGCTGGTATTTTTAGAGATAATCAAACATAAAGTACTCGCAGGGATATAAGATCTCAAAGTTGCTACAACTTCTATGGACAAGCTTTTCTAGTTTCTTCATCAGCCCATCACATGTGATTTGGGGTTTTAAAGCTACATGATCAAGATGCAGCATTAGGACAAAGACTCTAATTCAAACCAAAAGTGAAGAGCTGAAACGTGTAGAGATTTACAATTTGTGACAGAATGCACAAATGCAAGGAACTCACCTTTATAGGACAGTTTTAGCCGGGGGACGTTGTTCTTGGTCTGTTGGGCTCCGCTGCCCTCTGTCCTGAGCAGAACCAACCCACACAGCAGCATAATGCTGCCCCAGAGTGAGCCCATGTTCCTGGGGCAATAGCAGCCGGAGAGGTCCTTTAAATATACGCCTCCAGTGCGGTCAGTCTCAGATCTGGTGTGCTAAAAGAAATGGTCCTGTTGTCCAGCGATTATGAATAAATACTGGTGGGTCAGTCCAGACTGGTTCTCAGCAGGTCTCGTCCCCTGCCAAATCAAAAACCCTTTTCCTGTTCCAGGGGTCAAAAGCCAAAATTAGAGTCCAACAGTGGAGACAGAACCTGCAAAGCAAAGTTGAGGGTTAAGTGTCAATGTCACTGCACGTTAGCCTCCCGCACCAGCAAGTCCACGGTAAACTGAACCAAACCAAGCACAAAGAAGAGATCTTCACCGGACTAAATACGAGGAGTGAGAGGAGCTGGGTACGACTGCCTGGTACCTGACCAGCATGCAGCTCTTTCTAAACAGCCATCCACATTGTCACTGAGTCTCTACCTTTCGCTCAAGACAGAAAAAACAGGTCCAGTTTGTTTCAGCTGTTAATCCAGTTAGCTTTGTAAGTACAATCTGCACTGACTCTCTCTCCCCCATTCACACTGATTTATGTCTCGCTCTCTCTCCACTCAACGCTGCTCTGGACTAGTTTAGCGCCACTCAGCGCAGCTCTGCCCCGTCCCCACAGCACAAGGCACACAGTGCAACTGAGAACAGCTGAGGCAGACAGCATAGTCATAGAGAGAGAGAGAGAGAGAGAGAGAGAGAGAGAGAGAGAGAGAAGAAGAAGAAAGTGCAGTGTAGGTGGGGGAGAGGGTGAGAGGGAGCATAGAAAGCATGAGAGAAAAGAAAACAGTGAAAGCTAAAGTAATAGGAGAGGCAAAGCAGGTAAGAGGAGCTTAAAGGCAGACAATTCTTGGAACACGCATTCTTAGTAACAATTTTAGATTTAGTTCTCAGTATAAATGAGACTCTTACATATAGTACACTATTTTGCAACTTTCCCGAACAATTAACAAAACCGAGAGACACACAAGACAAGCACATGAGTCCGAGTCCCCACGTACACCGAATCTGTATTAAATGAATCCTTAACCACATGTTATCTTTTGTGTTCAAATCTCTTCAGCTTTCACTTTTCCTTCCCTCTAGCCTTCAGTGTGCACATTTACTTCAGTTTTTGTTTTCATGCATATCTAAAGAGTTTATGCATGATGGAAGTATACAGGATTAGCTGTTGGAAAAGGCTGAATCCCTTCTGTTGTATCTTTATTGCACTGTTCCTTTATCTGTTTATTTGCTTTCCTTTCCATTTCATAATGATGTATTTCCGAGAAGACTTCATCATAAAATACTTTTTACCTCATTTATCATTTCACTAGTGGTCAAATGTATTGCACTATAAGTCACTTCAGAAGATTCAATGGTCTGTGTTGTTAAAAGTCAGATACTTTTAGTTTCCAGTAAAAACTGCAACAGTAAAGAATATCAGTGATTCCATTACATATTAAATAATTGTATTCTCTGCTGGTTGAAGAAGCCAGACAGTGGGAGTGCCAAGAGACTCCACCAACTGCATGCTATTCAACTGGCTCCTTTGCGATGTAAAACATCAGCAATCTACTTTGCCTGAGTCTGATGGATTAGTGAAGTTGACATTACAGTACAGTAGCTCATGATTTATATGGAACTATCTGGACAACAGACAAATACACTTCTCAGGTTCATCTCTCTGGTGATGGCGCCACCGAAGTGACAATAATCACATGGGCGAACGCAGCAGTTCCTTGAATTAAGGTTACTTTCAAGCTAAACAGTCGGTTGTATGGGTCAAAGTGTAACAAATCTCATTCCATGGAAAAACAAGAACCGTTCTAGTACTGAACAAAGAACATCATCCCCATCCCCATACATAATTCACAAATCTCTATTCTCAACAATACATTTCTCTACTGACACCAGTCTTGGTGAAGACTTGTGTGTGACCAACCAAAAGTTTTACATTGTACATAAATAGTTTTCAAAAAACATTACCAAACCAGAGTAACAATAATAAATAGTCCCTTAAGTATAAATGCAGATTGATTGGGCATTTATTGGCCACTCCATCATAGTCTGAAGGGGAGTTCCCTGTCTTTTCTCTGAAACCATCCCAAATGAGATGTCAATCTCACTCCAAACAGCAGACCCTCAGTGAGCTGATTCCTTCTCGTGGTGAATGATAATGACTTTAGTGCCAATGGGGTGGTTAAGACTTCTAACAGGCTGTATCCATCTGGATAAAGAGCCATCAGACAGTGGGAGGAGAGCTGAACTAATCCTGTAGTGAGTAGATGGGCCTCACCATTATGCTAATGTGAGCTGGCGCTTGGAGGTTCCAGTGAGTGGAGGAACAAGTGTCACGCCACAGTCTCTGCTTCCCAAACAGACTGGATTAGGGGCTGGACCGGACAGATCCTTTTCTCTGCTATGTGGCATTGGCAGTGTTGACGTACCAGTTCATTATTCCAGGGATCGTGTAACACAATCTGCCATAACTGAGGCCAGAAGGAGCGATTGTTGGAGGTGAATTAGGAATGAATGGGCCCTTGAGAATGTTACTCGCCTCTTCTCCTGGTCATACACTTTCCACGTTGGTAACTGCAAAGTGTTTTCATGCAAGTGATGTTCAAGTGGATAACAGTAGCTATGGCTTCTTGTATATTCTATACGTCACATCAGTAAGATCTTCAAGTACTGTCACTTAGAATTATTGATTCTTTGATTCTTATTAAAAAACTTGAGAACTGTCAGTAGATCCTCCTGGCCCCCTCCTCAAAAGGAGAAAAAATATATAGTGGTGAGAATGTCTCCGTTCCTGACTTAGGGGGGTATTCAGAGCTTCCAACTCAAGTGTTCCCCACTTCTCCACTGAACCCCACTGAACTCTCTCAATTCACATGTTCTTCTACCTCATCCATTTCATGCACTTTCCATAAGCTTTCTCTAGCCCGGCTCTTTATTAGGATACGTAGGTTGTTTTGGTGTTTGCTGTTTTGTTTGTTTTATTCTGATTTAAATATTCTTGTTTTCTTTTGTATCTTTAATTTCTGTTATATACAGTATGTATGGTGAACAGTTGGGGTATTCATGTTTAGCATTAAGCTTATCGACTACACCGTTTCAGACATTAAATAATTAATTATGTTGCTTGTTGAGAGTTTGTGATGTTTTGTTTTTTTCTTCTTTTTTTTCTTTACATGTTCAAAATAATATATAATCACATTGTATATAACTTAATCCAATCGAATTAACCATCAACATTTTAGTAATTCCTAAATGGCAGTAGACAAGTCTTCTGTGTGTTACTTTGCTTTACTTGTACCGTCTTGTAACATGTCTTTGAATATGTCCTTTGCATCGTATCTCTCAGCATAGCTGTGGTTTAAAACTTTCCTGAATAATGTTGGTCCAATAAAAAAAGGGGACACATCCTTGACTATGTGTGGGTTTTTATAGAGCCCAAAGGGAGTTGTGTGTTTAAAGGACACAAAGGACTTTCTGAAGCACTAATTCAGCCCCATGGTCTAAACTATTTTATTCACTAAGACCGAGGGCCCAGAGTACCCTGACCATCTCAGAATTCATCAATGTATATGTGGAAGTGCAGCTAGAGATGGGGGGGCTTCTTTAACTTGTTGAGAGGTATGGTGTGTTTGGAAGTGGGGCAGATCAGCCCCGTGGAGTAGAAGTGGCAATGGATCTGTCAATACCCATTGAAAGCTGGAGCCCCCCATCAGAGTTCACTCAGCTCTCCTTAAACAAAACTCTCCCCACCTCACCACGCCTCCTGGCCACACAAGTACACCCCCAACTCTCAGATCTCTCCACACACAAGCTGCTTCCCTCTTCTGTCTCTCTGAGCATTACCTCCCCCCACCCCACACCAATACATACATTAACCCACATCTGCTGCCATGTCTCTCCATCCCTCTACACCTATACCCCACACTGAAAACTCTTTCCATCACTTTCTCCATTCCTCTGTCCGCATTCCTCCTTTCCTCTATTTCATCCTCTCTGACCTCCACCTATACACCAGAAGCCTTAGGAACATAATCCCCTAAATGAGAGGATTTGGCTCAGCAAAATTAACCACAAGCACAAAGACAAGCAAATTAACCACATGTGCCGCCCACCTACCCTTTTCAATACCGGCTTGCATAGTTCACCCCTGCATCCGCCCACCCAGCTGTAGTTAAGATTAGCTTCACAGCATTGAGTGATTGAAACAGGCAGCATGCAAAAAAAGAAGAGAAAGTGCACGAATAAAAACTCTCCAGAATAAAATTACAGCTGTTAAGTTTTAGAAAAAAGATTTGTCAATTTAATCTGCCTTCAGTTCCTTTGAGTGGAAAAAAAACCTTAAGAGAATTGAAATACTAGTGTAAGTCATATTATTCCAATGCCCCAGACGATATGAGATGTAGAAAGCAGTGATGCAGTTTGCCCCACTGCCATAGAGATTGTGTTGCTGCTTATGAAATGTTTTGTCATTCTGGTTATTATTGGCCTTCATGTAAAACACACACACACAAACATGCAGCAATGGAAGCCAGCTGTGTGAGCCAGCAGGACCTGGTATGAAAGAAAAAGGGAAGGCCTTTCTTCATCGTGGCAGCCGCTGGGATCCTAACCTACCCCGGGGGCTTCTGGGTGACAATATACAAGAAAAACACATTAAGTCTGACCACTACTGAACACTTATAATACTATTTAGAGCACAAGTTGGGACAGGGTAAATCATATTTGAGCTTATCTGTCATCGCTTCATCAAACAGTGTGTAAAAACTCTTTTCCATTCCAACTCTGCTACATAAGCAAACTCATGAGAGTATGGCACGCATAGACAGAATATGTTGTGCACTATTAATGACTGAATAAACGACATACTGTTAGTGATTTACTCTTTCTCATGAAAAATGTATGAAAAATACAGCAACAACCTCAGAGTTATGAATAAATTACTGGGAACGGAGCATCGTCTTCAACACCAAAGCCACCACAATCTCATTGTGGCAACCAGAGGGTCCACTAAAGCAAAACTGAGGGTGTGCAATTAGCCAGTTCATATCAACATGTATTCTGGAAGCCCATCAAAATCTGAAGGATTTCTCAAATGTCCCTATATTATTAACAAGAATGAAAGCTCAAATCATTCACAACATCGCTCCTCCAGAGGGCCAATACCAGTTTTCCACAGATGGGCATTAACACTAAGATTAAAAGACCCAGTATTTGTTTGGACCTGCTTCACTCTTTCACCAGCCACATGAATTTATCATCAATCATCAATATTTCAACCTTCAGGCTACCTGCTTCTCACCTCCACAGGGAACAACAAAAACACACCGTGTCTCTTTGACTCATATGTAGCCAGAACATGAACCAGGACCGGGGCCATGACAGATGCTTAGCTTGTCTTATACTCCAAGAAATAAAGTCACACAGAAAAGAAACTAACCAGCAGACATGTCTTCAAGTCATTTAAGACGTTTTAACGTATAAAGTAAGATATCTTTTCACAATGTGGAAAACAGCACAGACTCAGAGGGTAGAGTGGGTTACATATGAACCAAATATTACATTTGTGAGCAGAACTTTTGGTGGCTTCATGGAAAGCCTTTAAGCTAGACTGTGTTAATTTAAAGAAATGTAATGTGATACTTTCTTTTAACTCTCCTTCTTGGAGGTTAGAGTGCAGGGTCAGCTTCAGTACATTGACCCCAGAACAGGAGTTATCAGTGTGGACTCATGGCGGGATATCGCCTCTAAAGCACTTGAAAGCAATAGTTTGGATTTTTTTTTTTTGTAATGGTTGTAAGAGTAAAAAACCTTGCAGAACATATGCTGTTCTGCCGCTTCAATCGGTTAGTTTGTTTATGTTATTATGTGACTTTGGTGAATCCGAACTAACCCTTTACAACTCCCAACTTACAAAAAATAACTAATTAAACTAAACCAAACTCCTTTGTGAAATTACTGTTATAGTGCTTTAAAGAAAGCATGGATAACGAGTTCAGTACCCCGTCTGAAAGGGCATCTGGAGCTGCTCCCTTTTTACCAATCTGCCAATGTGGTGAATCAGCTCCTGTTCTAAACTCTGTCCCAACTGAGTTTTATGGTTGGGAGATACAAACCAGACATGCAGTCCAGCTTAAGTCATACACCATTACTGCCGTAGACATTTGTAATGCATCAACTGGAGAATAGTATTAAAGCTATTGCTATTTTGAAAGAAAGCATCACACTTGTGCTATGATGATGTCGACTTTTCCAAATACTCTTTCATAAACTGAGTTTGGAAACTGTAAACTGTTCCTATTGCTGAATGGCTTGTTGATTATTATCTGCACTATCGTCACAGCACACAAAAATACTCTCCACAAAATATTCAGGTGCAGTTTAGAGTATAGTTTCTTAAATATCCTGAAATCGGATTTTATCAAACAAAAGCAAGCTCTGTATTGTATTACAAATAGGAAGTTTACAAAAAATATACAATGTATTGCCAAGAAGCAATGCAACAACAGTGAGACTTGCACATCCAAACCTGAAAACACAGTGTGCACTTTCTGGAAACTCTTCTTATAACTTTCTTTTTACTTTAGCATTAAATTTAGCATCTGTCACATAAATTCTATATTTTACAAGGTTTGTAAAACTGCTGCAACTTCGCAGATTTACTGTACAAAACTAATAAAGACCTCACGTGTAAAACACTAATGTTTGCAAAGCTCATGCGTCAGAGCAGTCTCGCTTTCCAGGGAAGGGGGAGAGGGTATAATGAGAGAGAAAGACCAGTTTGTTTCTGTTAACATTGTGTGTCCGTGTTTGTGTGTGCGGTGGAGACAGACAAGCTGAAACTCATCACTGATGCTGTTTATTGACTTAGCTCAGCGGAGTGACGGCGGTCTAGACATCACACAGTTCACTCCCTTAATGCTCCGAATTGACGTGACCATACACTTCACTTTCTGTCTCTCCGTCACACTCCTCGTGGTTACCACAGTAATCTCTGTATAGCTTGAGGTGTGAGGGGGGAAAAGGTTGGGAAAGAGTAGAGAGAACCATAAAGCACTAAACCATAGCCCAGCATGTAACGGTATACTTTCTGGATGTAGACATAACAATAACTTCTTCTAGGAAAACATGTAACCGACTCAAACCTCTTTTTTCCCCCACTCCTGGGTAGTGCCAATGGCGAAGTAGTTCACAAGACACACAGGAGCTATTGTCTATTGTTTCAGGAAGTTCCAACCTGCTGATACACTATTCTTAGGACAGAGGCATCTTTTCCTGCCAGCCCGTCACTGCAAACTCATACAAAGTCCAGAAATAATCATTTCATTCAATATGTTCTGATGGTTTCTAATGTGACTGTTAAAAAGAAGCTACTTTACTCTCTGACTGTAATTGTACACAACATGAAAGGCAAAATCAGTGACAACTGTCAGGGTGTGCTTGGGCTTTTGGGGGGTCAAGGGTCAGGCTTCATTAAAAAACAATACTGGAGACTTGGGATTACATCACTGCTGAGTCTTTGATCAGAAAAGAAGGGGGTCAACTAACCTAGCCTGTGTCCCTGTGTTAGAGGTTAGACCTAACCTTTAAGCCTGTAACTCCAGTAATATCTTTCATCAATGAAGTCAAAACATGGACATAACTAAAGTTGTTTTAATTATCCTGCTAGATCTGTAAGAAAAGCTCTTACAGCTCCTCAAAGTCAGCAGGACAACATCTCTTCAAAATTACAAATTTGATTATAGTATGAGTGTTTCTGATTGTCATCCCCAGGACAATTTCCTACCAGGCCACTTCCCTGCACATCACTCAATTCTTCACTTTAAATACACGTCACTTTAAACTTACACTTACATTACACTGTTTAAAGTACTGTTACCCGTTAGTCTGTGCACTTTATTTTATATTTTATATTCTTCTGTACATTTAATATGTTTCAATTATTGCACTGTGTTGATTGTTGTTGATGTTATTGTCCAATGTTGCACCACCCGCCATGACAAATTCCTTGTATGTGAAAATATACTTGGCAATAAATGGTTCTGATATGCCATCTCCATAAACTGCTTGGTCATGTTGAGCTTAAACTTATGTTGACCTCACATGTACCAAAGTCGGATTCTTTTTTTGATATATATTTGTCAAAATAAATACCAGAGAAGAATGACAACAACTTTAGTACATTGATTACTGTTATTCCCAAATACTTTACATGTCCTTGTAATGCTCCTTTGTGCATGTTAATCAAATGGTCTGACTATCCACAGCTGACCCCTAAATGTGCACATCAGCAGTGTCCGTTAAGCCCATAAACATTGTGTGTTCTGACGTTTACCGATAGATTAACTGACCTTTTCAATAGCAAGTGAGTCTGGGGGATGGAGGGGCTTGGTCAATCAATCTGAGGCATCTCTTTTAATGGGGTTTCTGATGTTAAAATGGGGTCAAACAGAAGGTATCCATGAGCTCCATCCCTCTACCTAGATTTATACCTTCAATCAGAACCTTGACTCTGACATAAACCCAATAATTCCTGGTCAGCCTTCGACTGCTCGAATCTCTACCTACTCTAAATCACTGAGGGCCACAAAAGATGAAGGAAGAGAACGGCGTAAAGGGAGGACAAAACATGGGCAGCAACAAAACTGAAGAAAAATAAGCAATGGTGTGAAAAAGGAGAAAACAATGTGATGCAAAACCCTTTCAGTTATCTTGATTAAATTACTTGATGTGTTTTAGGAAAGAGAATAATCTGAAAGTGAACATCAATCGACACTGTTCACACTTTCACTGTGCACAAGTATCTTAGAGTGGGGTCATTATTGACCTACTGCATGGCTTGATGTCTCCATCTGTGCTCTTAACATTACGTGAAGTGAGAAGCATCTTTCTCAGGTCATTAAGAGACCAAAGACAGGGTTTATGGTTCAGCCCGGATAACAGAACCAACAGAAAACCACCTCTGGCTAATGTCTTCTGTCGCTCTACCCTTTCTTGTCCACACTTCTCTGTCCCTGTCTTGTCTGTGTTTGTCTTTACTCATCCAGACAACTTCCAGTCTTCTGTAGCTCTAGCTAGAAGCTCACTTCGCTGAAGCCCCGGGGAGGCTGATAAAACAGCACCAATTCCCCACTAATTAGTCAAGAGGAAATTGCACCTAATTTTGGCTTATTGCTGGACAGGCAGCAGAAACGTGACACAACATGTCTTTCATCCTTCCCAGTCAGCCCAGGTGTTGACTTTACATTTACCATGACACATTCCCATCTGCATTTTCAAAGAAAAAAGTGTATTTTTCAATAGAATCAATAAACTGCATTTTTGTCCCTCATGTTAGACTAACAACTCCACCCTTCATTCCACCTCCGTCCTCCTATATTTCCCTGTTTTTTCCTGACAGGTATTCTCTTTAGACAACTGTGCTTTAACTTCTGCTGCAGTGTGCCAGGTGCAGCTATAAATTTAACAAGATTTTTAACATCCGGCTCATAAATAATCTTGTGCCAAGTACCAATTAAGATTTTGTTCTCGTCTTGTACCGTTTGAATGATGCCTCACCACAATCAGAGCCCTGCACTGACCCTAATATTTAATTGATGCTAACTATTCTTATAAACATGTTTGTTTTTAACTGATCAAATTCCATGTAAAATAAAAAGCATTCATCACAATGAGTGCCCCACAGACACAAACAAGTCATCAAGAAAGGATTGTGTGTTTAGTTTCACTTCTAAGTAGAACGCCTGCATTCCTGTAAGTTAATCCAGGGCACTCAATGAATACCAAGAGTTTCTGCTCTAAATTAGGTAGGGAGAACCCCTCCAACCTGCAGAAAGATAATGGGGTATTATTGTATGACCCCCTTAACTAAAGTATCAATAACTGCCGAGCTTGCCATGGTCGAGTGAGAAAAGCTGTTACCTGAAAGGTACAGAGAAACAAAACATATCCATCTCTCAATCTCTGATCACAGCTCTGATAGCGAGAACTCTACACTGAAGTAATGCCAATAATGGCCAAGCAAACCTGGGGAAGAGCGAAGAGGAGTGCATAAATCATTAGGGAGCAGAAAAGAAGCTTACAGCATCCTCTTTTGTGAAAATATGTGTGGAAAAATGGTCCAGCTGTCCAATTAAGCCAAAGCTCCAACCCAGAAACTCATGCCCAGGAAGGAACCCTTGGCCCTGCTTTCAGTACCCAGTGTATCACGCTACATTAGTCAGGCACCAGTCTCTGCCAAGGCATCCAACACAACGCAGTTACTGCTCTCCGAGTCTGAAATCTCCTTTATCTACCCTTCCTTTCCCTAATCCCTTTATCTCATCCAAGCCTCATGTACTTGTGCTTGGGTGCCTCAACACAGCGCCCATAGATGTATATAGTCTTAAGTGACCCACGGGTGAACGGAGATGAATGCAACCACTGTTACAGTGAGTGTACACATACTGGTAATGCTGCTGATTGCATACAAAAACAAACAAAGGACCTAAGAAAACCATTCCGACACATGTACAGTTATTGTTTTTCTGCCTGTGCCCCGTTGGCCTTGATGTTCGATGGCTCACAGGGTTACAGTGCCAAACCTGCCATCTCCAATCAATCCACAGTATTCTGCATCTTTCATGTGTCCGTCCAAATGGGAAACATTGTTTAAATGCATCATTTAGTTTTCATCATTATGGCGAATCCATTGGATATGACCACACTAATTGTTGTCAGCATGGGTTTAAATGGTTGCTTATAGTTTTTGAAACTTGTTCTGTACAGTGTTCACTGTTTCAAGTTTCCGCAACATACTGTACCTATAAAGCCATCTGTGAATAACCCTTCCATACAAAACACAGCAGTCTCTCCATTGTTCGTGATATGCCTTCTTTCGGAGATGCATTACAAACTAGCACAGTGCCAAACCTAGTACTACTTCTGGATATTTTGGCTTGTTTGTTTAACCCTCTGGAGTCTTACGATGTTAACATGGCGGTTATATTCATATCTCCGGGGTAAACCGGCACAGAAATATGGTTTGGATGTTGCCGTAATCTGTAGACGTTCGACTTCCGTGTCCTTCTCACGAGATTGTACGCGATTCACACATCGAGCCAAGAGCTTGGACGTGCAGCGTGACGTTTGTGTCGAGCTCCGCCCTTCAACGTAATTTGTGGAATCGTGTGTCCGTCAATATTTTGTGTGAAACTAACTATTGTATTTCAATCACCAAAACAATTTGTCCACAGGTATGTTTTCACAAGAGATATGAAGAATTGTAATAAATCTTTTTAGCTTTAGGGCCATATTACCTCTTTACACTGTGCCTAAAGACAATGGTGCTTTATTATAAAGATAGCTGAGATTGTTCTGCCATTTGTGATGTATAACACATGGGTATGTATTAAAAGTAAGTGCCTTTTAAAAAGTGAATTTATGAAATGATGTACAATCGAGAAAAAGACCTTAGAACCCAGAGGTCTAAAACAATCAAATTGAGAATTGGAAAAAGGACACAGTGAACTTCAGCACTCTGAATATGCAACAAAGCATAATTGAGAACACAATGTTAGCTACATTGTTAGTTTGAGTAATTAACCAAACCCTCAGCAGTGTATTACCATGCTTGGCTCCCTCTCTCTGATATGTGGTCTGCCATGCTGCTGCTGCTGCTGCTGTATAATATATTGCATTGTGTTGGGGTAAGCAGTAAATGAGAAGAAGTGGCTCAACTGTATTATTTCGAAAGACCAGCTCTTGGGTCACATAAGACCATATTACACCACAGAACAATAACAATATTATGAACAAACATTCAAGCTTATTTATGATGTATATTTATGAATCTTAATATTTCTTCATGCCACAACCTTCACATGAGGTTTCTATTCTAGTATTAGAGAGCTTTTGGAGACGTGCGTGACCTTTTGACTTCTGTCACTCATGCTTGCACAGACAAGCTTATCATAACCCAGCCCCACCCCTTCACCCTGCACTGCATGGGTAGGAAGGTCAGCAGTATGAGGGGGAGGAGCCGGAATTAATGATTAAAAGGGGCTTTTCAAAACAACGTGAAACTCATTTCAGGACATCAGGGTCATTATAACACTCTGCTCTACAAAGTCATATTTCCTTCCTAAACAAGATTGAGGGAAATGTAATACCACTCAGGTTCTGTTGTTTACAATGCTTACTTAAGGTATCCTACACTGTCAACAGGTCGATAAATATGATCATTGAACCATGTCATATTCAACAGGTAACTGCACTCAACTGGTCCCACTGCTGGCTTCTCATGTACTGTGAAAATATGAAATATATGTACGTTTGCATATCCTTGATTGGTCAAGTCAATGTATTGTCAAATTATTGTACAAGTGCAGGGCCCATTTGGCCGATTACTTGGCCCCCAGCACTTTCTCAAGAGCCGCTCATCCAAACAATGTTACACTCGACATTGTACTTCCTTGGGTCCTCAACCTTAAACTTGCTAAGTGTTAAAATCAATCGGATGAATGGTTGTCAAAACACTGGAATGACCGAGATACATACATAAAGAGGGAAACTCTTCCATTTTAGTTTAGTGCTTCGAGGAGTGGCGGTTCAGAGTGCATGGCCATTCGGAGCAGGACATATGCTTGGCCCCGGGTATTGCTTCTTGCAGCCCTGTCAGGGGAAGTGAATGATCGGTGCACGTGCCCCTTCAGAGCACGAGGACTGCGCGGCCCACGAGAGAGCGGATTGAGTTTTAGAGAACGTCTCATCGTTGACTCCAGTCAAGTCTGCAGAGCCCTGCGCGCGCAACCTCGCTGCTGCTCAGTTTTCTTTCAAAGCGTATTCATATTGAATGTGTCGCGTCTCCAAATTGCACCAAATTTGAGAAAGCACCGAAAATAAAAGGATCAATTCAAAAAGCGAATTAAGTCAGGTTTAATTATAACATGCTTAGCTAGCTAAGCTAGCTGTCGTCAGCTATTTACTTCGGTCTCTAAGTGAAGATAAGGTGTCACTCTGACAGGTTCAATTCCACCAAGCAACAATTTAAGTCATTTGGAGTTATCTAATTTAAACTAATTAAACTGCAGCATTAGCTGCATCAAACTCTTACCTTTATCCGGGGGTCAGCAACCCGCATGCGGCTCCCTGAGGCTTTGACAACATCTTTTTTTTTTTTAAATGGCTCTTTGGAAAGGAAAGGTTGCCGACCCCTGCCTTCGTCCAACTATCTCAAAAACTAACTTGATATAAACAACCTAACTTTACCCATATAAAGGCTTATGGAGTGGAGATAGTATCAAACCTTCCTTTAGTGTGAAGTTGCTTCACCTCAACAGCAGTTAGCAAGCTATAGTGTGTTGGTCACCTGATCACAAGCTGATTCAGGTACATCTTTCTTTAGTGGGAATTCAAAGACTCTTAGACCTCTATGTTGTGGCAAAAGCAGTTCAGGCATTCACTTCATATCTTTTTTTAGTGACGTTACTGTATTTAGCAAATGCTACAAGCTGCACTTTGCTTTTTCTGCAGGCTTGTAAGACATTGTTCCTGAATAGAAATAAGGATGATGATCTGTGAAAGGGCCACGGTAAGCTTGAAAAAACTAACCTCCCTCACTGTCCCCCACTAATATAAATCTTTCAGATAAACCAGTTGGATGACACTTTATTTTTTACTTCCAGGCGCCATTCTGCAGTGAAAGCAGATAAGAGTGATAACAGAAAAGCAAAAGATATCGTGTTAATGAGTAAAACCGACATGTCGATTCATCATGTCTTAGTTGTACATTCATTAACTTTATCTTAATAACTCTCCGCTCAAATTAATGACTCATTTAGCTAATTAGGATAGCTGTGTGTGTCTGTGTAGAAGTATGTGCCTTGGAGATGCAAATGCCAAATAATTGCTTACGTTAATTTAATAAGGCTTTGTCCTTCACTGACATATAGGCTTACTTTAGTTCAGAACAGGAGTCCAACCAAAGAGGGGTTTCACTCACCCAGTTTTCCTGGAATTTATGTTTGGTGAATTTGTGTGTGTGTGTGTGTGTGTGTGTGTGTGTGTGTGTGTGTGTGTGTGTGTGTGTGTGTGTGTGTGTGTGAGTGAGCATGTGCAAGCATGTCTACATGTGTCAGTGAATGTGATGGGGGAGTGATAGATAATATGGAGGAACATGCCCAGATCCCCTGTTCCTCCACGGTGCCTGCGCCTACAGAAAAGGGTAAATCTGATACTTTGTCACAGTTTGCAAACAGAAGCGTCCGGTGGAGCAGAGGGGTTCACATTATGGGTCAGCTAGCATGAACTAGCAGAGCACCCAGCTGTGTCAGCACCAGGAGGGCTTTGGATGGGCAGGATGGTGTGCGGCTAATATAAAGGCGATCGCTGGAACGAGGATGGAGGATGAGGAATTTGAAAACAGGGAAAAAATAACCTTGAAAAGGAGATTTGAGGTGGATGGGGAATTGAATGAGAAGCATATGAAGGTTCAAGAAAATATACACAAAAGAAACTCAGAGCAAACTTCAGTTTAGTGAATACAGCAAACAAATACCTTACAGCAAATTACACAAGCATGGGTTTGCACGACATCAAACTACTGTTATTTTCAAGATGAAAGGGTGCTGTAAAAGAGAGCTTTATGTTGCTCACAGTTTGAGGCAGTGACTTGATGGTAACTGAGCTGGTGAGAGGGGGTAGTTTTTCTAAGATAACCTTGGAGATAGTAACTGACAGAGGGTCAGAGATTTAGACACAGTTAAGATACGTTGTCACATTGATGTGAGCTAAAAGGAGGATCGTGTTTCAACAAAAACTAACCAATCACAACAACATTACAGGAAAAAACTGTGTTGTATTATTATTGCATAAATAGTCAAATTACTTCAGGAAGTTCTTGTCTGATGTCGGCACTTTTCGAGTCATACAAAACAAATTCATACTGACTGCATTGTTTTGCAAAGAATTGTGGACCCAATAATAGAATCCACATGACTTTTTTAAATATGGCCAACTTTGATATTTGCGTCTACTACAGCAGTACTTTGTTCATACAGCAGTGGTATTATGATATGAAGAGGGAACTTACGTAATAACACTGTTATGTGAATCACCTACAAGCTTCCATCAAGCATATATCACCTTTAAATATGTCATATTTTAATAGCATATTTATTTTGTATGATTTAATTACATTTCCCAATCTCTGGAAATCATTAAAAGCAGTACTGCTAATGCTGAAAAAAAGAGCTTTCTTTGGGAATTCCTACGTCTACTTCTTAAAGAAACTACCCAGCAGACAATTGACAGATGACGGATTCTGTCTGGATCCTTAACAAAGAGTCTCTGAGAAATATTTAACTGCCAGCAAACATTCAAAAGGAATGCCTGTTTCATAATGAAACCATAACAGCCACTCAGGATACGCTGTTCATGCCAGTGACAGAATGTGGTGGGAGTAAACTAGTAGCACATTTCTTTTGAGCTAAGGCTCAATTACCCCTCACTCGCTGACCCTAACACCTTGTGAAGAGGGTGTAATGAGAGGAAATAGCATAAGTGACTTCTGCCACCCTGCATGACAATAGACAATGGGGGAAGCTACATTTCCAGTTGTTTTCAACAGATGTTTCACTGGTGTAGACCCATATGTATTATTCAGAGCTCTTTAAAGATTCAAGATTCAGATTCAAGATTTTCATTTGCCATTTGTTCCTGGACCAACAGTCCAGACACATTGGAATTATTATGCAGGGCGCTCTTATAGTCAAGAGAACGATTTGAAAGAACAACATAGCTTCCCTGGGCGAAGTAATTCCACCCAGTTTCTTCCAAACATTCAGTTCATTTTTCATAGAAAACCTTCACATTTTACAGGATCTGGTAGAGCAGTAGCAGGATAGTTATGCCAACTCCTCTTAACTTCGCCTGCATGTGGTAGCGGTCAGCTCCACTTAATGAGAGGTATTCTGCTGCATTATGCCCATCAGAGAGACAAAAAACGTGCATGGTTCTAGCTTTGCAACAGCTGCCCATGTGAGGGGGAAACATTTAGACTCATTTTCAGAAGACAATGCATTTTCAATTCAAGCTGGCCCAAATGTAATGCCTCAACACAGATTCAGCACTTTGTGTACCCCGAAAGCAAGGCAGCAACTTTACGGAAGCCGGGACACTGATAACAACATTTGCAAAGTCTGTTAAATCAAGGGTATGGCTTTGACTTAATACTGTAACAAGAAATATGAAAATCTGTCACTCTATCTTTTTCATACTGTTATTGTTGATATAGTTTGTAATTATGTATAATGTAGGAGGTGGTCTTGTTGAAAAGGGTAGTCTGCTCTCTCTCTCTCTCTCTCTCTCTCTCTCCTGAGACAGGGCAGCTGTGCACCATCTATCTCCCTGTTGTGTGTGTGTGTGTGTGTGTGTGTGTGTGTGTGTGTGTGTGTGTGTGTGTGTGTGTGTGCGTGTTACAGTATTTGGAGCAGCATGAGCCACTGTCAGCACCTTTAACTATAGTCCCTTCAGTGCAGCATGCCAGTAAATAAGCTTTGACGCCTTTCAGCCTCTCACTTAAAGGAAGACATTCATGTACATAGCTTTTAATTAGATACTTGAAAGATCAGTGTAAACACATAAAGACGTAAGGAATAACATCCCGAAGAGTGACGCACAATTTAAACAAGTTATTTGCAGCCCTCTGTCGTAAATTTAATTTCGCTGACTAACTTTTGACAACATTCTTCATCACAGTGCACCCAAAGGGCGGATTGTGACCACGCATTGAGTGTCTCATTCATGCAGAAATGTGGTTGCAGATGGTTGAGTAAATAGCACTGAGTAATGTTAGGGGTTATTTAATGGATCATCAGGTTACAGAGGCAGGATATCTGATCAAAGTTCCTCTGTCACTAAAGGTATACAGTAGGTGGGTTGCAAGTTTGGGTCTGTACGTCTGGAAGTGTGTGTACAGTCTTCACGCTCACTAACTCGCTCAGCAAAAAATAAAGCATGCAGTATTTTGATCATCAGTAATCACCCTCTGTATTTCGGTACTATTTATGTAATATCTGTTAGAATTGTGAAATCTTTCAAATCTAAAATAAATACTGAAACCCGCTAAACAAATGATATTTGAAGTGTTTCCCTCAAGATTCACACCTAAATGAAAACACAAGAGCTGTGAGTAATCTCCCAACTCCAGACCAATATGCTAATTATGACACTCTACAGACTTCATAAAAGTGTTGACTTTATGACTGAACACTTCATAATACCATAAACTTGTCTCCTATCATAAATCACACGTAATTGCTACACAAATGTGATGTGAAAACACCAGGTTGTGTTATGGGATCACATAGCATGCCCCCCGGTTCTGTCTCCATATCTCTTACTCAGCCCAACAACACCAACAAAGAAAAAAGAAACTCATTTTATTGCCATGACAGAGGATGCGATCACTGAATTCCCTACCCTGCCAGCATGATATCAGCGATGACAAGACAATAGACCTTTACATGAAAAACCAGCAACAACTGTCCTGTCTCTTACCTCTGATACTAAACATCCTGTCATAATAGAGGAAAAATGCTGTGAAAACAAACAAAAGGGTGTACACTTACAATTATTATTCCAGATTGATGTTTGCTTAGAGTTCCGTGTATCTGAAAGAGTGTGGATGAGAGCGATCGCCTTTGGGTGCGTAAGAGAGAGCGTCTGTGGATGAGTGTGCATTGAGTCCAGCCTTGTAGTGGTGTTGGGGGTTGGAGTAACAGCAGATGAGTTTTAGTGGGCAGCAATATCAGTCCTCGCTACATCACTCTACCATCTGCCAACCGCTGATCATTAGCATCTCTATTTCTCTCTCTCATCTCTCTCTCTCTCTTTCTCTCCCCCTATGTCTTTAAAACATGAACACAGTTGTGCTTGTGTGTGTTCATACACACACAGTGCCTTCCTTAGTTACTGTTCTATTGTGAAAAATCCAATTGGTGTGTGAGAGTGTTTATGTGTCTCACAAAATCACCTGGGAAAAGAGCGGTGACGTCAGCCACTCTCAGCGGAGGACAGAGGTTGGCAATGGGCATGCCCGCCTGCTGCCTGCCTCTGTGGGGAACCTGGAGTGTTCTGTATTTGGCAAAGAGTGAGAGTAAGATAGGGAGAGAGAGGTCGGCAGGTACAGAGTGAATGAAGAGTGTGGGTGGGGGGTCAGAAATGCAAATATCTCCCTCTGGAGAAAGTGCAGAGATACAAACATCGTACCGCAGAGATCCAGCCGACAAAGAATCACTCATGTGATTCTTTGTTGTATAAGTGTGTGTTCCAGATGCCACAGACATAAAAAAAGACTGCACTATGGTTCCCAAATGACAAAGATTTACAACTCTCCAAAGTGCTTTACACAGTAGAGCAGCCTGTCTGGTAACCATTCAGAATATTCCAGCAGAGCAGCAAATCTTTCCTTTGCAACAGTCCAAATTATGACTTCATATAACCTGTTTACTGTATGTCCTCATTCAGAAAACACACACACATACCAACATATCAATGAGTATTCATTTTGATGTGTCATTGCATCTAATTAATGCAGTTCACTGTCAGAGCTTATTAACAAGATGTCTACTGAACCTTGACCACAATCCACTTAGCTTGAGCTTCCATAAAAAAAAAGAAAGTGAGCCACGTAAAGCCCTGGCATTGCATGTGGTTTTCATCAACACACACTGTCACCACGATGCGGCAATGGAACAGTCACATATCCAGCACCTCAAGAGAAAGCACTTTCAAGGCCACCTCTGGTGCAGTATTTCCCTCGATTCACATGTTTGCACATCAACATTCAGAATCATAAAGCAAAACACATGGACCACACCATACGCTGTATCTTTCTGCCCATACGTATTCTTTCCCATGCATGTTCCATTTGTGTGTGTGTGTGTGTGTGTGTGTGTTTGTGTGTGTGTGTGTGTGTGTGTGTGCGTGTATGCCTGTGTATCAATATCATATCATCATTCAGCTCAAAAAGCAGATTCCAGTAATTGAGAAACCCCAAATCCAACTCAATATATTACTGCTGGATTTTATAACATTCAGGCCAAAATCAGCAGTGCTCGAAACAAATAAAGGTGTGTTGCTACAGAGTAACAAGCTCAGTATTGAATAACACATCCAACAATGGGATGGCTGTGGCTCTGGGAGGAGATCAGGTTGTCCTTGAACCACAAGGTTGGTTGTTTGATCCCTGGCTCCTCCTGTCACTTTGTCCTTGAGCAAAGCACTGAACCTCAAGTCGCTCCCTGGGTGCTTTAAAGAAGCCCACTGAAATGCTTAGGATGGGTTAAATGCAGAGGTCAAACTTCATGTATGCACCTCTATGTATATGATAAATGTGATGCCAAATACTGCACAGTGTATACTGTAATATTACTATGAGAAATGATTGTACAACTCTGCAAGGCTTCTACCACTGCAGTTCCGTTCTTCTGTGTCTCCACAGTTTATATACAGAATAACTCTGGTTACAAGGTGCAGTATATATTACCCACTGTGTTGTAGAGGCTGCTGTGCCACCATAGTGGTCTCATTGAAATTAATGAGGAAGCCATGTTTTTTATGCTTTGCTAATGTTTTTCTGAACACTGTTTTACTACTCACTGTACAGCGGTGTTTAGCATTTACTACCAAGGTCATACTTAGCACGGCCTAATGGCAGTAGGAGACTTGACAGCATGTCAATATTGTCAACTCAAGACAAGGTGCAGCCAATCAATAGTAAAGACAACGGGCCACAAGCTTTCATTGAGCAAAGACCCAAAGTCAGATCTGTTTTCATCACTCAACAGCTTGTAATGGAACTATGGAAATCTGATACAAGAGGTGCATCCTTTACCATACTTTTTCACATCCATGTCTTTCCCTCAGGATCTGGAGTAGGAGGGACCACCCATTTCAAATATTATGCAGTCAGCACTACTTAACTGGAACAATGGGGAAGTCCGAACAAATACATACCAAACCACATACACACACGCAATGTACTTGTGTGTGGCTGCTATTGCTATTGTGCAGGAAGCCCACCAGAAAGGGTAATTGGTTCTAAAATAGGCAATTACACAGACCACAGCAACCGATACAGACTTGGCATATTATGCGTGAGTAACTGTTTAATTTTTTATTTTTGACAATATTATTATATTATTTCACCACATATCTGTTTTCAATAGCTCCATTATGTGCCCCCAATGAGTGTTTGTAATGATTGATCAAATCGTGAACATCTGCAGTAGTAATTCAGTTTTTCCAGATTCAATTTTCGATGAAGTGTGTGTGTGTGTGTGTGTGCGTGTGTGCGTGTGTGCGTGTGTGCGTGTGTGCGTGTGTGTGTGTGTGTGTGTGTAGGGGTTGAAACTGAAGTGGGTGTCTGTCCTGGTCCTTGTCCTAGGCTGTGCTCACCACGGTCATAAAGTTATCCAGTGTCACCACAGGACAGTTGGATGGCTGTCAGCATGCTAAATTAAAAACCACAAGAATGCAGCATTTCATTTCTGGGTTTTTACCTCTAACATAGTGGACTGCCTGCCGCCACAGTGCTGAAAAGTGTGTGAGTGTGCGTGCGTGCGTGTGTGTGTGTGTGTGTGTGTGTGCATGATTGCACATGTGTGTGTTACCTTGACAAAGCCCCTCTGTACTAGGTGTTGTCCCTCCGGCTTGTCTTCCTACAGGGAGAGGGCCAGACAGACTGGCTCAACCTAACAGTATTACATAAAACAACATGGATGAATAATTTGTCTGTTATGAAAGTGTTTTTTAATTATAATAAAAATAAAGTACATGATGAATGGTTGAACTGAGGCATGACCCGTTCCATCAGCAAAATCTAATTAGTCCAAATAACAAGCCAATAAAGCCTAACCAAAAAGTTGGGTCTGAGGAAATTCAAGGGACAGAAGACCCAAGAAATCTTAGAGTCTTAAGAGATAATTATGTGTCTGTACAGATTAGCATACTGTTGACATGGTAAACAACAGTTATGCACGGCTCCAGATTAGTGGCTTAACATCAGAAGAGCAGTAGACCAGGTTATACTGTTTACAAGCTTGAAATAAATGTAATTGCTTGAATTGGACATGTTGAGCAAGTAAAAGTACAGTTTTTTTATTAAAACATAATGAAGCCAGACAAAGGAAACTTCTGTAAATTCAGGCAATTCGATTCAATGAATGGAAGGATGTAAACGTGCACTTTCCCTGTGGTATCCACATTCATAGACCATTACAGGCTTTTCACCAGTAATCAAGCACATTATCATTCAGCCATTTCAAATACGTGACACTTCTTTGACCTCCGTTGTAAAGAGCACTGAGCAATGGAGATGCCCTTTAACAACCTGCACAAGGTAATGCTGAAGTGAGGAGAGAAATGGATGTGAACAGACAGTTATTGCACAAGAGGGAATACAATTCTGATGACAAAATGTCTAACCTTGTCCCAAATTCATACAAACATCTAAGGTCATCCTGTTTAAATGGAAGAAAACAAGCCCAGAAATATGTAGTTTATCTTTCCATTATTGTGATGATGAATTAGTCTTACAATATCCACCTATAAAAAGTAAAGTATTTGATTGACTGCTGAAGCCTCATGTTCATTTCAAACTAACTTCAGACTATATCTTTGTTTGGAACAAGGACTGTCTTTTGTCCTCCATCTTTTCCCCTGGAGGCTTGCCAGAAAGGGATCACTTAATATGCAGTACGAAAAGAAGACATGATTACAATCAAGGTACAATCAAAGCCTCAGTTTGAATGTACCCTGACTATTGTTTTAAGACATACTTAAAAAAATATCAACCCACCCTTTAATTCCAGTAGCTAAAATATGTTGCTTAATTTTTTACAGAGAAATTAAGGTTATTTTTAAATAAAGGTCATATATGCCAATGTGTAAGGAAAACAATTTGACATGTATCCACCACCCTGACGACCACATTCTCTTGTCACTGCAAGGATCTATGACATCATACATTGCTTGTGATCGTCACACCCCATCATGTGTTTTCTTTAAGACAGATGTTTCTCACCTTAAGAGTGGAATCCTTTGAAATGAGTAACAAGATACGTTTGAGGGTTCACAATGATCACATTATTAATTGGAATGTACTCTGATGTTTATTTTTTTGTCTTTCTAATGCACCTCGGGATAGTTTAACAGTTTCTGGTAACTAAAAAACTACACAATGAAAGCTTTGACAAGCAGTTGGCAGAAATCACTGCTTCCGAAACTAATGTTAGGAACCGCTTATCATTAATGGAGTCTTTTTACATAAAAAATTAAATTGAGCTGCTTTTAAATAAAATGTTGACCTATAGCCACAGAAATAACACCTGTTCCTAACAAAAACAAATTTCCATAAATACATTGTTTCTTGTTGTTAGAGGAGGGGTGTTTTTCAATTTGGTTTCTCACATGGCTGTGTTAGGTATGGGTATTAATGCTTTTTATGGGTATTCATACTTTTTATAAACAGTATTGAAATTATTTAGTCTGGATTGTTCCTTTAAGTTGACCTACGGTGCACGGTGGGTGGCAATTAAATCAAACTTAATAATGATTTCAGCAGTTTGTCTCAATCACTGAGATCTCTTGTGCACATTGTTGACTGTAACAGGAAGATTATTATCTGACGCACTAAATCCCTGACGAATTGCTTTATAAAGCATCTCCTCCAAGAATGTCCACAGAGACACTATCAGAGGTCTGGTCAGGCTTCAGTATATCAGATGGAGTGAGAATGGGATATATAATCCTCGGTCATCCTGTTTAAATAGAAAACCAGCGCCAAAAAGGCTATCTTCAAACAATACGCTACTACAGTCTGAGATAAATCTATATATCATCATTTGAGTTATTTGAAGTATAAATCTAAATCTTCTGTTTCCTTATATGATGCGATTGTATTGTAATTTGCCTTTGATTTTCAACATCATCAATAATGTTTTTGGACATTTCCTGCATAAAATGAAGAAGAAAAAAACGTGCCTGGACTTATTGTAGCTGCTGGTTTTAGTAGGAGAGAGCAAGTCATAATAATGACGTTTATCTCTGTGACTGTTCAACATCTAGAAAGAAAAAAAATATTGATGCATTCTCATTTAATAAATATTTTTACAAACTATATCCTAAGATCAGTTCCTTTTCTGTTTACAGTATTTGTTTTACTCTGAACTTTTCCTACCCAGAAGAGAGACAATAATTTCTGAATCACAAAAAAAATGTATATTGCAGTGCGGTGATGTAGAGATTATTATCTGACATTGTAAATCCCTGACGAATTCCCGTACAGAGTCTATGCTCCCACAAAGTGTACACAGACATATCGGAGGTCTGGTCAAGCTTCAGCATATCATGTGGCCAGGATGCAGAGAGGGTACATCCTGGAGTTGACTACAGTGAGTGGAACCATCTGTAGAGCATTAGAGCTTCAGTATGCAGCTGTATGAAAATACACATCAGCCTCTCTAATCTGACCTGCCAGCCTTACTATTTATTATTTCTACCTGAGACGGATATGTTTGGTAACTGGACCTGCACTGGACTGACGACTGCGTGGACTGTAGGTGACTACAAGAAGAGGAGCTTTACGTAGGTGTGTCCAGGAGTACTGCGAGCACAAACGGATCATTTTGGGTGCTGAGCGGGCGTTTGGGCTGAAAACAGTGACGTGATGTGTGATATTGTGACCCTGAATGAATGAATGTGATTGATCAGGCGTCTGGCACATAATGGGAAAAACAGTTGGACCACAGAGAGAGTGTGAGACAGAGTGTGTCTTTGAGTTGTCACAAATTTCCTTAGAAACTCTGCTCTGTTTTAGCCTGACATTCACATCTGCATAAGCTAGTATTTTTATTCTATGGCTTATCAAAAACACTGCCTGAAAACTCTGGTGTCTCACCAATGAGTTTCTCTCAACCTTTTCTGTTTCAAGGGTGGTGGGGCAGCAGCTGTTAGTGACAGTGCAGACTGGTGTGTTTGTCAGCACATTTCAAGTGTCTTCTGGCACTTACTGCAATTCACTCGCATATGAATCACGTGATGAGGGCGCAAAAAGAAAACAGATATCTCTCTCTCTCTCTCTTAAATCTTACTCCACCAGTTTATTTACTCTGGGTCTTTTGTCACAGGTGGCTGGAGGCTGGTGTGTGCGACAGGGTGTTGATTTACACACACAGCGGGTGCTCCACATGGTAACCAGGACCAACCAAGAAAGAGCAATATAAACAACACCTTGTGGGTTAACTGCAGAGAGAAAGGGACATGGAAGGGCATGAACTCAATAAAGATTGAAATTAGTATAAATATGTTCTCAGGACTTTGGGGGTGAGGGGCACTCACCCATTAGGCCCTTTCATTCATTGTGTAATATGAATAACATGGTAGTGAGTATTTACTACCATCGTAAGAAAAGTACTCTATTACCGGAAACTGAAAGTACAAGCACTGAAATTGGAGCTTCCTTACCTCAGCAAGAATAGAGTTATACTATCCACTTTCACACTTTCAGTAGGTGTATTCTTACTGCTGTTTGTAACAACTGACATATTAACAGTACAAATGTTTATCAATGATTAGATCCCCATGTGTGAAAGTGCTTGCACACACACAAGCACAGAGAGACTCTGCAGGTCATCTGTCTGGCCTCAACACCTGGTCAGTGAGAGGAAATGAGTGGTCAGCCATCTCAGGACAATGATCACAGTGTCCATCCAGCTCTGACCTCTCACACACTCTTCGCAAGTATGGAGAATACACTCACAGCGCCATGGGAGGCCTCGACCAACTGCACACTGGCGTGTGACACTGTCAATGTATTCTGTTGCTGCTGGAGAGAACATCTAAATGGCAGAGGAAACCGTATATGTATGCATACATAACTACAAATCGAGGCAACAATCATGACAGGCAGTAGGCTGATAAGTTATGCTAATAGCTATCCCATAAGACTGCTTTGGGCTTTTTATTTTATTTTGAACCACATGCTGCACTGCCCTGCCAAAACCGCAAACTAAAACAAGGGATGTAAGTGATGTAAAAACAGAAAGATGAAAGAAAAGCAGAACCAAGGAGGTGGGTGTGAAAACAGGTCATGTAAGCTGTAGAATGTGTTTGCTTGCAGCCCATTCACCTCCAGAGCAGGGTGGGGGTGAACAGGCTCTATATATAACTTCAGCGAGGGTGCTTTGGTGTGGCTGCTCATCTCTCTGCCCTATAACTGACTCCAACTCTATAGACTACAAAGTTACTAACATACAACCACAGCTTCCTGCTGGCTCCCATTAAAGCCCCGCTAAACAGAGATGGAAAGCTGTGCTTTCTGTTCAAACTCTCTCAACAATCCCTTCATCCACAATATCCTTTATTTCCTCCTTTAATCAAGTATATGGTCATATGTTTAAAGGTATGCCATTGTCTACATATAGGCTACTGCTTCACTTGTTACAGCACTGCATTCATCATTTAAATTTAAATATAAGTATGAATGGAACATTCTTGTTCCTTGTGATTAATCTTCTACATATTTAGTGAACTTTTATCATAGAATGAAAATGAACCCTTAAATGGTCCACAGGGTTGAAGAGGTAACCGATTTTAAAAAATGCATCCACGGCTTATCAGGCGGATCAGCATTCAGTGTGGGCAGTAAGAAGGAGATTTTGAACCTTAAAGAGCGAAACAGAGCTTGCCTGAATGGGTGAGAAGCCGAGGCATAACTTCAATCTGGTGCCTCGTCTGTGATTAATGCGTGTGAATGTGACCCTGAACTTGATGGTGGACCTTTGTACACTGGGGGCCACATGCAGAACCAGTAAAACACACACACACACACACACACACACACACACACACACACACACACACACACACACACACACACACACACACACACACACAGGAACCATGTGAAATGTACAGCCAGAGTTGTATTTCTACTTGTGTTTGTGCTTGTGATAGAAGTCAATATTGTTTGAAAAGTACTTATCACATCCTCACTTTGTTTTGGTATTCAATGCTAGTTCCTGTATAGTTTGCTCAGCATACATGTACATTACTACATAATGACATTGTGTGGATAAGCTCCAATAGTCAAACATCTCCTGTTGAACCGCTCATCAATTAGCTGGAGTCAGACTGGCTGCAGGGCTCTGGGTCACCTGACACCATATCTCACACCACAATCCCTGTCCCTCTCTTATTTTGGGCAATGAATCACATTCAAACTGATATTGTGATGTAATCATTTTCAAATTGCAGAAACTGTGATTCAAAAAGAATAAACAACTATGAACAACTGACTCTGTTAGCTACACATGGCCACACTCTACCCTACACAGGTGACATATAAGCAAAGGAGGGTTGATGGAGGAAACAACTTTTAAAATGCCACGCACACGCAAGCTGTGAAGCGTGCAGCACTAATAAAAATGTTTAAAAATGGCCAAATTTAAATCCACAGAGTAAGAGTACGATGTGAGGGTGAATGTGCTCAGAGCAGATTGGTGTTGGCTATTGGAGCAGAGGAGAAATGAACAATAAAGTTGTCAAGTAGTAGTAAGTGTGCAATGTAGGTTTCAGTTTGTCTCTGAATAATGCAGACTACGAGGCTTTGAGATATCTCAATATTTTTAGAATGGTAGAGCCATAGTCAATGTGCACTTTAGTTTGTGTGATTTGTTTCTGCATGATCAGAAAGATTCATATCTTTTTTTCATATCATAATTTTCACAACAAGCCTGTTGTTTTGCTGTGCTTTGTTGTTGTTTCTATTTTTAAAAAATTATTATGATGATTGTATAACTTGTTTTCAAGGCTTAAAGTTACAAGTTATAACTTTCTACTGTTCAAGACTTGTTGAATTCAATAGCAAAATAATAGATTTGTTATTAATATCATTTATTCCATGAATTCATCTCATCTCGTCATTACTCGTAAGCCTGGCCTCCATGAAAGAGCAGTTTATATGTTGACTGTATTCAGTGTTGTGTTGGTCATACTATTAAATGATTTGTTGTTTGTGTATAGTGAATAATACAGAAGATACGAAAATGAAAAAGTTGCATACTAAATATATTGCTCTCGTAAATTTCTCTCTCAACTCTCATTTTGTTCCGTCTTATTGTCAACGTCTTTCTTCCCCATCTCGGTTCAATGCATCATTCCACCCTCCTTTCATCTTGTGAACTATATCCTTACTTCTGTTTTCTGTCTCTCTGGGCTTCTGTACTTCTTTTCCCCCCAGGCGCCATCACTCTTTCCCCTCCTCCCTCCCACAGGCTGGGCAGTAAAACAGGAGCGGGCTCATGGGAGACCATTAACCAGCAGAAACACGGCATTAGAGCTCTGCTGCAGAGCAAATGACTGCAGACTTTTTTGCACAACCACTGAATCTAGTATAGACAAGCACTGTGCAACAAATGGGACTTCTGTTCCTGCAGATACTCACTGAGAACAGTGATCAGCTCTCAAGTCCCTCTTTTTTTGTATCCAACATCCAGATGACGATAGAGACTGCAATTATTCCTGTATCTGAATGTGTCCCAGTTTGAGTGGTTGATAGAATAACATTACTGAAGGCTTTCTGGTTTTCTAGTTAACATTTGCAGATTTTTTTCTAGTTAATCCAGATTACAGCATGATTTACACGGAATTATATTTAAATTAATGTGATTTCATAGAATAAGTGTCGCTATACTATTGCTCATGAATTCAAGATCAATCAGAGAAAAAAACATACCCAAAGTCAGTGAAGTGAACATTAGTAATTGTAGTCGTCCCATATCTCTTCATAATCTTGTTTTCCTCCTTCTTGAACCACCGCTGCTTGATACTGTAGAAGAGTTTAGAGCCAATGAGCCTTTGTATCGGCATTTATGGAATTTAATTCTGTTCCAGGGTTGTGGGCTTTGATGAAGGAGCTGGTCACTGGCAGACAGACGATCACGGCTACTAATGTGATCCAGGGCATTCAACAATGCTCAACACCCAGGAACTGATGAAGCATGACTTTTTGGCGCAGTGATTTAAGCTTTGAATTAAGGGCTGTAAAGAATATCTTTGGATTAATGCACATTTTTATTGAGAAGTTTCTGTTCTGCAGAGTCTGTTTTTTGCCATTTGTTTGGTAATTAAGAAATTCCTAATTTCCAGAGAAGGTCATTTGTTTTCATTTTAAGAGATAATATCATCAGTGAAAGGTAATACATATTTGGCAAAGCACATATTTCAATGAGGCCAAACTGCTCTCTCTGTGCTTCTGTTGCAGGCAAACACAGTGTAGGAAACTACAACCGTAAGCGTGATTTTTACTTCACCTTTTGCTTTGTTGTCACAATCATACAATTGACAAGATTTGATATCCATGTCTTAAGTGCAATTTACAACTGAAATGATTAGAAACAACCTTTTATAAGGACCTGTGTCACAGAGTGTGCAGTATGTGTGTCATGGTGTTCATGTGTGTTACGTGTGTGAAGTTTAGTTGGATGGGGAAAATTGCTCGGCTCTCAGCCAGGGCAGGACAGCTGCATTGAGGACTAAACGACACCTTCCTCTTCGTGTCCCTTCCTCTGCCACACACAGAGACACATTGACAGGATTTTGGAAGGCTTTAGCTGGGTGCCGATCTTGCGTGTGGTCTGAAAGGCAATGCCCTTGTTATGAAGTGCTACATGCTCAAGGCGCTTACCGCAGGATTTACATGAGAGCAAAGTCTCAACCGTATTCCTTATCCAGACATGTAAACCCCAACACACACACCCAGGTCAACTAAAAACCAGGTGGTACTGTCCCAATCAGTGTGTCATAGGAGTAATTAATTTATGATAGAAAGCTTATTAAAGACACACACACAAATGTGGTGTCACCAGGGGAAGACTAACTTTACCTTCTCTCGGCAACACCACCGATCAGTTTGCAGGAACAACAAAGCTTTACAAACTCAAAGATGCAGGCATTTTTACTTTATAACATAACCTACTCGTTACATCATTCACTCACTAGCCTCCCTAACCTTAAACTAAACCATCAACACTACCACCCGACCTCACAATATGACCCTATTAGGATATGAATATGACCCACAATGTTGTTTTTACAAAGATGTAAAAGTAGGAACACACGCATGCAAAGATTAATACCTAACATACATTTCTAAACTGAAAAAGCAGAGAAATCTGTTTTTCGGTGCTAGATATTTGGCCAGCATTCTCACCTCAAATGAAAAACATACGCTACCAAAACCATAATAATAAAAATCAAATTGCACACTAATCTTTTTATTACTTACATGACATACTACAGCTAATTACAATACTTAAAATGCAATAAATACAGCTTGCTCTTCGGATTATATCAGTGATGAGGCTGTCATTGGTAACATGTCAACGGCCTGAAACATCCCAATCTGCATGCCACTCAATTGATTGAGTTTTCAGTTGTGGTGGAACATGATCTTGTACTTAGGCGGCCGTTCTTCAAATTGGTTTCAGAGTTACACTGCTTAATAGAGATCAAGTAGAGATGTCTCAAGACACCTGTGTGCATATGTGTGTGTGTGTGTGTCTGTGTCTATGTGTAATGTAACAGAGCCCCCTAGACTGCTCCCCAGAGACAGGCTTGACACAGAAGCTAAGAATAGCCATGGCTGTATTACCACCAGTCGGGGAGTGTGTGTGTGTGTGTGTGTTGAGATGATGGGGAGAAGAGGTAAGAAGGGGGGCAAGTGACACCGTCGTATGGTAGATGACTGGGAGACACAGGAGCCTTCGTCCATCATTGGACATCTCTTTTACCTGGCATAGATATCATACACATGACCTGACCGATGACCCCTCTAACCTCTCAAAGAGACAAAAACACACACACACACACACACTCACACACACACACACACACACACACACACACACACACACACACACACACACACACACACACACACACTGAGCTGCTGCTGCTGTATCTTACATGTCAGGCATGCAGGAACAGGCCTAACCTAGTCTTATTTTTAGACAGAGTAAACAGTGGTCTGTGCTTAAGATGTCCATCATCACTGGGTGTGATGCCATGAATTGTAGGAGGTGGGTGGAGAAGATGAAAACGAGAAGGAGGGGAAAGGGAAGAGCAGGCGTCAGGAGCAGGGGATGGATAATCACCAGGAAGTAGGATTGCCGGAGGTCCTAAGACATTCTCCACTTTAGGTCCATGAAGACCCAGGGCTATATCACTGATTAAAGGACAGAGATGCAATTTGTATCACCATTTGGTTACTGCTGTCATTTCAAAAGCATTTTTATTTCAGCAAAGCAGAGCACTGTTTATTTTGTCTGATACTGGGTTTGAAGACAGATTGATGGACAAGAAGAGGCATAGGAGCTTCAAGAACAACATATCATTGGATGGTGAACAGTGTGACCTGTGCTTCTCACATGTCACACATGCTCATACACACACAGTCTTCTCACATGTCAGGTGAAAGGTCGTGAACCTGCACTAACAGCTCTGTTTCCTTTGCCATCAAATATGAGCACTTCACCCAGGATCCCTAAATGGTTCAGAAAAGGAAACTGCACTGAATGACCTGTCAGCAAGGACTAATGGCATGTGCGCATGTGTTTGCACGTGTGTCTGTGTTGAAACTAAGAAAATTGAGTTATGAATAGCTATATTCAGGCATACCAAACAGCTACTCTAGAGGTGGTGCTACAGCTGTATTGGTGATGATGTCTGATAATCATGTCATTTTAAATAATTGGGTAATTGGCATAATGGGTTTTCACTGTGGTCCTCTGAGCTCATCATTATAAACAGGTATGGACTGCTATATTTATGCCATCTACACTAGCTGCCCGGTGGAATTATAGGATGAGCCACAGGTAATTGTCTATAGGGAGTATTTTTATTTTGGGTTTGAATACAAGACAGAGAGAGGTAGAGCACACTGGCAGACCAGGATGTGAGAAAAAGAGCAAAGAGAATGACAGGTGTAAAAAATAAATAAAAAAGATTACAGAGAGAGAGCGAGAGGTTCTGCCAGGTGGTAATGGTGGTTCAGGGTTGTTCATTATACAAAATGAGGAAAGACGGAGCGCATTACAATAGCAGCCTCACATTAAAGTTCCACTGCCATTTTAGATTTAATGGCATGCTGGGTGGTGTCCAACTACGTTTAATGCGCTCATCTGCATAATAGTGCTGCCCTTACAGGACTGGCAGGGGAGTAATACCTCTGTGTGATCAATCTCCCTCTCTTTATCTCTCTCGTGCACTCTTTCATACACACACACACTCACACAATCACACACGCGAACAAATTACCGTTAGCATATCATTTGCATAAACCAGGCCAGTGAAAAGGGGGAGAAAGGACATTTGTGTATGTAAAAATAAGATCAAGCTAAATTACCAGTTGTTAAAAGATTTCCTTCCGCCATTATATAGTTTGTCTTTTATATTAGACATTAAAATCATGGGCATTTCCCTTTAACATTTTCCCTTTCCACTAATGGGGACAATTGCTCATAACATTTTCGATTCTGTTGCTGAAAAATGCAAATCTGCTTGAGTGATGACAGTACTAACAGTAGTAAATTATATTAAATTAATGAGGGAAAAAGCACAGTTGAATGGAGTCCAAGTAGTCTTTAAAATTGCCTGGCACTCCCAAGATAGATATCAGACACCATCGACAGGAATAGTCGAGCCTTGAATCCAGCGAGCAGACCTGAACAGCTGGACGCACTGAGACTCATGAATCTTGTGAAATGACAGTTTCCACTGAGAAAGTTATCCCATTTATCAAGTTGATTGTGACTTTTATTTCAACTCTCTCTCCATTTCTCTCTCGGTAACACACATACACATGCACACACATATCTAGTGAGTCTAGGAATCTGAATCACCGTGAAATTCATTGCAGTTTGGATGTGACCTCCATCGTGTGAAATATATTCTCTGCTTATTCTTTCACATATTTCAACTTTAAGCATGGGTGAAGGAGCCATAAAATGACAGTGAGTGCGGTCATCCGTCACTCGCACAAGGCTGCCGCACATCCTCTGCCCGGATGATAGCGGTGCCCTTCATTCTTAATTAATGCAATCTTGTTTTTCTTTGAAGAGTGAACACAAGTTAGTGCTGAGATAAGGGAAGTGTGAGCATCTGCTGATCACTACCTGCACTTAATTAGTTGTAACTAGGGGGTTTAAATATTTTTCTATATCACTCATCTTGAGAAAAAAATATTTCCACACTGACCATGTGTGTGTGTTTCTGTGTTGAGAGGCCCTCACACTGGAAGACAGATATGAGCCTGCCATGAAGCAACATGACAACCAACATGCAGGTAGATTTGGGAAAGACATCAAAGACCAAGCCATATGGGCGAGGTTATCAAAACCACAGGAAGGAAGAAGGGAGGAAGGAAGCAGGAAAGAAATGTACTGCATAAATTTAAAAAATACAGTCCAAGTCACAGTCTACCATGAAAGAATAATCATAATAGACTTCCATGTGTCTGTTGACGATTAAGGAAAGTAATTAGCCAGCAATTAATGTAGAATGAGCTCATTAAGACAAATGCTTGAAGTCGGGGGCTTATCACACTCAAAGAAACACAGGCAGCTTCTCCTTCATGAAAGCACTGACTCATCCGTCATACAAATCAGTTTAAAATACAAGGAGGACCTGCTGTGATCACCAGGCCATGGCATCAGTTTTATGAATGATGAAGCAGTGTATGGGATGTAAAGCCACGGATGTCATTTTTCATTTCCAGCTGCACACAATAGGCCTCGCAAACTGGACTGTTTCTCTTCTGATGGCTGGCATTCATTACTGGGACATCTGAATGGCCCTGACTCTGAAAAGGATGTTTCACTCAATAGGAGCACGGCTCTTCCATTTAATCTTTCAACTGAAACTGATTAAAAGTGATACTATCAAACATCTGCCTTTGCACTGCTATGCTGCCGTTTCCGGCTGTAGTGCAAGCACCAAATGTTGTTAACAATCGTAAACAGAAATGGGACACGTCAAATGCCCGTCTATATATATATACTTAGTCTGGTGATGAAATTACACTTTGCATGCAGTGGGGTTAGTAGCAGTTAAGGTCACTACGAAACTAACTGCTGAGTTTAATTTAAAACAAAATGTTTGTTATTGTTCAGCCTGCTCTGCACTTTATTGCTTTTTCTGCTAATTTTGTCCAGATTGTGTCTTGCGTGTTGTTGTGAATTTGGCGAGCCTCATGGGAATTTAAATCAAATACCCCATCCTAATAAAACTGTACTATTTGGAACTGATCCCCAGTAAAACAAAGAGGAGAATTGTGTGTATTATTACAAAGAAACTACAGCTATTGTGGAACTGGAAAACAAGAACAACGGACCAGGTTAAACATTCAGAGGAATCTAAAGTTCTTACTACAATGTGTTGAGTTAAAGAAAACAAACTCTTGCAAATGCATATTCACTCAGGGGACTCCCTAAAAACATGGTATTTCACCCGTGGGAGGTGCCTTATGTCCTTGTCCCACAGGGTGTTGTGTTCCTGATGCTCCTGATGTTATTGACTGCCTATTTAGGGTTGTCTTGTCACTTATGTAAAAGCTCAAACAATGGATCATCATAAGGTTATACTAGAAAAAAAGGGTGAAGGCACCATTCACTCAACAGTGACATTAGACCAGATGTGCCTGCAGTCTTGACTGTTAAACAGTATAATGTGGAAATCCACAGCGCTGCAGCTGTTATGGCGACAAACATTTCATCTAAGCTTTTGATCTCCCGATGCTGGCAACTCATCACCATTCACTCCTATGGAAAGTATACCGAATGTGCACACACACACACACACGGTTACACACTTACAGTCTTAAAAGACTCACAAGTCTCTACGCCTCCTTGTTTGTTAATGTGTTAAAGGCTAGACACTCCCTGTTCTCTAAGTCGACCACAAGCTTTATAACGCCCTCTTATATGATTTGTTATATTTCTTGAAAAGCGAAAGTCCCGTTCATCCCATTACCAATGTCATTATTGCTGCTGATGGTGAAACAGTTTTTACCTGAAGCTTTTAAAAGGGACAATATTAGCATCAAGCAGAAAGCCCATCAGGCCCACAGCGCGTGTGCATTTTTAAAACCAAGAGCATGTCTTTTGATAGTTTCCATATAGGTATTCATGCATTTTCTCTTTAAACCAAAAACTTTCAAGCACCCAAAATGATCTTGCAAACTCAGCTTTTGGCCAAATGGCACTGCAATGTATTGAAAAGTTAAGAATGACCCACCGTATCAAAGCTTGTCAAAAGTGTGATATTGTTTCTTGCATTTCAACTCATTCTATTAAACAAAACGTAGTGACATTATATTGCTTCATGCCAGAGTGTGGTATCTAACATCATCATCACCCAAAACTAGGCTAAAACATAAGAAAAAGCTGCACTAAAAAGTCCCCCAAAATTGCACAATACAGGCTGCCTTGTACAGCGCTCTTACACACACACTGTCGCTCAGCTCAGTTTCCCAGAATGAGCAAAGTGAATTAGTGACCCCAAGAGGCAAGTGTGTGATCATGGCAAGAACAAATTCAACTCTTAAACCTTTTGTTATTGTTTTTTTATGCATGAAAAATTGTCCTTCAAAAGGAGAGGGAATTTTTCTCACCTTGGAGTCAAGCAGAGTGAGTCGAGTCTTAAGGCAGCGTTGCAGGGGTGTTTGGTTTCAGCTGCCAACTCCTTAGTGGTATGATGTGATGCGGGAGATTGAAGGCAATGCCATTGCATGCCATCGGGCTGTAGAGAGATACTAACCCCATTCAAGTTGTACCTCTCTCCTTTTCTCTTGTGCCTCCTTCCTCTCCTCACCCTAACCCCTGACTACTTGCCAAGTATCCTACTCTGCAGTTTAATAAGATGAAAACCTCTCACTCTATACATCTGTGTCCTTTTCTGTCCTGCTATTTTGTTTCCTGCTGTTTTGTTATTGTAGCCTGCACATGTCAAACAGGGGCCTAAAATATTGACTGTATCAACATAAATCACAATAAATGTGGTTGAGGGGAGTGAGAAGTGGGAGGACAGATGGACACTCGGACTGTTTAATCTCTCTCCAGAAGCTGGACAGCTTCCGGACCCCTAACAGTGTACAATATTGTCTAACTGCTATTTAATTAAAATGGAAAATTAGCTCCAGTAGTGATGATATGATGGCACTCATTCCAATCATGAATATATAAAAATAGATTGACATGGTATGAGAGTCACTCTGCACTTCCTTTCCTTACAGCCGGTATCTGCCACATGAATGAGGGAAATATTTTCCAAATAACATTAGTGCAGTCCATGTGGCTTCATAGCCGTAGAGTTATGTGACCAATTGGAAAACAACAATTGAAAGGCTAAAGGGCAATGAGGTGTGGCATCAAACTGTACGGAAAGTCATATCCATTTCATGGATACACACACTGCGTTTGCCCCTGGGATCTGTGGATGCCAGCAGCAATATGAGACAAACACGCAAACACACACACTCATACAGAAACACACACTGCTAGGAATGTGGTCTGTTCGGGTGTTGCATACACACACTTACATACACACACACAGCTATATCAACACACTCGATGCAGACATTAAACTTGATATGCCAATTCATTAAGTACATAAAATAAACTCTATCATTTGAAAGTGTTGCCTGCAGATCGATGAAGCACTACCCACAGTTCTGATTGGACGCTGTATCGCAGACCTACAATCTATCAGAATGAAAATGTTTCTCAACAGTCCCCAAATTATATACAGTTTTTTTTGTGTGATTGTTTTATTTTTTATTTTAAACACATTTAAACTGTACAATTGTGGAGTAATTACTAATATAAGTTGGAAACTGTAAAAGTGTAAATTACAACAGTGCGTACAGTAAAAGCTATTATTACTGTTGGCACTTTATGACTGTAATTAAAGTATGTGACTTGTGGCAGTAAATTGTATCATGCAGGGAGAGAGACATAAACAATATGAGTATTAGGTACGTAATATGGGACCTGAACGTCACATGTTTAACTTAGCAGATTCCTAATTCTTAATGTTCTCTTTTATGCCTCATTGTTTTGCCTGGTTATCATTTACCTTCCTACATGTTACATTTTGTCCCCTTCATTCACCATTTCATGCACACACATGTAGACAATGTTGACATACTAACATATAAAAAAGGCAAAAACAGATTTTATTTATTTAAAAGATATAGACGGGAATTTGTGTTGTGGTATTTCTTTGCAGAGCTGATTGTTTTGTTAGGAGATCCAACCATTGTGAGATGTGCATTATTTTCCTACCTTTCAGGTTTGGTATCATCAGTCTCTGTTATCGTTATTTTGACATTGTTATTTTTAAAATACTGCTAAGAGATGAGATGACACATTTTTCATATTCATTATGTTGCTGAAGATGTTTTTTATTTCTTTATAGGCCTACAAGGTTTAATTACTAAACTCCCGGCCTTTATTCATATAGTATTCAGACTCAGAAAATTGTTGAAGAATAGGCCCACATATGTTTGTTTATATGTGATGAGAAAGAGGACACCATCACTGTCAAATAACTGCAAGAATAACAGGATTTATATGGTTAAAGGTCAAATATTTGTTCAAATTGAATAGGATTGTTGTGACTTAGCTGCACTGATACATTTTTGATCAAGTTAAACATGTCCTCTTTTTGACACAATGTAAAAACAATATGATACTTGATACTTGAAAAAAAGATTGTTTCTAAAGAATGATTAAATGTGTATAAAATCCAAATCCAAATCTAACATTGACCAAACACAATCCTTGAGATATTGTTTTAGGCTGCCAATAATCTACATCAGTATAAACACATGCTTTCTATATTTTCACAGAACACTGAATTCATTACAGTTTCAACCTGCTTGGAAGTCAGGCTAAACTGAAGCTGTTTGAAAATGATATTTTGATTAATAAGGGGGAGTATTTGTGTAATGATCTACAAAATCAAGCTTGAAATGTTAGTGTCTTTGTCACACCCAGACATGGAAAATAGCTGAAAATCCTCTATGGCCCACAATGTTGTAGAATAGTAGGTTAGTTAAAATGTACTTTGAGTAAACAATATTCTAGTGGAACAACATCAACAACATGACCCCTTGTCCAAACCAACAGTACATTCCATTTCTATACTACTACTACTATAATTAGTTGTATGCTCAGGCAACACTTGTGTAGCCTGAGCATACAACTATTTATGCTCAGGCTTAGAAAAGAGACAAAACTCACAATTAAAACACTTTTCGAACATTTTGCACTGAATAAGGCTCAGCAGTCAATAATTATTATCACTAACAACAGAAAAGTCTCACACACTGAGGGGGAAAGTTCCTCTGTCAAGGCAGAGGTCACTGCTTGAGGATCCACCGAAAATGTACCCGTTGGTGACGGTCATGAAAGATTCTGTAAATGTAAGTTTAATACACCCCATATTATATTTAATCTTTCTATTTTTAGTGCAATTGTTGACTGCTGTAAACTGCCAACTGCTGCAACAAACCAATTATTTTTCAAATGGTTTATCTTGAATAGGGGGTACTTGGCTGAAAAAGTTTGATAACAACTGGCGACCACCTCTATGAATAAATGGGATGGATACGGTAACATAAAGGAATGGGCCGGCTTTATGAAAGAATTTGGGGTGAAATTCTGAATATTTCTTTTCTCAAAATGAACCATACCAAATGCTTGCGAACCACATATCAAAAACACTCCCAGGTTACACATTTCTATTTGGTGAGTGATTTGAGTGGTAATTAGTATTGTAACTAGTCATTTGTCTCACATCTCACAGCTATTACCAACACAGTCATACTAGCTGCAGGTAAATGCATGCATTGTGATGATACCAACTACAGACTTGTAGAAAAACTACAAACACAGGCCATATAAACTACCATACACTAGATTTAGTCATAAGTTAATTCAAATACATGTTATTCTTGATTACACTCAAGAAATGTAAACAATCACTTTAGCTGCTACTTGCATTATTTTACTTGCCAATACTTTTAATTAAATCTGAAAGAGTATTCCTTGAACTCTGTTACTTTGATACAGAAATGCTGAGCCCTGACCTCCCATAAGGAGAATGGGAATGATGAAAACCTCTGTGAAAGTGAATATGCATACTAACACAAAATGACACTCGATATCAAATCAGCAGTGAATAACCAAAAGCCGACACTAAAATGCATTTGCCACAGCAAGGGAGAACGATAGGGCAAGGAGCTATTGAGACATCTCATTTACATGGAATTTAGAAGCAGCTCTTTACACAACAAATGAAGACATCTATCATAGGGTGTGTTCAGGATGTTCATTGCAGCATGCCTGTCCTGCCACAAATTCTGGAGTGAGAAGAGATCATGTATATCGGTAAATCAGGCAGGTACTCACAGGTAGTCATTACTTCTGGGGGAACAACTGTTTGTAGCTCATACACACATACCTTTCGTCTTCCAGTACCCCCAGGCGACCATAAATACCGCCCAGCCCGACAGCTCCCATACAACACTTGGCTGTCTCCACCCAGCCCAGAAGTTCACTGTCAACACCTGACAAATACACACATCTGCACAGCTGTAAATACCCTGTAATATAGAACCAGAAACACCTATGTGGTTTGACATCTCAATTCCGCTTTCTTCCCCTTTTTCTCTCCCCCTCGTCCTGTCATGGTGTTTGATATCTTAATGGTTGCGTTGACATTTCCTCTTGGACAGTGATTATTGGAAAACACCTTTATTTTACATTCTTGCACCTGGGCTCACTTACATAAACTGAGACAAATAGGTGCTCACTGGTGTCAGGATGATGGAAACAGACAGAATGACCGATTCGGGTCAACGGATATTGCATTATGTTTGTATGTGGCAACTATCACCAGGCTGGGACTCTCTAGATCATTGTTTTCGAGGCATATATCGTAGTTTATCTTTAAACTCTTGAATTCAAAAGAGACAGAAAGAGGCACCTACTGGGAAGATGCCAGTCCAATGCACTGTATCTAATCTTGATGTGTCCACGTGGGTCACTGGACACATCAAACCACTTAAAATGGAGGCAGTGAAAAAGGAGTATGCCTTTGTCTGTGTATCCTGTGAGGCCACTCCAGGGGTCCTAAGCAGACAGCTCATTACATCGATCACATCAAATGGAGCACTTCCTTCTTTATAATCTGGTTTCTTTCCCTGAATTATGGAAGCCCATAGAAGACTTAATTATTAAATTGATAATATTAACTTAAAATAAAACCGTAATTCTGCAATAGCATTATTCATTTAATGCCCACTGTAGGGCTGTTGTTGGCATTTTGTGTTTGTCTACACCCTCATGCTGAAGCATTACAAGCAAATGCTAGCGAGGCATGGATATGTTAACACCCTCAGCTAATGTATTCTACTGCAACATAACGTTACACATTTTAACTAGCTTTATGCATTAACTACTCAGGACTATAGATAGCTAGATAGATATAATTGAACTGATATTCATGTTGTATTTCATAGATGGTTGGTTTGAATGTGTAACTTGGTTTAATTTGAAATTAATGCAACTCAAAATTCTCATGACATTATTTCACTGTGTAGAGAGTTTCGACTAACTATGGAGGAGTCTTCAGGTTTTCCAAGTCCTGGATATGTTTGTCATTTTAATCATGAATATAATACAATTCTCCACTTTCCAATATTAATGCTTACTATATCACTATAAGGTCTAGGGATGTCTGCTTTCCTTGAGAAAGTAAACTCTGCTTTTGCAAAAGTAGAATGCCACTTGCATTTGTCCGATTGGGGAAGTGAAAAATAAATGTGATCTTAATTGAGAGCTGATATTCAGTCAAAATATGGTCTTTTCAATAAGCACAGTTTTGCTTATAACTGAGCTAACCGCTACTGACATGTCAACGGAAGTTGTGCATTATTGTCCATTCATTCTCCAAACCGTAAAATGTACGTGAGTTTTTGCCAAAGTTAAATTACATTATCATGATATGTTTAAATGTTAGAATGTAAATGTACTTTTGGGTGAGAACCTTAAATAAATCAAGTTGTTTGAAGGAGATCTGCAACATACATTCGATAAAAGGGAGGGAATTATGTCCTGTTTACCTTCCTAACATCAGCTCTAATCAGCTTATAATACGTAATAAAATATTACATGTCATTTAGCTGGCGCTTTTATCCAAAGCAACTTACAATCATGTTACATTCATACACTGTAGACAGAGCTACAGGGTACAAATCAGGGTTACGTGTCTTGCTCAAGGACAAATCAACTAGAGTGGGGATTGAACCACCAACCCCCTGATTGAAAGACAGACCTGCTAACCACTGACCAACAGTCGCCCTAATGATGAATGCCAAGATTGTTTTCAATACGACAAACTCTTTTATTTCCTAAACATTTTAATTGTGTGTTTTTATTCAAATCACCACAACAAATGATCTAAAGAAAGTAAAAGGAAATAGTCGATGATGATAATAAACATTTTAGTTAATTAGCTATAGGCCTTTTAGACCCTGATTGCAAATACAAATGTAAACCTTTTTGTAATAGTTGCTTTTACTGTTCAGTAGAGGGTGTTTTCTGGAGCATTAAAGTCAGCGGGATTGGACGATGTAGACTGCAATACAAAGTCTATCTGGTGCAAGACGCAACATCTATGATATTTTTATGACCGTGTTTGTCTCCTTGACTGACAAGCTGCAATAGAAATGACAGAAGTTAGACGAAGATAAAAAAAGATGTTGATGAACTGCATAGGTTACTGTTAAAAGTATGTAATACATTGCAATATATTGCATACTCAGCATAGTGCAAAATGTTCAAAATAGCAAGTTTGTATCATTCAGTATCGGGATAATATTGTGTTCTGGTGATTCCCGTGATTATGCCATAAAAGCAAACTGGGCAGAGTCCTTGAGACATTTCTTCGGACTTATTCTGTCGAGGCGGAAGGGAGAACCCATCAACAAAAATGATTCTTGACAAAAATGAGTTTTTTGGAGTAAATGAGAGATTTGGCTCATAAAGTCTGCTGTGCAGTACTGTACCCAGAGGCTGTGCACCGCTTCGATAGAAGAGTAGTTGTCTATGTGACCACAGCAGGAGGCTGCTGTCATGTTGCTTGTCCTCACGATGACATCTGTTTGGAGCAAGGTAAAAGTATTTTAGTAGTGCGGACAGTTCCAAACTGTTTATGTTGAGGCACGGGGGAGTCCCCATTTCCTCACAACATTAGACAGGGCTGTCCCATCCAGAAAATGACCCGAGATGTGTGATGCCAAAGGATGTGTGATCCCAAAGGAAACCCCCAGCAACTAAACTGTGTTTTTCCCAGTTTGCCAGGGCTGCATGCAGTGAGGGATGGAGGGTGGCCTTTTCTGCTGAAATGGTTTAAGGCGGCGGTGGCCCGAACCACCTCTGGATCTTTCTCATTTGGAAGAGTCCCATGTGGACCACAACATGGCGTGTGGACATAGCAGGTGCATTACTGAGTGTGTGACAACAGAGAGATTGGCTGTCTGGAGCAGGCAAACTGGAGCATGTACCTTCTTGAAACTAGTTTTGACATCCATGCATTCATGGATAGAAGACTGTGCGCACACATCTGTGGGGCGTCTGTTGATACGGTTTGTAGCCAGCTTTAGTCATCTCCACCATGGGAAGGCTGCCTCAAAAAAGGCCAGTGCTGGCCATGGTGCTGAAACTAAATGTCAGCTTCAGCATCCAACTCTATGTTCAAACTCAGATTCACACACAGATCTTGCTGGGATATCGCTACTAACTCACCCGATGGGTGGGAGGCGGTCAATAATTACTGAAGGTTGTGTTGAGCGCAGCTTTAATATGTAATGACACCTGTGTGCTTCTGAAAAGCTTGAGGAAGCAGCTTTGAGCTGCACTCCGTTATAAGTGTTGAAGTTCAAATGTAGAAGCACAATAAGAACCAAGATGGTGAGATGAATGCCTGATGTGACTGTCATACCATATCATATAATTAGAATAATTAGAATTATAGAATTATGAGTAGTAGGCATGGACCATGATCCAGATTTCCACAATCCATGTAAACAGAAGGAGGTAGAGAGGAGGGGTGGGGGGGCATCAGCAGGGCCATGGCAGGAGGCAGGGCCATGGAGGCAGGAGTCCAGACCATGATGCATGAGGCCAGGTTCTTGAGGCAGTAGGCACAAAGAAGGAGGCAGGGGAAGAAGTAGAGTTAGTAATTATTGACATCTTTTTTCAATTTAACAACAATTAAAATAGTTTTCTCTAAGTGTGTTGGTTCCTTTCTTGTATTGTTATTATCCAATGTTGATTTTAAAGAAATATGTTTCTTTAATCATTTGCACTTCGGTTTTTGTCGCTTCTTTTGTAGGATTTTTTGAAAAGAAATTAACTATTAAATATGTAATTATCTGGCACAATTGTGAAGTAAACGCACTTTCTAAAGTTTGTCCTTATTCATTGTTTTGAGGATGCATATATATTTAAATTACAATACCCATTACAATACACTCCTTCAGCTGTCACTTTAATCCAAAGTGACTTCCAATAAGTGAACTTGACACGTCGTCAACCCAATCGACCCAAAACATACAATAATCATGCAAGTACATCAACCTGAACTGAAGGACTGCTACATTAAGCAAAAAACAGCCGTTAAACCCCAAAACAATAAAACAATAGATTAAAATTCAAATAACTCTGATCTGGGAGCTCTAACAATATCAAGATGGGCTGATGCCTTAAAAGTCTGAAGAGAAAGGATAAAATCCTGTCTTCCCTGACGAGCTGGCATTCGAGGTAATGTCCTCCTAGTTGACGACCTGCCTTGATGAGACGTTTGTAAGATTGCATTTTCATTTTCATTGTCATACTAAAAGAGCATGGTGTAAGTAAGTGTAAATGCAATAGACTGGGGGCATGGTTTCGCTTATTGTATTTGAATATTGTCCAATGTACAGCGGGTTAGGTCTTGAAAAATGAAATGTCAAATGCTGTGTTCTTTTTAAAGTTCATTCTTATTGTGACTAAAATTATGCTTTCACATTGTTCATATTGCATTTCGATATTCAAATTTGATTTAACATTTGATTATTGTATTCACTGTACAGCCTTTCAAAGTCTTTGAGAAGATTTTTTATTTTGACTCAAATATTGCTTGCATATGGAACATCTGGTCACAATATTAGCTCCCGTTGTGTTTTCGGTCGTGTGCACATGCATTCTGCTGCAGCAAACTACTAAATATGATGGCTGCATACTCAAGGACCTTTTGTAGTTGCGGTGAACATGTTGTCCACCTTTTATCACCTGTTTTTAATACAGCCATTGACTGGCTGCTTATTCCTCACTCACCACCCTTAACCAGCACCCAGCCGCTAGTGATAGCCCGGTTCATTGTAGTGGTGCAGTCCAGTCGGAGACCATAGACTGTATTTATATGCCAGAGTTTGTGTTTTTGGCTAACTGCTAAATGAAGCACCAGTGCACACACCGCGGTACCTCGCTGCCACTCAACCAGCGCTTAGCGGGCAGACAGCGTGGCGACTTTATCTCTGTGTTTTAAGAACATGAAATGTATTCAGATAAAAGTAAAAGGTTGGTCAGTTAACATGTAAATATTACAGCCTTAACCTTTAAACAAGGTAAGTATATTATTATGTATCAGAAATATTCTTTTATGTAAGAATATACTTTATGTTATAAATGATCGGCTATACCCATTACTTGTAAAAAGTTAGATCTCAGCTTGTTTTTGAGTTTGAGTTTGAGTTTAATTTTCAAATGTGAGCTAACATTTGAATAGTGTCCACAGTACAGAAGGGTATGACTTTGAAAATTAAATGTCAACAACTTTTCTATTTTCATTTTAATATGCTCACCCATGCCAGCACAGGAAAATTAAAATGTGGATGATTGCATTTTCTTTTAGAATTAGAACACATGGAAAATTATAATGCCACTGTGGAATTACATTTTAATTTTCCAAGAATACATTCCAGTCATTTTAATTAAGTCCTCTATGGGCTTCCATACTGAATTCTGGTTCCTTCTTTGACCCCCGCTGTCTTCCTGTCTATCGCAACCAGTCATCTTCACTCATTGGTTCTTCTCCAACCAAATGTGAAGGTCAAGTTAATTCACTTGCATACCTCTCATACTTTTTCTCCATCTCTCAAAGTGTTCATTACCTCTCAAACATCTAATTTCTCTGGAATGCTTTGTTTTTCCACCGTGCCGTTTTCTTCCCTCTCCTCTGACCTTAGCGAACTAATTAGTTCAAAGCATTGCAAGTGATGGAGGAAATGAGAAATTATTGAGTTGCAGGATGAGAAGAATGCAAACAGCACATCATATTGTCCTAAAGATGACTACATAGTATTTATTTCTATATTAAATATAAGTGGTTTCAGTATTTGTTTTATATTTCTTGAGTAACGCTGTGTTAAAGTCTGAAACCAGTTCTTTGCTGGTGTCCCTTTGCTGTTGCCCTTTTCAGGGAGATGTAGTTTGTTCTTTGCAGCTGACTGATAAATAAACTATAGACAAAGAGGAAGTGCTTCAAATATTCATTGTCTTTTGTTACAAGAAACATGGAGAAATCCCCATGGAAAACTACATAATGGGTGACTTGAACGCTGTTCCTATTTGCATTTGTATATACAAGTAAGCGCAATGAAATAAGAGACATTACTGTCTTTCATTTTCATAAAGGTAAGCATATTCTTACATATATTCTTAAGTAAATATATTGGATGTAATATGTGACCCATTAAATTAAGACATTTAGGCATCAAAATACAGCACATTGACATGTTAACGATGTCAATGTGCTGTAGAGACCTTAATTCCAAACCAGCTGATTAAAGAGTACACAGAAAAATGAGAGAAAATGTCATTTGTTCCTGCCATGCCTGAGTTGGCCTCTGGGAAACAGTCACACCTGGTGATAGACTACCTGCAGTATGTCAGGAGCTCCAGCTAAATTGAGTAAGTCTGTTAAAACAAAGGAGTCCCTTGACAAATGTCATTCACAGAGAAATCTTTGTTATGCTGTTGTCAGCGTTATATCCAAGCACTGTGTATGATATCTCCATTATTATGTAAGTCTAAAAGTACTATTCTGGTTAAACACATGGGGTTGCATAATGCATGCTTTTCATGCTCATGAAAGTTATGATGCATTTAGAGCTTCATCAATTTATTCTAGGCAACCTGTATATTGCTTAGTTTGATGAAAAACATTCATATATATGCATGATTTCTCCTGACGATGCCCACTTTCTCTCTCTCACACACACACACACACACACACACCAGCTGGTCTTGAATCATTCTGACATCTGCATACAGTGTACTGGGACTTGTGTTGCTATATCAGGAGAGGAGAGGCTAAACTTGCCCAAACCCATTCTCAACCTTGTCTGCTGTTTGCTGAAGACTGCCTGTAGCTGCTCTTTTACAGTAATAAAATGTATGTATGTTGATTTACACAATACAATAAAAGCCATTCAGGGCAGAGAAGCTCCAAGACAACATTTATTTAAATAACTTTCAAAATCAGCAATTATGAAAATAACTTTTGAACTTACAGTATAGTATAGGAGTGAAGCATTTGTACAAAAATATGTCATTTTGTCAGCCCAAACACAATATATGGTTATAATTACAGTTATACAGATTGGTAATATGACTAAATTGAGCATGCTGTATCTCCTGTACATGATGTAAAATATTTACAGTCATTCAACATGAATGCATTGGCATCACCACAAGCAAACTACTTATTTTTTGTATATTTTCCCCAATTTCCCCAATTCAAATGTACGTGTCAATATTATCAAATGATCACCTCGATTAACTGTCATTCTACACTATTGGGGGAACCATTTTCCCAGTGAAAGCTGGAAAGACCAGTCATCTGGTCAGCTCATCCAGTTGATGGATGGCAATGGAAAATTAATGTTTTCTTTTACAGATTGCAATAATCATTGTTATTCAGTCTTGCATGTTTATTTAAAAGCATGTTATCTGCAAACAGCACAGATGCTGGCAGATTAATTAAATGATGTATTTACAACATAATACTACTTAAACTGTTGAACTCTTGAACTGTTTATTTCAGAGTTACATTGCTCATGGATTGATCTGTCATTGAAATTTTGCAGTTCTGCTTCTTCATCCAACCGGTGAATATAGAGAGCTGACTAACCCTTCATGTTTTTTCCACCACATGTTTTTCACTGCTTTGCTGTCCTCACCACCCTCCCTCGCTCCTGTTTTTCCCACTCTTTCTCCCTCTCTCTGTGTTGTCTCCTGTTCCGGCTCTTCTTCATTTCCTGGATATGTTTCCATTTGCCAGCTCCTAAGCCTCGTCCTCGCGCCCTTGTCGGCCTCTTCTCCAGCCACAGTGAATCACAGTACTCCTCCAGCGAGACGAAGGGAGCGCTCATCACTCTCAGGTAGTCTTTATAACGATGGCGGGACTCCACGTTGTGCCGAGGCTCCACCTCGGGGTCTTTACTGGGCTTGGGCTTCCCATCCAATTGTCCATGTGTCACAAGTTGCAGCTTGAGACGGAGGAGAGTGTGGGTGAAGTGTGTGTGCTCTTGAGCAACACAGATATACACACCAGCGTCAGAGGTTTGGAGGGAGCGAATCAGGAGACCTCGATCTGTGTGCATGACACGATCATCCAGCCGGACCTGTGAGACAAAAAGAGTAAACACTTCATCGCAAAGAATAAGGTCATGTGACTACAGCTGCTTTTGATTAGTACATAACACAACACATTTATGTGAAATTCTGTATCACTTTCATCAGTCGAGATTCAAAGCTTTACTATAAAAACAACATGAAATTCCCACAAACAATAAATCAGAATGACTGTACATTTCAAAAGCCAGCTTGATACAGGCCACCCTGTTCACACACATACACGTTCACGCCTGATTTGTATTCAAGGTGCGTTAGACATGGCAGTGGCCCCTGAAACAGGAAACATATTGAATTGGGTGTGGTGAGTGTCACTCAGTGTGGGCAGGGGTCTTTATGTGGTGTGGAGAGATCTTTAGATGCATGATGAGTGTAAGCAGTACGCAAAGGGTATAGGAGGTATTCAGCAAAATAAATGATGTGTGTGCGTGTGTTTGTGAGGTTGATTGTGCTTGTCATTAAGGTGCAAGTTGTATGGTTATGTTAATAGCCCGCTCTTTTCATTTCGCATCCGCCATGATTTATCAGGTGGCATAGCTGCTTTCAGGACCTAAAACAACACAGCTGTGTTCAGAGGACAGAGAATGTGTGTGCATGACAGTACGTGTGCGTGTGTGTGTGTGTGTGTGGTGTGTTTGTGCATGTGTGGATGCTTCAAAAGCTTACATCCCACAGCCCTGCTTTGACCCCCCCAGAAGTGTAAGTGCATATAGCAAAAAATTAATATTTTCCTGTTTATCTTTCTATGGACTCTGGCACTGTGGTGGTTTCCAGGTCTGACACTGATGATGTGTTGTCCAGCCATAGGCAGACCTGCAGACCTAAGAGGCTCTTTGGATCTTGACCCTCACCCATATTAGACCTACGAGTCTGTCTCCCGTCACATTCTCATTTCCTGACACACCTGAAGGACTTTAAAAAACACGTGGGATAACAACGTAAAGTCTCACATATGCAACATCTCTGTGGTTATGTTGGAGAGACCCACCTCTACTCCTCATCCACAAGCAAGGCATATGTGACTGAATGGCAAATGCCAGACATTTAAATTCACCCAGATGGTCTGTCTTTGTGTGTGTGTGTGTGTGTGTGTGAACTGCAACTGTCCTGCAAGAAATAGCAGTGCAGATTTTGTTGTATGTTTGTAGGAAAACAAGCGTGCATGCATGTGGATTATTACAAAGAAACACAGCTTTTAATTATTAAATGAAAGCACTGGTGTGGGTAAATGCATTAAAAGCTAAAGCTTTAAACTACTTCCCTTGCTTTCAGGAAGGCTGTGCTTTGTTCTAATGGGTCCGCATTCCAGGCTCCAGGAGGTGAATACACAAACAGGCACTAATACAGTCAACATGTTGTGAGAAAGTCAGAGGAATCTCTTCCAGCTCAAATCATCAATAGTTGACTTCTTATGAGGGGATATGAGGAGGGAGTTTGTGTATGATGAGAATATGTGTTGGAGGTGGGCTGCAGGTGCTGTAAGCAGCTGGTCAATGCTGCCTTTATCAAAAACTATCAAGAGGCAGAAAGTGTGGAAAGGAACAGAGTGGGAAGACATGAAAAGCACAAGGAACCACAGTAGACAGAGTTATGAGCATGAAGGCAGGAATTAAGTGAAGAGAGATTAAGGTGGGACTGATGAGGGATGTTGAGGGACAGAAGAAGACGAGGGATGACAGCCAGAAGGAAACAGAGAAGAAAGAGAAGCCCAGAGAGTGAGAGGTTGGCATGAGCCAGACACTTCAGAAATCACCTGCTCCAACACCACATGTCCAGCTGTGAGAGCAGGTACCACCTTGTCCTGCATGGGAGGAGCCCCACAACACCATTGGCATATGTAAGGGCCACTCTTGCTTTATCTTAAAACCAGAATTTTCTTTGGCAATAGTGACACACTTTGGATGTTTTTTGTTTAATATGGGTGTGGTTTTAATATTCTTGCCAGTCAATTCTGGCCTGCAGTTGTTTTTTTTGACACAGCTGCCGGTAAACACAACATTAACAAAGGGTGGTAATGATAGAGAAAGTGAGAAAAACCATGGCGACAGGGTCACGACAAGTCAGATCATGTATAATCGTACATATTAGTCTCACATGAGAAAGAAGTTAAACTTATTTGTATAGCTAAAGAGGTGTTGCCTGTGAGGGAAATAGAGAATGAAAATGTATTCAAGCATTAAACTCACAATCCGGGTTCAGAAAATATTTCTCCCTATTCCTAGTTAACTATTTCTTATTTTTCCTATTTAGTTTGAAAGCAATGTTTGTAATCTGACATGTTAATTCAATGCAAAATGTGTTAACTCATTAGTAGAAACAATGCATCATTCAGTCATGTATTTGTGTTGCAGTTTCCTTTTGTCCTTGATATTCTGTGTCTGGAAACATTTGAGATGTTCACTGGCTGCTCTGCCAAAGAAATACATTTAATTATGTATCTATTGACGCAACGGCTGTATAATAAAGCTGTGTGTGCGTATTTAAATAGTTATTTTGTTTTAATGAACCATCTGGTTTCTTAAGCTCATCATCAGAACATTCTTCAAGCACCAAAGCAGCATTTTTATTATTATATATCATAATGATTATGAACATTGGTCATTATGACAAACTTGTGTAAAAGTGTTCGCTATAAAACCCAGTCTGAGACCATTACAAAATTGTGACATTGGGCTGCCAGTTAGTCCAGGCGGTGGCTACCTCTACCATTTCATTGGCAGAGAAGACGTTGAGATACATTTTCTGTCACATAGAAATTGATTTTATGTACATGCTCCGACACAGTCAAACCTCTTATAAGTTTTGCCATAATAAATACCAGTGAACTTGCTATTGATTCAACAGATTCTGTACATTCTGCTGTATTGTTTTGGCTTCCGTGTCTATCACATGACAATCCTGAGGGAGGAAGCACTCCTGCATCCTTTCCTTCGTCACTTTGTCGAGAGGACAATAGGTCACATATCATCGCATGTCTAGACACACAAACAAAGAAAACACCCCATTGTGTCCATTAACCCTAAACACATGGCTGTGCCTAGGGAGTGCTTTGTTATCATTTCTGCTGTAGGGGAACACACACACACACATGCACACACACACCAAGGGCAATGCTGTGCTTTCTGCTGTGTAGGCCTATAAAGGAAAGGAACACATGTGTCTTTAGTGGCCTCCGCACCTGTCAGTTTGTTTACATTCACCCCTGAGAGAGAGGACATGGGGCCAGTCTGGGAGTAAATAAGTGTATCGGGAAGTGGGGAGAGAGAGGAGGAGTGAAAAGGTTGAGTGGTAAGCAGGCCACTCGCAGTGGGTGGAGGAAGGTTTGGATGTTTGGATAGGGGAGGGGAGGGCACTCAGGTGCTGAGTAAGCAGGTCTCTCTTGTCTCATTCAGGAGACGAGTGTCATCATCAATGAGTTCCTTTCCACACCTCAAATACAAACACATTAGACTTTCTGTCCCTCTATGTCCTTTTCAGTCCATCTCCGTCTCCCAGGATCTGAGTTTTAAAGTGACTTTGGTCCAATGCAATTTAAAATAAACACTAAATATGCACCACGTTGCAGCTGGAAATTCAGCTTCCAATATGCCCTACAAATTGCCATTTTCTGAACTCTTTCACCAACTCGCACATCACTATTAAACTAAAGTGATTAGTATTACTAGTAACACAGAATTTGTTTTATGATCCATTCCACTTTCTGTCTCCTCTGAACTTACAGGGGCCCACAGGGAAAGCAGTTGCATTCCAGAATGAATAACTAGTGAGAAAATGCAACGATAAAGGTGAAATCCAGGGTTTGATTCTCATTGTTCTTTCCACCCATTTTTCAAAGATAGATAATGTCCCATCCACTCAGGTGGTTCTGGTTTAAGTCACTTTTCACCTTCCTCAAAAAAATAAAAGAGAAGCGCTGCAGAAAATGTCAAAAAGCCCTGGACACTTATAAACATCAATAAATAGTGAGACCCTTGATTGATGGGTCCCTCATTACCTATAATTCCCCAAACGATGTGACTTCTGGGTATTCAACTTTGTATACCTCCTCGAGGTCGAAGCACTGCTTTATCTTCCCCAAGATAAGCAGAACATGCAGCAAAATGATTTGTGCCTAAAGCAGTCGCTGATGCTCAGCCCTCATAGCAGATGAGGTTAAAGTAATGTATGTTTTTGGATGCTTTGAAGTACTTCCGTAAAGAAAAGACAGATGTTGCAGTGACAAACGTCGGCCTTTGGCCATGTAACTTTTATTTATGTTAGGACGGTGTGTGTACACGTGTGTCGACGAGTGCACTCTGACCTCCTCCCTGCGTTCGGATCCAAGTCTCTGAATGTACCACCGGATCTGAGCCTGTTGGGATTTGGGGATACACTCGAGGAAGGTGGAGTTGCTCTGCACCCCATAGAGGACCCTCTCCTCCACCCGTCCTCCAACAAGACCTAAAGAAAACACGACTGTTATCGATCCAAGAGCCTTTTCTCTGGTTCCTCTCGTGGCTCTCTGGTTCCTCTCGTGGAATGAATCTTTTCTCTGTTCACTGGGTATATGTGTAACTTCTTAAGAGACCAAGGTATACGTACTGTCCTCCGTGTCCCAGCATTGACTGGCAGGGTCCCCATGCTTGATGTCCTGTCTTCTGGCTCGCCTGAAGAACAGATACACAGCTTTACAAGTTCATGTCAATTTTGAAAGAGATGTCACCAATAGCTTTTTTTCTGATTTGTTAAGGAAAGCAGGTTTGACGATTTTATTGAGGAATTTTAACATCTTCAGGAACACCCCCATCAGTGTTCAAACGCACAACAATAACCAAATTGAATGCAACACTGATCAAGCGTGTTAAAAAAAAGAAGTTAAAACAAAAAACACCTCTCACGCATCTCAAACTGGGGTATGTTTTCTCAAATGTCAGATTTGCATACACAGGAAAAATAGGAATGCTGCGGTGAACATTTTTTTTTACCAACCTCTTAAAATGTGATTTAATGCGACCTCTAATTACTGACTGTGTCTTTCTCTGGTTGACACCTGTACAACCTGTCATCTAGCTATACCAATCTTATTATTTCAGTAAATGTTCTTCAAACACAGGTCATTTTTCTTGAAGTGCACAAACTGACCTTATCTTGTTTCCAGATGTTGACACTTCTTTCCTTAATAAAATGCACAAAACAAGGGAAACTGCAGATTGTTTAGTTTTTTAATTATTTCTTTGGCCTCAAATTTGGTACCGCTCATTTGGGCTCCTTCAGGTTTTTACTAATTTCACTTCCTCCACCTCCTGTCAGTCCTTTGTACTTGGACATCTGCAGCCTACACTTACTGACACTGTGGAGATCAGCTTTCAAAGAGCTCTGGAGACCAAAAGCAGACCTCCACTGTTCCACAAACCATAACAGCATCCCCACTGGCCAATAATATGGTGATATGTGACCTCAAACCGTAGGGTATCGATTCTATAGAGCCTTGATTCGTGCAAGCAAGCACACAAACAAAACACACACCAGGCACCACCAGGACTCACTGGAGAAGAGTGACAGAAGTTGTAATCAGCTATCTCTTTAATTAATGCCTCAATAGACTAATACCCTGATGTGGAAAACAGTGGTATAAACTCAGCCTGGCACACACACACACACACATACACACACACACACACACACACCTGACTAGTTTTACAAATGGACACTAGACACTTCATTTTATTTCCTGTCCTTTAAATGTGTCGAGAGTTACAGATTTGAACTTTATCAATCCGACATTTTTACTGTGGGTGACTGGCTCTAAAGGCTCAAAACAAAAAATAATGAAAAGACGTAAATTCTCATGTCTTGGGTAATCCTACTTAGTCGGCAAAGTGAATATTAACAGGTTTAGCGTACCTCTTGGATGCTGGGATGTATTGTGAGCATGTGTGTCCATCCCAGGCGCAGTAGGGGTCTCGTGCCAGGCAGCATTCAGCACAGGCTTGGCCATACAGTTGACATCTACTAAGTGAAACCTGGGCTAGCCCTTCACTCGAAACCACGTAGAGCTGTTGCTATAGAGAAACACACACCACACTCTGCTTTAGGACAAGGAAAACATATAGATCCATAAATATCAAGTTCAAATGTATTATACACAAAGGGAATTTCTTTGGTTAGAGGAAATGAAGAATACCGAATGAAAGTGCAGCAACAGAAGCAGTCCATAAAACTGTACATTGATTGATTGGCTGCAAAAATAAAATGAAAGATTTCTTTTCACACATGCTCTTCATATGTCAACATTTCCTCAGGGTACGGATGAATTAAGCTAAAAAATAACTGGGTCAAGGCTTTATAACAATAATACTCACCACTTTAAACTGGCACATGAACTGTACCACAGAGATTTAAGGATTCCTGAATGTGAAGATTTTTTACAAATTTGACTCAAGGGATCTGCTCTGACTCATCTGAAGTTAAGGAGATTCCTGAACAGAACTTCCAAACAACCTCGGAAAAACACTAGCGAGCACGCACATACAGACACACGCACAGGTCAAGCCCTGCTGGAGATTAATGGAGGCAATGATTGGGGTTGAAGTGTCTACTGACACCCCTGACCCTAAGATAATGAGGCAGAAGGGGGAGAGAGAGCTACAAGGAAATGGGGAAGGCTAAAGAGAGAGAGAGAAATTTAATAGATGAATGAATTGGGGATAAAAAAAAAAAAAAGTATATCTCGTGCCACATCAGGCACACACTGAATGCATGTGGCATGAATGAAGAGAAAAAAGTGTGGGAATTAAATGGATGAGAAGGAAGTCAAACCTGTTTAGAAGACATCTCCATACTGAGGATGGGAGTGGGAACCTGCAAAAAGTCAAACAAACAAGCGTCACCAGCTTTGACGCCTCAATAAGTATATATTGCTGGAGCACTTTTTGAGTAAGAACAACAAATAAGTTTGTTGATTATTATCTAAAAAAAAAAAAAAACATCAGTGTTGCAGTTTGCAACAGAAACTATCAAAAAGCTTGGAGGGAATGAAATTGTGTGTTCTTCTTTTTCTATATTTGTGTGTGTAGCTGTGTGGCACACAGAACCTGGAAAACTTGAAGTTCTTCAAGAACCACCTCCTCTGTTGACCAATTGTCCTGGGTGATGCTCACCACCTTCAGAATTGAGCCGACGTCTACGACAGAGAGAGAGAGAGAGAGAGAGGATGCAGGATGAGTGATTGGGATGAATCATGCAAAACACACAACATTAATTTTTAATTCAGAAGTGAATAATGTAAACCAACCAGGTATGAGTACTGTATTGCTTTCTTATCCAATACAAATAAGCGTTTCTGGTCCATACCGTAAGGCACCAACTCAATTTAAACACTGAACCATTACCAGACTTTAGTTTGTGCAAGTGACCTGAGACAGGATACTGGAAGTGCAACCAAACATGTTTACATTTTTCCAAGAGCATAAAAGCTTAAAGCATAAAAAGTTTAAGGCCAAGGACAATACATAGTGATAGTGTGCCCTCTGCTGGTAAAATATGGAATTGCAAGTGAGAGGAGCCGTTTTTTGTCTCACCTGTTCCCAGAAACATGACTTCATATTGTCCATCCTCCGCCAAAACTCTGTCCACCACAATCTGAGTCAGCGTGTAGTCCACTCGGACGCGTGTGAACACGGGCCGGCCAGTCAGAGGGTAGACAGAGCGATACATGAGAGGGTGGAATCGAACAAAGCTGACCACCTCATCTGGAAAGTCTTTGGTGGTCTTGATCCTTGGATCATAAGTCTTGCTGGGACACTAAAGGACAAATTAAAAAATGTTGATCTTCTGTAAAAGTTTCTCACTCAGATATTTATTTTCAGCTAACTGACCCGTTGTTTCTGTCTGACTATGTAATGTTGCATGCCACCCTCTGGTGGTCAAATTAAGAACAGCAGGAGACAAAGCACATCTGGAACATCTGTCAACTCCGCCTTTCTGAGTATACTATTTCTCCAACAGCTGGTCACCGGAAGCATACACTTAATTCTCCACACATTCTTTCCCTCCCCTGATTATGTTTTGTCAACGAAATAAAAGAAGAATCTGATTAACATGTTAAGTAACCTCTATGAAGCCACGGTTATGTCATACACCATGTGCAGATGACAGCATGCATACCTACAGCATTTTTCAATTAGGCCGTGTTTATTATTCTGTAATTAGCAAGAAAGTTAAGGATTCTATTTATCTAATTTGTGAAAAGAATCTTATTTAGATCGTTGGCAACGCACCGTTCCAGGACGGGGGTACGGTATCCTCCCCTCATATTCTACCCATCGGTGGTCGGGCCCCTCCTTGTGTGCATAAGGGCCATTAAACACAGCCCTAATGTCCGCCATGCTGTACACGCACACTGCTGAGCCCCGGAAAATGGAGCTGAGAGGAGAGGAAACAAGAGACCAGGTTAAGGCCACGGAAGAAAAAGAGAGCGTTGTAGTGTTGATGATAGTGTGATGAATACTGAACTTACCTGGAGGTGGTGAAGACTGCATACACTTTGGGGTTTTTGTCATCTCTGGTCGGGAGCAGAAATATGTCCTCTATAAGAAAGAGAGGAACCAACATGGAGGAATTTGTTTTATTACCTTAATCTGCACAGAAGAGATTTTCTAACACTGTGCCACTGCTGACAATATCGAAAGTGCACTTAGAAGGTAGACTCTGGAAGACAATACTCAGTTTACTGGCCCCGATTGTCACCATTTATTCTCACAATCACTTACGGAGCTCATCAAAGTGTGTGTCCACTCCGTCTGGTCCGGGGATCGAACACACAAGTCGGCTTTTGAGGAAGGTGGTCCATTTATTGGTCAGACTCCTTAGCCCACCCTCATCATTCTGAAAACACAACCACAGCTAAACCAGTCAGCATCGTGCAGCTGTCCAAGATGACCAAAGAACCAGAATTAATAAATACACACTTTGCACTTAACCACAATCCCACTGTAATCTATCTAAGGGATTTAAACACAGAGACGACACACAGCTCCGCAGCCTGACTCAGATTTCTTGCACTAATTAGGAAAATAAATAGTTGAACCTCATGCCTCTCGTATGGATCTGCTTATTTAACCAGTACAAAGGAGACCTTCTTGTTAGTATAATGACAGTCTGGAGTAATTGAAAGAGAGAGAGAGAGAAGATGGAGAGACATCAAAGGAGAAGAGAAACACATGGAAGTGCAGCATGTTTGAAGATAGTACTAAAATCAAGTGAGGCTGTAGTCTGATAATGCAGGTTGTATCTTAGCATATGAATAGCATTTCAAGTAGCAACCTTTGAATAAGCTATGGTAAGAACATTCCAGTGCACCTCTTTGTATTGCATAGAAAGATTAAGAGATCCTCCCAATTAAAGTTGGGTGGATAATAGATATAGAGTTAGGGTACCACACACACACACACACACACACACACACACACACACACACACACACACACACACACACACAGTAAGCACTTAATGATGATGTATCACAATGGTGATAATCTTCAAAGAGGATTGAAGTGAAGTGCCTTCGCTCCTTTTACATTCAGGGAAAAACACACTCACAAATAATGAAAGTACTGGTAATGGAAAGAGTCCAAAAAAGACAGAAATAAATAATAAAGGGGTGTAATCCAGAGGAATCTCCTTCCAGTCTGGTTTACAGCTTACTCCCAAGTCATAAATAGGCTGAAAGCTTTTTTCTAAGAATGTAGCAATAGGCCTCTGAATGCTAATAGCAAACTGCTGTGTGGGCTAGTCCCATATGGAATGACTAATGGTGCACTGTATGGTGTACAAAAGGTCCCCAATTATTAATATATTTGCCTCCAGTCAGCTGTGCAGTGCCATCTGAGCTTACAGTTGTTTTGACAGGTCCTCAAATAGAACTTAATTGGCACTGAAACATGATACAAATCTAAAATGTCTTGCAGCATATAACAATTGAACATAGAGAACGTTTGTATTGGTCCTGTTGGGTATAAATTTAAAGTTTGGCATTTGAATTATGACTTGTAGCTCATGTTGCATTAAAGGCTGGATGCTCTTACTGAAAATTGCATTGGACAAAAGCATCTGCTGAATAATGTAATGTAGTCAGACAAAATATTCATTTTTTAATCACCCTTTTAATAAAGATGCATGCAAACTTTCGAGGAAAGAAATGATGCCGTGAAGACCTACATCGATCTCAGTGTCAAAGTAGGCAGCAGCAATAAGAATGCCCTGTCGGCAGAGCACAAAGGGGATGAAACCACGATTTACTGCCAAGGATAGACTCTTTTAGATGACTACAAAAGAGGAATGTATCAGAAAAGCCTCCTCCTGGGGGACATGAAACACTTTTGTAGAGGCTGACTCAAAGATCCTTATCTGATCAGAGGGCTGTAGGTGTTATGACTCCCCTACACTCTGTAAAAGGTTTTGCACTCCTACTGTATTCCTCTATAGTCCCACAGTGTTGCACCCAAGCTCAATTTTCCACCCCCTTCCTTCCTCTTTCCTCCCTACCTGTCTAACCCTCTGTATAACCTCACACTTTTCTACACCTCTCTCGTGTAACATCTCACCTGACACACACGAGCCACTCGGGACAGGATGCTCTTGTTGTTTCCTTCCCACGACACCTCGCGGAAGAAGAAGTATATCTTGTCATCATCTGGATTGTAGGTGTCTGCAATAGGATGAGCAGATATAAACCGGGCCTCTGCAGACATGGAGAAGAAAAGAGAGAGAGGGGAGAGTGTTATTATTATGTCATGTAATGGATTTGCCATACACTGCAGCCTTGAGGTGGCATTAACACTACACTTGGCACATGTTTATTTACACTCTTGCTCTACACATAAAAGTCTGAATTATTACAGTTTCTATTTATTAAACTTAAGCTTGGGCTGCACACAAATCTTCAACTTGCCGTATAGTTTGATACATGGAGTAATACAGTGACTTCCATGATATTTAGGTTTAAAAACAGTTTTGTTTACTTTCCTATGATTTTCAGCCTGTCTGGCAGTATCTGTTAAGCAGCAGTGTGGCATAGAGATCATCTTTAACTGGAACACCCAGGCTCAAATATCTACCCTGATCATGTTTCCCCAGTGTTTGAAACACAGATACAAGTAGTTGATTGTGGGCTTTGGAACAAGCTGTAAGCTCTAATTTGTCAACACCATTGACATATTACCACCTTATAAAATGTAATATGTTTCCCATGAACACGTCGAGCAGACACAGAGCAACATTAGCATTCATTTTGAGTCATTTTTAAAAAAAACACTAAATGAATGTAAGACCAATAATAACTATCTGTTCTGCTCTGCTTTGGTCAACGAGGGAAACTCGATCTGTTTGGCTGCTGAATGCTCCATTGTGTTCACAAGCAAGTGGCCACCTGTGTCTGCTCTTTGCTGCTGGACAGGTAACAAACAGTGGCTTTATCAGAGTTTTTTTTCCTTTTTTACTGGAAGCTGGTAATTAGGTTGATTAAAGCGGTTTGCAGTGAACAATAAAAGTTAAGTTTCCGTAAAACTAAAACAAGGAGCTGAAATATAACACAGCTGAGGGGAACTGTAGAGTTAGGACAGGTTTCATGTTACATACGGTTGTTTGACTTGTCGTTATAAAAGTATTGATTATTGCAGCTTTAAAAAAGACGCAACAAGAAAAACAAGGATGATTAATACTGCACGTGATGTAGCAAATAGCTGTGGGGAAAGGAGACGATCAACATTGCCATTACTGCCCCGATTCAGGCACTCGTCCAGAGGCTTACAGTTAGGGTTGCAGTGACATTACATCAACATTAGCTCAACCCTAGAAGCAGAGCCAACCACCAGAGGGTGATTCCCCAACTGGAACAGCTTAATGTATGACTGCTAACACACTCGACAGAAGGTAATTGTTCATCCTGCAGCCGTGGAAAGATGTTTCACAGGCTCAAAGGAACAGAAGCACTGCAAGATGTGCTCTTCTTCTATGCCGGCACCAACACACACTTAAAGAGAGAGAGAGAGAGAGAGAGAGAGAGAGACACATAATGACTCCAAACATTGCTGACTGTGGTTGTGAAATGTGGAGGCCATGTGTAAGGATTCAGATCCCAGTGACAACCGTTAATACACGACAACCCATCAGCGGCTGTAAAACACTCGAGACTGGAGATGTATACATTGAGAGGTGACTCACTCCTCAGTGACGACTATGCGTGCCTGTAGGTGTGCGTATGTGTGTGTGTAGGTGTGTGTGTGTGTGTGTGTGCGTGCGTGCGGCTGTGCAGTTGTGTAACTAAGAACGTGAATTTTGTGGCACACTGTAAATTCCCCCGTAGGTGTGGTCCCTGTTAAGCTACGGCATTCATATAAAGGTTCCAGCTAAATGAATAAGTGGGCTGTTTCCTCCACACTGGAATGTCAATAACCATCTTGAAGGCACAGGGAGGCTCTTTGTATCAGTAAAGAGGCTGGAACTTTGGAGAAAAAGCAATAATAAGTTTTGAGAGCTAATATAATATAACAGCGTGTTAATATGGATATGTTCAACCATGTGTGTACCATTGATCCAGTATTCTTCAGACATGTCTGTGCGTATGTAGTGCTGGTCGGGTGGAGGGCCGAGGGAGCGTGTGAACGTTGTGTCTTTGCCCAGGAAGTCTGACGATGTGCCCGCATAAAGGTACTGATCTGGAACAATTACAGACACAAGTTAATACATATTGATATTAAAATATGTAGATAATGAATCAGCACCTACATTTGTATTAACATTTGTATACTTATAATTAAAAGTTAAATAGCAGTCATTTAGCATGTACAACATAACCACAACCATTTGACAATTTACATTATTATTTAGTGTTCACCCTGCCACAGGCTTATCTCAGTGAACACATAATATACAAAAACATCATTTTATGTATTTTTTTTTAAACGTACTCAAACAACTGAGTGGAGACATAATTTATTCCTTGGTAAATAATTCTGTGCAGCAATACAATTCTGGTGCACAAAAGATAAGGCAGGCAGAGGACTGCCAGAGTGTGTTGTGATTGCTCGTGTTACCTGTGAGGACTGAGGTGAATGGCTGCATGGGATCAAAAGGACATTTCAATCTGCCAGACTCTACTGTACTGGACAGCAGTTGGAACACACCATCCTGAGAGAAGATAACGATTGTAACGTTAAACTTTCACAAAGTTAAATCCAACTCCTGAACTTGTGTCAGCCATCTGGCTGAGATTCACTCATATCTACTTCACCTCTCTGTGGCCAGTGACTTCAATGAAAGCACAGTTGGGGTGGAAGGATCCTGTCCCACAGGCATAGAAATGTGTCCGGTTGTAGTTGTGGAGGACCCTTACAAAGTTAGCACACTCCAACTAGGCCAAGCAGGGGCAATAAAAGAGCAGGGATTAACTATTATAAGAAGTTTGATTAAACTATATATACTGTATATACAGTATATATATATATATATATATATATATATATATATATATATACTATTGTGTGTTATATGATAACACACAATTGTGTACAGATAGACTTCAGAGATCAAGACGTGACTTTCTTTAGAAGAACTTACATTTGCATCTTTGCCTGCCAGTTTGCACATTTCGACTCTGTCTCTGGAAGCAGGCCAGTGAATCTAATGACAGATAAATACAATGAGGAAAACGTCACATCTTATTAGGTAGTATACCAGTCACAACATTCCTGTTAAGCAGCTCTACACTGACTACTTGAGCACATTAGAGTGGAATATAAGATTATATGGATCACTTTAAAGGGTACTACAGAGTAAGTCCCTGAGCCCCTAACCTACAATGAGCTAAAGTGCAGCCCAAGATCCTCCAAAATGTCCTTTTAGTGGCTTTTAAAGGCTAAAAACAGAGACCAGGTCTTTGCCACCAGGGCCCCTCAACTCTGAAACTAACTTTTCAAGTTCAGTCAAGCCAGTTCTATATTATCATAAATACAATCCTATTTAGAGACATTTCTGTTTTAACACACAAAAAAAATGTTGTTAGTTATTTTCCATTTTACTCTCTGTGTAAATCAAATGAGCGTAGCAAAAGTGTTGCTCCTTGCCTCTCTGCAACATTTTGGGGATTATTGAACAACTGATCTCAGTTGTACAATAATTAACACCTCCAGGTGCTGGTATGATTGAACAATGGACGCACAACATCCAGTGTGCCTTCGATGTACCCCACCATGTTCACACATGTGTTATAACAGGCTTATGTGCTTAGCGTGTTACCTCCCCTAAATCCTACCAAGGAGAGCTATTGCCAAACTTATTGATGGGTCCACAGAGCCTGAATACACTTGCAAACACACCAGCACAAATATTAAAACATCTCATGATCCCAAATCATTGCATGCCGCTGAAGAACTCATACAGAAAAACAGTGTAACAACGTGATGTGTTGACTGAGTACGGTGTGGAGCATGTGAAGGGCTTCAACTGGTTCTGAAGGCCAGAATATGAAGGGATCAGTGGCCTTGTTTTACCACAGCATATATATATATATATATATATATATTTAAACATAGCAGCTGCCTCCTGAATATCAAGAAAGAATCTACGAGAATGTTTGCTAGCAAATTTGGTTGTGTTTTAGTGCCCAGAGGTCCCTTTTCGAGGTATGCTGCTTCATTAACTGAAACACAAAGATTGCTTTTCTAGATCATTGTCACTGTCAAGGGCTGATCCCAGAGGTCACATAGAATGAGACCTTTGGTGCATATCTCATGGCATCAGTATCAATAACCAGAGAAGCAAAAAAAAGGCAACACTTTGAAAGTTAAAACAACCAGATAAAAATCAAATATACACACAGTCTCAGCTGCATAAACACTCACGCCTACAAACTTTAACATATGGCATCCGTCCAAATGCATTTATGTGTTTGTCTAAGTCTGAGCGTGCATACTCTGTGTGTGTCTATAACTTGTGCGTGTGCCCTCCAACCTGATGACCTGACCTCTCCAGACAGACAGCTTCAGACTGCTGGTGACTAAGAGGTAAGCTCTTCTCTAAAACAATACACAGCTGAGTTTATTTCAGCTTAGCAACACAGTAATTGAAAAAAAAATACCTTACATCACCTCAATTAATGGCAAGACAGGTATAAGTGTCATGAGCTGAAGCATGGGCTGTCTCTGTAATAATGAGCTGCTCACAACAAACACGAAAGGTTATTAGGACGTCTCACGTACCTCCAAGCAAGAGTTTGGATGTCTGCAGGGTGGGTCATTTACTGTATGTGGAGGAGAAACTCAATCTCCTGTTCAAACATGAATTTCTTACAGCACACTCCTCCTGTCAGTGGGTGTGGGGATTCTTGAATTTGCTGTCAACACTTCAATGTCTACCTAATAACCTCTCAAGTATAGCAAATGTCCTGAACAGCTACAAACTCAAAAGTTGCTGTTTATTTACTGCACTTAATTTGATCCTTTGCCTCGTGTTTCTGTCTGAGGTTGGATCTGTCGATAGCCTCCTACTGTGTGTATAATGTGCACATTCTTCAGTGTTCTTTAGAGCGTAGTGTACCGTTCTCGGGGCTCTGGCCAGATTGTCTGGGTCTAGCAGGTAGATGTGATCCCTGGCTCCCAACAAAAGACGACCTCTCTCCTCGTCCAGCAGCAGCGAGTGGGAGTGCAGGCCATCAGAGGGTCCCATAAACAGGGATACACTGCCGGCTTGCAGCAGTTCTGGTCCAGAGAGAGCGACAGATAGACAGAGATAGATACAAACAAAGAGGTTAACACACCCACACAAGTACAGTGTATGCATAGAGCTTACAATTAAAAATGCATCATCTAGTATTGAATATGTTGGAAAAATAGTTTTAGCAGGATTACGCTGTCAAACTTAATGTATTCTCTTTAGTTCAGACACACTAAAATCCCAAAGACAAGCGCTGGGTTTCCCCTTCTAGCAAAAAGAAAACGTGTCTTGGCTTGACTTGAAACTTGTCTAATCCTCAGTGGTTCAACACTTTAGCTCCACATGCTGATAGAGAAGGGATACAGTACCAAAACAGTACTTTGGTGGATGCATTATCAGATTATCTTTCTCAGGGTATTTTCATAGTTACTGAATTAACCATGAAGATACCTCTCAGTTTAAAGGCAGCTCTGTAAAAGGAGGTGGCAGGTTTACCAGTACTTTTCTGACTAGACTTATTTGTAGATGACTGAACATTTTCCGAAACATGAGCTGCGGCTGCACCGTATGCCTGTCATTAGAATGTGATACGAGAAGGTGGAATACCTGTTGCTCACCCACTAGATAATAATAGTTTGCTCTTGAGTTTTATATGATTTATAGTGGTAATAAACTGCATATAAAGAGTCCATATATACTATAAACTTGCAGTGTATTGTGTTACCACCGGTTGGACAGCGAGCTACCATTTCTGGGAGCTGAGCACTGACTACTTTCTCAGCTCAGCACTGTCCTTGATCTCCTTGATCTGAGGAAATCTCTTCTGTCACCAGGCTCTTTTCAGTGTGCCAGTATAGCAACATGCTTTGAATAAACACTGGCCCAATGTGGGGGAGTCCTGTGGGAGTCACTGTGAAAGGGTTGACATTGTGATTACCCTCTCGGTGTGAAGGATTGGAGAGGTTACCAACACTCAATACTTGAACTTCTAGGACCCCTCCACACCATGCAATCCTGCTTAATACCTCCTCCTATACACAAGCTCACACAAGCAGTACCCCCACATGCTCATATCTCTCACCCCTACACACACTCCAGCCCCCAGCAGGCTAAACCTCACAGAGAGATTAGGCCCGCTAGCCCTTGGCTAATGCTAATCTGCTCCGTAAACATGTAGCACGATGAGCCTACACAAACAGCCGTTGTGGCTAGTGCTCCACACCTTTCTCCAGAGAAGAGAACCCTCATCCCCCTAAACAACTCCTGATTTGCTCCTCTGCTGGAGCTCTGAGGCTCTCCACACATTTATTTGCAAGATATCAACCGGTTGGCTTGCTGCCAAAAGGTTTGAGGCTCTGCTGATCAACTGGATGTAGGCTCTATAACACTATAAGGTTAAAAGTGTTCACTAATAAAACTAAGGAAACCCAGGATTAGTGAGATTATGCTTTATCAGCCGCTTCAATGCCTTTTGTCTGAAGGTTGAAGTTGATATACTGTAAGAGCACGAGGTGGAAAACATACATTTATGTAATGTTGCTGTATATGAATCTATCATATCCTCTGGGAGAAGAGTCACATCATTTAAGCATGAATTAAAACAATATTCATTAGATGTACGCATACTGATCACTGTACTCTGAATGTAAGCTAGCTGAGATGAGGCTGCTGTCGTCATGTTGCATACACTGCTATTATTAATATGCAGTGTAGGATGTTCTGTCTATGATTTCAGGAGAGCCAGAGTAACGTTACAGCCATTAATGTTCATAAGAACTAATAAATAAAGAAACCAACAACAGAACAGACAGATTCATCACTAATATGTGTTTTGATTTGCTGTTACTTAAAACACATCTGTTTACTAAATTGAGGTTATGTATTGAGAAACTGTTTACAAGAAGGAACATGTCCTATAACGTGTCTTTCTATTTTATGACTATAAACTGTAGCTTTTGAATAAATAATAAAGGCCACATGACTAAGGATGGAAGGCATGTGGTGTAATCTTGTATCTTTGGTCACACATTACAAACAAAGGCATAACAACCATCTGAATTCCCATCATATTAACAATATTTCAACCAGATGCTTTCACTTTTCATATGGCAGAAGGCCACAACGCCTGTGTTGTGACTATGGACCAAACTTGAACTTGAGATGTGTTTTCCAGAGTGTTTTCCTCATACGTTTGGAGCAGAAGGGAGTTGTTTTGGAGGTGTTCACTCAATCACAGATGATTCCACTTTGATCTGTTCACCCTTCACTCATTACAGCTGTGCTTTCACAGGAGGGCGATGCGATCTTTGAAGAGTGATCACTGCTGCTGGCTCGTGTTGCTTTTGAAGAGTGTGCACTGATGAGATGATGACGAGAAGTGTGCATGACGTGTGCACGGGGTTGGAGGAGCGTTTGTTTTTAATCTAAGGTCCAAAGGAAACCACCAGTCGGACGGCCTCTTGAATGAATAGTGAAGTTTGGTCGACCGTGCTCATAGTCAAGAGACACACCCTGGCAGAGTATCAAAAAGGTTGTCACAGATATGTGGCCCCATTAAAATGCTTTGAAATGGTGAACTGCTATATTTTATCTAAGGGTTTATTTGGAACAAACATAAAATGAGACAAACTATAGAGCTAAATACTCACATAACTGCTGAGTAAACACTGTCTCTAGCAATCATTATTCCGCCAGCTACTTACATATATTTAAGTTGGAGCACCAGGACATATCTATTTCCAGCCATGGGTTAAGGAAGTCCTTGACCAGAAGAGAGCTTTTGGAGGTTGAAGTCAGAGTGAGTTTACTTTTAGGTCGCAGTGGGGATTCAATTTTATGGAGCAAGACTGAAGTTCATTTGTGTGGATTCTTGCAGCTGATAAAGAGAACGGGGGAAGGAGACTTTGAAGTTTAGTTTGCCCTGGAGTTTAGAATGGGTTTTAAGGGCAGCAATAATTCAGCTTTCCCCCGGTGGCAAAAAGCAAACAGTTGATGCAAAACTAAACACATGGACGCAGAGCACATCGCAGGGACCGTCTAATATACACACGACTGATTGAACGACAGTTTTACTATTGACCAAGAACATCAATGTGAAATGTATGGACTGCAACAACATTGTATTTCAGTAACTGCAGGCTTCTGTGGTTAGGTCTCTGTCAATGAGAGGATTAATAGAGTGTGACCAAGGGACATTCTTGAGCCCATCAAACATGACAAACTGGGAATCATGAAGTGGGCTAAAGGATCAGTAAATGAATCTTACATCTCTCACTCTAGTTTACGATGTTGTTTCAAAGACCATTTACAGCATAACAGAGTTGGGCTGTTAAGAATATCTTGTTTTACTTGTTTCTCTTGGCTGTGTGGACAAAGCCAAGAGAAATACTGTATAGGAGACCAAATACTACAGGGAGAGACAAAGACAATGCTAGACATGGCCTATGAAGATGCACACTGAATGGCTGACATGGTTACAGAAAGAAATGTGTGAAAAAGACTAAAACAATCAAGGGAATTATAAGTGAGAGTCCATAGATTTACATATGCACGTTCACAATAACTCCAGCTAAATACAAGTGCCCTGATGATGAAGGTTGTTAGAATGAGATCAAATATCCAAAATGACTTAAAAACTACCAATGTTTTTGGCAAACTTCAATCCGGAACGTATCAAAATGTAAACACGTAACAACAATAAAATGAAAAGACAAATCATATTTATTACCTCGTTGGCTGAGTTTGACCCTGGGGACAGTTTGTTTGATGCTTGCTCCAAAAGGGAGGCTGGCCAAAAACATCAATCCCACCAATGGGACCACTGGATGGGATAGTACCTTAATCCTCTTCCCTTTGCTGCCATAATTACTGCCAGGCATGCACTGCAGAGCCCCAACTTCATCCAGACTCTGATTACCAGAGTCCCCTTTCTTCATGGTGTGTTGAGTGCTCTTGTTCCGCTTTCACTCCGTCCTTTTCGGCAACCCTGGAGGGAGACGGGAGTAAAGAGTCAAGCTGGGGTGGAGCAATTATAAGTGTGTGTGTGTGCATGAATGTGTGTCTCATCTAACGTTGCGCAGGATATGTACACAGATTCCTGTTGTGACTATTCAGTCGTTTCACCATGGAGCCCTACAGGCATGTCCTCTCGCTTTGCCCGTCCGACATCAGCTGTTGCCTGTCAGTGGCTTCCCTTTTGTGTTGCCTTTAAATCTGTTTGCCCAAAACAAAGGTCACGCTAACAAAACAGTCACATTCTACTATCTTTCACTCGGCCATGCGTCTTTCAGTTTATCTTTCCCCTCTAGCTTCTTTTGACTTGGATAATTCATTTAATTCGTTAGCTAAATGATACTTGCCATTAGTTTTATCACCGGCTTATGACCGCTCCTCCTTTATGTTGCAAACACCAGACATCTAAGGGCAAATTTTAATAGTCACTTGAACTGACAAACATCTAGCTGGGATTGAAAAGTTGTCCATTTGAATATATTTGTTGTGTGGTTGCTCTTTTTATTGATGCTGATTTGCAATAGTCTTGCACATAACTGTGCTCTTTCAAACATGCGCATGTGATCATCACAATACAAAGGTTTTGAAGGGCATACAACAAATGAGTCCGAATTTTCTTTGGTAATTAACTGCAGATTAACAACAGAGCAGTTAACAAAGTGTGCCTGAAAATAGGAACTATTGCAAGGAACCAGTATCCAAGTATTTATAGGTATCTGTGACTCTTCATTGCGATTCCTTTTTTATAATTGTTCCTGATTTACTCTTAACCAGGTGTAAGTTGGCACATTTACACACATACGGGTGTGTATGTGCTCCCCAGTGGAATGTATCGTTACCTCACGATAACCTCACCTTTAATCAGAATTGTTCCGTATGGACTGCAACTCCTTATCTAAGTACCAAATGAATATAAAGAGTGTATTTAAAACTGTATCCCTGCACATTTCATGGCCATCTAGCTACTAATTAACCAAGCAATCAATGAAGAAATTAATGAATGCATCAAGAGAATGCCTCCCCCCTAAGACATTATTGCAACATCTCCTTCATTACTTTCCTTCTACCCCCATCTCAGATAACACACATCGACCTGTCTAGTGACAACATAAACAATGTCAGCCTAAATGAATAGTTCTGATGTGGCAAACACACTCACATATCGATGGCCGAAGAGCAAAACCTCCCATCTGAAAAATGCACTTTTTAAAGAATACTAAGAAAAAACTATTTAACTTATACCTGATAAATAATAATTAACTTTGTACTTTGGCCATCGATATCTCAAATTCGGAAACCAAGCATGTTGCTTCCAGTTGGAAGAACTGGACAAATAGACAAGAGAAGATCACATTGCGTATGCAGCGCTTAAGAAAATATGTATATAAGTTGACTGAGAACGTACATTAATTCACACCTACACGCACAGATTTGCATGGCATGTCAGCAGACAGATACAAGCTGTAAAAGTACAAGTCATTTCACTTCATTTATTTTCCCAGTCCAGTTTTGGCATCTGGTGTTTGAAACTTGAGTTCATCACGGAGAATCAGGGCAGAGTGGCACCCATCCAAGCCCCCCAGCCCCCAGCCCCCATAGCTTCAAACTGGAGGGGATTAGACCCTGATAAACAGACCACTGTTTACTTAAGATGACAAATTGAGGCCCCTTCACACCTTCAGGGTTAGAAATACAGATATAGAGTGATGTGTGATGGATGGGCAATTTGCAAAGAGAGCGAGAAAATGGGCAGGTTTAAATGCAGTCTTTGCACACTTTGTGAGCGACAGCGATAGTGCTGGCAGTGGGGCTCATCCTCCCTTCAGTATCTTCAGGGGAGCAGTGACACGATGTCACCCATGTGGGTAGCGTTCGAGTAATGTATCTCTCGTTACCGCTTGAGTGCCTACATCCATCAGCAGTACAGGCCTGTGCAGCGCCCCTCTAGAAGAATAGGCCCCAAACAAAAGAGAAAGCTCAAGTGTTGGAAGAGGAGCATTGAAAAACTCTCCATTCAATGACGGGAGATTGTCACGCAATATAGCAAGGAAGGACATATGCGTTGGCAGTCAATCAATACTGGGAAAAAGTTAATCATAAAGACAAAAAGAGATAGATGGGTAAAAAACAGTGACAGAGAGAGAGAGAGAGAGGTGTGAAGAAACAGACAGCTTGTGCCATGTGGGTTAAGCTAACACCTCTGTTTCCTGGCGGCTAGAGTCCCTGTTGTCTTTGGCAGCATGGCCAGCAAACGGTGCAGGGGGTGATGGGAAACAATCCTTATGGCGATGGTGACAGATTTAATATTTATAGCAGCCAATATGGGGCTGCTGGCTTCTGATCCCCAAACATGTAGCATCTTATTGATGTCATCTCCTCAAATAAACTGATAAACCTTTTTGGTTTGGGGCTCAACGTCAAACAAATACAGTGAATATGTGCCATAAAACAACCATTCACCAGCAGCCATTGATTAATGAGGATCCAACATCTATTATTAAGATGCTATTCAAGTAGCTGAACTTTTAAGAAAAAGAATATTCCCAGCATAAGTTATCTGCAGACATGAAGCAGATGGGGAAGGAATGCTCTGGTAATGGGCATTCTCACACAGAGACCACCCCTAATGAGGCATTTAGCAACACCCAGGTGCCCTGTAGAGAACACTACTATCAAACCCCTCCATCTCCACAGGACAGAGCGCATTAGCACGGCCATTTGTCTATATTCCCCGACCGCAGGCACTGACCTGGCAGAACAACATAGGTAATTGTTTTTGGCTCTCAAGACATTGCTTGTTTTACTTGGCAACAGTCAATCATCTTTTTTTCAGCCTTGCAGTTAAGCAAGCATGTAACTCTCTTGTGAGTCTGTGTGAGTTCATGTCTCAAAGGGAAAATACAGGACAGCCACCGGGCCACACTGTTTATGTTTGCATTAAACACAAACTATAAAGCTACAAAGTTACAAGGAGGATTACAATGTTTCTGTGGACTAAAACTACAGTTATAGGCAGCAGTAAAGAAGGAAACACAAAACTGCTCAAATACAGACCAGCACCACTCCTCCAAAGGTCTTGCCACGATAATATACGGTATATTATATTTCCATAAAGAGGCTTCTAGAAACAAAGTAAAGTAGCACTGTCAGCTCTGTCTCCAAAGTCTGCTATTAAAAACTATAAATATATTGATCTGAAGGGTTGATGTCTTCTAACCCGTTTAAACTATTTTGCCATAATAAAGTTAACACATCACGCACATAGTGCAGCTCTCATAGTGTTTAACTATATGCTGAGAATTAACTGCTGAGTGCAAGAAAATATGAAACATGTGATACTTCGGCAATGTAAGATTATTATGGACTGATTTCAAAGACCTCAACCTACATACTATTCCACGAAAGCTTTTTGGCAATTTACTAACACATTTTTTTCTGTATTTTGTTTACTCCAAGTCATAAAGTAAACATCAAGGCAGCAAGCTGTGATTCATTTGAGATTAAACCAAAAACATTACCCAACCGTATCTGAGTGAAACACCCTATCTATCAGCGCAGCGTGTGTATCTCCTGGGAAATTACATATCACTCATAAAACTGAATGCTAAATAAATTGCCAACATATCCCCTTCTGGACAAAATGTTGTCATCCAAACCCGGTGATACAGACAGCTTTAAAGTTGAAGATGCAGAAGTAAATCAGCCCTAAATAGTGAATGAATGCATAGTACCAAATATGTTAGGTAAGGATATCCAATACCTCTCCGTGGACAAGAACATTTGATCCCTTGCCATTAGGAAAGTCTGTATTTCCTGCAGTCATTACCTGCTAATGAATCCTATAAATCAGAAAATCCACCGGCTGTCTGATTACAGATTGGACCTCTCACACAACGAAAGAACGTTGACAGTTAACTCCACTGCACAAAAGAGTGTGACAATTGATCAGAGTGAACCCTTTAGGTCCTGCACACATTCACAACACAACATAAATAACAAACATCTCATGACAATCACTCTTTTCTCCATGCATGAAATCAGTGAACGGTAATGCCCAGATGAGACAACACTCCAGTGGAAATCCTTCAGTTTTTTTTAAAGAGTATATCTGTGGAGAGAAACGTGAGGAGATGGATTCAATTCCAACCCTGAGTTCCTGTCTGTCCACTTTGTGCCTCTCCTTTAAGTTGAAAAACAATAATTTGGGCAACTGCTTGTATGAGAACCAAATACACATAATAGTGTTTGTGCTGCCTTTGTTAAAGACTTGTTTTATATTTAATCTTGCCATTTAATCCTCCAATCTGCCGATGGAAGACGGAGCCCACAGGTTGGAGACAGTGCCAGCTAAGGTCTGCTATGACACCAAGGTGAAAGGAAAGGTGGGAGAGCGGGAGAGGAAAGTGATACCAGAGCTATGGTTCAACTCCTTTCAATAGAGGGGACGGAAATGGAAAAAAAAAGCATAAAGTGGAAACAGAGTTGAGAGGCTATTCCAAACAGATACAGCAAGCATGTAACTGAGACAACAGCATTTAGGTAAACATGTCGATAGGTTTTGTTGATAAGGGACAACAAAACCAGTAACTCTATGCTGAAGAGGACATGACCCCGACGTGCAACTCTGAATGTGGATGAGTGTCTGCATGTATGAACATATGTGTGCGTGTAAGCTTATACCATCCTTATAGGCAGATGGGAGCAACAGGGCATGAAAACAGTGACTGACAGTAGTAAGTGCTATACTTGTCTCCTGATGGCCTGAGGATACAAGGGTTCACCCATGCACGCTATGCAACAACTCCTCTCAAGAGCATTAATGTTGTTGTTTTTGTAAGAGGTTCATTGTTCTTTCTCAGTCCTCGGAAGGCCTTTGGGAGGCCACTATCCCCACACCAGCTCCAGTAAAGTTCAGTAGAAACAGAAGAAACACGGAGGCCACAGAGCTGCAGGGCAGGGAACCCCAGCCAGCCTGTCTGTCTGTCTGCAAGTCATTGGCACCTAGCCGTTGTAGACTGTCTAACATCGCTGCTGCAGTAAAGGTGCCTTGACTGCTTTGTCTGTGTGCGCTGAAGGATTCTGGAAACGTGACCATACAAGGCTTGTCTGCAGCATGACAAGTATGTTTTAATAAGGCGTTTCACCCAAAAACTTGTTGAGTTTTGAGAAGGAACTCTTTACGTTTTCAGTTTTCATCACTGTCCAGGAAAAAGCCTCGGCGTGAATGGCATGACGTTGTCGCAGAGCGCAGGAATGGTGCTGTCGGCCATTCAAAACACAGCTGAATATTGTTGCTGTGATTTTAAGGGTAGCTTTGGATCAGACCATACAAGCAATACAGAACAGGAGTGAATTAAAGCAAACAGGAGGCTCAGGGTTAGCACAGCGTGGGTTGAAAGTGATACAATGAAGAAAGGAAGCCACATACACCACCGAAACCCTTCAACCAGACTCACATTATGACTTATTATGAAATACAATCCAAACTATATCAGAGCTGTCACAGAAATAAGTTTAAAGTATACTGTCACTTTTCAAAAGTGTCTTCAAAGTTTTCAAAGATCACCTGCGTACACTTCCAGGTTGTGATTTCCGCAGCAGTTCTTAGTCTGCCCCATCTGCAGTTGCTGCTGTGTATACAGCAGACTGCATTACGTGTGCCAGACAGCCGACCACTTCAGTGACACAACGGTTGGATAAAGTTTAAAGGAGAAAATCAGACAAGATTTTCTGAGTTGTCTTTCTGTGGCCTGAAGCAGAAATAATTAATTTTCCTCAGCCATGCTGATCGAAAGCCCTGAAACTCTGCCAGAGAAATCCATATCCACACGACTCCCGTCTTTTTGCCCTTTAGTCTCAATCACAACCCCCCCAACCCAAAGCGCCTTGTAGGGAGTTAGATAAACCTTTAGAAGTGCAGTAAGTGGCGAGTGGGTCCTTGAGAAGTTAGATATACAGGAGGGGAAAGATCAAATAAGTACCACTAAAGCCACATGACTCTTTTTCATTCCTATATGCTGCACAGTAAACCACCGAAAAACACACGTGGCAGTGAGCTGAGCTCCAGAAGTAAAGCAAGTTAACTGAATAATGCATTGTCCGCAATGTTTGGGATTGTTTTTTGGGACTGTTTAAGTGCACCTATAGGCACATTAAATTGCACACAGTTCAGAAACACATTAGTGCTGCCTGGTGAATAAGTATGCATTACAAATACAATTCAAGTAATTCAAAAGGATTATATTTCCCTTAGAGATTAATACAAATTCTTCAAAGGATCATAACATTATCTCAAAATCCCTTGTATTATGTGAAAGGTTAGTTGTCAACGTGCTTTAAAAAAGTCAAAAGACATAAAGAAATCCTGTGTTTGAAGGGTTGAATTTAGGAAATTTGGTAAGCTTTTCTGCAGAACTAAAAGTTGGACAAATATAAAAATATGATACATAGACAAACGGTAAAGCAAGATGTGTAAATTTAGATGGAAAAAAATACTCTAAATCGTCCTACACCTTCACAGACTGCAGTGTCAAAAACAGCGATATCATTTGAACAACATAAGTAAATTTGCAAGTTAATTCCACACAACAGATGGGACCGTTCATGAGCTGAAAAACAGTATTAGAGTGCTACGTCTCTCATCTTACCTGCGCAGTGAAATCCGTGTCTCACATGCAACACATGCCCACGCAGTGGACCGCAGCGTCACTCGCCTTAATTGCCTGACTCACAGTGAAAAGTAACCAAAAGTATACACACGTGCGCAACTTCGCTCCGACCAAAAGAGAAGTGGATGAATAAGCGGATAGTTCCCCCAGTTCCACTCCCCTTAATTGCAGTCAAACGCACACTCGCGCTCTTGAACTCTTGGTGCACTGTGTGTGTGTGTGCGTGTGTGTGTGTGTGTGTGTGCGTGTGCGTGTGTGTGCGCGCGTGCGTGTGTGTGTGTCGGATGGCTGGTTACTCTGTGGCAGTTCGCCTCGGGAAAGACAGACGTAAACTCCCAATTATGCTGCTACTGCTGCTGCGGGAGGGGCTCTCAGCATCTGCCCCGCTGCCAGGAGGACTAGATGTTAGACACGAGAGCAAAAGTAGTGTTATACTGTGCAGTGGTGTATAGTAACAAAGTACTTACTGTAAGTCGTTTATTTAGATATCTGTACTTTACTTTACTATTTATATTTCTGTTAACGTTCACTTTTACTTCACTACATTTTGCAAAGAAAACTGACTCATTTTCCAGTAAGGTATCTTTACTTTTACTCAAGTATTGCTTTTGAGTACTTTATCCAAGACTGGTATTATATGGATATTTTAGAAGTTATGCATATAATATATTACAGTACAATGGAGCATAGAAAAAACGTTGTTGTTGTTTTTTTTTATGAAAAAGACCGTGTTGAAGGAATTTCCACAAACTGGCAACCCAAAATGTGTACTAATGCAGTGTAACTGATCCAAAAAGCATTTAAATCATACATTACAGGTTATAGCTCTTTATAATAGACAGTTTAAGATATAAAGAGCTGATTGATTTGAGTGGCAATATAATAAGTGTAGAAATATTAGAATGGTGTTGGGTGGAGAGTCAAAGGGCCTTGCATGACTTCCATGTTCGAGTTGTGACTCAAATTAATGTGATCAATGTGAAGTTTGAATATGTCAGTGTGCAAGTCCAGTCAAAGCTTATGCTGATCATCTTTCTGAACCAGTTGCTCCTCTGGGTTTCCCTCGGCTGCTGTTGAGAGGAAAGAGCAGCTGTATTTGGGCTTGGGTAGGATGCTTTGGCCACGTGTCTTTTAGACAAGAGCGTGCAGTCCCAAACCCCTGGTTGATTTTTAAGTAAACATTGATTTATTTGGCTCTCTCGTAGATGTATACACATTGAGTCAGTCCAAAGCCACACAACATTTGTGTTGCTCCCTCAGCAGAAGTATTGAAGTGTCAGAGCCAAGTACACACATAGGTCACATTCATTTAAGAGGAGAGCTGTAATGTTTCACTGTCACCCATTAAGTGAGATGGAATAAGCTTGTTGTTGCACTTTAGTGGTAATCAACCCATTGCTGCTCCGGCTCTGGGTGTGTATCTTCAGCAGATGTCACTGGGTCCCAGTTACCTAAGAGGATTAGGTTAGAGGTTAACGGGTTAAAACAGTTGTCCTCCCTGCTTGTTGGGAGGTTCACTGTCAGGGTGTGCACTTCCTCAGGAAAACTGACACTCCTACACACACACACGCACACACACACACACACACACACACACACAGTAAAAGTAAATCCATTAGTGATGAGCACCATTGATGACATACATTGTGTAAAGCACCACATGCTGTCTATCCCATCCCTGCCCCATCCCTCCTGAGATTTGTGCCACGTATTGTGTGTGCGTGTGTGAGTGTGTGTGTGTGCGTGTGTGCGTGTGTGTGTGTGTGTGTAGGTGTGTGTGTGTGTATCCCCGTTCTTTGATCATCACAAGGACCAATGTTCCACAGAAAAGCAAACATTTGACAATTTTCCGTCTGGGATATAGGCCAAGGGGTGTACGGCTTTAGCCTGACAAACAAAAGGAATACATTTTACAAGCGTAACGTTTTACAGTCGAGTAGTTTTATGCCTTAAAGTCAAGATTGAATGAAAATTGCTCTTTTAATCCTTCGATCGCCTTCCCGGTCATACTGTACACCTATTTATCAATGTATGCATAACAGGATAACAGGAAGTGCGGGACAGATACACATGGGTAACAAAGGTCCCCAGTTGGATTCAAATTGGCGATGTTATGCTCAATATTTTAACCCCAAGGACACCAGCAACCCAAAATGCCCAAATGTTGTTAAGCGACTCTGTGTACCCCCTTTGAACATTTTCTAAATGTTCCTAGGCTCAAAAAGAAGAGTGATGTTGACAGCAATGTATGTCTTTTTTTGAAATTGCAAATCAATTGAGAAACAGTTTTTAATGGGTAGCTGAAGAGGAATTTGGCAATGTTCCCAGAACAGCTGCCAAGTTATTTAAAAATCAGGAGCAAAAACCGACAAACGCACAGCAAGTGTCCATTTGTCCAATCAGGGGGAGGAGTTAGATAACAGATGTCTGAAGGTAGGACAACATTGTTGATCATCTGTCGTTCAGCCTTCTTGAAGAGATATTTGTCCTCTGAGCCTTGCAATACAAAGTAAACGAGTTATATAGCAGAGTAATTCTCATTATGGTTAAAAAATAACATATATTCAAATTTTGTATATTGTGTTGCTCTGCACAACAGACACAATGACATGCTTAGATATGATATGTGTGTCTTCCCACCGCTTACACAATGGTAGCTTGTTTTGTGTTTCTGTTATCCCTGTGCCTTGATATATGGAGTTTGAGTGAACTGTGGGGATTTGGCAATGCCAGCTATGGTAACGCAAACCAAAGAATAGCCCCATAATCCCCAGTCATTTCTACAATGTTGTTATCCTGTTGATCCTCCATTAAGGAGGATCAACTCTTCAGTCTGGATGAGATGGGAAGTTGCAGAATTGTGAGATCAGCAGTTAGTGGCTTTTCAGAAGAATATCATGTCTTGGATGGTGCTGATTATTCTCCCCTACAATTGGGATGGCATTGCTAAAATTTAAACAGGAGAAGATCAGGAGCAAAAATACATTATCTGAAGTCAATGAACAGCAGAAATGTCTCTACAAGGATCTTCTCTCATTCTAAGGGATTAACTCTTAAAAAATTGGAAACACTTTTACTTATACATTATGTGTTCGGGATATGTAAGTGGCCAAAATATCACATCAGAGTGTTTTGGTCCATATCCCCTGTCTCATCCTCTTAACGTTGTGTTAAAGCACTTGGTAGTTGGTAAAAGATTGAAGATGAAGTTATAGTCTCCAGTAGGGTGAAACACTCTGAAATTTAATGGGGTGAGAGTGCAGTAATTCTTATAAACTTGGGCATTAATGTTCCATTAATAGGTCCGCAGTCTTAAATTGTTTAGCGAAGGAAACAGCTTTTCTTAGATGCTTGTGGTATTCATGTGGGAGAGGGCCTTGTGCACATTCACACACACATAGTGCATGTTAAAATACAGAATGCAGTGCAATCTGTGAGTAATTTCTAACAGCAATCGCGAAGATCTCCAGCGAGAGGGCAGACGGCCAGGCTTGGTCACCCAGGGAGCCTCTACTCAACGTGGGACACACACGCATGCATGCAAGCCTCCAAGCTTTAGTGCCAACAGACTTGAACTGATTTTGACTTATCTTGATTACATGAGCTGCCACCAGTCTCCTTGTGCTCTAACGACAACTGGAGCAGAGCTAATTATCAATGGTTCTTACTTATCAATGATTAAGGATAAGGATCATTAATTAGATCTCAACTACACATGTCAACAAGCATGGAAGGACTTTGAGTATCCCCAGAAAATTTAAATATACAGAAGTGCAGCAGAATACAAAAACGCACAAAGCATGAATGTTGATCAATAAAAAGAAGGTGAATATATGTATTTTACTGGCTACTTACAGTAAATAAATTGGTGCCTCATTGTCTCAGTCACACTGGACACCTTCAGTATATGCACTCCCCGATAGGTAACCATATATATATAGTATATATATAGTATATCCTAAATGTACTGTGAAAGTGATGAATGAGCATACAATAAAACTAAATGGCCAGTTGTCATATATATCCCAGTTATGGCTGTGTTGGGTTGGGATATCATATGAAGACTATAGCTGGTAAGCATAGAGAGTGCAACATTCATCCAGAGGCACTCCACTGTGAACCACTGCTTGTTCTCTGCTTTTTTGACAATCTACACAATTCACCATAAAGAGATGCTCACCCTAACATAAAACTGTAACAGCAAAAGTTAACTTTATTACTGTGAATAACTTTTAAATGGTTATAAGACAGTGCCAATGTAATGCTGGTCCTTGTAAATGACCTATCAAGTAAACATGACCATCAGCAAAAAGATTACTATTAGGTATCCTTAATCCTTGTCATTGGTGCCACCGTGTCAGGTTTCATGGACAGACCCCTATTGCGGCCTTTGACCTGCAGTTGCAAGCAGGAGAAGGAGAGCTCAGCGCCTGGCAGCAGTCCCACCTCCTCCTAACGCCAGGAGCTGAGCTTTGCCTCGCTGCTCCACTGGGAGACAACACTGACACCATGCTGCGAGAGGCCGATGCCGTATTGTAACCACGACTGCACGGAGCCGGCTGGACTGTCAGACCCTGCTGCAGCAAAATGAACGTTTTTGGAAAGAGACTCTGGTGCTCAGAAACAGTACCGCTTTAATCCACAGGGATGGCCAAAACCAACACAACATGAAAGTTCCTTGAAGTAATTTAAAGTGTAGCAATTACTTCAATTTGTTTTGAGATGCTTCTTTCTTCTTGAGACATCTGTTTTTTTTTGTAGTTTTAACTTTAAAACATGAATCTGATGCATTTACTTGATAGATTCTAGATCTAAAATAAAATAAAACAAGATAATCCTTTATTAATCCCGCAGTGGGGACATTTATGGGATTACAGCAGCATAGGGTAAAGTACAACAGGAGACATAGTAAAAAAGAAACAAGTATTATAAATAAGCCATAAGCAATAAAAAAACAGTAATAAAAAACAGTACAGAATTCACAGAAACTGAAATATTATATATTCAGAAATATTATAGATACAGACTGAATAACTTATTGCACAGTGTTTTATGGTCTACTGGGAGCTCAGTTGGTTGTGCAGCATGGCAGCAGCAGGGTGAAGCAGCCGGTGGCTGACAGAGCTGTACAGAGCAGCCAGTGTCCTGCATAGGGTGGGAGATGTTATCCATCAGGGATGATAGCTTAGCCATCATCCTCCTGTCTCCCACCACCTCCACCGTATCCGGCAGACACACCATCACACTGATGGCCTTCTTGACAAGTTTGTTTAGTCTCTTCCAGCAGACCAAGTCGAAAAAAAGGTCCTTTGGAGTGCTCCCTGCACTCCAAAGGACCTCCAAAAGAGTCTGCTCTGTCCCCTTGTATATGTGTATGTGTGTGATCAGTCCAGTCCAGTGAACACCCAGGTACTTATAAGATTGTACAATCTCAATGTCCATTCCCTGGATGTTCACTGGTTCCGGAGGAGAGCGTTTTCCCCGGCGGAAGTCCACCACCAGCTCTTTGGTTTTACCAGAGTTGATCTGGAGGCGGTTCCACTGGCACCATCAGATAAAGTCCTGGTTCAGTTCCCTGTACTCCCTGTCGTCGTCAGCGGCGGTGATTTGAGTTAGACTGCCTTCCATGGCTGCCAAGAATTACACAACAACAAGTATTAATATACACAAAGCATTACAAACAAGAATATGAAATGGAGGATTATCTCCATCATATAAATAATATAGCCATGTTTACTCAAATAAAAGTACATGTTCAATCATTGCTTGGAAGGCAATATGCTGCAATGCACATCCATACCAATCGTTGCTGATTTCTTTCCAGCAATTTCCCATAAAACATTTTACACCTCAATAGTTTTGTAACTTTTAAACAAACACTGGTTCATCTCAGGCATAGAACAATCTTGTTCTGTGTAGCCACTCCATTGAGTGCTCTCTCTTTCTTCAATATACACACAGTGACCCAAACAAAACACCAACAGACTACGTTTCCCAGACTAAACGAGGGGAAAACAAGCTGTTTAAAACATCACAGCTACGCAGTCTAAACAAAAAAACCACAGCCCAATTAAATGCATTTTCCAAATACATAAACACACACACACACACACACACTTTTGAAAATCCACCAAGCCATATTGCCAAAGGTAAACACTAAACACGTAGGCCCATTACAATGCAACTGTAGCAAAAACAAGAGAGGAAGAAAGTGTGCACAGTATTCCCAGTTTTTCTCTGTCTCCAGTTTGTTTATTTATATGTTGAGTTTGTAAGTGATTATCAAGTGTCTGAGCGTGGGTTTATTTATTTATTTTTAGCAGGAACCCACAGCTTGTGGCTTAGAGAGCAATACGCTACAGTTGACCTGAAAGTTGAAACAGGTGGGATGCACAGCTGGAAGAAGAGAAGAATCGGGAAAGTGTGAGACACCAATAGGTATGTTGTATGAAAGTAAAAAAAGCAAAAGAGACACAAAAAAATAAAAAATCTAAACACTGTAGCAGAAAAATGCCATGAAGTGTAAACACAGCTGGTGAACATAACATTCCACTGTGAACTGTTAAGAAGCATGTTGTTTTTGTATCAGGAATTATGTGCAGGAAATAACCAAAGGCGGTCAAATGTTTCACTAAGGTAGTCTCAAATGTTTCCATGTGAAGAACTGCAAATATTAGCATCACTTTGTCTTCAGCATATATATTTTCTCCGCAGGAGAGTGGAGGACAGTCCTGATTATGAGGGAGGGAGTGTCTGTCCGAGGAAATGGATGGCTCTTATCTTGCCATGACAGATCACAGATTTTAGCTTGAGCTTCATCTTCTACAGAATGGACAGTGGATCTTTTTTTTTTAAACTCGAACACTGCCTCTGCAATTACTCCAACCTGTCAAAAAACTGTACTTTCCTTCATGTAAAATTCGGCCAAACTGTGAAAACATCCTTTTTTTGGGGCAGGGGGGGTATGTTATCCAGACTAAATAATTATGCTGACGTCTGTCTGAGAGCTTGATGGGCCTTCACATTTTTCTCTAGTGAAATAAACATCTGTGGATCTCATCGGATAAGCCAATAGCACTTCTTGGGATAAGAAGAAGACAGAAAGAGAGACTGATAGAAGGATAGAGTGTAAATTAGACCTTAAGGGGAAGGAGGCTGACATACAGCCTCAGATGGTCTTTGAGTTTTTGAACAAAACACATTTAACAACATCCCTTGTGTAGTTTGCGAGTGTTGTGTGTGTCTGTGTAATACGGCACAGCTGTGTTATGTGTCGTTTTATCACGGAGACCTCTCCTCCCTCCATCAGCTGTTCCCACTGTGTAAAATAAATCCAAATTGTACAGTAATGGTACAAACACAGGTGGTTTTCAACTGCCGATTGCATTATCTTCCAGTGCTTTCAAGTGTTGAACAACGTCCATAGCCAATATAAATAAACTGTATCTACAACTCGCAACTTATTTCATCTGTTCTGTGAGGTAGAAATTGTAAAAGAATCAAGTGTGTGTTTTTTTGTGATATATCACAGCATGAATCATACAAATCAGAATAGAAAGAGACAACACAAAAGCAAACAGAAAGCTGTCAGTGAATAGGCTTGACGCCATTATGTTATTTTCTGACCATGTCGGCGTTTCAATTTGTTTTGTCATCAGAGAGGGTCAGATGTTGGCTGCAGGGAAAGGAAATGGAGACAAGAGGCATAATTGTTGTGTGCCAGTGGGGACAGTGGAGGTTTTTCTGAGGTCATTCTCTCTCTCTCTTATTCACCTTCCCGTTGCAGCTCTCTCCATTTCCGCCTTTTTTTGGCGCTACATTGTTGACATCTGATTCATATCTACACCTTCAGGCCATCACATAGTGGGGGTAGGATAGATAGAGACATAGCAATGCCTGTGGCCCAACTTGGCTGAATTCACTGCAGCATTCTCAAAAGCTTATCGACCATCACAGATTACTCAGTCAGATGGGGCGAGCTCGCCCCCTGAGGTGGTCCCACATTTACAAACATTGAGACAGGTCGCCTTTAAAGATGGAGTCAAGATTTGACACACCAGAGTGTAGTGTTTTTGAGATCTGTGAGCAAATGCAGTATGCTTGTGTGCGATAACCCGGGAAAAAAAATACATTAAGAATTAAAAGGCACGCATTTTCAATGTGGCTCTTTGGAAAAGATATGAGTATACTCAATCAATACCTGCTTGAATTATTTAAAGTATTAGTGCAGCTCTACATTTAGTCTTTGTGGTATGTGGGTGGGATGTTGGGCTGCAGTGGGAGTATGTGTTTCAGTGTGTCAGCTCTCTGCATTCCCTAAATAAATCATTTTAAATCACTGCCGCATCCTGTGCTGGCTTCAGCTTGTAATTGTAGTCATTCAAGCATAAAGAGCTTGAGCTCGGAGAGCGAGAGAGAGCGAGAGAGAGAGAGAGAGAGAGTAGAAAAAGCACAAAGTAAAAAGGGAGATGGATTCTACGATAACCTCACTGAAGTACTGTAAACAGTCAGGTTTGAAGACCATCAGCATGCCAATGACATTTCGTTCTGTCTTTTCTTCTCTGTTGTCCTTGTTGTTGAATCCTATCAATAAATACCAGAAATTCTATGATTCTATTTAACATGATCAAACACCAAAGAACCCCCTGTCATCCCTTCACTGGAAGTTTAAAAAAACGTTCCAGTATAGTGAAAGTTGACAATATAATCAAATCACATCATCAACTCTACAGTTATTTCTAATCTTCTTTACTGCACCACTGACTCCCCCATAAAGCCAGTTATTATTGGGCTTGTATCTCTGCACCTATTCATTATAACAATGGAACCCATTTACATCTCTCAGGGGAACATATAGACGATAGTGTGCGTGCCAGTGAAGCGTGACCTCTAAATCCCCAAAGTCTTACCTCAGGTGTGTTTTTTATCTAGTCTTCACTTTGGGGAACACTCAGCATTGATATCTGGTGCTGGCTGGCCTATTGGAAGCCACAACACACTATATTACAGTATTTTAATCCATTAAGAACAATTGAGAGCAGTTAAGCACCCAATTACCAAAACAATCTGATGATCGTGGAACCTCAGCACCGTTTCAAAGAAGTTATATACTAATATGGTCACAATACATGCAGGGGTGATTCACAAAGTGACTTACTTCAACTATAAACCTAAGATTTAACAGGCCAATTTAGACTAATTGGAAGCAATTTGCAGCAGTTAGGAGTTTCAATAAAAGCAATGCCACTGCAGTGGTTTCAATTGGGGCCCATGATGGAGGCACATAACAAAGTTTTGGGTGGAAGGGTGCAAAACCCCATGATCTCAGCGAGGTGGGAGACATGAGTAAATCCAGGTGTATGTGTGTATCTGTATACGTATTGATGCGAGGACATTCGTAATAAGGCCCCCGGAGAGAGACTTGTGTGGCACCTGACTGGCTGAATGAGCCAGACTGAGCCATAAAAACACCTTCACCTCCATTAGGCCATAATGAGTGCTGTGTCACGCTGCTGTATACTGCACTCTGACTGCTACCACACAGCTCAAGCCTTCGCTGAAGGGGAAATGAGGAATGATTGGTACAATGACTCACTGTGAAGTGAAAGTGGCACTGGGACAAGCCAGGGATATATGCTAGAAATAGTGGCATGGTCTCCATCCAACGTGATGCTTATTAACCTGCAGGGTGTTGGTGCTCACACAGGAAGCAAATTGTTGCCTTTGCGTCTCTGTGCGTGTGGCTGCATATGGGACCGATAAAAGTAGCAGCTTAATGTTTTAAATGAGGAATTTCATTATCCGGCACCATTTTCTCCATTGCTCCATATTAGCGCACCTCCCTCTTCAACACTGTCACAGGCTGGTAACACCTAATTGTGTCGGGCAACAATAATCTCTGTGTGGAAGCGTATTGAAAATATGTGGTCCGAGTAAACCTGAAAAAAATGAAGCTTCAGCGCTGCCTGCTTGCAACATGAGATATGGAATCACACTGAATTACAGCCACTGTAGTCCTTTGTTTGTTAACGCAATATGACAAATCTTTCGAAGTTACTTGCTACTTCTTTCCTAATCATATTATATTGTAGTCATGATGTATGAATACATTGCTGTAACTGAAGACTGGTATTGGTAGCAGTCTGGACACTAAGCCATCTGACTTTGACATTCATACCAAGACAAATGGGCAATAAAAAGAGAGGAGAGAAAGGGGTGATGAAGTTCGGAAAAATTAAACCTTTTTTTATCTGCTTTTCATTTGAGGTAATGACCATTAGCTCAGTATTTTCTAGCTTGCAATGAAATTTAACCTTTTTAAATCACAGGGGTCATTCCTTACAATCACTAGAAGGAGCCGGTTATAAATCTAAAGGGTTTTATTTTTTCCCACATGGGATTGCTCATTAGATTGGAGCAGTGGAACTGAAACCAATACCATGTGGTTATAAACTGAAGGAACTCTATTAGCAAGCTAACAGGGTCATACGGGGGCAAGAGAGAGATGGACAGACAAAGGAGGAAGATATATATGGTGGACACATATTCTCTATGTGTGTTTGATTGAAAGAAGGAAGCTTTGTGATTCTCATCGATTCTCAGGATATTGAGAAATAAGACACAAAATGTAAGTAAGGCAACCGTAAATATATTTATACCTTTAAACATGTTCAGCTTAAAGGAATAGTTTGACATTTTAGGAAACATACTTAATACTTTACATCTGAGAATTAGTTCAGAGGATCAATACCACGATGACGTCTATACGGTAAATGTATATGGCTAAATATAAAACATCTAACCTTCCTTGAATTTATGACAGATTAAACAAAGAAGATATGTTGTGTTAACAAGTGAGCTTTAAAGGTGCTGACAGACAGGCTAGCTGTTTCACACTGCTTTCAGCCTTCATGCTAAGTTACGCTAATTGTCGCCTGACGAACGCTTCATATATATATATATATATATATATATATATATATATATATATATTGCAATCAGATATGAGAGTGGTATTATTTTTTGTCATACTCTCAGTAAGAAAGCAAATAACCGTGTTTCCATCAATGTCAAATGTTTTACAATCTCTGGAGGTTTAAAAAAGAGCATCCTCCCATCCCGATTAAGACACTAATAAACCAAAGAGCTCTACATTTTTACTTACTCTTTTCCCTTCCAATGAAACGGATAGCCCTTTCAAGCCCAACCTACCATTCATCTGGCCTCAAACCAGACCTTAACCTTAAACCCCAACAAACAACCAGTTGCTTTCTGCCAGCCCCCTCAACCCCACCTTTTAGCCTTGTCACCCTCTAAACCAGACCACCTGGGAAACTGTCTCTAATGTCTAGTCTAACCTCTACCTGTCTGAAGACCCCAGCATGAATCATTACTTCATTCTGGTGAGTTAATCACATCACAAAAAGCAGCGATCCTCGCAGGAAGCAAGACTTAAAAACCAGGAAGTTCCGACATAGGGATAGCCTGAGGCTCGTAATCAATCATGCGGGGACTGGTGTGAGGTCCCCTGCACATGTGTTTAAAGCATTCATTGTTTCCAAGATATTGTATTATCAAGTTCTCATAATCTCTGATTTAGGGAATTGCCACTACATAAAATATGACCTTTGTAAAATAGCAAAGGCGATGGGACAAGACAATAATGTTGCCACAGCAACCGCCAGCTTAGGGCAGAATTCACTAAAATGTGGACCCATCCTGTCAGGAAGCCTCGTGATGACTGACATGCAGTAACAGGAAAAAAACACTTTAATGAGAAGCATGTTTTTCAGATATCCTTTTTGCTAAGAATATGATTGTGAGATGACCTTTATGCTGTGGTTTGTGAATTTAATATGACCCCTTGTTTCCAAGGTTACAACATGGCTCGTCCAATTAGTGACAATATTCTGACTAGCACAGTAAGATGATATGACCTTATGAACCTTTTCTCCCTCTGACTGTGGAATAGAAGAAACATGGATACAATGTTTATATTTTATTTCAGAAATACTCCTTTGACATTGCTTTCTCAGTTTTATGTTTCTACTCTTAAGTTTCAAATGCGTTGCTATTATTCACTAATACATTAATACTTTAATGAGGATTCAACGATTGTGTCATCTAATGATTGCTCTCTTGATATCTTACTTACCCGTACACATTTTATTCTAAAGAGATACTGTGTTCACATTCATCATTCTCATTACAACTGGAGCAGACTTTTTCAATCCCACAATCCCTCAGGGCAGAATAGAAGAACACAAGCTGTCAGCAAAGAGGAAAACAACACATCCTGGGGCCCGTGGCATGTATCGTTAGTTAGAATTGAAATAGATTCATTCCTCTGCTGACGGTCTGCAAGATCAGAATTTGGCTACACAGCAGTAATAAATCACATTAATATGGAATGTACTTCATTTGATTAGTTTCCTGCCTTCGTGTGCATAAGCACACAACCCGCAGATGCATGCTCTCATGCACATGCAGGGAAAAACGGTCGCATTTTTCAGGGAATAGCTCCGGTAATTATTATAGCATTAATTGTTTATGCATTGATACACCACACCTGTTCCGCTGACACATTGGTTCAACAGGGCAGGTCTGTAAATGCACACTCTCCTGCTGTTTATAACTTTGCTCTCAAGTATCCTAAATCTCTGCCTGCCTTTCTGCCCCTCTCTTTCAGCTGTTTGGTCAGGCCCTTCTAATGCTATGAGTAATGTACCGTATCATCATATGTGACACATCCTCCTTTCATCATGCCTCTTTACCGAACTGCATATGTGTGTACATTATGCGTTTTAGTGTGATGAAATCTAAGTCATGGAGCAGATTGTTTTCATAGCATCTCCATTATCGTCAGCTCTTTTACAGGTCTGAGGCAGTGTGAAACATGCTGTCAATTCAACCGTCCAAAATACAGTGTATACATTGTATAGCATGTTGGACACTTACCCTGTTCATACAGGGTCCATGCCCTAAAAAAAAAAAAAAGTCTAAACATATCTAACCATAAGGTTGCCCTTGCATTTCTTCAAGTAAGTGCCAAAGCCTGTAAAACATCAACAATGTCACATGAACGTTTTATATTTCTGCGGCATGAGCTTGTTCCAGCATATAAACTACATCTTAGAGGTGTGAGTGAGACATTTTGTAAAACACATTACATTTCTTAGAAAAAGTTTGATGAGAAGGGTGATAGCACTCATTTATTAGTACGTTAAATTGAAGGCTACAGCGTGGAAAGGGTACGCTTATCTTTAAAAAGGAATAAGATGGGGAAACAGATAGTCCAGAGGTAGCAAAAGCCTCCTAACCACACCTTTAAAGGTATCAACATGGCTATGTGCAGGAATATTTCTAGATTGCGTTCAATGATATCTTGATGTCACACTTCCATTTTTGTATGGAGTAAAGAATTAAGATATAATGTGTTAATTAGTGAGCATTACAGCTACTGGAAGCAAATTTGGTTTCCTTTGAATACAGTCAGGCGTGAAAGAGAACAGTATGCCCCAAAAAGGAGAACTATTTATTTTAATGATGGATTCACCACTGAGAGGGAATATTTTAGCTTTTTATACAATTGAAATGTGAAATTGAGCAAAACAAGTTGCATTTACTTTCTAACTTATAGGCTTGGTGAATTCATTTTACATCTGCAGCACAGTTTATGTGGGGCATTGCACTTTTGCACTGTTTATTCATCAAAGCGTGAACAACATCAAACACAGCTGTTTGCTCTTTGCCCTGGCTACAGTATAAACCTTGAACCACCTGGCTATCCATACGAACAGTGTATATAACATCTGTTTTGCTTCCTTAAGATGGAGCCGTAAAAGTAAAATATTGGGTACACAGTCAATCAAGATTGTGGTTTGTAACACCATGTGCCTGTTAAAAGCTGAACACATAGCCACCGTGTAAAGCTCCTTCATAAGCCATCACTGCGTGTACAGTACAAAGAAAATAATGGTTGATGCTTTCAGGGTGTCGATGAGAAGGAGCACTTGAACGATTCAGTAGCCCCGAGCTGGACTTGCCAAGCACTTTAGATCCCTTTTGTATTTGAGCTGTTCTTGGGTTGGTGACAAAACCCCTAAGCTGCACCCATGCTGACTTTAGCTGCAGCAATTTGGTCGACACAGTCAATGAATGTCAATGTTGTCAAAACCTTTTCATGGAGTCACTCTTCTCTTCAGAGCGGTGCATTTTATTATTACCTTTAAAAGGAAATGGTCTGTTGACTGCCTATCCCAAAGAGCTGACACAGTCCCTCTGGGCCTGAGGAGTGACTGGAAGGATATAAAGGACAGATGGAGCCAAAAAGCCCTTTTGATGTGTGTTTTGTGATAGAGCTCCAGGTTTATATGTTTGATGTCTATGAACTATCAAACTCAGAGCACACAACAGGAACACTAAAATATATATTATCAAAAAAGTTTGTCTTCAGAAGTAGATGATGTATGTTTTGTTGTCCAAACATTCTTTATACATGCATCTCAAGCATTTTAATAACATTTCTCATCCTGAGATGAAAGACAAGCTCACTCTTTATAAAACACTCACAAAAGGAGACTCAGAAAGCAGAAGCACCAAAGTCAACTATCTCCCTTTGTTTTTTACTCTCCCTGTGGAAATCTATAGGGTTCACTTCACGTTCCCTTTCTACAGTAGAGTATTATTAACAGTGTCTCTGTCACACAAACATAATAAGGTGAAAACGCTGCTCTCTTTATTTATATTATTTGTTATTTATAATAATTTATATAAATTCAACCAATATCTTTGAAGACCCATGACTCAAAACTGTGCAGAAACCACAGTTAAAGCCATGCTGTTTTGTTGTTTTGAATTCCAGATGTTTACTTCATTCTAGAGGTTTTCTGTTTTTGATAGAGAAACTCACTGATATTTTTTTAAGAGCATGCAACGTGTGCTCAGTAATGGTGAAGAACTGTAAAATCCTGCTTTTGTGGTAGTCATAGAAGGGTCTTAGCAAAGTTTCTCTGACAGTAAAAAAGTGAAACTCTGTATATAGCACTCTCTCACACACACACACACACACACACACACACACACACACACACACAGACACACACACACACACACCCACACACACACACACACACACCTACCTATATACGCGCACACACAGATTCAAAGACTCCCCTGATGATGCCCCAATTAAGTTCTACCACATGGAAGCCATTGAGTGTGAAATTGAAAACAGGGACAGGAACGCCATTATAATGTCAGTGCTCTACCTTCATAATGGCATCAGATCAGATAGTTCTTGTGCAGGCAGCCGGTCTCAAATCAAGATCTTGCGATGAGATAAATCTGTGTTTTTCTGGCTGATAGTTGATGCTGACAGATTAAGAAAGAAATCATAATCATCTGTATGAGATAGGTGAAATGTGACTGTTTAGAACAGTTCAGTAATGAAGCTGCTGAACTCACTTTTGTTTTAGCAATACAATATGTGAGGCTTGAACAAAGGGGCAATTACCCTTAAAATGCTCCAAACAGTGCAGCTTAAGTTCAAATGGTTGATATAAATAAGCAAAAGAAGCAGTTGCTGAGCCAGAATTGCTGTCGTAATTAAGCACAAATCTCCCAGTTTTGACTGAAAAGGGGGCATTAAATTAATTGGGCAAATAATTGAAGTCAAGAAAATGACTGAAGAGGCTTCGCTAATGAGCTCTTTGACAACATTCGTGAAGGGTTGCTGGCCAAGGCGCTGAGGGCAGAGAGAAACAGGAATAAACAGAGTGAAGGAGTGTGTCTCATGGATTTCTTTAGGGGTCTTATCTCATGATATTCAGCATCCTGTGGACAACACAAACACGAAAAGAATATGATAATAATATTCCAATTTAATGTAGAAATAAAGCCCAGGCACACAAGCTTACTGTCTGTGATCAAATATTAGTATTGGATTAATAATATTATGCCCTACCAAATCAACATAATAACCATCTACAGTATATAATACATAATGAATGAAGTCTTTCATCCTTTATATTTCCTTTTCCTACTGTTCTGTTGTTAATCTAAGAATCTTGGCTGTTGTTATTCCTCTCTGCAGCCTAAAGGCTCCAAAAACCGAGCACCATCAATTTCCATTCTCTCTCCACTCCCCTCTGTCCTGTGCCCAGCTTACAAGGGGGGTCGGAGTGGTGGGTCAGACCATCTCCTGGACTCTAGTCTTCAAAGAATTCCCAGGAGAACCACAACTTGTTGTCTCTTTTAACCCTCCTTCCTCTCATGTGTCATGGAGCCACTCTGCTGACAGCAGACCCATTGCACTGCTCACAGTCAGCTGTGTGATCTTCTACACAAAAGGTAAGGCAAGTATAGCACATTTCAACAACAAGGCAATTCAAAGAGCTTCACATGAAACCATTAAAAGCATCAAAACATAATGCAAAAGAAAACAAGATTTGCAGAAATTGATTGATATCCTTGAATCTGGTTCAATTAAAGGCAACAGCAAACAGTACTGTGCTATATGTTCACATCTCTGCACCTCGGAACCACCATTTCCCAGATACTGTCTTTTTCATTTGACCTGAGTTCACACTGTCATCACAGAGTTATTTAGGCCCCCGAACTGTCACCTCTCCTATGTACTACCGTTTAGGATTGAACCAAAGGAAGGGGCTGAGAGACTCAGTGTTGTCTGCTGGGATTCATCAGGCCTCTGAGGCTGAGCATTGATATACCGATATGTCATATTGTTCTGTCTTCTTCTATTCCATCTGTACCTCTGTTCCCTGTAGGGGTGGTGACGTGCCTCCTAATGTGTATTTAACGTCTCGTCTGCCCTGTCACCACATTGTTAGGATGATGTCTGCCCTGCCGTCCTGCAGGACGCGCTGTGGTTTCGATGACAGTGGAACCACTGCTCTTTGCTCTGCTGGGGCCTGAAAAGCTCTGTATCTGTCTGCCTTTTTATGTCTCCATCCATCCTGTCCCTCCATCCCACCATCCTTCCTCTCCTGGGGTATATGTCTCCTCGTACCCCCTTTGTTACATCTTGTCCTGTCATTACTCACACTGGCTATCCGATGACAGGAGTGCACAGAAGACAGAAAAAAAATGTATGTGCCTGCTTGTGTATGTGTGTGTGTTTTTGTGTACACTCAGTATCTTATTACATTGTAATCAGTGGTGGAGCAGCCAACAGCAGGGAGCAAATCACATTAAGATAATTGGGAAACACTTCATGTTGGACAGCTGGGGTTGTGCTGGATTGATTAAATAAATGTGATGTCACAGGGGAAAACCAGCCTTCCCAGCCCTAAAGACAGTGTGCGTGTGTGTGTGTGTGTGTGTGTGTGTGTGTGTGTGTGTGTGTGTGTGCGTGATGGCTGAAGTTGGTGTGTATGCTTCAGAGAGTCTACAGTGATAAAAGATATGAAAGAGAAAGATGTAGAGAAAGAAGGAAATGGTTTATTGGCTTGCCTCTGAAACTCAAAGTAGAATCAAAGCTGAAATGCTGGAGAGAAAGTCTTACAGAAATAAGCAGTGCAATAAGCATTTGTTTTCACCAACAGGTTTCCATCCAGTACTCAATGCACACGCCTCATCATTCTCCCGAGTGACCACTAGATGTCCCTATTATCTGTGTGTTGAATCTCACTTGACTGCCCTTGCTGACATGTTTGGCTCACACTGATAACAGTTGCCACATTTTTCTTCACAGTATTACACTGTTGTTTCCCCCCCCCCCCCCCCCCTCACACACACACACACCCGCCCCCACCCACCCTAAAGTAAACTATTGTCAAAATGATAAATCGTTTTAATGAGTAGCAGCTGATGCTTTTGGCAGGTCGGCAAACACCCCTGATGAAGTCATCAGGAATTTGTTGTCGGGATACATGTGATAAATATGTGACCTGTGCCTGTGTTTTTAATATTTCTTCTCAGATTGCCTTAACTTGACTGGCATAAGGACATATTGGCTTGAACTAAGATTATGCAAATGAGCAGCAAGTAATCAAAGTTCAAGCCAAATTGTTTAAGAGTTCATTGAACTGGAATAAAAAGATGTGAAGGAAATTACTTCAGTTCGTCATCGCTGTGGCAAATTAGGCAAGGACTGAATAAATGGATTAGCAGAAATGTGTGTGCTTGGTGGGTGTGTGTTGTAGGAAGAATACGTGTATGTGCATGTGCCATGCGGTTGTGTATGTGCATTTTTGTGTGCTCTCAAAAATTACACAAATGTATGTTTTTGTGTCCGCATTGGAGACACAACATTGCTTCTATCTTTTTAATAGCGTACATCCTACTCCTCCCTGCGTTGTCATGGTGATGTGTCCCTTCACAACCTGTTTTTAGATAGGTATGCAGGGTTTGTTCCTCCTTTGCTATCTGACACACATACAGCAGAGCTACCATGGACACACACCGTATTACAGACTCATAGAAGTAGTCTTGCAATTTTGTGAATTCTAAACTGACTTATCCTCAATTCATGGGGACGAGCTAAAGTTATACCCTTATGATAGAACTAAAGTTAAACCTAAACAAACCTTGAAGGGATTTGAATTTCACTTTGAGTTATTTTGAGTAATATTGGCTTTCCTCATTCCAATTTCATTTAATTTGTCCGTCCTCATTTATAAATCCACCTTGCTCCACCACCCGAGGTGCAACTTAACAGCGCAGAACTCTTATTGCCAGGCATAAGTCATCGATTAGGATGGGAAACGAGGACTTGGCTGCTGGCAGAACTTTAAACACTTTAACTGATCTTATTTAGATGTAGACAAGGAGAAGGGAGAAAAGAGAGGTGTGGATAGACAAGCTTGACTGTCTTATCTGCAGCCTGTGGTCACATCCGCTTTTCACACCTTCTATTCTATCTTCTGCCCACACAAACACATGAGCACACAGACACATGGGCACACAGACACATGGGCACACAGGTACATGAGCACACATACACTTAAAGACACGCTGGCTGATAGAAACGTCGCTGGATGATTAAGTATCACATGAATTGAAGATGATTCAGCGCAGTTAATGAATTTGCCAAAGCAACGGCTTGTCATCAACATCCTCCTTGGCTTGATTGTCAAACTGATGTTTTCATTATGGAGGGAAAAAAATATACCAACATTAGTACGTGCGAAATTCAACACACCTGTAGCAACACTTATCCCCGTCTGAAGCCTTCTTCATATTTTCCAATTTCCCGTTCTCTGCACCTAAACAAAGCCTTTGTTCCACACACATATACACACAGACACGTTCAGCCATAACACGTTATTATCAAGGCAGACAAAACAAAGCATTTTCCTGTATGAGTGGTTTCCTATTACATTTGAACAGCAAATTAGGATGAGGAGACAGTTGCTGATGAGAAGAGTGTGTCTGGATGCCAGGTGCAGCAGAGAGCTCATTTTGCATATCAGAGAAGTGCTATTATCAGTAGAGCCATCCATACTCTGCATTAGTGGATGTAATGACTGAATGAGGGGCGACTAAATGAGGGGTTATTGTACACACACATCCACACACACGTATATAGACACAGGTACCCATGCAGACAGACGCTGGCAAACACACACACTCACACAAGTAGAAACAAACTCAAACACACTCAGTCGCCTACTGGGTGTGTGTGCAGGGTCATCAGTAATGGAGCCGACTATGGGAGCAAAAGCGACAGCGATGGATCCGCATCTCCATAAAACCTGTTCTCTCCTCACAGCTTTCATCCATATTCAGACAGGCCGACTGAAGCCGTGCCACGTCGTTAGCAAATGAAAAGTACTTTAGCATAAGAATGAGCCCAGGGGTCACAGCAAGAGAGATGCACAGAGACAGAACAAATTCCACTCGGCCTGTAATTGGCCCAAGAGGAGAAAGGAGGCAAGGGAGGACGAGGCAATGAAGAACATTTATTTCATTTATTGTATAACCATTAGATATACAGTGCTGCCCAGATCTGGATCCATTTGTGTAAGGAACATCTGTTTGCATAATGGAAGTATTGTTATTAGACTGAGCCATCTGATATTGAAATGACAGGGGCATATTCGTGGTGGGGTGATACATTTGCATCAGCGAGGTTTATGAGCTCTGTTTGACACAATGCCACAGAACGGCGGCACCTCGCGGTTCAAAACATCTGATACATGTTTGTGAGGGTTGCAAACAAGCTATACTTTGGCAACTTTAGAGAAAACATTCTGACAACAATAACTTTGAGAGCAGCTGGCATCCGGCTGTTGGCAGAGATTCATTAAGGCTGGTTTGACATCTGCTTTGCCCTCCACATCCGTCCCACAGCGAACATCTCCACATTACAATGAAACACTTGTTGACTGGGACATGCTTCCTGTCAACAAACTTTTTGTGTAATCTAGACTTCTTCAGTTCATAGACCCTATGGATAACACCAGATGCGGGATGTGGAGATTCTTAAAGTTATGTGAAGATTAGGAAACTAAAACCTCTTTGATAAGGTTTGGGGAAAGTTCAGTATCCTTCTGAACAACGGAAAATATGTCCTGACCTCTTAAACTCTCTTAATAGTTGTTTAATTTCAAAGATGTCGCACCTTGACTGAAATGTATTCCTTATATATTTTATTAATAGACTTGTTCAAGATTACATTGTGCGTCCTTTATGCTGCCAGCAACATTACAGAAGTGATAGTTATACCTTGTTTCACTGTTAGAAATTAGTTATTTATGTTACAGTTAACATTCATGAACTGAAAACACACCTTGAAAGGGTTAAAGTTCTAAGATAAACTCCCAGGCTGGACGACACTGAGGAAGCAACCTGTCAATCACAAGGCAGCCATGCCCTAAAAGCATACCTTCATTAAATATTTCACACTAAATGGGACCATCATTTAATAAATGAGCATCATGCTGTATTGAAGAAGACGTGAAAATAACAATTAATGTCATAAAGTCATGTTTACAATGTTTACTGAGGTAATAAATCAAGTAAAAAGTAGGGTAATAGGAATTATTTTTGCAACCAGAGCCATTAGAAAGAATGCATGTCAATGCACTTCTGAACTGGCTTCACTTTTTAGAACTGAAGGCCAACCGCCTGATAACACATGTGTACATTAAATATGATTTTAGCAGTTAAATGGGGCAACAACAACAAAAAAGCCTACTAGCAGCTCTAAAGATCACTAATTAACATGTTGCATCTTGTTTGTTGAATCCATACAAAAGTCACCTTGAAGCAAATCCCTTAATGTCATAATTGTTGGCTGTTTTTACTTTGGTATTACTTTGTGTTCCACCAAAAAACACTGATGCCTGGTTGTTTTGAATATTAAAGAGTATAAAAGCATGTAGCATTGGCCAATGGGACAGTTCTGTGAAATTCTGAGAGCAAACTGACAATTAGTGGAGGCTCAGCATTCCTCTATCTTGCTTTTGAAAAAAGCAAAGATATTGATTTGCTGGTAAGAGTAAGTGTTGCCCAGATGTTCAGTTTACTGTCGGGATAGTGCAGGGCAGAGGAGGACCAGGACCGATCAGTAATCAAGATCAACACCAGTCTGAACTCATTTACACCACCTTTTGATAACCTGGCATGCTTCACTGCTGAACCCCCACCTCTATTTCTTTGTCTTTCTCTCTCCTTCTCCCTCCTTCCATCTTTTTTTTCTATATGTTATCTCTCTGGCCCAAGTTGTCCACCAAGCAGAAAGTCATTAAGTGCTGGAGAGGCGACAGCGCAGTGATGGTTCAGCCTGAGAGAACACAGCCTACCTGAGCAGACCCGACCATGGCTGCACACGGATTAACTTATTACAGGTCGGACACTTACTCTCTCCGTGCGAAAGCAGAGAGGGAGTCCAAAGGGAAGCCAGGTGGTGTTCTTAATGGGACCTTTTTATTTGCAAATCAGTCTGATTATTGTCTTTTCTTTTCTTTGTTGCTTGTACTTCTTTGTTGAACCATCAATTGAGTGATTTGTTTTATTAAATAGAAGTAAGCCTTCAAGTGTGCTGCTCGATGTCCCCATCACTTAGGCCTTATGTACCTACAAACATGCATACACACAAAGACGCAATTTAGAATATTCATAAAAATTCAAGACAACATGCAAAAACATGTCCCAAACCCCCTCAAACGTTGCTCTGTTGAGTTTTATTGATTATAAAGAAAAGTGCTTTTGCATACTAAAGGCCAACTAAACAGTGCAGTTGACGTCTGAAATTGTGTGTGATGTGTGTGTGTGTATCTGTCTGTATGCAGACCTCATTAGGCCCACAGCAGAGGATAGTAGCCTGGCCAATTACACCAAATTCTTATTTTCTTCCCTCTCCTTCCATCCTCTCTCTCTCTCTGCCTCCAACCTTCCCCAACCTCTCCAAACAAACACGGCTATTTGCATATTGCTTAATGGATTGCAAATCATTCGACCCCCCAAAATGAGCTTAATTGCGGTAATGCATCATATTGTCGGCTGATTTAAGAGGGATAATCGTTTTTGATGTCAAAGATTTGGCCTTTCCTTACCCATTTGTTTACTCTGAGCAAAGGGTTTTTGAAGAAGAGTTCCCAGTCCTGATTGGAATGTTATAATGTTTGAGCTATATGTCACAAGAAATGAGCAAATCATTTCCTGTGACATAGCTCAAGTATAGCATTGAGTTCCATATTTTGTCTATTTCCTGTGTAATCCTGTGTTTCGAGTGTTTTGATATGTGGCAGCATTACTCTGACACACATGGACACCAAAATGGAACAACATAAGCTCCATAGAAGTGTGGGACCAGTCACTGGGGGGGTCTTGAATACAGGTTAAGGCATGTATAACTGTTAACCAGTTGGCAAAAACCAGTGGTGCGAATCTGCTCTAGAGGGGAGTGTTGATAATGGGAGACTGGGAGAAGCACCATGACACACTACAACCTCTGATGTGTGTGTGTGTGTGTGTGTGTGTGTGTTTGTGTGTGTGTGTGTGTGTGTGTGTGTGTGTGTGTGTGTGTGTGTGTGTGATGAGATGGCCAATGGAGACCCTGAGAGAGCAGGTTCCCATGACCCATAGAGTCCAATAGGAGGTCTCTTCAACTTGTAAAGACACCACTTTGCCAATCAGCGCACACACATAATCCCACAATCATTCACACACATGCACACAATGTGACCACACACAGACCAGTTTCAGTCAATCCAAGCAGCTCTCAGGCTAATTTGGCCAACACCATCCTCTTTATTTGTGCTCTCTTTTCATGCTGCTCCTGAAGATTGTATCTGCCCCAAAGAGAATTCCCAGGCCTCCTCATCTGCTCATATTTAACCACGCACACACACACACACACACACACACACACACACACACACATATATATATATATATATATATATATATATATATATATATATATATATATATATATATATATATATGTATCAAGCACTGAACAATAGTTTGTAGTTTGATTCAAATGCAAACAAGTGTCTGACATCATCATCAACCAAATCTTAATGAAAACGAAGTTCAAAGAAACTTTTTAAGTTACGTTACACGTCTGGACAGCAGCATCTTTGACAGAGAAGCTGTCTAGTCTGAAGTCTGAAATCTTCTGAGGTTATCATCTGAAATGGTGTGAATATTTATGAGCTGAGAGGGATGAGACACAGTCTTATCTAAAATATGAATTTCCTAATCAGAGCTAATAAATATTTGACTTGTGGAGTCTATTGTGCAGATTAATAGATATTCAGGGCTACATTGTTAATGTGAAGTAGGCCATATAGTACAGTTCCCTATTAGGATCCAAGTCATCTTTTGTCACTTGATGACGTCGTTTCAGAATGTTCCCATTTCTGTCAAAAAATAAAATACCGAACATTGACAGCTCTAAGTTTATGACAAATGAGGGACCTTTGCATCGATGACTTTTAAGGACTTTGCAATGACCTATTAAGATTATTGGGACATATTATTATCTGTATTCTTGCCCAGTATTGTCTGGGATGCAGTGACATTTCCTTGTATTAGACCTGACAATCCATCCTTCTCCTGTCTCTGTATGTTTCTGTGATGAATTATGTGACAGACCCATACCTTCATCTGACAATCGATCAGCTTGTTACTCCACCATGGGGAGAATTTTAACAGTCCCCTTAGCGTCCTCTGGTCAGCAGAGGAATGGAGAGATGAGATAACAGAAAATAAAAGATAATCAAGATTGTATCCTCTGTCATTTTGAATTGTGAATCATTTAGGGTTCATGTTGCTTTAATAGATCAATTTACTATGTGCAATTCAAAAGGTGTTGGTCATAGCAACAATCGCACAGAAAATTAACACCTGACTCTTCTCATCCCTCTTTGCATCTGCTAAATGCTCCATGATGTTAGTTGCTAACTTTGTCTGGCACTGGGCTAGTAGCATGCAGTTGGTTTGTCAGAGCTGTTTCTCTGAAAACAGCTGTGGTTGAAAATTGTGCTGATGAGGGTGGTAAGAGAACATCCAAATAGTAAAATGGCATTACCACATCAAAACAAGTGCACTCCAGCTACTCCATATGTTTAAGAAGTATATTTTAACAGCCTTTTATGAGCAGAGAGGAAGGGAGAAGAGGAGAGGGGGGAACTGAGAAAATATAGTCAGGAATATGAAGGAGAGAAAAGAAAGGTACCCAATCTCTTTGGGTCTAACAATAGAAACTCAGAGCCAGAGCCGAGTCGATTTGAAATCCCTCACAGGCTGCCTATAAACAGGACCACATGCTGAGAGTGATAAACCAGTGGATTTATTCAGCCACCTTATCTTCACCACTGTAGCCGTCCACACGTTAGCATCCAAGTGAAGGGGAAAAAAACAGGGGAGAGGGAGGCTGATAAAGTAACTATCACTTTAAAAAACAGGCTTATTTTACCATCTGTGTGTGTGTGTGTGTGCGTGTGTGTGTGTGTTTTCCAGCAACACCAATCATAGTACAAACTCAAACAGAGGTAACATATAATAAAAATAGTGCACATGTATATATATGGTAGTCCCAACAGGGGGCCACACCTCACAGCAGTCATTTCAAAGTGTGTACAGTGTGTGTGTGTGTGTGTGTATGTGTGTGTGTGTGTGTGTGTGTGTGTGTGTGTGTACAGTGTGTGTGTACAGTGTGTGTGTTTGTGTGTGTGTGTGTGTGTGTGTGTAGGTGTGTGTGTGTGTGTGTGTGTAAACCAGGTTACACAAGAACAGTGGACAAGAATGAGACCAGTTTGGATTGAAAGAAGCATCTTCCCTTGGCTGCGTGTTTAGTATTCAACACAATAATCTAACATTGTATTTAATATATAATAATCATGTAACGGAGGAGTAAAGTTTAATCCTGTCCACAAAATTCGACCATCTGGCCATTCCATCTTTGACAATGAGAGACCTCCTAAATGCGGCATCATTTTACTTAAAGGAATAGTTTTTTTGATTTAGGTTTTGTTGCTTTCTGACAGATTATTTTTTAATAATTGAGTCGGTGAATTCAAATGGAAGTAAAATCACTTACAATCTCCACATCTATTTCAAATGAATTGAACCATTAGTCTCATGTTAATATAGCTCACATTTTAAGTTCAAGTAGCGTTTTAAACTGCATAAGATGAGAAGAATATGTGATCAAATTAGATAAATAAAGTGGTTGTGCACCACCTTTAGCTCTGACACAGTGGATTGAACTCATCCCTCAATCATGGATCAAGGTTATGCTTATAGAGCCCCACTGTGCATAGAAGTGCATGGCGCGGTGGGGAAAGTAAATCATCAGAATATGAGAGTATCTCCCCCTCACCCAAACCTTTTTTATGAACTCAAATTATAGTGCATGACTCATGATTCCAAAACTGAAGCATAAAATACTGTTGACATTTACCTACAGTTGGAAACAGGCTTCTGTAAAAAATGTTCTCCCTGTACATATTTCTGACATGTCTTAATAGAGGACGAAAGGAATATTTGCAAATGTAGCCTAATTCAAAAGATGTATGGTAATATGCAGATGAAAGACTGAGTGTTGGTGCACAATGTCAGCTATCTGGGTGTGTGAAGATGGTGTGTGAAGATGGTTGACGTTTTTGTATAGTATAGTAACACTGTTTCAGGCTTTTAATATGGACGAAATAGTATCCTACACACTTAGATGTGTGCATTCATGCACACGCATGCACACACATAAATGCTGATATACTGGAAAGCAGCCTCTGTGAGAGAAAGATTATGTATGGACACCACACTGTAACTTGAGCATTGCTCTATAAACATAATATTTAAGCTTGGTATACTGACAGTGTTGTTTATCTGAAACTGCAGTTACACTCTAAAAAAAAAAAAGTTGAGTCAACTTAAAAAAGTGAGGCAACCAGCTGCAAAGCCTTTTTGAGTTCACTCAACTAAGGGCTAATGTGTTGTGTCAACTTATTATAAGAAGTTCACTCAAAGTGATATCTTAAGTTTGTCAAACGTAACATTACTATTCAGACCTACTTATGTATTTAAGTTAACACTACTTAAAATATTGCATTTGATAGTTACATCTACTCATGTACTTAAGTTGAGAACACTTAAAATATTAAATTGGAGAAACTTTAAATTGTGTGTTCTTGTAGATTGAAAACATACATCAACAGCACGTAAAATGTTTTGTTGAGAGAACTTACTTTTAACTTAAAATGTTTTGTTACTAAATTTCACTGCCCATTAGTTGAGTACACTCAACATTCTTTGCAACGTTGCCTTCATTTAAATTAATTAAAAATGTACACCGTTTTCTTTGAAAAAGTCAACAGTTAAAGAAAACAAACTTCTTCAAACACAAAATGTTTATTAACAAGAACTAAACATTTGTTTGCATAACTATATGAATTCCAGGTGTCAACACTTGAACATAGACAGCAGAGGGTCAACATCCTTAAAAATCCAAATGGCTGCATAAAGAAAAAAAAAACATGGTATATGATGGAACATATATGCAACACAGAAGGACAATGGCATTCCCTTGAAACTGGGCTGCTTGAGGATGGTTTTGGTGCAGGTTGCAGTTTTATTCAGGAACAATGTTTTGATTTTGTTGTAACACTAGACTGTCTAGTCAGGCCGGCTTGACCCCACCGTAAAGATTAGTGGGAGGTATAAAATGGCTTAAAAACCTCTCTTATCCATGCATCTATCCATCCATCTACCGTTTAAAACTGCAATATGTCCAGGGCAACAAGAACTGTTAAGATGCAAAAAACTATTTAGTACAAGTTATGCTTTCTTGAGCATACACAGCAACAATGCCGATTCCAATATCAGGTTATCGTTATGGGCACTGGACACTATCAACAGTGGGACAATTTGTCATATATTGCTTTTACAATGGATGGACACTGTAAGATTCGTGTTCAAAGCTCCGGGTCCCGTGGCCGCAGGAAATTCAGGATTCGAGTTAAAGTTTAACAATATTTAATGGCAAAAATAATACTCATGTAGCGTTCACGATCGTGGGGCCAGAAAGGAGGAACTCTCCACAGACGGAGTGCAGCTCCCAGGGAGCCACAGACCGGGGCTGTCTCGAGTCTCCAGACCAGTAGAACCATGTCCCCAGAACAAATGCTCGGCTATTAGTATGGTCATGCAAATGAATTCACACCTAAAGGTTAGTTCCATTGGTCAGTTCAAAGGATGCCGCAGTTCTACTCGCTACGCCAATTAGTAAACAGGCGAGGTCAAAGCTCACTCTTCCGGTCAAGGACAGGAAGTTCCCCTTCACAATAAAACCCTATTATCCTGCCTTCCGAATAAAAGCAACACATTAGGTTTCAATCGGCATCCATTTTAACTATTGTCTAAACAATAAAACATTCATTCATTCTCATGCATCATACAGTTAATCATTACATTTGTCATTAAAACAGAATAATAAAACAGTGATCCTCTCTTATGTTTCATAATACATTCCTCCAGAATATTCCTCATAATATCCCAAATTAATTATCATATCTTTCTTTATGTATTAATTTAAAACATAAACTTCTTTTATCTACATGTGCAAATATATATAAAATCCACTACAACCTAACAACATCATCAAAAACGTATTGTCTGTAACAAGACAACTGCAATCTGTACATTGGCCTTCAGAAACCTTTTGGAACTCTTACCCCCCTCAAAATCCAGCCAAGACCATAAGCAGGGTTTAAATATGGCAGGCTACTTGAGCAAACTGTTTTTTAAGGCCTGAACCCGGGCAGAGCACTGGGTACGAAGGTTCATGAACAACTTTTGAATTACTTCGAAAGTGTACCTCAAGTCCTTCGGATACTCCAGGTTGAGAGCATAGATGAGTCCAAACAAAAGGGCAAATGCAGTTGGGATGTCGCATATATCATCCAGGACAATCCGTTCCTCAATAATCAGGGCGATGCTTAGTGTTGTTGGACTTGAGCGGACCGTCCCAACGTCATCTTCAACAACTGTGAGTATTCCCAGTTCAACTCCTTTCACATAAGATTCCTCCGGGTCTATATTCTACACAAAAACAAGCATACAGAGACTATAAGAAATATTCACCGCCTCTTTTAAATTTTCATTTTTTTTCTCTTCCCATTCTGTAACAATACAATTTAAAAGTCAAAATACATTTTTATGCAGATTAAAAAAATATATATATACTACTTTCATACAAGAGTCACCTCCTACACATTAGTATTATAGTATTTAAATCTTCATAGTCTGTTAAATTAAATAAATAAATTGAGCAAAATACAGGGAAACATTTGCACACAAGTCACACAATTCACAACAGAATGCGAGCTGCACTTCAGGTTTTCCAGGCTGTTTATGTACTCGTGAAAGGTGGGATTTCAACGCACCAGTTGTCTTGAAAGTGCAGATGCACTCTGTATACAGGCACGGGAGTGGCCAGAATCGCCCCTGGTAATGTCGAAGCCTGTAGTGCTTTAAGAGGACATCTTGATTTGGGTGGGAAAACTTGCACTCTTTACACTGCATCCAAATCCTATGAAGCAAGGAAAGAGAAGGAAATGTTAACAATGTGCATAATTGTCAAAAATGCATGCAAATCTAACAGCTTCACATCCCCTTATTTTCAAAGTTGCTCAAAGATAGGCAATAAATATTGCCGAGGAGTAATAGTACACGTTTTACTAAAACAGAAAAGCAGTTTGCCTTGATTTATTACCTTAAATGTACACCGAGAATCTAAAAGATGATTTCACTAACATCAAACGATGTTTACCTTAAGTGTGTAAAGGAGCTATTTGTAAGTCATTAACATGGTTTTATCATAATGACAAACAATACAATGAGTGAAGGAAGGGGGTGAGCACGAAAAGCAACACACCCTTCATCCCCCTTTGCTGAGTATTTTAAATAATTATTTATGCACGTTTTTTCTGTTATCATCAGGGAAGGAAAAACATCGGTCAAGGAGTCTAACTAGAAACACAAAGACATGTGGTGCACAAAAGAACTACGTGTTGCTTTATGTCTCCTTCATTACCTGGGCCAGGGTTCACCAACCTTTTTGAAACCGAGAGCTACTTCAAGGGTACAAAATAATACGAAGGGCTACTTGTTTGATACAAACTTCCTGAACAACAATGTTGCACAGATCACCTTTTAATAATAATAATAATAATAATAATAATAAATGTAAAGTGACTGTCTGATCACATATCAATGTTAATTATTCCTCTCAATAATTATTAACAATTTCCACAATAATGATGGCATGGAAAAAAGAAAAGAAAAATGAAAATAAAGTGATATCCGTGCAAAGAAATAACTAATATTGAGTTACTACTAAATATCTTATTGGTGAAAACAATAAGCTATTTTTTTGCAAAAAAAACAGATTGAGTGCAGATGTGAGAGCCAGTTCATTTATTTTAATGACAACCACAAAGTGTGCAGGCTTCGTCACTGCAGTGTCTCAAGAGAGAAAACGTCCATTTATGGAGCTCCAGGCTGCAGCCTGTTGCAATACATTAACTGCTTTAAAAGTGATAGCTGATAGCTTAAAATAGTGATGGCTTAAAGCAGCAAATCCCATTGTGAAAAGCACGCAACGTATTTGTCCACTGTGTGTTCACCTGTGTGCGCGCCCGTGTCTGTGTGCGTCGCATCGGGGCGAAACTCCGCCATGCGCGATACAGAGAAGAGTTGTAACGCGACCATGTAGAGAGGTCGGTTAAAACAAATAAAAATCGTTTTGACGAAGCTCAAAATATGTTCTATTTTTAGAACACGCCTCGCGGGCGACTCACGTGGTCCCTGCGGGCGACCAGATACCGTCCAGGTCCTGGACGGTATCTGGTGCACCTGAATGCTACGCGCGGGTAACTTATGAGTGAACTAGAGGCAGTTTCGACGCCACCAACGCTAAAGAACGGAGAAGCACTGCAGCAACATGTTAGCTAACCTAGCTAACACGAGCGGGTCGTTATCGTGAAATTACACATGGCGTTATGAACACGTGGAAAGTAGGCTGGGGTCTGTCACGTTGTAAACTTCTTAATGTTAACTTTTGCATTAAAAAAACAACAGGTTATCTGACTAGCCAGTTAGCTAACGCGCTGAACATACACAGTCTTACCTGGTTAAGTTGTGCTGGACGTAGACGACATTCTGCAGAAACACGTAAATTCTTCTGCTTCTTCTGCTTTTACGGCGGTTGGCGGGTTTTTCTCTCTCTCTCTCTCTTTATTGAACATTTATTGTGAACAGACAGACATTCAGCAGATTAAGGTTAAGATTACGATTTAGGTATAAAAAGTGGATGTCAATCAAATGAAATCTGAAAAACTAAGGTATCTAAATATAATAAACAAACAATGGTATCAAAAAGCAATGTATCTTAAACAGGGCCTAAATAAAATATTTTTATATTTATTTTATTATTTAAAATATATCTATATATTTTTTTAATATATTATTATTTATATATATATATATATTAGTGCGTGTGTGTTTACTGACATAAGTGCACAGTGGCCTTAGTTACCTCAGTTACCTTAGTTACCTCAGCAGATGCCCTTAGTTACCTCAGCAGATGCCCAAACCACTATACTAAGTTTTCTCAACTTAACATTTTCAGTGGATTCCACTCCTTATTAATAAAATTGACATTTTGAGTTAGTTCAACTTTTTTCAAAGGTATTTGTTGACTCAACTTAAAAAAATGTGTTAGGACAACAAATTTGAAGTTGGGCTTTTTAGAGTGTAAGGCACTCAGAAAGCTGCAGTTATTTCTACGTTGACACAGCTCAACTGTTCAGGAGAAGTTCAGGCAGTGACGATCAAGAAAGTTAAACTCTTGAGTTAAATTATTGTTAAATTCAAAGTTAAAATCCTGAGATGCTGTAGGAGGGTTACTTAAGTTCAGCTCTGTCTGTGTCTCTCAGCTCTCTTTCTCTGTTTCATCTGGCAACAAAGCCATCCAACAGTATGCAACACTTGGCTTGGTGCTTCAGTACTTCAGACAGACATTACCTATTCCCTGAACATGTGCACAGGCAAATGCAAAGATACATACAGATAGCAATAGACACACCCACATGCATGAGCCCCCAGAAACACACTGACTCCTGTCTAAAACCTACACCTGTTTGGAAGTATTTCTTCCAGTGAGGCAGGAAACACATTGGTTATCTAATCCCTGCCCAAACTGTGTGGGTTGATAGCTTTCACAACACATGTTGTGATGTGTTTGACTGAATGAAATGGTGAGTGGTGGTCAAACAGTCAGGCCACTGGAAATAGTTTTTACAGCCGATCTTAAGCTTGGAAAACACAATAAAAACACACTGCTCAGATACAAGAAATACACAAACAGATGTGCACACACACATTTCAGTGAAGCCTTGACATTCCTGCAGTGTACTCTCTGAGAGAGATATATTGTGGACAGCAATTTTTTTTAAAAGACAAAATCAAGGCCAAACACTGGCTTTGATTTATCATGTTATCCGCAGAATAGAAAGGTGCAAAGATGTTTGTAGGACACTTGTATCATTTGATTTATTCAACTTTCCTGAAGAACAACATGAAAGGTGCTCTTTCAAAAGCAGCAAAACCTGTGTTCGGTAGCACCATCCAGTGAAATTCAAGTGAATATGAGAATACATTTGGTTTCCTGTTATTGCACACTTATTTACAGGTTTGTAGTGAGATATTTGTTGTTTGCAAGACAAAACCCTTTTCTGAGTTTAACAAGCATATATTCATCCATCTATCAATGAGGGATGCATCCGATCAGACTTCGTCAGTCCCGATAGCCTTAACCAGGCTTCGGGTATCAGCCATACAGAGTCCCAATTTGATACCGCTATTTATTTAATACTCTGTATGCCTCACTCTGTCAGAGTGTGGGGTCATCCTTTGTGTGTAAGGCAACATCAGGCTTGACTTAAGGAGACATATCATGCTCGTTTTCAGGTTCATTTTGGGTGTCTACTAGAACATGTTTATGTTTTAACGTTCAAAAGTTCTTTATTTTAATATAAAGAGTATACCTGTATTCACCCTCTGTTTGAAACACTCCATTCAATCGTGTTGCTAGGCAACAGCTTGGGTCTGTGTTAACTTCCTGTCAGCTAATGTCATCTACATACACTGCAACTGGAAATTAACTGGGACACATTTACAATGTTTACATGTAAAACTGTTCATTATATGGTCATGATATTGTTTAGTTGTGATGTCACAACCGTATGGAAATCTTAACCGATCGTTTAAAAGCACAGTTCCTGAATATGCGCTATGTCTATGGATTTTGATTTTGTTTTTATAGTATTTTATAGCACTTATATATTTTTTTTGTTTAAAGCATGAACATCTTACTACTACTACCACAACTAATACTACTACAACTACAGCTACGACTACAACTACTACTATTTTACAACAACGGACCCTTAAATTGCTTTTGTAACTGTAAAATTATAATAATAAATGATGAATAAATAACAAATCTATCCTACTGAATTATTTATTAAAAAATAATGGTATCCAATATAAGATTACCCAATTGTCACAATTTCCAATCCAACTATTTGAGTCAGTAGCGGACTGATATCAGTATGATTATCGGTGCATCGCCACCATCCCTCTATCCATCTATGATTCCATCTATCCATCCATTTAACTATATCCATCCATTCTGCTGTCCATCTATCTGTATATCTATCCATGTATCCATCTTTATTGTTGGATGTCATGCCTGCTAGTTGAATAAGGTCCATTTTCAGTTTTCAGTCTAAAAACAACACACTGACACAGCAAGGGCAGGTAGATGTCCATATATGTGTATGTAATGAGGTGATGACACTACAAAAATGAATCATGACTGTATTTCGTGAGAATTACGAAGGCAATCTGGTGTTCTGCAGTTGAACTATTCCTGTTGCTCTACTTAGCAAAACTGAGCAATGTCGTGCTGAGGTATTTTATCTTTCTCTGGAATAAAACGTAGACACATGTGGGCGCACATGCACGCTCACATGCACACACATACAGATCCCTGAAGCACAGCAAGACATGCTATCTAGCTTCCACATTCTGAAGATCAAACTCCTTACGTCTCAAAGACGAGACAGTTCTGCTACCCTGCCCTGTACCCAGCGAGGAGGAGGAAGAAGGTAGGAGTAAAGAAATGGAAGCTGGGGCAGAAGACAGGAAGAGGTGAAGGAGAGGTGGGGAAGAGCGGGAGGGAAAGACAAGGTGATGCTTTTCTGTGAGCACTCAAAATATATATTTTCAAAGACAAAGCGATTCTAGTCAGCCTAAAAAATTCTGCAGAAAACAGTCAAAGCTGCACATAGCAAATGTTGGCTTTATGTATTAATGTCCTTCGTGTCTGATTCCTGGTATTTTAAGATTCATCAGTGCTTTACAACTTGTAATCGTCATCTTTGCCTCTGTATGACAAATATTGATGCTTTAAGTATTCTTTCCAGCCTGCATTTGAACATCAGTTTGCCTGCTTCCCCTCAAGCTAAAACAAAGCACATAATCAGATACACACACAAACACACACACACACACCTACACACACACACACACACACACACAGGGTGGCCTGACAGCCAAATCCTCTATGTGTAATACCATGATAGTGAACATTCACCTGAGGGATTTACGACTGGATGTTACAAAAACAGATAACTGATAGCAGCTTCTTGTGATCTATTAGCAATGCATGCCCGAAATAACACACGTGCATAAGAATGCAAACACTCACAAACAAACCACAATTTAACACCATTGTAATGCAACACAAATACATCACCCTCTTCCACCTGCATTGTTTAAAACAACACTGAAGCACAATGATGCTTTAAAGGAACAGTGTGTAACATGTATGGTGCAGTGGCGGCTGGTGGAATATGTTTGGTAGGGCCATCCAATCAATTTCAACAAACATCCCAGTATGATTCAATGCAAAAAAAAAGTATCAAACACACATTCACTTTGCCCAACATGGCTGCTTGACGGAGTTATCCATGTGTGTCCTGGTGTTCTCATATTCCATATTTCCAAAACACAAATATTGACAATTTGTATAATTTCTGAATATTATTTTTATTATTTGTGTATACTTTTTGTGGGTTAAGGTGGGGCACTCTATTGGCCAGCCACCACTGGTATGGTGATTAATTAATCGAACCGGGTACCTTGTGGTTGCGGGACGACCACTCCCCCTAAATACTAATATCAGCATGCTAACATGTTCACAACAAAAATGCTGACATGCTGTTGTATTGCAGTTATGGGATTTACCAGGTTCACCATCCTAGTTTAGAAGGCATGCATTGGCTAATTGGCAGAAGAGAGGGAGAGTCGGGATAACTAAAGTCAGTAGGTTTCATCCTCTGGGGACCATGCATGTCTGTACAACATTTTGTTGGCAATGCTTAAAATAGTTGTTGAGACCAAAGTGGTGGATTGACATCCATGGCGCCACGCCACTAGTGTCTAAACACCCACAACAAAGTCAGAGAAAGACTAGAGTCGGCAAGAACAGACACAACAGAGACAGACAGCTCAACAAGAAGACAGGAAAACTCACAGACTCAGATTCCTTTATGCATTTGTTTCCTCTTTGCCCATCTAAGCAGCATCCTTGTTGCTTTTTATCCCCCATAAGAAGATTAGCTGTAGGAGGTTACGCAACACTCCCAGATAACAGTGTATGTAGTCGTGTTGATGCTCTATTCATCATATCCTTAGCAGTCTTATTAGATTGGCACTCATCCCTCGAACATTTCACAATAGCACTCTATTCATAGATCAGCTCATGCTCTTTGAATACTGACATGCTAAATCCATAGATGGGAGAAACCCTCTCTATTTTACACTTACAAGATGATCAAAAAACATCAGAAGACGAGCATCTTCAGACACAAGCAATTAGAGTTGTCAGATTGACCTGCGGAAGACAAGGTGACTATATTCTGTTCCAATGTCTGTTCCTTGGATTGCCTGTCACCTACAAGCTCATGCTCTCCAGCATTTGTGCTACAATTCCTGTCTGATATCATCTATACTTTATGGTACATCATTTGGATTCATACCCTGTTCCACTTGTTTATGTAAATGCTGATATGAGTATCTGTCACTCCACTCAATATGGTTATGATTAATGTATGCTGCCCCACATACTCAGTTAAGAGATCTCTAAGTCTTCATGGCAGATGCTGCCAGCGGTTTAATAAAAATGCAAAAACAAGCATGATTTTTGTTTTCATATTTAGCATCATGCATGAGGATTTGAGGTGTTTTGCATGAAGCTGTAAGAGAGATTTAGTATTCAGATGAGTCATGAGATGGCTGCTGCCGCATTTACGAAATTTTAATGGATGTATGTTTCACTTTTAACATGTGTGTATATTCTTTGAGATAGCATATAACAGCATTTTTGGTGTTATAAAAGGAATTGTCATTCACATAAATTTGGTCAAAAAGTAATACAAATGTATGTCACACATGCGTCATTACATACTGTGCTGCATGAAGGCACGTAGTCACTCTGTTGAGGTCAAATTCATGTGTCAGAGAGAACAACGTTATTCCTCTTTGCCTTATGCTGGATACACTCTCCTTCAGGATCTCATATTCAAGGTAGCAAACTCTATATACATTCATATACATATGTGCCTGAAGCATGCAATTACCTGTGTGTACGTGAATGACTGGTGGCAGTGTCATCATGGTGGTTGGAGGAAATTAGCACCAGCAGGAAGGGCTGATATCTCAGTGCTGCCATAGGGCTGTCTAACAGTACAGAACATAAAGGCCGGGAAACTCATTAAGACTCATTTACCATGTGTCGCTACTGAGTGCTCTAATTTAGACATGGAAGTGACTTCAGATCTGCTCCTACAAACTGTGCGCCAGCATGCAAAAACAGATTGATGCCTCAGCCCAGCTTGAACCACAAATCGTCCACTTGACTGCATGAGGTAGAGGAGGACCAAAAGCACACGCACCATATGTCAACCGCATAAAACAGACTACATAAGGCTCAATATTTGTTTTCAAGAATTGTTACAGACGTATTTTAATAATTTTAATAAATATGTGATCATTGGAAAAGTTGTAGATCAAGACATAAAACATAGAAATGTTCAAACGTATCAGTAGCAAATGCTGTGACAGTGGTTGTTAAAGTCATTGGTCCAAACTCAACCATCTGTTCCACATCAATGCCCAATATCAATGCCTGGAAGCCAATACATCACAATATCATCTATTCTCTGGCTCACCTGGTTCACCACGGTAACAGGCTTTTTTAACGTGATCAGTGAGGAGGCCAAAGGCCCAAGGCTCTATGACACAGTTCACACATATCCCCTCAACTCACTCACACACACACACACACACAGGAAATGAAAGAAGAAACACTAAAATGGTCCTGAGCAAAGTGTGTGTACCCGGGCGTGCACACTTTCATGAAAAAAATACATTCTGAGCTATATGTAGTTTGCCATCTGGAAGATTATGTGAGCAGGAAATGATTTATTACCCACATAAATTTGGTTGACTCGTGGTAAAAATCTGCTTGTGTGTGTGTGTGTGTGTGTGTGTGTGTACATACAGGGTGTGAATGTATGCACACGCTTCAATTATAAGGCTTTGTTTGTATATTTGTATTTGTATATTTATGTGTTGTGCGTTCTAAAGTGGATGCACGTGGATGTTTTGTGCAGAAAGTCTCTACATCTTCCATCGCAAACTAAAAACACATCTTTTCCGACTATACCTTGAATAGGGAAGGTAGCGCCGTAGTAGCACTCTGGTAGCACTTAAATGTCTCTTACTGATAGCACTTTGTAGTTCAACTTTATTGAAGAAATTGTACTTGCTTGATTCTTGTTGTTCTGAGTTTGGACTCATGGTTTAATGCACTTATTGTAAGTCGCTTTGGATAAACGCGTCAGCTAAATGACATGTAATGTCATGTAATGTAATTAGAAGATGTGGCTGTTATTTAGATGGATAAATGAATGCACTGGAGTGACTTTCAGAACAAAACTGGCTGATTAGGATCAGGGAACTATAACAATTTCTTAAAGAAGCGTTTAGGCCCATTCATAGTTTTTTACCATTCAACACTTTCACCAAAAGAAAAGACATCTAGATGCATTTGTATTCCCTTCACGGCCAGCTACTCCCTTCATCACAATGTGAGGCACAAGATCACTTACTTTACTTCGTAGCATTAAAGGTTGTGTCACACAAACGATAAAAAATAACGGATCGCATAGCACATGGGTTCGGAGTTATTGTATTCTGCCTGAAAACAGCTTGGGATTTGTTTTAGAGAACCAATACTATCTATGACCTCAGAGGGACTTTATTGACTCTGAGCTCCTCTAAAACTGAGGCAAAAAAGGGTCCAATTGGATCCTACCTATAGTGCCTGAGTTCCTCTTGTCACAGAAAGAAAGACACTGGAGGCAGCATAAAACACAGCATTCCCCTGTGAGGAAACGTCAGTCCACACTGGTTCCTTTGAAAGAAAAGAGAAGAAAACAGCAGGTCTTTGAATTCACATTTAGTTCATTTTAGGAGCACCTCCGAGGAGCTGTCAAGTCACGAGTTCACGTTTTACTGCACCGCATTGCCTCTCCACAGTATCTTCGAATAGAACAGCACACGTAATTAGACACACATAATTACACGTGCACTGATACAGGCGCATATGGTCTCATCTGTAGTCTGGCTATGTTTGTAATGATTAGAAGAGGGGAGGTGAAATTAAGCGAGGATGGGAAAAGATAACAAAAAGAAGTGGACTGAGAGAAGAGCTTAAGTCTAGAGAGAAAAATAAACAGTTAGTTTTTTTCCGCTGTGTTTGAAATGGTACCAAGGGAAAGTTTCATGCCAGAGCAATTGTCTTTCGCTTTTTTGTTTGGTCCAACTTGCTATTTTAATATTTGAAGGAACTGAGTGTGTGTGTGTGTGTGATTTCAGTGTGGATTTTACTATTATCCATAACACTGCTGGGCAATTTAAGTCCCTGAAGGGCACTCTGTGCTGTGAAAGAGCAGAAATAGCCATAGCCAAGCTCTCACCTGGACGGCTCTTCAAAGGAGCCCTCTCAGAGCAGCCATCCTGGAGTGACTGGCATTGGCGGAAAATAGCGGCATTACACAGAGCCAGCACCAACTGGGGTATCCACATAAAAAAGGAGGAGGGAGCTAAAGATTCATCCAATGTCGCTGTCTGCTCAGGACAGAAGATCTCCCGGGTTTTGGACCTATTCCCAGGCATTTTAATCAATGAGTGATAACTAAACTTTCTGTTTTTTAAAAAGTTTTCTGTGCCTCTGTCTTGTTACCATGTTTCAAATGGGAACAGAGCGAAGAAAGGAGAGGGAATGAAGAGGAAGAAACAGGGAAGAAACAGGCAGAGGAAGTCTACTTCTGTTGAAAGGTTTGTAATTAGCAACTGTGATAATTAACCAAATGGGAGATTAATGGACAGGGATGAAATTATTTCTGTGCTATTTAAAGCATACATGCACAAGCAGATAACAAAATCTCACACTAGATAATGCTGATTAAAAGATGAGCTAAAAATACATGGGGACAAGTATCCGAGTAAACCAAAGTATAAAAAGGATGAGGCAAGTAGAAGTTTTAGTATCACAGTGTTGCACTGGTTTGGTATTGATATGTATGGATGGATCACCTCATTAATAAAACATCGTCTTTTATCAAATAGCTAAATTAAATATTAAACCGTGTGACAATGAACTATTGAGTGTCAGGAGTTGAGACAGAGAAGACACACTTATATGAGCACAGGGAGACAAACATACACGCACACACATACACACACCATTAGTAGATTTAAGAGGGGTGAGCCTGCCCCCTACTCAACAGCACCTCTGTGACTGGCCCCTGACAAGTCCTGGGGAGTGATCAGTGCTGGCGGAGGACACATCTCACTCTATTCTCTCTCTGATGAACTTGTGCTCTCTTTGCTTGACTCCAACAAGGAGGAATATAGCTCCTATTTTCACTGTTAGATGTCATTATCCTAATTTGTATTGTCATGTGCGTGTGCGCACTGTAGCCTGTGAGTGTGTTTTAGATTACATTTTAAGATTGAAGGAATGTATTTGTTTTGATGAGCTGACCACTGGATCCCTTAAGGCGGTAACGTTTTGTCGTAATTACTTTTTTACCAGTATGAATGTTGTAGAAAAATTACACTAAATCATACCATCACTAGAAATAACTGCAGCACTGCCCAGTGGAGTGCTGGGTCCACCTTTGAAGCATACTTACAAAAATGGGCAAAAGAAGATGGTCACTTTATGGAAGATGCATTTCATACTTATTGAAAAAACTTGGTTTCCAGGTTTCTGAATTCGCAAAACCAACTGTATGTTGTCAAAGCTATATTCACTCCAACAAGTCTTTTATCATTCTAGCTTAGACAAATACATAAAGCACTGTGGCTTCTATTATTCTCCATTCATCTGCCCGTATAGCATCCTCTGTCATGTATAAATATTGATGAATATTCATTGTGTCTATTAATTAAGTCAATGCTTTTGGGAGATTTATATTATTTGTAAAATAAACAAACACAAATAAATAGTGTTATGAAGTAAAACTCCCACTAAGTGGAGGACGACGACCCCTCCCTTCCTTTAGGGTTCTGGGTCCTGTTTGCTCTGTGTTTTGTCTTCCAGGCTGTTCATCAGCTGATGAGCCACAGCTGAGACTGGAGGCTGCAAAAGAGGCAACACCTGAAGACAGAGGAGGCCCCCTTGACTGGCTGGCTGCTCTCCTGTGGGTGACACTGCAGCTTATTTGTTTAGTTTGTTTAAGTTAGTTGTGTTATTCTTTAAATAAATGTCTATTTATCGCTTTCAACTCGTCTGGTCTCCCATCTATGTTGCAGTCTCTGAGCCGACTGACAATTGTAAAATAAATATTGTCATCAAACTTACAGTCACAGTTGTAATTAAAAGTACAAGTAGACATTCAGGTGCATTATTGTCAATTAGATTTTGGATAATGCCTTATGAAACATTTGTTGTCTTCATTTACTCTGGAATGGTAAAAGAAAGGTTTACTTCTTACCTTTTAAAGGGAACCAGAAATGTACACGAAGACTTATGAAGACTTTTACCACCTATTCCTAATTTATTTTAGTTTAGGCATTTTTGCTTGGCTAGGGCTTTATAAACCAGTTAAAACATAATTATTATTCCCACATTAGCCTTGTCCTTTTTCAGCTTAATGACAGACAACTTTAATTAAAGTGTCTATCCACTTTCAATAAGAAATTCCAATCACAAGGGAGGCTTGAAGACTTTTAGGGCCAAAATAATCAACGATATAATGTCATTAGAATCGGCCAATTTGATACCAAGCACAGATAGGTCCTTTTCTTAGACATGCAGAAAGCTCTAATGAGACACTGACAATGTTTGTGGATTGTGTACTTGTGGATTCTGTACTGGAAACTAAACTAACTACAAACTAAACTACGACTATTTCTAATTTCAAAAGTATTAAGGTACATTCCTGGGAGCAGGATTTTATAAAATGTTCCCATGTCACATTACATCCTCCAAAAAAAAAGAGTATATTTGTCGGCTCAGTGTGTCTTTCACATTCTCAAGGTCCCCATTGACAGCCATGATAGATCAGGAAGTGGACGTGGTGTACTGAAAGACAAAATGTTGATGAGTGTATAGGATTCATACAGTATATTTTGTAAGAGGGGTCAACAAAAACTTGGACTTTGACATGGGAGACCACTATTTGCTTCCAGTTTCCTGTCGACAGTCAGTACTGGTATCTTTTAACCATGAGCATGCGTGTGCCTTGACGTTAATAATATTAATTTAAATATTCCAGCGCTACTTTAACCAAGTTGTGTTTGTGCCTAAACTTAACCAAATCTTAACCATTGTTGTGCCAAAGAAGAACATTTTTGATTTTTTGTATTGGTTTGAGAAGGCACTGACACATTGTATTCTCCTGGTGAGAAGGGGGCAGAGGAACTCTGGGTTGTGGAGGTTGTGTTTTGACCTTACATCATCCCCATCATTTTTATTTTTATTGTTATGCCGCAACCTTGCAACCAATCCAACATTTCTCAGAAAAACACACACCATGAGTACCTGTTGGGACTGACAAACCGCGGAGTGTTTACTCAAAGAAATTGTGTTTCTGGTCTGTCCAAAATGAGATACACCATCAACCAACTGACACTGGCTAAAACTAAGATTAATAGAAACCTTATGGAGCACAACGATGGTAACATTATTCTCCAATATCTAGTTCCAAACAAGGTTATTTTCTAGATTTGGAAAATGGCATTTTAATTATTATGTGCAGTACAGTATGTTTACGCATAAAAAAAAGGAAATCTTAATTGACCAGTGAGTGAGTGAGTGATCTTTGGGCCTTTGTGTTGCATTGATTTGGCATTTCTTTCCTCTCATCTATGCACTCTTATTGTCAGAATGCTGCCGCAGATCGCCTCATATCATTAATCAATTATTCACCAGTAGCCTGTTAATGTTTAATGAGTGAGGCTGCGGTCAATTACTAATGAATTGTGGTCGTGGCGAGAAAGCTCAGAGGAGAAGCCAAATCAGATACTGTACAGAGTGTGTTTGTTTGTGTGCACATGTGTACATGTGTGCATATACATATGCAGAGAAATACACCTGTGTTTTTGCATTTGCATGTGTTAAGTATAATTTGAATACAGAGTACTAATTATGGTTCATTGTTTTGTTAGTTTTTTACAGATTTTAACCAAATAACACAGAGATTTCTATTAAAAGCACATTGGCTTAAAGCGATTTTCACCCAGATTCTCAAGGCCGTCGCGTTTTCTGTCACAAGTAACACAGTTCCTTGTTATTTACAGTACAGTTTACAGATAAACAGCTCAGAAAACACTTCTCACAATGAAAGATAACAATTGGGGAAATGCAAATGAGCTCCTTCAAAGTCCTTCAAAGAGAAAGATAGATGGTTAAACTACAGAATGTTTCTGATACACTTTCTTTCTACTGTGGCTGAACAAGCCAGCTTTTGTTTAAATTAAAAGTTCACCTTTTTTTGTATTCATGATAATAAAAAATAATGAGCCCTAGAACAAGAACAAAAAGAAAAATGTAACTTTGAGTTGTATTTGAAACAACAATTTGTCCATTTGATCCTGCATGGTAGCAAATAAAGTTTGGGTGTAAAGCACCCTGGACAAAAGGTTGTGTGAGGTGAGTCCCTGCTCAATAACAGTGCATTTTCTTTGTGCATGTTTTATGTGTGTTTATGCATGTGTCTTTTTGTGTGTTGCACTGGCTAGCAGACGAACATGAGACAGGTCAGTGCACGTCCTGTGAAGAGTGTGTGGCCTGCAGTCTGTTGGCCATGCCTCTGTAACCAAGATAATTAGAGACCAACCCCCTGTTAGGAGCCTCAAACAGCCCAAAACAACATTACCAACCATATGATATTCACACACGTTTGAACTCAGCCATCTACAACACATTTAGTACAAATTTGATATGCGTCATACTTAATTTCCAAATATAGCCATTGTTTTTAAATGCCCACTACGCACAGACCTTTGAGGCTCATCCAACCATGATGATGTCTCTGCTGTCCGCAGAGCCCGTACACTCTGTGGCTGTGGCTATGGGCGGCTGTAGCTCAGTAGGTGGAGCGGGTTGTCCTTTAACAACAAGGTTGGTGGTTTGATCCAAATGTCCTTGAGCGAGACATTAAACCCAAAGTTGCTCTCCGGGAGCTTCACTGCAGCCCACTGCTCCTAAAGGCTTAGAATGGGTTATGTGCGGAGGAAGAAATGTCATATATGTACCTGTATGTATATGACGATTAAAATAACCAAGTCTAAGAGACCAAAGAGAGGGATGTCAAGGAGACATGCAAATTGTATTTTTAAACGCCGCAAAGTAAAGGAAAGTCCCTTTAATTTCTAAAAGAAAGTTAAAGTTATAGAGGCGGAAATGCCAGGTTTTTTAATGACATGGTTCCTATTGGACTAATTTCTAAAGGAATATTATCCGGCTAGTGTTGGACCTTTCTTTTGATATCACACATGCAACCTGTTGATTTTGTGTTGTGTGATCAAGTGCAATCCTCTATACGCACGGTTCCTAAAACAGACATTCAGTATATTGTGTTTTTTTTGTATCTATAAAGTAGGTCTATCCCCATTAAAAGTGATGAAATTTAGGGCATGGTTAGTACAGTCCTCTTAGACTTCTGGGCTTTGGACATTAAAACATCGGAGGAACCCTTTAACCTTAAACCTAATTAATAAAAACATTTTTTTTTTTTTTTTGTGTTCAATGAAGATGTTTGATTTTCCAAAATGTGGCCGTGGTCTCCGGCAGAAACACACGCATGCACTACTCTCACAATAACCGAATATGTACCTCTTTAATTTATCATAGGGAAAATTCAGGAATACAATTGATTCCTTCAACATATGTCATATGGGAATAGCCAAAAACGGTATTATTGCCACAATACAGAGGAATTCCTTTTGTAAAAAATCCTTTTCCACTTGGCCACATCACAAGTGACCACACTGACCAAAGCAAATGCAAGCTTGTGGTTGTAACTAGCACCGTTGTGTGACCAACACTGGGCACACTTCTAAGCACACTCACTCCTCTGTGTGAAGCTCCATCCATCCTGAGGCCAAGACAGGACAGAAGACCATGGGAAATGAAGCATGACTAATTCTATTAGTGAGGGGACACAAACAATCTGTAGGGAATCAAAGGAGAAGGAAACATGATCCCAGTGGACCTACTTCCTGCTGCATGAGCTGAAGCAGTTCACCGGGATAAGGCAAGATGTTAAATTCCTGCACACTTTCCGAATACCCACTCTCCAACTAGCCATTAAAGCCATTTGGCTGTAGATGGTTAAATATAGTGAGGTTCAAGTTGTCCATATTTAGTCTCTGTCACATTGGTATCTATCTCTCTCCCTCAATCATTCTTTATCTCGTTCGTTCTTTCTGTCTTTCTTTCTTGTTGTGCTGTGGCTCGGTCTTTGGGGAAAGGCCAGGCACAAAGCTCTCTCACTGAGGGACCCTTATGGGACAAAGCTGGCTTTCTGGGCTTTCTGCATATATGCATGCCATGCAGACAATGAGGCTTTTATTAGAGTAGCCAGCATCTCCGAGCTGGAACGGCAGGGACGAGGGATGAAGTTTGGGAAATCTGTGACTGACACTGGGCACTAGTGTGTGCGTGTGCACTTCCCACCTCAGGCCTGTGCATGCATGTTTGTCACAGAAGTGTGAAGTGGATGCTCTTACCCTTACTTCGTCAGCCAACTAATCAATCTCTGCCCATCCAAAGCTTATCCTCAGAGACAGTTTTCTTGTGCCGTATGGTGTCACACAGTAGATACATGGAAAACATATGAGCCAGTCAGAAACTGCTGCCTGCTGTTGATATATATCTGCATATAAAACAGGAAAAACTTGCAGCGGCCTACAGTTGCTGCAATCAAAAAACAGCTTTGAGCAAGGCCTTACAGTGTATCTCTATGCACTTGACTAACTTTACAATACGGAAATCAGGCTTCTGTACTGAGTGCCTCTCTCTGTGTTGTGTGTGTGTACGCATGAGCGTGTATGCAAAAGTGTATGTGTGCGTTTCTGTGTGTGTTTGTATTGTGTAGAAAGAGAGGACGCTCTGTGACTTAATCATGTGTGAAGAGGATTTTCTGTTCCATAGGAGCTGCACACTTGCATACTTGCATTCTAATGACTCCATGTGCACAAACAAGTACAGATGCACAGATGTGTGTGTGCATGCACTGACACAAAACACACACACACACACACACACACACCACTGAATGCCATTATTTCTGTTCTAATGATGGGCCATATATCATGCATCCTGTTTCCGTGATGTATGACAAGCTTTGGATGTAGACTGTCACAGCTCTATGGGTGTTTAGGCTTGGATGTCCCATATCTCTCTACCACTGAACCACGCAGCCAATGCCCGGTTTTTCATGTTTAGTGCTGTCGCGGTTTTTCTTTGCCACTGACACCGTGAGTGTGATACTGCATCAAAGCATTGATGGCACTTAATATACATAAACTAAGAAAGGATGTGGAGTCATGTCTTTTTTTTAATATTGTATACATGTACTTTTTTTATTTAGTTTTAATCAACTTGCAAGGACAGATGGATGTGTAAATTAATTAATGAATGATGTGTGTCAGTCTGCATCTTAAACACACATGGCACGTGGCATCATCTGTGTCTCCCCTCACTCTCTTTTATTTCTCACTCTCTCTCTTCTCCGTCTTCACTTAGTAAAGCTCGAGTTGTTGTTCTGAGTGGTAAACATGTGCTAAGGGTGGGGGGGGGGGGTGAATCGCTAAGTTTTCTTCTCATCCAATAAAAATGTCTCCTTGGCGGATCGATTGTTGTTGCTAGGAGACTGAAGCATCCTTTGGCAAGGGGCTACGGATCTACACGTCTGTTGTTTCTCTCTCGCTCGCTCGCTCTCACTCACTCGCTCTCACATGCACGCGCGCTGACACACGCATGCACACATAGACAGAGCAGGCGCGCAAAGCAGTGGCGCCCATCCTTTCTCTCTCTCTTTCTCTCTCTCTCTCTCTCTCTCTCTCTCTCTCTCTCTCTCTCTCTCTCTCTCTCTCAGTGCGACTCCTCCGAGGGATCAGGAGTAGACTAAGTCAAACTTCCAGCGGCTGAAGATTTGAGGGCACCCTTTGAAGGATCCAAGTCATCAAGGTAGGTCAAATAAAACATATTCCTTTCGGGTGGGAAAATGTGTTGCGGTGTTACATTTCGGGTTAGGCGACAGAGTGCAGAGAAAAAATTGTCAGTCCAGGACCGTTCGAGCGCGCGGCAGCAATCCTACGGTGGGGAACAATTTGCTTTGAACTTTGCGCAGGATTTAAACACCTAAATGTACTGCATACATGTGCTTCTGATGTCCATGTTGTAATCAGGTGCTTCTTCTGATCGGAGGTTGGGATAAAGGGAAACAATACTAGTTGATAATGTCCGCAGCAGATGCATGATAAAGATACCGGAGATGAAACAAAGAGTATCTGCAGTTGCGTATTTCACGCTGCGTGGAGAAGTTATTTGGGTTCAGCCAGACCGCAACAATGTCCCGCGGCTTTAAGCTTCCTGGGGAAAAGATGGGCGTTCAGTGCGTCTCTGGGAACAGGCATACAGGTGGATCTGATAACCGTGTGTGATCACTGATTATCAGTAATTACACATTATCAGTAATTCCACTGATTATCAGTGGATTATCAGTGGAATTACTTTTTCTTTGCTTCTCAACAAGCACTTTTTTTTGTTACTGTCATTCAAGCTTTAAGGTGTGATGAAACTTCTCTCCTTCCCAAAATGTTTTTTTTTACCTATATAAATAATATAATAACAATTCTGAAGAAAACCAAGGCCTGTGGGCTGTATTCCATCAGGTGTGTCTCCATTACACTCAACAGTGAGCACATATACATTTTGTACATGCACTTAGATTATTAGTAAAAAAGGAAGACATTTAGTGTTGCTTACATATGGTATATTTCTCCTTACTGATCACATGAGTTATATGCACACCTCAGATCACCATATTTCCTTCTAAAAAACACCCATGATGAAGTATAGGCTATTCATTGATGAGCCTATAAAAAACTTTGGCTTGATTTTCTAATGCACATTTCTTCCAAAATCAAAAAGGTAAAACTTTGCTGAAATGTCATGCAGCCCACAATGATAACATCATGTTCCTGTTTAATCATCAAATTCGTTTTCACTATTAGTAGAATTGTATGTAAGAAGATGTTTCTAAATCAATGTTGTTTTCCTCTGTGATAATTGCTTACTATAACTGTATCGGAATTGCAATATCAACATGAGAAGATGGTACTACAATAAGAGCAATAATAATTGTAAAAGCATCTTTTGTATGCACTATTACGGAAAGAACAAGCATTTAGTCAGAGGAGTGCAGTGTAGTACTGCTAGATATCTGAGAGGCTTGGTGCCAAAGCAGATATACAATTAATGATCAAAATACTATTAATAATGATAATAATAATGATGCATTTGTTGTTTGACAGTAAGAAATCACAGCAGAATCTGTATTATTTTCCTTTTCTTTAGGGGTGAGGTGAATGGATACTTATGTTTAATATATTTCATACACTTTGAGAACTCTGTATCTTCTGGTGGCTTTACTCATCCGTTGCAACGTGTTTGTGTATATATGCGGATTGCCCAAGAATGTGTGTGTAACCTGTTGCGTAATTAATTGTAATTTAATACATGTGTTCATTCACTGTTCAATATATGCAGTTTGAACATTAATGTGTGTGTCTTTATAATTGTGTTTTTGTGTGCATTTTGTGTTTGGAGAATGTGCATATCAGTGCAAGTCAGGGGACATTTGTCTGTCAGTGATTTGAGCTTTTGCTGGTGATAAATGTGCGTACCCAAGCTTGTGTGTGTGCATGTGTCTGTATATGTGTCTGTGTGAGTGTGTCTGTGTGTGTGTGTGTGTGTGTGTGTGTGTGTGTGTGACCTTGTTGCTTTCACTCAGCACCACTCACTGAACTGCACACAGAACCTCATCGTTAGCAGTGTACTGGCTCAGTGCATAAAGGAAAAGGAAGCCCTAGTTGTATTGGACATGCAAATTGGCAGATGAGTTATGTGTGGATGTAAATATGTGACATAGATTTTGATAGCACAAGCAGTGCTGATTGTAGAATATTGCGGTTTGCTGATGGTTATCTTTGATTAATGTTATCTGTTCAGTAATGTCTTTGATAAATACAGAATCGGGTGACCTGTGTCAACATCACACAGTAAGCTAAGGTCAATTATGTCTTATTCACTACCCGCAGCCCAAATCCTGAGCTTGGAGTTAAAGTTATAAAATGAAAAAAATACAGTCAGTTCTGGCGTAATTTTATGTGAAAGGCAGCTCTCCAGATACAGGCAATAATTAAATACAGATATAATCAAATATCAAATACTCTGTCCCTCTAAGCCTGAAATGTACTGTACCTGCGAAAGGTTCCATGGAGCACACCTGATGACGGCTGTGGTCAGCTATAGAATTCATGTCAGTTTCACTTTTGTAAAAACATGTCTGAATATCCATAGAAATGTTCAACTTCTCTGCTCTCCATCCATTTTACTCTACAAGGCACACTATGTAAACACACTTGCTCATAATGTGCATTAGGACTGAGATGGAAGTGTGGTTGTGACCATTCATGGGTGAACATATCAGTGTCTGGAACACACAGTAATCACTGAGCACATGGATAGACTGCAAAAATGTGGATTATGCGCTAAGAGTGCTTTCTATGGACATTTTGTCTCTATTGGAATTCATTTTAATCAACTAAAATTACAGCTGACCTCAACATGAAGGACTAAATGTTTTACTTTCCAAGCATACGGAAGGAGATTGATATTTCAAAAAAGTGTTGGATGGAGTATTTAATAGTAGTTCAGTGGTGTGATGAGAAGCCCACAAAATAGTCCATCTTTTTTATTTGTTTGCACATTGATCTAAGATGTGTTACGGTGTGTTACGACCAGGGTTGCAAAATTCCGGGAATATTCAACGTTTTTGTTGTGTTTTTCCCTGAATCCTTTCAGGTCTAAATGCGTTCTTCCTGGACCTCATCATCGTCCTCCTCACTGCTGTAAAAAGTTAGTCTACTGTATACAAATATTCTTGGTATTAAAATGAACATGGCTTCAGTTTACCAAGTAATCAATATGCTAGGTGATGACAAACAGTGTTGGGAAAGTTCACTTTCTACATGAACACATTTTAAAATGAACTAGTTCAGTTCATAATTCATAATTCAAAATGTTGAACTAAGTTCACAGCTCCAAAAAATTAACTAGTTCAGTTATTTTTGTCAATATGTTGCGAGCTATAATTGAAATCTCTATCTGTCTGCAATACTGCTCTTGGCCTCTACGCAACTCGGCGCTGTCACACTTGCCAGGCATAGGGCTGAAACGTTCAGACGCAACACTGATGACAAAGACGTTCAAAAACAACAGAACGTTTTATGTTTACGTTTATGTTTCTGGCAGACAATGTTCCCAACCAGCTGCATTCAGGGTCCAGCTGAGCTAGGCGTGCATAGTCTTGTTCTCAACTACATTTAAGTTCCCTGTTATATGCTTTTGTTTTTTCTTTCAAAATTCCGAGGCAAAATTCCCGTGGAATTTTACGGAAATTTACCGGAAACTTTCCGCCCCTTTGAAACCCTAGTTACGACCAGTTTATAGAGCTGTGGATCGGCTGGAGTCTTTACCAAAGCCAGTAGAGAAGATCTGTTAAGAACGTGTCATGGTCACTGAAAGATTGAAGTGCAATATCATCCAGAAAACACAATGTAATGGATTAATGGAGATCTATAAGGACCAAATTAATGACACACAGCAAACGTTGTCCTGGTTGATGGGGAAGCTGTCTTCTACCACTGATGGCAGAATCACTTTGTGCAAATAAAATGCATATTCTCAGCATATGACTTTATATGTCATATTGTGGTCCTCCATTTCAATGCATATTTTCGATATCTACTTTTTAAGTGCTTTCACATGCTATGGTGTAACATTTTAGTTTAGCTGTCCTCGATGTGCTGTTGAGGAAGTCTACGGTGTATTTATTAAAATG